>NW_026947493.1:44412500-45612500 GCF_034190915.1 Cavia porcellus
CCTGGAGCCAAAACCACTGTGCGAGAAGCACTGTTGGAGCCAGGGGAAGCATGGCCACTGTGAAGCTGGTGGTTGTCAAGCCTGAAGGCCTCTGTGGGAAGACATGGCGGCAGAGGGGAGCAGCGGATCAGAGAACTGCACTGGCTGGTGGTGAGTATGGGGAACTCGGTCCTCCTGCGGAGTGGATGATTGGCCAGGGGCCATTTTGGAGCAGGATAATCTAGGAACCAGAACTGCAGCCAGCTTCATTCAGCCATTCCTAGCTCAGAGCAGACTGGTGGAAATTGTTTGGACCAAGTCCTGCCGCTGTGTGCAATCCAATAGCCACTGCCGAGGTTCCCCAAACCAATGTACATACCAGTGTGGTGAGGGCACCTTGCAGTTAACCAACTCAGGAGGGAGGTGCCAGCCTGCCCAACCCCTGCTTGCACTCCACCAGCCACCGATAACCCTACACCAGTGCACCCAGTGGTCACCATCAGACATCCCTAGCCAGCACGCTTCAGAGAAATTATAACCAACACAGGAAGTGCTGGGGACCCCACTACCCAGTTGTCTGGAAGAAACCAGGAACATGACAAGAGGAAGAAGCCAGAAGCACTCTGTGGCCTCCGACCCAAGCAGTACTGGTCCAGGAGAGGTAAACACAGAAGAGACTGGGTGTCACACACCTGAAGTTTCTGAAGCAACATAACTGAAATAAAGGGACAACTTCAAGGGACTATAAAAGAACTTAGAACAGAAATACTATCTCAGGTAAAAGAAGAAATGAGAAACAAAGAATTGCTAAGCACCTCTAAAGAAGACACAGATGGAAGAATAGAGGAGCATAGAAAAATGAGGGAAACCTTCAATGAAGACTATAAAAAAGATTTAGAATACATGAAGCAGATTCAGAGAGATTACCAGGAAATTAAAAACTCCATTGAAGGCTGGAAAATCTGCTTGAAAGAAACTAAAGGTAGACTATCAAACCTTGAAGACAAGTTTGCAATGTGTGATTGCAAAAGAAAAGATCTTTTAAAAATAACAAGGAACCAGGAAATAACAATACAAAGGCTAGAAGATGACAAGAGGAAGTATAATTCAAGAATAAAAAAAAAAGTGAGTGAAGAAGCAGGGGTAAATACAAATGAAACACAAAGGCTATTTACAGAAATAATTAAAGAAAACATAGGAAAAAGAAATGATATTCAGATAAGTGAGGCATAGAGAACTCCAGCCAGCTATAACCAAAATAGATCCACATCCAGACATACAATAATCAAGATCCAAGAAATTTAACACAAGAACAGAGTTTTAAAAGCTGTCAGACAAAAGAAACCAATCACCTATAAAGGAAAACCCATTAGAATCACAGCAGACTTCTTGACACAAACCATCCAATCAAGAAGAGCTTGGACTGAAGTATTCTAAGTCCTGAAAGAAAATAACCTCCAATCCAGATTGATGTACCCTGCAAAACTATCTTCCAAAATTAATGCTTCCATGACAAAGAGGAGTTGGGAGAGTTCATGACCACCAAACCAACCCTACAAAAAAGTACTGAACGACATTCTAGAGGGAGAGAAAAAAGACCATGCTTTCAGGAACAGCAGCAGAGGGAGCTCACTAAACGGGGCAGACAGTGGAGTGAAGGGGAAAAGTAGACAACCAGTGGCAGAAAAATAGCATGGTAGAGATGAGGCAGAGAAGGTTGTCCATAATCACTAATATAAACGGCCTAGATTCACCAATAAAAAGAAACAGGCAGAGTGGATCAGGAGACAGGGTCCATCAGTGTGCTTTATATAAGAAATACATTTAACCCGAAAGGCGGTTTATAGACTGGAAGTCAAAGATGAGAAAGCAATGTTCTGTGTAACAGGGAACCAGAAAAGAGTGGAAGTAGCTTGCCCATCAGCTGCAGATTGGTTAGAAAGCCATGACACTTCTGTACAACAGAAAATACTCAGCTATAAAGAAGGGAAACCTTGAGGCTCTTATAGGTAAATGGATACAACTTGAGATCATGTACAACTTGAGATCATGTTCGGGGTAAAAAGGTTCAGAATCACTTAGGTGAATAGAAGGTTGCCTCCCTAATTAATTTAAAAACTAAAGGAGTTAGTGGGATTCAAAATGTACAATACATCCTGTGAAAGTGAAAGGGGGAGGAATTATCTAAAAAAGGAAGGCAGTGGCCATTATTAATCTTGTATCATGATTTGAAACCCACATTGTTTTCATTGTTCTGTTTAGTCTGGTTTTATTCTGTTTCAGTTTTTCTACTTGTATTAGATTTGATAGCATGGATAGCTATTCCAAAGATAGCAGGATGTATTATGGTAACCATTTTTGATTTCCTGTTAGCTTGATTTGAAGCCCTGTATTGCTTTCATTGTTTTGTTTTGGCTGATTTTATTCTATTCTGTTTTGCTTGATAGTATCAAGTCTGATGGAAGAGGCAACTCCTTGGAAGACAATAAGATTCACTATGATACACATTCTGGTTTGACTAGTATCTTCTTTTGAAGTCCTATAATGCCAATGTTCTGTTTTTATTGGTTTTGTTCTGTACTGTTTTGTTCAATTTTATTATGCTTGTTGATATGGGCAATTCTTTTGAAGATAGCAAGAGGTATTATGGTAGCCATTATTGATCTTGTATTTTGTTTTGAAGTCATGTACCATGTTGATCCTTTTGTTTTGATTGATTGTATTTTATTCTGTCTCATTTGGTTTTATTCTCTTAGAAATAGAAAAGAAATATAAAATATATTAAGTATCTTCAAATACTTGAAGATAATAAAGCCAATTGTTATTCTCACATTAATTGCATGTAAAACAATTGTTTGAAAATTTGACTAATTCAAGAAAGAACACTGGAGACAGGAAATAGTTAACAATATGAATTTAACCTGGCTTAGTGAAGCCTTTGTTTTGCTATGATCTAGTTTTGTGGACAACCCTAAGAAGGCTTGATTGTACTGTACAAGAATTTTATCAGTAACCAGCATTTAAAAAAATTTTTATTTAATTTATTTATTTATATATTTTTTTGGTCTTTTTTGTTTTTATCGGTACCAGGGATCGAACTCAGGACTGCCTGCTTGCAAGGCAGGCACTTATGCCGCTGAACTAAATCCCCAGCCCCCCAAATTTTTATTTTTTATCGGTACCAGGGATCAAACTCACAGCCACACGCTTGCAAGGCAGACACTTATGCTGCTGAGCTAAATCCCCAGCCTCAAGTAAACAGTATTTTTGATTAAATTTTCAGATCAGCTTCACCATGGGGTTCCGATAGTGAGTTAACACATATTTATTGAATCTGTGCTATGTACCAGGCTGTGTAAAATCCAGTGAGGTTGAGAGGAAAAAAAAAAAAAAAAAGCCAGGGATTTAGCTCAGCGGCATAAGCACCTGCCTGGCAAGCACAAGGTTGTGAGTTCAATCTCTGGTACCAAACAAACAAAGAGAAACAAAAATCTCAACCAAACAAACAGGAAATACACCTGGAGAGAAGGCAGCAGTTAGATCTGAAAAGACACTGAATGCTAAGGAACTCTGTAGAGTTTAGTATAATGCAGTATATGTATAGTTATATCCTAGCACTGGAATGTAAGCACTGTAATGGGAGCAGTTCTGTTTCCTTTTCATACTTCTTTTCCCTTCTTTTCTTTCCACAGTCTTTTGAAACTCTGCTTGTTTTATTTTAACTAATTACTGGGTGCAGCCTTTATATCCAGTGCCCTCTTTACATAAAACGACATGTAAAGTATTTTATAAATAAATTATTATAAATAATGACAGAGTATATTTCAGAGTTTTGTAAAGTCACAGAATAGAATTTACGTAGCTTTGCATGATTACATTTTTACTGAATATATTGTATAACATTTTATGATACCTTTTATTATTGGTTTTAGTTTTCTATTTATACTCTGTATCACAAACAGAATATATTACTCCCAACTTCACAGTAATAGATCATTGACAGTTTAAGTAATTTTAAAATATTACCTGTAGACCTAAATAAGTATTATGTGTTATTAACTATGTAATACTGCAGTTTGAAAATGCAGATACATAGAACTAGTGTGTTCTTTCACTGGTCTTAATGCGACACCATATTGAACCTATTTATTTAATTTTAAAATGAAAAGTTATTTTGATAAAACTATATTTTCATGGAAAACTTTCAATATTGTTAACATGAATGAAAAACTGATGAGTTGTTTTGTTAGATACATAAATATTTACTTCATCAATTATATCTTAAAATGCATCACAATGGATACTATTTATGTTAAAAATTGGTATGATAACATGTAGTAGAGACTATAATGAAATGTTTAGGTTATTTCCAGTTTTTATCTATTACAAGTAAAGTTGCCATGAACTTTCCAACAGGAGTCTTTGGGTTGACATATGTTTCAAGTTTTCTTGGGTAAATTCCAAGGTGCGAGATGGATCTATCATATGGCAACTGTATGTTTGACTTTATAAGAAACTGTTTTTTCAAAGCTGTTTTGTTTACTATTTTGTATTCTCACTAGCAATGCCTAAGAGTTTCCAGTTGTTTCAAGCTCTTTCCAACATTTGGTTTTGTCAGTGTTTATAATTTTAATGCATGGTAGTTTAGATTGTTATATTTAGCGTTGTCTTATTCTAATTTTAACTTGCATTTTCTGCATAACTGAAGATCTGAAATAACCTTTCTTATACTTAATGACATCTCTAACTATTATTTTTTGCACATTTATAAGTTGCATAATTTTTTATCATTGACTTTTAGGTATTTGAAAATATATTCTACATATACCAGTCTCCTGTCAGGTATAAGTACTGCAGATATTGTTTCTCATCCTGTGGCTTGCCTGTTAGTTTCCTTAATTTATGAAAAGTTTTCAATTATGATAAAATCTAGCATATATTTTTCTCTTTTATCGTTAGTACTTTTTTTTTGGTCCGTCTTTTTCCTTTTTATCGGTACTGCGGATCAAACTCACGACTGCCTGCTTGCAAGGCAGGCGCTTATGCTGCTGAGCTAAACCCTCCATCCCCCGTTAGTACATTTTTAATCCTAAAAATGTTTGACTATCCCAAGATTATATTATAGTTTCATATTTTTTCTATAAATTCTGTATTTCCAACTTACACATTTACATCTATGACTAAACTATGATTAATTTTTTATGGGAAGAGTAAAATAGAAGTTGAGGGTTTTTTATAAATGTGAATATACATAAACTCAAAAGATATTTCTTTCTCATTGAAGTCAATTGACACATTAATGTAAGTCAGTATTTATGTGTGTTTTTCTCCAATGACTGAGTTATTATTATATTAACAGTAGATCAAGTAATATGTTATTATTTAATAACATGTAAAGAAAAAAGTATATTAGTTGAGCCCAGGAATCATCTGACAGATTGTGTTTGAGGGGTATTCTTTTATATAGATTTATTTTTCTCTATTCTGTTCTATAGATTTGCGTGCAGTATAATGTTTTTATTATGGTAGCTTTACATTATGTTTTGAAATGTGTTTTAATATTCTCATTTTTTCAAGATTGTTTTGACCAGTCTAGAATTTTTCTTTTTCCAAATGAAATTTGAAACAGTGTTTTGAGGTAGAACTTGGAAAGGGATCGAGGGGTGGGGGAAGATGGGAGCGAGAAAAGGAGGAGAAGTAAAAGTGATTAAGATTATATATATACCAACTCCTCAGGGTGAATGTAATTATTATGTGTCACAAATATATAAAAATAAAGTAGAAACTAAAAAATTAGAAACAACTTGTCACTTTCTTCAAAATAACGCACTAGTGTGTTGATTTGGGTCATAGTAAATCTATAGATTTTGAAGAACTGATATCTTAAGAATATTAAGCTTTCTAATCCATGAATGTGGTCTATTTCTCCATTTTTTGATCATCTTTATTGGCTCTTTTTATATCTCCGTTTATTTGGGTCTTCTTCATGTCTTTTAAAATTCTCATTTATTTGGAAAATTATGTTTTATAATTGTCAACGTAGATATTTTTGCTTCTTTCTTTAAATTGCATAGCACTGCTATGTCTCAACAAAGATGTGGAAAGTGGAAAGATATGATTACTCAAGTGAGAAATTGTAGTGCAGGTCACGAAGGCCTGAAGGCCCTCAGGATTTCTGTCAACTCTTGTCTAGGTCCAGTTTTCAGCGGGTTCTTGCCTTGCGCTGGGAAAAGTCACGTCTTCCTTAGTTTTTCTGTCTTTTTTCCACCACGTTTCAGCACGTGGTGAAGGCTTCTTGGCTGGTGCATGTAAACTCCACCTGTGGTTGGGACTCCTTGGAGTCCCAGTTTTAAGTGCAGTTTATCAGATCGTTCTCTGCTCTGGTCTATTGGAGATTTACTCCTGCTGCTGCTCTTCGAGGTGTGAGAGCAGCCATAGATCTTATTTCATTTGTAAAGGGCTCATCATTTTTCAGAATTTATTTCATTTAGCTGTCTTTCTTTGTCTCATCTGCTCTCTGAAAATGTATGTTTTGCACCTTTATAGTTTGTTCTGCTTGTTAGGATAAAAGCAATAATCTCTTTCAACTTTTTCCATCTCAACTGAAATAATAGACATTCCATGTAAAGCTTTAAAGAATATTCACTTAAAATGCATGGAGAAGAGATTGATGTTCTTAATATGACTGTCCACATGGATCGTTGACTTAGTGGAGGTATTTGGCATATTTATAATATATAAACATATTGGTAACGTATTTGTAATATGCGAAGTTAGGCAATTCAGTCAGTATCTTTAGATAGACTTTTATAGCATTCTAATTCATTTTATTTTACTTTTTAATTGATCTCTTCAAGAGCACCATTTCCTGAAAATATGCTGCCATGTGGATATGTAACTTGTCAAATTTAATAGATTTGAAAAATGTTCCTCATTGGGAATCGTAGTGCCAGTTGCCCAGTGCAAAAATGAGTTGTTGAACTACTGACTTGAGAAAAATAGTAGATGTTGCAGTTTGATGGCTGGTCACAGTTAGTTATACGGATGTCTGAAGTATGAACTTTGAGGTGATGACAGTAGAGAACGTGACTCAAATTGTTGTTATTGCCATACTGGTCCATTTCAGAAGAGATTTTGATGTTGTTTTTAATTACTTACATTGTTTTTCAAATTTTTGCAGACTCATGGTTTGGATTTTATCCTAACTCTGTCTTAAACTCTTACAAGCCCCCCATCCCATGTTCCTAGATTATTTTATGTAATATTTTAAATGCAGTAATTTCTGATTGAAATAATGTGCATATTTAAATATCTAAATTCCTACAGTGGTGAAAGATACAGGGTGGTGAGGAGAACACCTTTCTTTAGAGGAACTGGTGAGCCTGGTAACAAACAGCTGCAACTTGTTAACTGAAAGTAGACACCCATAGATTCAACGTGGTCTTCTTAACTCAGGTGCTGTATCAGGGTGAGAGAGTTTCTGGAGAATTTTCCTTAATAAGCAATATTCTGTTACAGAAATGTAAAGATTTTTAATTTGTGTGATTTTTATTTAGTTAGGAAAAAGTACAACCAGTCAAGCTGGCTTTAAGGAAGGGATTTGTTCAATTTCTCTGCTAAAAATATGAAAATATTGATGCCATTTTCCATTCTTTGCCAACGCAGAAATAGGAACTTCAGAAATTGCATTTAGAAGCAGGGTAATTTGGTTTTTATTTCGGCATCTATATAGATCCTCTGACCTCCTGCTGTTTACCTGTGGGGCAGTGTGAATTTAATCCTGCCATGAGGGAGCTGGTGCTGAGCCATTGAACCCAGGCCCTTTATTCATTTCCTGGCAGTGCCACCTAGTAGAAGTTGCTTAAACTCTCTGAAACTCAAGGTCTCCATTGAGCAAAAATGGAGACAAGATTACTCTTAGTCTCATAGCATTACTGAAATGTTAGCTGATAATTTGTGTAGTTGATGAAAGGATAAATGTTCTGTTACCTTCACTGTAATTAGTTATATAGAGTAAGATTAAATGGTGACATTGTTTTGTAGCCTTTTTTCTTTTTCTAATATTGATAATAGTATTTCTTTTCTCTTTTGTATTTATAAGTAATACATAAAAACATAAGGTTTGTACAAACAAATGTAGTACCATGTGGTATTCCATAGGGGTAGTCATAGGTGAGGAAATCATAGGTGACGAAAAAAAGGGGGCTCTGGGTGCCAGGCAGGAGCAGAGCTTTGTGCTGAGATCTTGATTTGTTTCTCTGGGTTGTTTTCCAGCGTCAGATACTTTTCCTTCTCCCATAGCCTCCATTTCTTGTCTACTCAAATCTGTGCTTTCATAATAGATTTTAAAAAAAGCAGCATCCATTTGGTGTCTCCCTGGTCAGTGACCAGGTGTGATGTGTTTCTCTCTGAATACTGTCACTCTTGCCTGGAGCCCACGTGCTCAGGGGCTTAGGGCCCCCAACCACACTTTCAGGTGATGGGCTTGTGTGGATTCAGTTTCAGTTTTGCTTATTCTTTTACATATTACTATATTTCATTTAGGCTTCAAACTCTGCAAATAACTGCCCTAAAGCAGAATAATCATTACACATCTCCCATGTATTGTTTCGTTTTATCCCCAGATGTTTACTACTTGACTTAAAATGATGCCGATCTTTTTTAGGAGAGATTTGCCTTTTTGTTACAATTGAGCAAATTTGTTGTATCTTTGTGGTGAGGTAGCTAAACTTAGAAAAACCTTGAGCAGAAATTAGATATTACTTTTTGTGTTTTGCATAATCCAAGCCAGAGAAAAATGCATAAATATTTTTTATTCATTCTAGCTTTTTTCCCCAGAAAGTTTCCTTGTTTACTTATACTCAATTTGCCTCATGAATATTCAGCTGTCAACAGAGCTACGAGTCAATATCCATGGAAATGAACTCTTTAAGTAACATTTTGCTGGTTTCTCTTTGATTCATGAAGTATGTAGAAATATTTGTGATATTTCATATTTTATTTTCTTGACTTTTGAAATGTAAAAGGATTTTGATAATTGTTATGCCAAAATTTTAAAGTCGAGTTTATCATTTAGCCTTTTTTTCATTTCTTAAATGTATAATTGAATGCCTTCTACAGGTTAAGGTAATTTTTGCAAGGCAAATGATGAGTAAAAAACATGAAGAACTTAAGAACAGTTTTAAAGTGCTTTACCTATTTATGCATGTACATTATTTGTTCCTATTAGTTGATAATTCATGGCATTGATTATAACTTGCTGTGTGTACATTGTTAAAAGTATGATTCTCCTTCCTTCAGAGGTTGTGTTACTAACAAAAATAATGAAAATATCATCCAAGAAGTATATTTGGCCATAAAATAAAAACAATAACAGAAAATATTTACATATGGTCTTGAATGTGCCAGTTGCTTTACATATATTTATTTTTGCCTGAGAGCAAGTCCTTAGGGGTAGAGAAACATTTGTTTAGTTTTAAACAAATGTGGAAACTCTATCTCAGAGGGGAAAGGTTAGTAATCTAGTAGCTGGCAAACTCGAAATTTGAACCCAGACAGTGACTCCAGAATTTAAGCTATAAAAACCACTTTATACTGCTGTCCTTTTATATTTTAGTATAGTCTACAGATTCGCCTATAGCTGATTGTGCCAACACCTGGCATTATTTCCAGAAGGATTTGAAGATCCCCCTGTTTAAATACTAAATTCGTACATACTGGAAGTGTTTCTTACATTCTCTCTGTGCCATTGATCTATTTTTCCATAAGTTAAAGCAGCATTAATCATTTCCATGACTATATATTCATTCCTTTTAGGAATACAGAATGAGAAGAATTAAAAGGAAAGGGAAACAAATTACAAACTAAGGAACAGGTGGTACATTGAGTGAAGAGAGTAACGATACTATTTTGTAGGGAGAAAGGGGAGAAAGTACAATAATAGGGGCGATCAGGTATTGCAAGTTGTTATAAGTCACAGATATTTTTAGGTAAAGGGTGGAAAATGTTAACTGTCAGTAATTTTTGTTTGTTTGTTCTTTCTTTCTTGTGCTAGGAATCAAACACAGGCCCTTCAGTATGTTAAGCAAGTGTAGCTTGACCACTAAGTTGCACCCTTCGTACTAGATGTCAGTTTTAAACAACAGGCCTGGTGCTCACAGGTACCTACATTTCATAGGTATAACACTAGAAGCCAGTGTAAGTAAGTGTAAAGAAATAAAACTTTTCTTTTTTGGTATTAGTTAAACTAAATAGCTATTAGAAGTCAGTTTAAAGTCTTTTCCCTGTGTCTCATAGGATTGTGCAGTAAGTAAAATCACCTATGTGAGGAAAAAAAGGGGGCTCTGGGTGCCAGGCAGGAACAGAGCTTTGTGCTGAGATCTTGATTTGTTTCTCTGGGTTGTTTTCCAGCGTCAGATGCTTTTCCTTCTCCCACAGCCTCCATTTCCTTTTCATGGGAACTGAATTCTTAAATAACGGCTTAACAGGAATAGTGTTCTGCACTTTAATTTCGGGAAATGGCCAGTTTCCTGTGCTAGGGAAAAAAATCTGGGCTTGAGAATATTATCTATATAATGTACTTTGTACTTCCCGCTCTGCCTTTTCTTTCATTGTGCTGTTACTTGAGTTATCTGCTATCAATGTAAATTCCTGACCAACACAATACAAAGTATTATACCAGAGACACAATAGCTTACAGATATTTCAGTATAAATATTTGTATAATATTGAAAATAAGACAATTTAGCCAATATCTTATTCTGGAACAAGTCTGTTCATGTAAGCTTACAAATTGCTTAAGAAACCATTTCTTCTGCAGTGATCATCATGTGTCACTCTGAAACATACTTTCATGTAAAATGCCACCAGCAAAATTAAGAAATATTGAAATATCTTTTTGTTTCTTTCTTTTTCTTCTTCTTTCATTAAAGTTTTGTTATTTTCTTCTGAGATTAAACTTCTTTACAAAAATAATGTTTTGTTTGAAGAGAGAAAAGGGAAATGGGATAAAAAATTAAGATAAATCACATATAGGTACAAATTCCTTATGATGAATGTGGTCATTATGTGTATCTAAATTGTATGAATAAATTTAGTTTAAAAATTTAGAAAAACAAAAATCATGATTTGTCATACATGAAAGGATACGTTTTACTTTAACTTTTGTAAACCAGCCTGATAAATTGTCACTGTTTAATAGTTCTCTTGATGATGCAGAGGGCTGCTAGTGTGGAGAAGTAAGGTGACTCCAAGGGTGTAAGTCTCCTGCCGTTTCTTTAGAGACCTTCTCACATTCCCTGTCGCTTTGTCAATCTGTGTCATTCTCACACACTCAGATCTTGTGCCATCTCATTGACATTAAGGCTGTACTTTGGTTATGCTTTACACATACGGTCCCATTTTTATTAATGCCTTGTTCTCTTGGTCCTGTTGAGAATTGATGAAATAGACAACAGTCTCTACTAGATCTTACAGTTTTATCATCAGAGTGAATTTTCCCCCTATCTTCTGTTCTTGGTGGATTTCTAAATTCCTAAAATGTTTGAATGTGAATATGTGAATAGAGACATTGACATGTATGTATAATATTTGAGGATTAGGGTAGAATGCTGAGCAGAAAGATAGGGTAAAGTGTAGAAAACGTATTTTAAAAATAAAGAGAGATCACAACTTAGGATGGTTTTACTTAATGATTTTTCAGTTTGACATGCAGTGAAAGACATGCCATACCCTGTCATGACGCTGGGCAGAGACCATGAATGCAGCCATGTGATTGCAAGGGGAAAGGGTTCTCTGCAGTGTAAACTAGGATGTTCTCTAGGTTAGAGGATTAAATACATTTTTGACTTATGATATTGTCAGCTTCATAGGGTTTGTCAACACACAACTCCCATTATAAGTTGAGGATCATCTGTCAACATTATAGAATGTTTTTTCCCTCAGTGCACTAAATTACAATATTGTCTTTTTGTTTTAATGCTGGGAACTTAACTCAGGACCTTATGCTTGCCGGGTGGGTGCTGTGTCACTGAGCTCTTACCACTGGTCTATCACAGTATTGTCTTAATATAATGGAATTCTTCAAAAGTAAGTCAGGTTGATTTACTCTTAATAGGTCAAGAAGAGAAGGCAGAGGGTTTATCCTTCAGTTCTGTTTTCTTGGGGTTTAATAATAATTGTAACCCATACAAGTAATAGAACTAGAGCTGTGGATGTAGTAATAGTGGATAGTGATAACAGTGGCCTTCGTGGAACTATCAGCTGGTATTTATTGTGTTTTCCCTGGGCATAGTGCCAGTTGACATTACTTGTGATGAAACAGACTTGAGCTGCTAGCGTCTGATGGACGCTCTGTGCACAGCGGTGACTTTCATTTCAGGAGATGTCCTGTAGTTACAGATATGTTTGATGGATATTTCTACATGTGTTGTTGAAAGAATGTGGAGGATTAATTATCAGGTCCACTAACATCCACTGTAAACACCATTCACTAACTTTTTTTTTTTTTTTTACTTTCTTTAACTGACTTGTCTCTGGACTTTGGTGCATCTCTGACTGTTCTGAAAAAAAAAATCCATTATTCAAAACAATGCAAGGAACACAAGATCTTCATAAATCAAATTATACTTGGAATGAATATGCTATGAAGAGTTTGTTTACAAAAGTTTATTACAACCGTAATAGTTTAAAATTAAGAATATGAAGTTCATCCTTGTAAAAACTAAATGCATGCATGACTAAGCTGTCTCTAGCACATAGGAGAGAGTTAACATCTCATTCAATTTTGTTAAATGAATGAGTTAAATAAACTAGGTACCACTTTTATTAGATTTATTTTTAAATTGTTTTTTCCCTTCTTTGAAAAGGGAAGACTCCTTCACTCAAGATCTTAAGATCAAAAACTATTTTAAAACTTAGGAATCTGGAGTGGTCAGTACTAAAAATTTATAAAGGTCAAAAGGACATTGAAAAACAACTTATGATTGTGGCTACAGAAATTTCCATGTGTTAGAAATAAGAAAAATGGAATTTTTATTTTTAAAAATGTGGGAGTAACTGACAATAATATTCAGCTTTGGAATTGGGTACAAAATGGAATAATGGTGACTCTGGCAAAAGGAAGTGACATGCGGCTCCCTGAGACTTAGTATGTTCGCATTGCTGAAAAACACAGACAGTATTTTATTTTCTCCATGTGTTTGGAGAAAGGCTGGAATTTCTGACTTTTGCGTGAATATTTTTTTTTAAATGGTAACAATTGAATCAGTCTTTCAATTATGTTGTGCAATGTTAAAACATACTTGTACTGCTTTTGATCTTTACAGTAGACCAACTCATTGCCTTAGGCCAATGGTAGTTAAATATCCTGGTAAAATGATACTTTTACAGGTTGAGCTGTGAGATGCTTTTATGGGAGTTGAAACTGCAGAAACAAACAGTCTCCTAAAACAAATTAAAAATTAAAGGCAAGAAAGTTAACTGACGCGGCCTGCAGGTAAGTCCACAGAGACCCTAGAGGGGGAGTGGGGATGAAGAGGGGACAAGAGACACAAAGAACGGAGACAAGATGAAGAAGTCCAATCAAGTCTTGTTTATTCAAGGAAGGAGTATCAAATATATAGGGTATTGGGGAGGAGGGATTTGGGTTCTGAGATGTCAGCAGGTAACTTAGCAACAGTGGCAAGACTGAGGGTTATAGGTCAAATCAAATTTCCAGGGCCTGGGCTCATAAGGCGGGCTGATTAATGTAATTCCTTGAATTGGCCTAACAAGCTAGGTAGGCAAGGTGCTGCTTAACTAACCAAACTTAACTCCTAGAAGGAATTAAGGTGGAGCGGCCTGGAGCTGTTAAGGTGGTACGGCCTGCAGATATAAGGTGGCAGCCAAATACAGGGCTTCCCACAGTTAAGAAAAGTCAGTCTTAAGAAAAGTGTACATTTATTGTCATATTTTACTATCGTCAACTCCACAGCTTTTGTGTTTTCCTACTTATATATTGATTGATTGGTTAATTACTGTACTAGGAATTGAACTCAGAGGCTTGAGCCTGTGGTTTACCGCAGTATACATCCCCAGTTCTTGTGATCTTTTTTAGTTTTAGAGATAGTCTCACTAAGTTACCAGGTTTGGTTTGAACTTGATCATTCTCCTAGCTCAGCTTCTGAGTAACTGCAAGTATAGTAGTGTACCAGTGCAACTGAGTTTTATATAACTGTACTTCCATTTAAAATGTTTTTATTTTCTTTTTTAGTCAGCTTCAAAACTGAGTTTTTAGCCCCCAAGAATTAAACGTCTTGAAAACCCTGTGCTCTGTATTTAATGTTCCAATTTTATGCTGATAAACGATGAATTTTTTCCCCCTGAAAACTCTTGGAGAGCATAGTTTTGTCATATTCATCTTTTGGTTTGTTGAGATCGAATTTAGAACACACTAAAAAATGTTTTAAAACCTTGGCCAAAAGAGTTTATTTTTTTAATATAGAAAGTGTGATGAAAAAATTTTCACCTAGCTCTTGATAATAATGAGGTCCACTCAAATTAATTAAATAATTAATCTGAAAAACAGTAAAACATTTTTTAGTGGAAAACTGAACCAATATTAAGTCTCTTAATTTTTGTGATACAAGGAATCCTCCTATCCCTGGATTATAAAAAATATTATTAATCAAAAGGCTTTCACTGGGGTGTTAGCATGTTATTTTGGTGTTACTACCATCATGTTGGACATTTATTTATATAAATCCAGATATGGTGAATTCTATTTTAATGACTTATAGACTGATAAATCCCTTTATGGATGAGTCTTAAATGGTACTGAACTACTAACAAATGATAAATATTCTGAAAGTTTTTGCAGCTTTTTTATTTATGGAATATTATGGTAAAGGAGGGAAAAACTGTTTCAAAGATGAAAAGATGCTGATCATATTCTGTCAAGTCTTGTGGTCTGCTGGGAAGCTAGACAAACGAGCCAACACTACTTTATGATTATTCAGTGTATGTGAGTGTGAAGACATTAGTAAACTCCCTGTAGTGCCCAGGAGTATACCTACCTTACAACAGAAGAATTATCTGTTCTAAATATCAGTGTTGTCAAGATTGAGAAACTGCCTCATGGTGATTACATGGTATCTTTTATCTCAAGTTGCTCGCAAACATTTAGAAAGATATTTGCTATGGTTTAGATTTAAAATATCTTTAAAAAAATCTTGTTTTCTGAGATAGGGCTTGCTCAAGAGGTGGATTTCCAAGGGCATGACCTGGCAGGGTATATTCATGTCTCTAGATATCCTCTCTCTGCTTCCTAGCTGCAACAGAATGAACACCTTTGCTGTACTATGCCCTTCCACCATGCTGTTGTTGCCTTGGAGTTGGTTATTATGGACCTCACCTATTGGAAACTATAGGCCAAATAAATCACTTCTCTTTTTAAATTTTGGGTTTTGTGCATTTTGGGACAATGATGGTAAAGTGACTGGTACAGAAAAATGATACTGTAGAAGTCCTGTCAGAAGAGATGGCCATTGGTGTGTGACCTGGATGAATGTCTCTCATCTTCACCCCACCCATTTTCCCTCTGTTTCATTGCCATGCCATGAGTTGCCTGGAAAGGGTATATATTTTTCTCGCTTCCCTTGATCTCTGTCTGGTTTGCTGTCATGCCATGAACTATTTTCGTCTGTTATGCTTCTCTGCCATGTCACCGTACCTTGAGCTAGCCAGATATGAACTGAACCCCTAAAACTGTGGGCCAAAATAAACATTTTCTACTTTAGAGTTATGGGTGGTTGGGTATTGCATCTCAGTGACAAGAAAGTAACTAAGATTCTACCCATCACAGGCTTGCAGGTTTAATGGCTTAACTCTTTGGAAAGACTTTGCTTTGAAAAGAGAACCCCCAAGCCATCTTGTTCATTTAGGGCAGCCTAGGGACGTGTATTCTCAGCTTCAGCTATCTGGGCACTCAGAGGTGGCTGAAGCCATGGTCCAGTGGGGACCAGTTACCACGTGAGTTGGAGACAGACTTTGGCATTCTATACATGACACTGATTTTTTCAGGCATGGAGATTGCAAGAGCTGTGGACTCATGAAGATGTCCACCAGATTTCAAAGGGAGTCCACCAAGTCCCGGCAGTATGCCTCTGTGGAGACTCCAGGAAGTTGAAGGTGACAGTAATGTAAAAGGACATCTACTGAGGAAAACTGTGAGCAGTAAGCGGGGCCTGTCCAAGAGAAAGATCATACTGGCTGCAACCATCAAGGATTGGGTGCAGGGTTGCCAAGCCCTCTGAGCTTCACATCTTGGCATAACTTGCCCTATGAGCTCGGCATAAAGTAACAGGATTTCATGTTTGCCCTGCTTGTTTTGGGTCTTGCTTTGGCTCAATTTTTTTTCTATCGGCTTGTTTTCTCTTAAATTGGAATGTTGACTCTGTACCATTGTTGGATATATTTAACTTTTTAAAAACAATTATTTCCACCAGGGCTAACAGCTAAGAATTTAGCTTTAGTTTCAGAGGAGACTTTGGATTTGAACCTTTCAGCCAAGGTAGAATTGTTAAGACTTTGGCAACTCTCAGATATGGATTAATTCATTTTTCATAATGAGATGGTTGTGAGGGTTTTTGGTAGCCTGGGGCAGAATGTTATGGTTTAGGTCTAAAATGTCTCCCAGAAGTCTTGTGTGTTTGGAGATGGTCCTAGTTCAGAAGAAAGGGGTCACTGGGGGCATGCGTGGAAGAATGTATTCTTATCCCTGGCTTTTCCTTTCTCTCTGCTTCCTGGTGCCGTGAGGTAAGCGGCTTTCCTCCATCACATGCTTCCGCCACACTGTTTCTGCTGTAGAGCTCCCAGCATGGAGTGAATTCACTGGAACCTCAGCTAAGCAAATTTCTCCTCCTTTTAACTGTGAGCATCCGTTATATTCTCCCAGTGATGAGAAAGTGACTAATACAATAATAAACTAGAGAAATTAATACTGCACAGTCAGAAAGGAAAACTGTCTCATTAAGATCATAATTCTTTACTCGTTCCTCAGAAGTTAATTGAATATTTATCAGGTGCCAAGTATTGCAATAGGAGCTGGGCATACCCTTATGAAGAAAATTAATAGTCTCTGCCTTCATGGTTCTCACATCTACAAGGAGGAGCCAGAAAACAGGCACTGGTACACTGAGGTGTGGAATATTAAGGGTTGTTGAGCAAACAAAGTAAAATCATGTAGGAGTCGGGCATGATTGGGGTTGGGCAGTGGAACATTCTTCCGGGTGCCTAGGAGAGATCTGAAGAAGTGGCATTTACACTAAAAAGTGAATGAAGACGAGATACACCAATAAAAAGTATTCTGGGCAGAGGAAGGAGTTTGGAGAAATGTGCTTAGGTAGAAATAAACCTAGAAGTACAGTACTTGGGAGGAATAGGAAGGCTGGTGTGGGTTAGGCAGTGATCCAGAGTGACGAAACTAGGATGGGGGATGAGGGAGGAGAAAAGGGAGCAGGAAGAAGAGGAGGAGGAGGAGAAGAGAAGAAAGAATCAAAGCAGGAGGGGGGAGAGGAGTAAAACTCTTGTGGTTGGGGTTTATGTGTCCCCTCAAAACATGAGTTGAAAACTAATTGGGAGATTGAGAGGGGACCTATTCTTCCTGTCTCAGAGTAGATGCCAGACATGGAGAGACGTGTGAGGGAGAAAGGAGAGCAAGTGGAGTTGCCCAAGGTGCCCAAATGATGCTGGAAATGTAGAAAGAAAAAGATCGCGCTTAATCCATTAGCAGGTTTGACTAGTATAGATTTATGGTGACATATATTGGGCATTGGATCTTGAAAAACCCTTGAAATTATCACAAGGTATTATATAGCTTTTAAAATATTTTATATTTTTATTATTACAATAAACTTATTGGTTATTTTCTGCATTTACCTTCAACTTTTCTCCCCAGTGCCTGGGATCACGCTCGGCTTCACACACGCCATGAGAACTTTACCACTGAGCAAAATGCCCACCTCTTTACTTTTTAATGTACTAAAAAAATGTACTTATTATGTATTTCAATTTACTTGCCTCCTCCTTGTGGGGTATAAGCAAAGACTTGACTATGATGTATATTGGCTCATCTTATATACATGGAACAAGGCTTTTCAAGGAGAAATCTGAAAACATTTGGCATTTTGTGAAAATCTTTCAGTTGATACACAAGCTCAAAAATTTTTGCATGAGGCTTTCTTTTTCCTTTTTGGTTCCTATGGTGAGATGGTGTGAAGGCAATGGTGCAAAAAACTGCTGATGCTCTTGGTGGTTACTGTGTACTTACAGTCACTATGGACTTTACTACCACCCACTCATGGAGAACTATGACAGTTTTGCTTAAGAATCTTCTTTACAAGCGAGTAAAAATTAATTTTATGAAATAATCATTATTGAACATTTCTTTTCTAATGTCCTGTGCATACATAAGTGCTTCTCTGGCAAACCCAAGTAGTATAGTTGTCTCCAGGAAAAGACCTTGTGTCATTGTTTCAGTTGCTATGGAAGATCATATTTACTTGAAATAATGACTGTGGGACAAAGAATGGTTTCTGTTTCAGAGTATTTGGCAGGCATTTACTCCAAAAAATGAAATGAGCCTGTCACTTTAAGGAAATAGCCTACACTATTTGTTTTCTATGACAGACTTCAGCTTTCAGGTGAATTTGCAGTTCTGGAAAATTTGTTTCCATCTCTGTGAACTTGACAGCTTCCTAATACTTAAAGACTTTTCCAGTGAGCTGGGTGCTAATATTGATAAGCATAATGTGTTTGTGTGTTTAATATTTTATAATTAAATATATCAGTGTTTGGAAGAAAGCTGTAACTCTCCAGGTTAAGCTTAGGTATATAACCTGTGTAAAATGAATATAACTTTTCCTCCAAAAGGGCAGCCTCTCTTGAAATTTTTTCTTTGCACAATATACATATTATATATAGTTACGTTTTCCCAATGACAGAGTGCTGCTAATGTAAAATATTAGTAGAAGTAATAAAGCTTAGCGCTCATATAATATGACATTCACAGTGGTATCAGATGTCAAGAACTGAAAGTGTAAACTATTAAACTCTATGTGAGAATGATGTATTGTTTGTGCAACTGACTGATGAAAAGAGTAGGAAGGACACACACACACACACACTCAAGTAGAGGGAAATCATCGATTTATAAAATTAAATTATAAAATAAAATGTATTTCAAAAATCAAACTCATAGTAAGCTCTGCTTTACAGATAAATTAACAGCATCACAAAATGGGCAGATGAGATTGCTGTCATCTTTCTCTTGTTTTAATGAATTCCTTATTTTGATCTCTTGATACAAAATTTAAAAGAGGACATAATAAAACAGGTCAGAACAGAACAATTTAAGCAACATAGTGTTCACCACCAGCCAACCTGACATAACAGTAGCTACCATAGTGTCTCTTTCCTTGAAATATTTGAGAATACCTTCATACACCATAGTATCAAACATAACAAGACAGTGTAAAACCATTCAAGAGGATGAAAGTATTACAGGGTATTGAGAACCAACTAACAGAAAATGAACAATGGTTACTATATTATCTCCTTGTCCATAAAAAATTTTGTTTATAGTATCACATCTGATAAAATCCAATAAGAGACAACATGATAAAACCGATCGAGACAGAAGAATAAAAGCTTGGTAGGACCTCAAAACAAAATGATATTAAATCAGCACTAGCTATTATAATGTCTTGTTTTCTTTAAAATAGCTGTTCATACCATCACAGACAATAAAATCAACCCAGAATAAAACCATTCCATTTAATGAAATGAAAACATTATAAGACTTTAAAGCAATATAAAGGGGAATCATGATTATGACATACTTTTATGTATTCTTACCATTTCTTACCCTAGGGAAACTACTCAGTATGTATACATGAGAGTTTGACTTATTTCGTTATGAGTAGAGTCTCAAGCTGTGTCTATTTATAAATATCTCAGTGTGATCATTCTTTATAGCTAAGTAGTACTCCACTGTATAAAAATACCACATCTTTTTTATCCATTCCTCAGTTGATGGACACTTAGGTTGTTTCCAAGATCTGGCTATCGCAAATTGTGCTACTATAAACATGGGTGCATATATATCACTGTGGTATGATGTTTTCAGTTCTTCTGGGAACAGTCCTAGAAATGGAATAGCTGGAACAAATGGGACTTCTGATCCCAGCTTTTTGAGAAATCTCCAGACTGACCTCCACAGAGGTTGCAGCAGTCTACACTCCCACCAACAGTGCAGGAGAGTTGCTTTTCTCCACAGCGTCTCCAGCATTTGTTGTTGGTAGTTTTCTTGATCCTGGCCATTCTTTCAGGAGTGAGATAGAATTTCAATGTGGTTTTAATATGCATTTTTCTAATGATTAATGATGATGAACATTTTTTCATGTATTTATTTGCCATTTGTATTTTGTCATCTGAAAATTGTGTATTCATCTCAGCTGCCCATTTTTGGATTGGATCTTTGAATTTTGGGGGTCTGATGTTCTAAAATTCTTTATATGTTTTAGACAGAAGTCCTTTGTCTGAGGGAGAGTTAACTAAGATTTTTTCCCAGTTTGTGGGTTTTCTTTTCACTATGCTGGAGATTTCTTTGGACATGCAGAAACTTTTTAATAAGACATAATCCCAGTTATTGATTCTAGGAAGTATTTCCTGTGCGGTTTGATTCCTGTTCATGAATTCTCTACCTACTCCTATGTGTTCAAGATTTCTACCCAATTTGTCTTCCAATAGAGTTAGTGTTTTTGTTTTAATATTTAGATCTTTGATCCATTTAGATTTCATTTTAGTACATGGTGATAGGCATGAGTCTAGTTTTAGTTTTCAATATATGGAGAGCCAGTTTTTCTAACACCATTTATTAAAGAGACTGTTGTTCTTCCAGTGAATGCATTTGGCCCCTTTATCAAAGATAAGGTGGTTGAGTGTGTTTGTAGTTGTGGTTGTATCTTTGAATCTATTCCATTGATCTTCGACTCTGTTTTGATTCCAGTACCATGTTGATTTTACTACAGTTGCTTTGTAGTATAACTTCAAGTCAGGGATTGTGATGCCTCCTGCCTTGCCTTTGCTGCTTAGAATTGCCTTTGCTATTCTCTAGGTCTCTTCTCTTTCCAGATGAATTTTGGGAGTGATTTCTCTAGATCTATGAAGTATGTTGATGGTATTTTCATTGGAATTGCATTGAATCTATATAGCAGTTTTGGGAGAATGGACATTTTCACAATATTTATTCTTCTTATCCATGAGCAAGGGATGTCTTTTCGTTTTCTGAGATCCTCTTTAATTTCTTTTTTCAGTGTATTGTAATTTTCCCTATATAGGTCTTTCACTTCTTTTGTGAGAGTAATTCCTAAATATTTCATTTTTTTGGTTGCTAGTGTGAAGGGTATGGCTTCTCTTCTTTCTCTCTCTGTGATTTTGTTGTTAGTGTATTGAAATGCTATTGATTTTTGAGCATTGGTTTTTTTTATCCAGCTAAATTGCCGAATTTATTTATTATATTTATGAGTATTTCAATGGAGTTTTGGAGTCTTCTATGTAGAATATCATGTCATCCTCAAATAATGATAATTTAACTTCCTTTTTTGCTATTTTTACCCCTTTAATTTCTCTCTCTTGTCTAATTGCTCTGGCTAATATTTGCAGTACTATATTAAATAGGAGCAGTGATCAGGGACATCCTTGTCTTGTGTCTGATTTTATGGTAAAGGCCTTCAGTTTTTGGACATTTAGTATGATACTGGCTGTTGGTTTGTCGTAGATGGCCTTTATCATATTGAGGTAAAGACCATCTATTCTAATTTTCTGTAAGGTTATTATCATGAATGAATGTTGGACTTTATCAAAAGCATTTTTTACATCTATAGAAATGATCAGGTGATTCTTACTTTTGGTTTTATTGATATGGTGGATTACATTTATTGATTTACATATGTTGAACCATCCCTGCATTCCTGGGATGAATCCCACTTGGTCGTGGTGTATAATCTTCTTGATGATTTGCTGAATTCTATTTGCCAATATTTTATTGAGGATTTTTGCATCTGTGTTCATTAGGGAGATTGGCATGTGGTTCACTTTTTCAGTTGAGTCTTTCTCAGGTTTTGGTACTAGAATAATATTTGCTTCCAGGAATGACTTAGGAAGGATTGCTTCCATTTTGATTTCATTGAAGACTTTGAGGAGTGTCAGCATTAAGTCTTCTTTGTATTTCTTGTAGAATTCCACAGTGAATGTGTCTGGGCCTGGGCTCTTTTTTGTAGGTAAGGACTTAAATTACATTTTCAATTTCATTAATAGAAATTGGGTTATTCAGCAGTTTTACATCTTCTTGACCTAGCTTTGGTACTTCATATGTTTCTAGGAATCTGTCTATTTCTTCTGTGTTATCAAACCTATGAGAGTAGAGGTTTTTGAAATAGGTGTTGATGATCTTCTGTATTTCTACAGTCTGTAGTTATTTCACCTTTTTCATTCCTTACAGCGTGAATTTGAGCTTTTTCTTCCCTTTTTAAAATAAGGTTGGCTAGGGGCTTATCAGTTTTATTTATTCTTTCAAAGAACCAACTCTTTGATTCATTGATTCTTTGAATTGTTTTCTTAATCTCTATTGCATTAATTTTTGCTCTGATTTTTATAATTTCCTCCCTTCTTTTGGCTTTTGGGCTTGACTTGCTTTTCTTTTTCTAGATGTTATAGGTGTAGCATCAGGTTGTTAATTTGTATTCATTCTGTTTTCCTGATGTGGGAACTCAATGCAATAAATTTTCCTCTGATGACAGCTTTTATTATATCCCACACATTCCGGTGAGTTGTATTTGTATTTTCATTTGTTTTTCATTGTTTAATTTCTTCTTTAATTTCCCCTGTGACTCACTGATTGCTCAAGAGTGTGTTATTCAATTTCCATGTGTTCCTGGGATTTTGCAGTTTCTTTTGTCATTGATTTCTAGTTTCATGGTGCTATGATCTGTTAACATGCATGGGTTAATTTCAACTCTTTTGCATTTATTTAAATACGTTCTGTGGCCTAGTATATGGTATATTTTAGAGAATGTCCCATGTAATTATAAGAAGAATGTGTATAGAGATATCTGATAGACTCTATATGTCTATCAAGTCAGTTGGTTCACAAGTACGATTCAGTTCTGTTATTTCTTCACTGATTTTTTTATCTGGTTGATCTGACCCTTGATGTCAGTGGTGTGTTAAGGTTTCCTGTTATAATTGTGTTATTGCTAATTTAGTTTTTCATTTTTGTAAATATTTGATTTATATAACTGAGTGCTCTAGAATTTGGTGCATATATATTTAAGATAGTTATCTCTTCCTCTTGAAGTTTTCCACTAACCAGTATGTAATGGCCTTCTTTATGTCTTCTGATCATTCTTGGTTTGAAGTTCACATTGTCTGCCAACAGAATAGCTACCCCAGGTTTTTTTTTTTTTTGATTCCTGTTGCTTGAAGTATTGTTTTCCATCCTTTGACTTTCAGTCTGTGAGTATCCTTTTGGGCTAGACAGGTTTCCTGCAGACAGCATATGGTTGGATGTTGTTTCTTGATCCATTCTGCCAGTCTGTTTCTTTTAATTGGTGAATTCAGACCATTTACATTATTTGTTATAACTGTTATATATTGGCTTATTGTTGACATGTTATCTTTCTGCTGTTGCATCTTTATCTTTCCATTCTGTTTAATTGTCTGCTTTGTTTAGTGGTTTTTTCCTAAATGTATCTAAACTGTCTTTGAGTTTTCTTTGCAGGATTGGCTTAGTGATCATGAAGTTCTTCAGCTGTTGTTTGTCATGGAAGTATCTTAATTCTCTATCCATTTTAAAGGAAAGTTTTGCAGGGTACATCAGTCTAGGTTGGAAATCATTTTCCTTTAGGATCTGAAATAGTTTATTCCATCCTCTTCTTGACTTTTTTGTTTGTGCTGAGATGTCTGCTGTAATTCTGATAGGTTTTCCTTTATAAGTGATCTTTCTTTTCTCTCTGACAGCTTTTAATATTCTATTCATGTGTTGGATTTCTGGAATGGTGATTATTATATGTCTGG
Source organism: Cavia porcellus (assembly GCF_034190915.1). NCBI lineage: Eukaryota > Metazoa > Chordata > Mammalia > Rodentia > Caviidae > Cavia > Cavia porcellus. The sequence continues at coordinate 44,436,594 of NW_026947493.1, forward strand.
GTGTAGTTTTATTTTCATTATGCCTATTTGGAGTTCTCTATGCTTCACTGATACTGATGACAGTTTACATTCTCACCTTTGGGAAATTTTCAGCGATTACTTCTCTAAATATCCTCTTGACATCCTTTGTGTTGTCCCCTTCTTTTTCATTTATCCCTGTCAATCTTATGTTTTTTTTTTTTTTTTTGCGTGATCTTGCAGCTATCGAATTGTTATTTCCTGATTCCTTGTTATTTTTGAAAGATCTTTCCTTTCCTGTTCACTAGCTGCAATCCTGTCTTCGAGATCTGAAATTCTATCTTCACTTTCGTTGAGGCGGTTTTGACAACTTTCAATGGAATTTTTTATTTCTTGTATATGTCTTTGAATGTGCTTCATGTATTCTGTTTGTTTCTTATATTGTTTATCCAGAGATTTTATCTTTTTTGTTTTGTTCTTCTAATTTTTTAACTGTGTCTTCTTTAGATACGTTCAGCATCTCTTTCCTTTCTTTTATCATTTCTTCTTTTAGCTAGGAGATTATTTCTAGTTTTAATTCCTTTCAAGCTTCTCGGACTTGCTTCTTTATTTTAGTTGCTATTATTTCTGGTATTTCAGGTATATGGCATGTATTTTCTTTTGTTTGCATAGCTCCTTAGGTTTCTTGCCATCGGCTGAAGGTTTGAGATTGTATTTTGTTCTTTCGTTTTGTCATTTCCCTGTATTTCCGTGTTTGAAGTGTTATTGCAAGGCTTCCCCTGGGCCTGTTGGAAATCTTCTATGCCCTCAGCTCCTGGGGCTCTGGCTGCTCAGTTCCCCGGATTGAGAGAGGGTCACTGAGGGTGGGGCAGGCACGCCAGAGACCTGTGGAGACAGTCGAGTATGATAGGAAGCTTTGGCCAGTGTGAGCAATGATCTTAAACTCCCCGGGCTTGGGGTGGTGTAGGAACACCCACCTCCGCACTCCCAGTCTCCAGAATTGAGAGTACAGGCAGGTCCAAGATCCTGGAGCCAGCCAAGCATGGCAGGAAGCTGTGAAGTTCCTTGGCTGATGGGAGTAAGGATCTTAAACTCTAGGGGCTCAGGATGGTGCGGGAACACTTACCTCCGGCCACCCAGTTTCCAGAATTCAATGACATTTTTAATGTTATAAAACTTTACTGTATGATATTTGACATTCTTTTTCATACAAGAAAAGCAATATGGATCAAGTTAAAGAGAAAATAAAAGGTTCTGCTCTCCAAGTGGGAAAAAAGTAGCCAATGACAAGAGTGCTATCCAAGAATACTATGTCCTTTGCAACCCTTGGTGGGGCAGTGGTGGTGAATTGAGTACATGTTGATACATGTGTGAGCAGAAAGGTTCTCAGAAGGGCATCTGTCAGCCTCACTTTCTCCCAATCAAACTTAACCTGTCTTACCTGTCCTGCCTGTCTGCATCAACTTGGACTTGAGAAACCATCATAATCAGTGATTTTTATGGAGCGAGGGTAGATCCTCTGGCTGGGTACCAAAACTCCAAATGACTGTGTAGGAGGGTTATATACAGAGATGATTGTTATTTGACTTCGAGTCGAAAGTCAGAGAGAAATAAATGAATTTGTTTTCCCAGTAAATCTCTAAGATTTTTTTCAAGATTTGGGAGAATAAATATGAAGAAATGACCATCAGAGAATTGTCTCAAAGTTATATCCAAGTCACCTAGTAGTTGGGTTTAGAATGTGAATTTGTGAACCCTAAACCAACTGGCTGAATCAACATTTGAGAAATAGGGTTAAAAGCCTATTTCTCTCCAAGTCTCACATGGAGTAACAACTCTGAGATCCACTATCATTAAAAGCTATTTTCTAGTGCTTATTTTCAAATACATTTGTGTCAAGATGAAGATTATCTATTGTAAAACTGTGGACTACTGGGAATAATGAATGTAGAGTTAAAATTGAATGAAATCTCTGATAACGTTTTTGTGACTCAGTTACTAATACTTCCTTGACTGATAGGAAAAGTATTAAATGCTCAATTGCTAAAGTCTGAAAGGAGTCTGTAGATCTTGGATAATTCTGAGAATGTGCTTGTTTTTATCTTCAAGAAGGAAGACTTACATGTTTATTTAAAAAAAAGTTAAGCAGTTTTCATGATTGGGTACTTAGAGGAAAGCATCTAGAAGTCCTCCTTCATTATGGTATAAATGAAAAGAAATACCTGGTCAGATTTTATTCCAGGTTTTCTTTTGTATACAGTTAGGCAAAATGTTCAGTATTATTATGGAGCTTAAGAAGGTAAAAAAAGTCAGATAAAGATGTAGTATATACTTCACTGGCATTATGTTCCTTTTTAACTCATTTGAAATCAGTCTTACTACATCCTGGCTTTAATTTATTGGTTGAAGAATGTGACTGAATTCTGTTTATAATGAGAAGGTTTATAATTCTAGAAATGAAGTTTAAAGTTTTGCTTGCCCAAGATATTACCTGTTTACTATGTGGTCAACATAAAATGTAAACTAGTCAAGTAAACCATCCTTGTTATTTTAAAACTAAATAGAAAGGTCTAAAAAGTATCTGTGGTATGAATATTTGGATAATACTCAAGAATAACAACACTAAAATAAAAATAAGAATGCTCAAAGTCCTTTTCTTATCCAATTATACATAACTTCAGATAATACTTAAAATTTGGAGCATGATTCCAATAAAAATTAAGGTTACATCTAACATTCTTATTCATTTTATTTAAGTCGACTTAGTGGTAAAGAGTGAGGGTGTTAACTTTGACTTTGGCTTTGTAGTTATGGAATCTGAAACAAATTGATTAATTAGGAATAAATATAGTGGTGAAGCTCAAGTTAGAAATGAGGTCTTGTGGTTCATATGTGTGATTTCTTTTAAATAAGTCTGAAGCTTTCAACTGTTTTTAATAAAGGTTATAGCTTGCTCATAGCTAAATGCTCTGAAAATAAGGTGTACAAAGTTCAAGTGTGTTTGAAGTGAGCGGGAGTACTTTGAGGAAATTGTGTGGCATAATTTTTTTAAAAAAAAATTTAAAAAGTCCTGTGTTTGTTGACATACCTTGTGTGTGTATCTATATATGTACATAGTCTCTCTCTCTCTCTTTCTCTCTGTCTCTCTTTCTGACTATCTTAATCTAAGAAAGTTACTTCACAATTTCTGCCATTTTATATTTCTATTAGAAATGGCATTTTATTAGATTCTGGTGTTCCTGTGCTTCATAATGCTTAAAAGTTTAGTAAACACCTACCTTTAAATGTTTGCCCCAGAACTTTGAAAGCCTGGTGAATAAATTTTACTTTATATAGATGACTTTTGACTCTGCCTTACATTGTAAGAAAGTACAATTCTAGGGAGGGGCAGCTATGCGCAGGAGCTCCCATATTACAGCATAACTATTTTACATAGATATTGAATTAAATTGGTTTTTTAAAAAAAATTAATGAAATTCTGATCAACACCCAGTCATTTTATGAGCCTGATACCACTTTTATAATGGCTTTTCTTGTTTTACACAGGCATTCTTACACCGAATGAACCAGTGTGCAGCAGCAAAAGTTGACAAGAATGTAACAGAGGAAACCGTGAAGGTGAGGGCGTGTAAGGGCACCCTGTCCCAAGCGTGAGTTCCCAGAGGTGACACCCTGCCTGGGAGACAGCCCTGCAGGAACCTGCCGTTGCTCTTCAGTGCCACTATAAGTCGCTCAGCCAGTCACTTGTGTCAGTGATAATGTGAAAAAGGGGCCGAGGTTCGGGGAAAGAAGGGAGGTTAGAGGAGGCATATAACGGTGGAGGACTTTTTAGCTAAGGTCTTGGAAATATTTGAAAAGAAGAGGAAAAATAAACTTAAAAAGCAAGACCTAGCTTTGACCTTATGAGAGGGAGGAAGTTGAATGAGGTGCCAGATGGTTGACAGAGCCACAGGAGATGGACAAATCTGGACTTCCAGTCTCTGTGGTTGCTAAAGAACAAGACTTGGATAACTCATCAATGCAGGAAAAATGTGCATATATCTTCAACTCAGAACCAAATATGTAACATTTCTTTTACTGTAAGGGAAGGGGAATGGTTAGTGGTAGAGGGGAGCTTCCCACTCACTATGGGGGAGGGTACTGGATTTGATCCCCAGCAACACACACACACACACACACACACACACACACACACACACACGCATGCATTCACGCACACGACACAACCTAGGGAAAATTTTAAAGAGTTTGGAAAAAACAAAGGACGATAAAAAATTATGCATAGTGCTTATTTAAGTTGTATAAATCATCCTTGATACTGATATTGCTGGCTTCCTGTTATCCTTTACTGCAAATAAAAATATTTTAGGTTTGTTTGACTCTATTTCCTTATAAGTTAAATATTCATCTTTCACACATTCCTACTATGGGAATATTTTAGTTGCTGAGTTTAAGGATAGAAGCAAAAGCAATTTATGATCCAAATAGACTTGAAAATGATTCGAGTCACATATTAGAACTTTGGATGAAGGAGGTTCCCTACAGGTGATTTGGGAGGCTAACAGGTTGCTAGTTCCTCTCCAGTGATTCATTCTGCCTTCCAGGGCATCATTTTGTATCTGAGCTGGCTTCTCGCCTGGCTGCAAAGTTACCACATAGTTGTTCCAGTTGTCACTCCCACACTCCCAGGACTTTTCAGGAGGACAGAAGTTGCTCCTCCCCAGGGGTAGATACCCCTCTCCAAAAGCCTGCCAGAAAATCTGTGTGCAGTTTGACCTTCAGAGCATCCTGGAAAGGGGTGAGACTGTCATGCTTGGATTTGGCCAGTCAGGCTTTGTCTTAGAAGACAGGCAGAGTGTTCTGGTCCCCAAAATTGTATGGGAGTGGATAGAATTTGGGTTCTATCAGCAAGGTGAGAGGAAGGACTGGATGCAGCATGGCTACCCTCTGAAACTTTCAGTTTGGAGAAAGAATATGGAACCCTCATAGACAGTTTAAAATTTTATTTTACTTGCTTCACTACTGCACTTACACGTGTGTTTATCTTTTTCACAGATGTTATTTTCAAACATCGAAGATATCCTCGCAGTACATAAAGAATTCTTAAAAGTTGTAGAAGAATGCTTACATCCGGAACCTAATGCGCAACAAGAAGTGGGAACCTGCTTTCTTCACTTTGTAGGATAAATTTCTGTTTATTTGAAAAGTTCTTTCTCCCTTGATTTTACGATTTAGCTCTTGGCATAGTAAAATGTGTGAATTCAGTGCTAGAAGTAAACTCTGACATGAAAAGTTTGGGGTCTTTTAAGGCCAGTAAGATCTTGTACTCCAGAACAGAAAGGGGGGAGTGCCTCACATCATCCATTTTACTCAGTGAAGAATGAACAGCCTTTTCTCTTTCCCAACAAGTTTGTTCTTCGCATCCTCTGTAGCTTTGAATTTTAATGAATATTCAGGCTGTTTGTAATGAATGGATTTTTATGTTTCTCTCAAACATAGAGCATTTTTCTTTTGAAGCAGAAAATCCTCACTCTCAAAATGGCCCTACAAGCTTTTCTTAGTCAGAATGTGCTCCTGTTAATCAGCTTGTGACAGATTTGGAGGTGAACAAATTAAGTATGGCTGTGGTTGGATTTTTCTCAATGGTGGCCTCTCAGAAGGTTGTGCAGAGCAGTTCAGAAGGCGTAGGAGTGGTGTTCAGTGGTCCTAAATTATGTGGCCCAGACCTGTGTGATCATTTTCATGTCATTTACATATTATAGCTGAAATTATTTATGCAATTGAGTTGCAAAGTAAAAAGCCACCTGTACAGTCAACATTATTTCCAGAGCTGAAGGGCATTCATACTAAAAAAAGAAAATGAAAATGAATGCTGCTATTTGTGTCACTCCCTTAGTGCTAATTTTCAGAATACCATTTTGAATCCGTGTATTTAGCAAAATGTAATACAATGCGCATTTCCTTGAAAATATGTATTACATCATGGCAACCAAACTCTGTATATATTTATTTTCCAGTTTGTCTTCCATACAGGCTTTCTTATGTAGTTTCTCAGCCTATTTATATATGATGAGCAGGCTCAGCTTACGTTCTTTTAATAGCAGAAAATGTTCTAGAAAGATAATTATAATAAAGGGAGAGTTTTCTTGGGTGTAGGAAGGTCAAACTGTGCTTTCTTGGGTGTGGTTGGAAGCCATGGGTGTTTGTGTCCATTTATCCAATCCTGTTCCTTTTTAGAGAAGAATCAGAATCCTCTGCCAGCTGAAGTAGTTGCTATCTTCGGCCACGGGTTGCCTGTGGGAGTCCTGTAATCTGACAGCCATTTCCTTAGTAACACGTCATGAATATTTAGAATTTAGCTAAACTTTTTCTGAAGATTGCTTTTATCTGGCTCATACATACTTATCCTTGACTAATTCAATATATTCTCTGCTGCCTATATGCAATAGTACTTAATGTTCTAAACACATGCTTTTGAAATTTTATAGGATAGACTTTTAATATCTGATCAATATTCTGTCTTTTTTTCATACTGCTCTGCTAGTTATTAATCATAACCAATTTAAGAAAGCTTACAAATGGAAGAAATCTTAGAGATAATGATAATAAAGCTGATTTCCTTTGGAAATAATTCCCTCTTATCTATGAAAACCATTTAATTTGATCCTACTTTGTCACTCTTAGTGATAACTCTAATAATGATTAGAAGATCTCTGTATTGATTCAAAATCTGTCCATCACTACCTTTACAATTCTCACCTAATGATGTTAGTGTTACATTTTGCAGTTTTATAGATTCATCAACTTTGGCAATATAATAGCTGTTTGAAAGTAGCTACTATTCTTTGGTTTTTCTATACTAAGAATTATCTGTCTCTTAAAGTGACCTGTCACTTACTATGTCCTCAAGAGCTGTCTTTCTCTCAGCCATTTGCCTTATATTGTTATTTGTCAATGTCCCTCTTAAGGGTACCATCCAAATTGATGCCTGTGAACTGCAGGGTACTGTGTTTCGCTCTTCTTTGATGATCTGGCAAATGAATTTCTCTTTATCTAACATGACTTTCTCCCCTCTTCCTGCCTGGGAATCATGGGTTTATCCCCCTTTGTGCAGAAGTAACAGTTTTTTAAAAGCCGTATGTGTAGTCTTCCTGAACAGTTCAGTGTTCTCTATTCTTGGCTCCCATGTGTTTAATTTATCTATTATTGCATTCATCATATTGGAGTGCAATTTATTCATCATATGGGAGTGCAATTTATGTCTTTCTCTTTTTCTAGACAATTCTTTATGTATCAGGATATATCACAGTATAGCTCAGGAGACATAGAAAACAGTAAAGTTTATATATACAGACAGGTTAAAATTTCAAAATGAATAAAGTCATTCTATTTTGTCTTGAATTCACAGAAAGACAAGTTTCGCATCTACGATGAATATTGTAGTAACCATGAAAAAGCACAAAAATTGCTTCTTGAACTTAACAAAATCAGAACAATTCGGACATTTCTGTTGGTAAGTACATGTTTATATGTTACTGTATGCTGATATTTGTTGATAGGCTTTGTAAAAATCAAGGTGTAGCATCAGTGTATCTGAAAAAGCTGTTTGCGAAGTACTGTTAAATTTCAGCACATGCAGACTTTGGTGAATGCAGGCGCAGTCCTTGGATAAATGAGAAGGGAGCGTTGGGATAGGCTTGTGTACGGGGAAATACTGCTCATGCCCTCTCCTGGTTGTTATGAATTGCTTGTGAGATCTCACAGGTTTCTAGGAGTGAAGAACTCATGCTAGAGTTCATCCTTGCTTTATATCCTCGGCTCCCCAGGGCTCCATTTACTGCTGCTCAGTGAGCTGTAAGTATGGCACATACAGGAAGAATGTGAATCATCGATATGGGAGAAAAATAAATAGAAAGTTTGAACTTTCTTCTACACACATTCACACATTCCTTATGCAATTTCATGAAAATATATTTAAATTTTTGAGGTAATACAAATACTCACAAATTTTGGCAATTACTCGGACAAGCTAACTGACCGTGAGGACCACAACCTAAGTGTGCAGTTCTGTGTTGTTTCTGGAGTTGCACAAGCATTTTCCTAATGTAATTTTAGAACATTTCTGTAACCTGAAAAAATCACTCAAATCTCTTTATACCCTGTATCTCCTCCTACTGTTTGCTCTAGGCAAATGATGGTTTGCTCTCATCTCTGTACATTTTCCCTTTCTGGATATTTTATATAAATGAAGCCATACAATATTATTTAGGGGCCTGATTTCGTTTAGTAAAATATTTCTAAGGTTCATCATTAGAGCATGATTCCATTTCCATTCATTTTTATACCTCAATACTGTTTCATTGTGTGTGTAGCGTATTTTGTTTATTTCTTTTTCAATTCATAAGCCTAGCTTATAGTATTTACATAAATAATACTGTTGTGAACATTCATGCGATAAGTCCTGGGTACATGTAAAGTTCTCTTGAGTAGATGCTAAGAGTGAAATTACTGGGTCATATTCTAAGTTTTCTTTAGCCAATATAGCTGTTCTGTATCTACCAGCTCTGTAGGAAGATTCTAATTGCTACATATCTCTGCCAAGATTTAATGTTACCGGTTTTTCTGATCATAGCCATAGTGAGTGTGTAGTGGCATAACATAGAGGTCTAAATTTGCATTTTTCTGATGGCCAGTGATATTAAGCATACTTTCATGTGTTTATTAGCCAAGCATACATGTTTTTTATTGAAATACTTATTCAAATCTTTTGACTATTTTAATTGAAATGTTTATCTTATACTGAGGTCTCCGTTCATTGTTTTGGATAAAATTATGTATCTAAAATACAGGTTTCATACATACAGTGGATGAAAAATAGTCCCTTTAATAAATGGTGCTGGAAAAATTGGCTTTCCCATATGCCAAAAACTAAAACTAGACCCATGTCTTCACTGTGTACTAAACTAAAGTCTAAATAGATCAAAGATCTAAATATTAAAACAGAAACACTAAATCTGTTGGAAGACAAAGTAGGTAGAAATCTTGAAGACACAAGGGTAGGTAGAGAATTCATGAACAAGAATCAAACTGCACGCGAAATACTTCACAGAATCAATAACTGGGATCACGTCTTATTAAAGAGTTTTTGCATGTCAAAAGAAATCTCCAGCATAGTGAAAAGAAAACACACAAATTGGGAAAAAAATCTTAGTGAACTGCCCCTCAGACAAAGGATTCCTATCTAGAACATACAAAGAATCAGAAAAAAATCAGATCTCCAATATTCAAAGACTCATTCCAAAAATGGGCATCTGAAGAAATACAAATGGCAAATAAATACATGAAAAAATATTCATCATCATTACTCATTAGAGAAATGCAAATTAAAACAACACTGAGATTCCATTTCACTCTAGAAACAATGGCCAGGATAAAGAAAACTACCAACAACAAATGCTGGAAAGGCTGGAGGGAAAAAAAGGAAATCTTCTACACTGTTGGCGGGAATGTAGACTGGTGTAACCGCTGTGGAGGTCAGTCTGGAAATTTATCAAAAAGCTGGGTTTGGAAGTGCTCTTTGACCCAGCTATTCCACTTCTGGGCATATTCCCAGAAGAACTGAAAACATCATACCACAGTAATGTATGTGCACCCATGTTTATAGCAGCACAATTTGTAATAGCCAGATCTTGGAAACAACCTAAATGCCCATCAACTGAGAAATGGATAAAAAACATATGCTACTTTTATACAATGGAGTACTACTCAGCTATAAAGAAGGATCATATTGAAACATTTATAAGTAAATGGATGCAACTTGAGACCATATTCATAAGTGAAATAAATTCACATATATAAGTACCATATAGTCTCCCTAATGTAAAAAAATGGTAAGTGTACATAAGATACAAAAAACTCAATAAATATAATGAAAGGATGAGAAGCTGCTTAAAAGGGAAAAAGTAATATCTCAGGGAAAATGAGGGGAAGAAAAGTAAGGGAAAAGAAAAATATTTAAAATTGTATAAACACTTAGGATAGCTAAGATGATTGTGCTTTAAATTCTGTAAGTTCTTGGAACAAAATAGTTAACATTCATAGAATTGGAACAACTGTGCATGTTATTGTATGGTGATCTGAGGAACTCTTGAAGATCATTATGTAAAATAACAATCCTAGTTATGCTCCTATCACCTTGTTTTGTCATTCTTTTGGGCTCTTTGCTATTGTTACTTATTTGTATTTTTTGTTTCATGCTTTTCTAGGAATGTGTTTTGTTTTGCTTTTCACTCTAATGTAGTTATACATGTAGAGGCTTATACATGTGTAGAACTTCTCCTAAACAGTTTATGAGAATCAATTATATAATTCATGATGAAATGAACAGCTACTTTGAAGAAAAAGAGACACTGTGGTACCCAATAGTGTCATGCTGTGAAATCCAGCAATACTATTATTCTTTGTTCAGAGTGATTTTAGTCTCTTTTATTTTGTTTCATTTCAACATACGTGAAGATATGGACAGCTATTTTGAAGAGAACAAGAGACATTATGGCAGCCATTGTTGATTTCCCTATTGTCTGGTTTTGAAGGCCTAAAATGCCTTGATCATCCTGTTCTGATCAGTTTAATATTATTTTGTTTTGTATGAATGTGTGTGAGGATATGGACAGCTATTTAGAAGAAAACAAGAGACAATATGATAGACAGTGTTGATCTCCTGCTGTCTTGCTTTAAAATCTGTGTCTTGCAGTGTTTTCTTCTGATCTGCTTTGTTCTGTTAAGTTTAGTTTTACCCTCTTTAAAATAAAATTTAAAAAATACAGTTTTCAGATACTTCTTCCCACTGCAGTTTATCTTTTCATTTAAAATAATGCTCTTTGAAAATTGAGTTTTACAATTTGATGAAATCTATTAAATTTTTTCCATTATGACCATGTTTTTTAAAACTCATACTTAATAAGTCTGTATTCAGATATTATACTTTTTAAAAAAATGTTTAACTACTTTGGTACTGTTGTGTTTAGAGTTATGTTAATGTCATTTTTTGGTTGTTTATTGTTATGTAGAGAAATTTAGTTGACTTTTATATACTGACTGCTTATCCTGTAATCTAATTTCAAGTATTAGTTCCAGTAATTCTTTTATAGTTTTTGGAATATTTATGTATAGGATCATATCTGAAAATAAAAAAAAATTATGTCTTTTTTTTCCACTGTGAATTTCATAATTATTTTCCCTACATTTTTGAACTAGTTAGAAGCTTTGGTGAAGTGTTGACTAGAAGTCTTCAGACTATGTGTTGCCTTGTTTCAGTCTTAGGAGAAAAACAATCAGTCCTTGTAAATCATAGGGTTTTCTTTGTAGACATCTTTTTAAAGTTTTTATTATATTGCTAGTTTTTGAAAGTCATATTGAGAGTTTTATTACTTTTTTCTTTTCTAAATGTTTTGAATTTGTGACATGTATAGTATATAATGTGAATATTATTCAAATGAATTAAGAAAGTTGTACTAGTCATTAACTAGTCATTGTATACTATACAATGTGAATATTATTCAAATGAATTAAGAAAACTGTACTAGCTGTACTTGTCAACTATCACATTATTGAAAGAGAGATAGTGTCCATGTATAATTGTTTTATTTAATTGAAAAAAAGCAAAACAGAAAAAAGGGCAGAAATGATACAGAATTTACAAAACATTAAGAGAAAAAACATTAAGAAATTATCACTAGTTGATATATTACATATTGCTATATCAGAAGTACTTACTTAAGTTATAAAATCAAAACATAAAAATGAACAGAGAATTGAACAATGGTAGCACAAACTGTTATGTTAGATGAACTATCAAAAACTTAGTAGCATGGCTATCAGTCTTGCACACTTAAACATATATTCAGTTGTATGTGTATACCTGCAGGTTGTTCTTTCCTTTCAAGCACTTTCTTTCCCTTTAATTATTACAATATCTATTATATGTCTTGGATCTTATTACTCTTTTCAGTTCATTATTATTACTATTAATGTTTTACACTAGAGAGACAATATGATATTTATAAATGTGAGTCAGATTTATTTCACTTATGAAGATACTCTCAACTTGCCTCCATTTACCTAGAAAAGCCTCAAGGTCATCCTTTTTATAGTTGAGTAATATCCCATTGTATAAAAATACCACATCTTTTTTTATCTATTCTGCAGTTGAGGAGCATTTTGGTTGTTATCAAGATTTAGCTATCACAAATTGTCCTACTATAAACATGGGTGCACATACATCACTGTGACATGACCTTTTCAATTTTTCTGGAAACATACCCCGGAGGGCCATAGCTAGATTGAATGGAACTTCTTATCCTAGTTGTTTGAGGAATCTCCATATTGATTTATATTGTGGCTGCACCAGTCTACACTTCTACCAACAGTGGAGCAGTGTTTCTTTTTCTCCACAGCCCTGCCAACTTTTGTTACCAGTTGATTTCTTGATGGCAGCCATTTTTTCTGGAGTGAGATGAAATCTCAATGCTGTTTTAATTTGCATTTCTCGAATGAAGAGTGATGGTGAGCATTTCTTCATGTATTTATTTACCATTTGTATATCTTCATCTGAGAAATGTGTGTTCATCTCAAATGCTCATTTTGGAGTAGGTCTTTGAATTTGGAGGCTTGCTGTGTTTTGGATGTAAGTCCTTTGTCTGAGGGATTGTTGGTTAAAATTCTTTCCCATTCTGTGGTTTTTCTTTTCACTTTGTTGCTGATTTCTTTTGATGTTCAAAAACGTTTTAATAAGATGAGATCCCAGTTGTTGATTCTTTGAAGTATTTCCCATGCAGTTTGTGTTTTGTTCATGAACTCTTTGCCTACCCCTATCTGTCCAACATTTCTACCTACCTTGTCTTTCAGTAGATTTAGTGTTTCTGTTTTAATATTTAGATCTTTGATACATTTTGACATTAGTTTAGTGCATGATGATAGATATGGGTCTAGTTTCAGTCTTTGGCATGTGGAAAGCCAGTTTTTCCAACCTTTATTTATTAAAGAGGCCATCTTGCTTCCAGTTTAGCCCCTTTGTCAGATATAAGGAGGGTGAGTGTCTTTGCATTTGCATCTTCTAATCTGTTCCACTGATCCTCAGATCTGTTTCTTTGCCAGTACTATGCTGATTTTATCACTGTAGCTTTGCAGTGTGATTTCAAGTCAGGAATTGAGATGCCACCTGTCTTGCCTTGATTGCCCAGAACTGCCTTTGCTATTCTAGGTTTCTTCTGTTTCCAAATGAATTTTAGGAATGTTTTCTCTACATCTGTGAGATATGTCAATGGTATTTTGACTGGGATTGCATTAAATCTGTATAATAGTTTTGGGAGTATGGCCATTTTCACAGTGTTGGTTCTTTCTCACCAAGGGGTATCATTCCATTTTCTAATATCCTCTTCATTCTTCCATTTTAGAGTGGTATAATTTTCAGTGTATAGGTCTTTTACATTCTTGGTTGATTCCTAAGTATTTCATTTTGTTGGATATTCTTGTAAAAGGCATTATTTCCTTAATTTCTCTCTCAGTGATTTTTTTTTGTTTGTGTACAGAAATGCTATTAATTTTTGAGTGTTGACTTTGGATCCAGCTACACTGATGAATTTGTTTATTAACTCTAGTAGCCTTTTGATGGAGTTTTGGGGTCTTCTATATAGAGTATCATATCATCTACAAATAGTGATAATTTAACTTCTTCCTTTCCTATTCTTACTCCTTCTATTTTACTTTCTTTTCTGATTGCTCTGCATAATGTTTCCAGAAATATATTGAATAGAAATGGTGATAGTGGACATCCTTGTTTTGTATCTGATTTTAGAGTGAAAGCTTTCAGTTTTTATCCATTTAGTATAATGTTGGCTGTTAGTTTTTCATAGATGCCCTTTGTCAGATTGAGATAAATACCATCTATTCCGAGTTTCGGTAGGGTTTTTATCATGAACAAGTGTTGGACTTTATCAGAAGCTTTTTATGCATCTATTGAGCTGATTGTGTGAGTCTTGTCTTTGGCTCTGTTGATGTGATGTATTTATTGATTTGCATATGTTAAACCATCCCTGCATTCCTGGAATGGATTCCACTTGGTCATTATGTATAATCGTCTTGATGATTTGCTGCATTCTATTTGCCAGTATTTTACTGAGCATTTTTGCATCAATGTTCATTAATGAGATTGGCTTGTAGTTCTCCTTTTTGGTTAAGTCTTTCTCTGGTTTTGGTATCAGAGTATTACTTGCCTCCAGGAATGAATTAGGGAGAATTGCTTCCCTTTCAATTTCATTGAAGAGTTTGAGAAGTATTGGCATTAAATTTTCTCTAAATGTCTTATAGAATTCAGCTGTGAATCCATTAGGTCCTGGACTTTTCTTTGTTGGTAAGCTTTTAATCACGTTGTCAATTTCAGTAGCTGATATTGTTATTCAAAATTGTTATATCTTCTTGATTGAGCTTTGGTAGTTCATACATTTCTAGAAATCTGTCCATTTCCTCTGTGTTTTCCACCCTATATGAGTAAAGATTTTCAAAGTAGGTATTCTTGATCTTTTGAGTTTCCATGTGATCTCTAATAATTTCTCTTCTTTGATTCCTTATTGCATGAATTTGAGTTTTTTCTTTCTTTTGTTGATAGGGTTACTAGAGGTTTATTAATTTTGTTTATTCTCTCAAAAAACCAGCTCTTTTATTCATTAATCCTTTGCATTTTTTTTAGTCTCAATTGGATTAATTTCTGCTCTGATTTTTACTGCTCTGTGAGCTTTGTATTTTACTTATTCTTCTTTTTCTAGAAGGTTTAGACGCCACATTAGATTGCTTACTTGTGCTCTTTCTGTTTTCTGGATGTGACAGTTTATTGCTATACATTTCCCTCGTAGCACTGATTTCATTGTGTCCCACAGGTTTCATTTGTTGTATCTGCATTTTCATTGAATGGTAGGTATTGCTTAATTTCATCTTAAATTTCACCTGTAACCCATTGCTTGTTTAAGAGGTTATTTAATTTCCATGTATTTATGCAGGTTTTATAATTTCTTTTGCCATTAATTTCCAATTTCAGTGCACTATGGTCAGATAATATGCATGGGGTTATTTCACTTGCTTTACATTTACTTAAGAATGTTCTTTGGGCTAATATATGGTCTATTTTGGAGACTGTCCCGTGCACAGCTGAGAAGAATGTGTATTCTGATGTGGTTGAGTGGAACATTCTGTAAACATCTATTAAGTCCATTTGCTCACAGGTTTGATTCAGTTCTGTTATTTCTTTGCTGACTTTTGTCTAGTTGATCTCTTTGTGACAGGGTCCTCTATTACAATTGTGTTGTTCATTGTTTGGTTTTTCATATCTATTAGTATGTCTTTTATAGCTGGGTACTCCTGTATTTGGTGCATATATGTTCATGATTGTTAGCTCTTCTTTTTGAATTATTCCACTAACAAGTATGTGGTGACCTTCTTTATCTCTTTTGATCATTTTTGGCTTGAAGTTCACCTTGTCTGCAAATAGAATAGCTACACCTGCTTTTTTCTATGTTCCTACTGCATGGAATATTTTTTTCCATCCTTTGAGTTTTAGTCTATGAGTTTCCTTTTGAGTCAGATATGTTTCTTGTATACAGCATGTTGATGGATCCTGTTTATTGATCGATTCTCTCAATCTATTTCTTTTAATAAGTGAATTGAGGCCATTTTCATTGATAGGTATAACTGATATGTACTGTCTCAACTTTGTCATGTTATTTTCCTGCTGTTGTTTTCTGCTTTTCCCTCTTGTTTGCTCTACGTGGTGGTTTCTTTTTGTTGTTGTTGTGGAATTTGTAGTCACTCTTATCTCTTATCTTTTATGCTTTATAGTACTCTTCTAGGGTTGGTTTCCTAGACATGAAATTTTTTAGTTGTTCTTTGTCATGGAGGTATCTTATTTCTCCATTAAATTTCAGAGGAAGTTTTGCAGGGTACATCCATCTGGGTTGTTTACTTTCAGGGTTTGAAATACTTCACTCCAAGCTCATTTTAATTTTAGGGTTTGTGTTGAAAAGTCTGCAGTGATTCTCATGGGCTTTCCTTGAAAGGTGAATTGTGTCTTTTCTCTAACAGCTTTTAGTATTCTGTTTTTATGCTGTATGTCTGGGATCCTCAGCTTTCAACAGAATTTTTTATTTCTTGTATATCTCTTTGAATTTGTTTCATGTATTCTACTTCTTTTCTATATTGTTCATTTAAGGTTTCCATCATTTTTCCCATGCTTCTGTACTTTTTATCTATGTCTTCTCTAGCTATGCTGAGCAACTCCTTTATTAAGATTGTCAATTCTTTCTTTATATGGGGGATTATTTCTTATCTCGTTTCCTCCATTGCCGCATGGATTTGTTTCTTTATTTCACTTGCTATCTTTTCAGAAATTTCAAGTGTATGAATTTTAATATCCTTTACTTCAGGGTCTCCTGTACTTGTTCCTGAGGTATTAGATGTTTGAGATTGCATTTTGCTTTTTTGTTTTGTCATTTTTGCCTTTCAGGCTAATATTTGGGCTTTCAATCTCACTAGTTTCAACTGTTGATAGTTGCATATTTTAGGGTCCTACTGTGTGGTTGATGTTTTTTCTGATTGCTGGGTACCACAATGAAGAGGAGGGCCAGTCACCTGAATTTCTCCTAAACGGCCTGTATTGATTTAAGTCAACCTTTAGTCCCTGCTGTTACTGTGTCTTCAGTTGTTCCCAGGCTACCAAATCTGCCTGTCTATAGTGTTTGCCTTTGCTAGGACCCTGCTGTGTCACTGGGTGTCTCATAAGCCCTTTTTGATTTCGTCCAGGTTGGGGGAAGCCTTATTGGCACTCTCTTCAACCCACCTGGTATTCTCTGTATGAAGGAAGGACTCACCCACACTCTTTTTAGGCTCACCAAGGTCCTACAGCTGGGAGCACTTCCCTACTGCTCCTGTTTACCCATTGAAGTTCTCTATTTTAGGGTTAAACTCAACACACTGATGCAAGCCTGCTGAGGTCCTCTGTTTGGATGAGGGGTTAGTGAGTTTCTAATCAGACCAGCAAGGTTAATCCACTGTGGTAAAAGATCCTGGGAGGAGGAGGGAAGGCCAAAGATCCACAGCAGTAATAGGTCCAGAGGTCGAGGTGGTGAGAGGCAACCAACACTCCATGGTCCCTCTGAGGTCCAGGGGGGTGAGGTAGGGCAGGCAATGGAAGTCCTTCCAGGGGGTAGGAGGGCTAGGGAGGGGAGGGGAAGGTGAGGCAGGGGAGGGAAGTTGAAGCTCTGTGGTCCCTCTAAGGTCCAGGGGTGGGCAAAGCAGGGCCCATGTATAATTGTTTTTTTCACCCTTCAGTTTTGTCAGATTTTGCTTTATATATTGTTGGGCTTTTTTTTTTTTAGATATGTATACATTGATACTTGTGTATTCCTATTTCTATTTATCATTGTGAAATGCCCTTCTTTGTCTCTGGTGGTATTTGTTCTGTTAGTGTCTCTTTTTCTGATATTATACGGCAGTTATAGCCCTCTTAATACTGTAATTTCGTCTTTATTCTGTATTTTTCTTAGAAACGCATGATGATCTTTGAAATATTTTTCATAGACAGCCTAAGTTAGATCTTGCTTTTTATCTAATCTTACAATCTATGCCTTTTGACTAAAGCCTTTAATGTCATTATTGATTCAGTTGTATTTATATTGGACCATTCTGTAATTTTTATCGTGTGTTGCATTTGTTTGGTCATCTATTCCTCTTTTCTGATCTACTTACGTGCTAGACAGATACTTCTATTGTACCATTTTATTCCTCTATTGATCCTGTGAACTATATTTTAAAGATATTGAAAATAATGTTTTTGTAAACTATAATATATATCTTATCAAGTTCATTTTGTTACTATTGACTTAATTCTAGTAAAATATTGATGGTACTTTGTTATGGCATTTCCTACATAAATATAAAAATGTTTCATTTCCTCTTTCCTCCAAGGTGTTCTTATGGCCAAACATATCACATTGTATGTTATGAACCCTGCAACACAGTGATATAACTTTGCTCATTATAGATTTATTATATATTTATAGTCTTTCATAATAGCCTATTTACCATTTCTATCTTCTATTTTTCCATTATATTTTACTCCACTGTTACAACCTTTTAGTCTGAAGAATGATTCCAATTTTTTACAAGAAAATTCTACTAGCATTGGCTTCTCTGACACTTTATCTGAGAAAGTCTTTACTTTGCCTTCATTTTTGAAGGATAATTTTATTGGCTATAAACACTTGCTTGTAGATTTTTTCCTTTCAGCAAATTAAGTATGCCATTCTACTACTTAACCCATTGCTTCTGAATGATGAGAAGACATTTGTTATACTTTTTATATTTTACATAATGCATATTTTTCTATCTCAGTTTTTAATACTATTTATTTATTTATTTTTTTGGTACCAAGGATCAAACTCACGATTGTGCACTTGCAAGGCACGTGCTAATGCTACTGAGCTGACTCCTTGGCCTTGTTTTTAATATTTTCAATGGAAATAAGACAGTTTCCATTGGTTTACATTCAATTCCTTTGAGTATTTTTTCTGCCATCTCAAATATGCTATTTAGCCTCTCTGGTGAATTACTTTTTCATCTCATGTGTGTTTGCTTTGACTAAATTTCTGATTCTCTATTGAGATTTACTATTTGTTTATGTACTATCAATGTATTGTCCTGAAGTTTTACAAACAAGGTTCAGTGGATTTCTTGGACATATTTATAACAGCTATTTTGAATTCTTTGTTTTCTAAATCCAACAACTGGGTAAATTCAGGTTTTTTTTACTGTGTGAATCGTATTTTTCTGTTCCTTTGTGTGCATCATAATTTTTTATCATAAGCTAACTATTTAAACAAATTATCATATGTTTGTGTCCAGATGTCCCTTAAAGCCTTATGCAGTTATAGGGGTTTTCAGAAGTGGCTGAATCTGATGCTATGATTAAGGGTATGTGATCAGCTCACTGACTGATTAAGCACTGCCCTAGTCCCAGTGGCCTAGATAGAATGTAAAAAGGGGCAAAAAGACACTATTAAGCTCAGCTGTTGCTTTTGCTGTGTTCTGCTGCTATGAATTGCCGCCCTTCTACCATGTGCCACCCTGTCTTGGAGCCAGCTGGTTTTAAACTGAAACCTCTCCAAACTGTGAGCTAAATAAATGTTTTCCCCTGTAACTTTGGGTGTTGAGTATTTTTCCAGCAATGAAAGAAAAGCAACTAAGACACTGTAGCAGTTCTGGATTTTATATTTTCAACCTGAGATTAGTTACTATTTTTTGTTTGTATACTTAGTTGTGTTTTAGTAAATTGCTAAAACTTAATCTAAGAAGCTCTCTGTTTCATATGTGCAATTCTTAATAACACTCCTTATTTATTTCTACAGTTTTGTTTTTATAATTTAGCTTTGTTTGGTAGGAATCATTCCTGTGGCTACTTTTCTTAATAGTCAGCCAAGGATTCATCAAAAGTGATCAAATATTGTTATCTGTCTTGTCCATGGATCTGAGTATGAGTTAGAAGTCAGATAGTTTGCAGGTTGATTCAAGTTTCGTATCCCATGGGACTCTCTTAGGTCCTTTGTACAGGTGCACACAGCCAAGTTTCTCCAGACTGACCAAGTGTGGTGTGGTGATCATTCTATTTAGTTTTCAGGTTGTACATGATGGTAGGTCTTTGTTTATGTTGTGACCATAGTAAGTTTTATGATCCGTAAAATCTCTGGAAGCTTATTAAAAAACATACTTTAAATGAATGTATAATTAGTATAGCTTGTGATTCTAAGTCAGTCCTGGACAGTGACCAACCTTTGCCATTGTGAAGAGAGTTTGTAATCCATATTATACAAAAATGGTTTGGGTTGTTGTATGTTCTTTTATGGCTCTATAGCCCAGAGCTAGGTAGTGAGTGATCATATTGATAGGGTTGCTAAGTCGTGTTTGGATCCTGAAATATTACTGGAAATATGTAGACACTATCTAAATAATTGTGTTTTTAAAGATTTCTCTGGGGGGAAAAATGCCATACATACCTTGAAAACCTTTTGATAAACTGATTGCAGCATGGAGAGGCATTCCCAAAGCACATGCTCTGTAAGAACACGGCCTTTGCTGCTCTGCCTTCCAGGGTGGCTGGTAAAGTTACTCTTGTGGCTTTTGCTTTGCTGACTTGAGACTGAAGACAAGTTTCCCAGCAGAGTGGAGGAGACTGTTGCTCTTTCTTTTACATCCTATCCTACTCAGCACTTCGGCTCTCTTCTCAGTGTACAACAATATTTTAATACAGTGGTATAGAAGAAGCTAGTGTATTAGTTTGCTTCATTAGATTTTAAGGATTCCTTCTATGGAAGTCACTCTGAAAAGCACTATAAAAATAAGATTTGAGGAAGTTTCAAGTTTTTCTTTGTATTGTTAAGGAAGATGACAGCTTTACTTATCTGGGTTACTTTTCTCTTGATCACTATTTTATGGTCAGTAGGTGCTCCTTCATCTCACCAGTTTGTATTGCTGGTTTTTATATTTCTCTAACCATTTTGTCTCTGTGGAGATCTTTTCTGATCTTGACTTCCTGAGGGCTTTGGTGGAGTGTGATTTAGAGATCACTTGGGTAAAACATACTGGTTTTACAGAGATGAAAAGTAGAATTCTGAAGTCAGCCAAAGGCATATCACTGGTCAGTGGCAGAGCTTAGTCAGAAGTTCATTGTCTTTATATTTCTTTATCCTTGATCTTACACAATGTAAGATACTTGTTTTTATAAACAAAATCTCTCCGTCTCTTGTTTCTCTGCTTCTGTCTCTCTCCTCCATTCTCCATCTCTTTAGCATTACTATTTGTTTCTATATTTACATTTTCCCTGTCACATCAGGTTTCAGGGAATATTTGTGAAGTAACTTTTTCAGATCCAACATGTATTTTTGCATTCTGTAACCGATATGAAAGACTCTGTGTTATTCATAACTGAAAATAATATGCTCTTCTTAAAGTACATAAGGATATTTCTTTTCACAAATTTTCAGTATAAACTTTTGTGATAGAAAGAAAATTTAACAGTCTCACATTTGAAAAAATGTACTGTGCTTGACTATGTTTATTTTGACCCAGAACTGTATGCTGCTTGGAGGACGAAAAAACACAGATGTTCCCCTGGAAGGCTATTTGGTGACACCCATACAAAGGATATGCAAGTACCCCCTCCTTCTGAAGGTATTTTATGTAATGCCTCATTTTAGTATTTCGTTGAAACTGAATAGTTTTCTGATGATCTTTTTAAAGAGTTTGACATTCTAAAAAAAGGCAGATCACAATTATTGGAAAAATAGCTACTTTATCATACATTTATCTGTGGAGCAGAAGGCAGAACTTTAGTGGAAAAGCCATTAAAATGAGCTTTTAGTGCTCTTTGTGGAAAAACATACTTGCCTGAGTTTCATTCAGAATAAATGCATTAGTTTAAGAGAGCTCCCATTAAGTCCATTATGACTGTTTTATGTACCACGTTAGCTATAGGGCCCTTTATTTTAAGTAAATTCACTGTTGGTGTCTGTTTTCATTACCCAAACTTCGGTAAATTTATGATGCTAATAAAGTTAAGGTCAAAATTACATAATTTCAGGGCCTGGTTTCTGAATCATTATTATAATGGCATGAGCACTGAGATTGCTAAGAAAACACCATGTCTTAAAGGCGAAATGACTCACTAACACTTGTCAGTCTGTCTCCTTATTACAATAATCAATATTTTAATATTTAATTTACTACCTTTTGGCATTGATGTGAAGTTTTATGACTAGGTCAGCATGCCAGTTTTTGAAATTATACTTTTTGGGATATAACATCAGAATAGACAATTTGAGGTGTTAGTTGAGCATATGAACTCTGAGTTGAAGTCCCTGGTATTCTCCTTACCAGCTCTCTGAGTGGGATATGTAATCTAAGCCTAAAAAGTCTTTTTCTTAATTTGTAAAATAGAAAAATGACAAAATTCAGCATGTATCTATAGGAGTGTATATATCAATAAATATATAAGCATTTATATGTGTAAATATATATTTGCATGTATATATAGAAGTATAAAATGATTAAATATTTTACATGAGTCATTTAGCATGGTATGTACTCTGTATTAGACATTCATGCTTATGTCTATTTGATTTATTTTAACATATTAATTACTAATTGGCATCTTAATTCTTAAAAATACTTAGAAATGCCATTGCTAACTAGGCATGGTGGCTCTTGCCTATAATTTCAGCCCTTGGTAGGTTAAGCTGGGGGATCTTTACAAGTTCAAGGCCAGGCTGGGCTATATAGTGAGTTTAAGGTCAGCCTGAAGTACATAGTGAGACCCTGTCTCAACAAAATAAAACAACAAACAAAAAAGAAATGCTATTGCTATAATAATTGAGTTACTGATTTACTTTTTAAGATGTATTATAAATTTGAACTAGAAATACATTTTTTCTACCTTCAGAAATAATTTTATGACCATAAAAATATGTTTTATACCATCAGTTGAAGAGTTGCTCTGGGATTTTCTTTAATTTAATTTAATTTTTATTTTTTCTTCAGATAGGATCTCACTATGTAGTGCAAGCTAGCCTTGAACTTGCTTATGTAGCTCAGGCTTGTCTTAAACACACAGTGATCCTCCTGCCTTAGCCTGCCAAGTGCTAGGATTACAGACATGTACTGCCATGCTCAGTTCTCTTAAACTTGAGATGGGTTTATTATTCAGATAAAAACATTAGAGATTGAGTTATATTATTAAAAAATATATTGGTCTTACTTGTGAAACTTGATACTAATTTGGCCGGTCAATGCCAGCTTTACAGCAAGTAGTTACTAGATTTTTAATGATTATTTCTCTTTGTATTTTATATTACCTAAATTTATTGCACAAGTACTCACTGAATATTAAAGGCTCGACTTCCTAGCCTTGGGAATGACTTGGTTACTTCACTTAGGTTACAAATGGTTCTACTATTCAGAATTTCTAGAGAAGCCTGCATATATCTTTTATGAATTTGTGGGCCACCATAACATTTTAAACCTTGCCTTTGGAGTGGTGTTTTATGTATTCTTGTGGTGTAACTCTGCAGAGCCGAGTATGAACATATTAAATGCAGGGTTAAAGTTTATGGGAAAATTTTCCACAATAAGGAAATTTGGGAGGATACAAGAACTGGCTGAATCAAAGCCAAGCCAGGCATGGTGAGACACAACCAGCACTCAGGAAGATGAGGCGGGAGAATCATCATGAGTTTGGGGCCAACCTGGGCTACATAGTGAGTTCAAAGCACTTCAAAGTTGAAGTGCGTGATGAAACCCTGTCAAAAAAAAAAAAAAAAAATCCAAAAAGCAAAAAACAAAAATGGCCTAAGTTTCCACTTTATTTTTGAGAATTAAGAGCATTCTTTTGAAGAGAGGCCTCAGGGTCTCTGTAATTGTATTAGTTCTATGATGTTGGCAACCGTAATAAAGAAACAAATGACTAATTAAAAAGTAATGTGGTCACAACTGTCTAGACAGTGGGTGAAGATGTTTAATTTTGTGCTTCTAAACAACAGCTAGCAAGACTTTGTTAAGAGATTAAAGATTACTGTAATTTTGATATTCTGGATAGAAAAAATATAAATAAAAAGCTTCTTAAAATCTGGAACATCAAAAACAAAAAAGGGAAGCATTAGATTTATAGTAGTTTATTCATCACAGAGAATGATGGAAAAGTATAAATTGCCCCTTTAACAATGAAGTATTGTGAAAATTGTAATAAAGTATCTATTTTGCTGGAGAATAAGACATCTACAGATTTTGCTTTGTTTAACTTATATTTTTATAGCTTCTCAAAAAATGTTAGGAAACAGGGATTAATATTGTTAAGAAATTTTGGACACATTTATTTAAATATATATTCTGTTAAAGACTCCAGGAAAATGAAATGACCACATTAACATTGTTAATGGTTCTGTTAGAAGAAAAATCAAAATTAAATAAATTCCATGCCCATGAGATATATCTGATGGTTTCAAAGAAGACATGTAACCTTATTTTTAAAAGCAAAATAAAATGTATGTGAAAAGTTAGTGTAACTGCAAAATATGCCTTGGAGTAACACTCATTCATTGATTCAACCTTTCTTTTCTGATCCTTATCTTAGTGGAATTTGTGATGTCACTGAGAAAGGGGCTGTCATGATCTTTGTAGTTTTCATTTCCTGGTCAGTCTTAGCATGCTGTACCAGAAAACTGATGATCAAAGAGCAATTTGTGTGTGTGTGTGTGTGTGTGTGTGTGTGTGTGTATGTGTGTGAACAGGAGCTACTGAAGCGAACTCCACGGAAACACAGCGACTATGCGGCAGTGACCGAAGCCCTCCAAGCTATGAAAGGCGTCTGTTCCAACATAAATGAGGCCAAAAGGCAAATGGAGAAGTTAGAAGCGCTGGAGGAATGGCAGTCTCACATTGAAGGCTGGGAGGTACATTTACTTTGCTTAATGTAGAGTTTAAGACTGTTCTGTGAAGTTACATGTTAGGAGCAAAATTATTGGGGTTGATAAGCGGTTGTTTTTCCAGATATTGTGAAAGGACTACTATAGTCAACACTGAAAATTGCTTTCATTATTATTTTAAAATACTTTTTAAGGTGGCGGTTAGTTCAATTAATCTTGACCTGAGATGTTTTATTATGGAGCCAGTAGATAATCATGTGAGCCTTGAGCTTTGATATTTCATAATTTGTGCCTCATGAATTACCTCTTATTTCTGTATTAACTTTGATCAACAAGTATTTCACCTACATCTTCAAGAGAGTAAGAAACTAAAGAATGAGAGAGAAGAATGGGAATCATTTTCAACCATGATAATTTTGAATCAGTTTTTTCATGAGATTGAAATCCTACATTGTTTTAGTGCTATACAAAACAATTTGAAATTCTTGTATTTAAAGTGCCATAATTTAAAGGAATTTGAACTGTGAGCCAGCATTTTTTTTCATGCTACACATGTTATAAAGAAGGAATTAGGTTAATTTTTAAAAAGTAGAAGAAGTAAGATTGAAATTGTCCCCAGCTAAATGCTGTATCATATAAAGCCAAATGAAGTGTTTAGATCATTAAGGACTTGCAGTGAACTAATTTGTTTCCTATCCTGGAGATGTTGGCTTTCATTTAGACCTAAAGTTGTGTCCAACCAGATACGCAAAGAAAGCTCAAATACTAACCTGAGGGAATTTTCCTCTTTGAATACTGTGCTATGAATCTTTTAAAATGCTAACTGGGGTCTGACCTCACTTCCTCTTTGTGTATGTTCTACTTCTAAAGTGTGTAGGGTGACCTCCCATTTCAGCATGAAGGCCCCCTCTTCCAGTGAGTTAGAATGATTGTGTGTTGTACAGTTGATTCATGATGATAATTCCTTTCCTGGGGAACTGTTGTCTTGCTGGGATGAGAAAAATGAAGTGAAGTTTGCTTTTGCAGTACTCTTGTTGTTCAAACATTGGTACCAAAACTGAGCTTGCTTTAAATTGCAGATGTTTCAGTGAAATCTGCCAGGCCTTTTGCTAAACAAGAACTTCAGAGACTCTTTGCACTACTCTAGGAAAATGGAATCTGTCATAATTTTGTTTCTTTTTGGTATATATTCTAAAATTTGAATCTACTGAAGAAATCAGAGAGTTCTTAGATACTATTGATGTTGTTTTCAACATCAACATACTCAAAGGCAAAATGTATGTGGAGTGTGCTGTGTTGTACATAACCCATAGCAGAGGGTGGCTCAATTTCTTAGACCTGCATGGTTTTACAGTACTAAGTGCAAGAGAAAAAAATAGAGCATCAAGACAGAAGAAAGCTAGTGGAATTTAGGAAATTCTGTGGCGTGCTCAGGGTGTACAGCTCTAACAAGCAGATAATATCAATTCTGGGTTCCAAGGAGGGTGATGACGTGAATCTCATTTTAGTGGATTTTAACATTGAGTTTTTGAGAATCAGCTATGCAGATATGTGGGAATTTGGGGACTTTGGAGGTTATGGCTTGGAGCAGAATTCAATCAGTCGGTGGGCGATTTGTGATCAGAATCTAATTATCCACCCTACTGTACTATGCTGGAGAGACGAAGGGGCCATTTTCCATTCTAGGGAGTTTAGGGGAAGTTGCTAGTCTGGTAGGACTCTGTACACAATTAGACAGGAAGAATTCTGTTCCCGAGATACAATGAAAGGGATTTTAGAGCTATTTTTGAATTGCTAAGAGTGATTATCATTCAGCCAATAGACAGCTTTGTGTGTATGTAGGGGGCTCTTTTGGGCAGCGTTTACATGGAAGTGGCTCAGATGTATCCGCCAGGACAGTTTATATATACTAGAGTTCCTGGAAGACTTTTCAAGGTTAGGAGCCCAGGGCAAATGTTTGGAAACAGGTCCTGTCAAGCTCTACAGATATTTTAGGACTATTCCATAAATGACTCTCTTTCTTCAGGAATTAAAATTCTCATATTCTCTCAGCCACTTCCTGAATTGAGAATTGAACTTAGTTTCTCTGAATCTAACTGCCCTAAGTCCCCTGCCCTGTTTCTAATTTTGGTTTTTTTTTTTTTTTTTTTTTTTTTGGATATAGGGTCTTGCAAAGTTCTTAAATTGCCTAGGTTGGGCTGGAACTTGAGAGCCTTCTGCCTCAGACTCCCAGAGTGCTGGGATTGTAGGTGTGCACCACCACAACTAGCCAATTTGACATCCAAATGTGAAGTACTCTAGATGTGCGTTATTTTTACTTTAGGTGTAATTTCAGTTATGTAAATCATTTAATTATCCAGAATATCATTTCCTAATTAATCAAATGAAGTATTTTTTTCCAAAACAATAAGTTCTCATAGATAATTTTCCTATGTGGAATTTTGTGCTACTAAATTATTATTTATATTCCTGTATGCTCAGTTTAAGTAAATTAGTAATTGAAATTTATTGTTCCCGAATCATATGCCACAGTGAAGAATGCTTTTGAGAAGACTTGGCTTTTAGTCAGCCTTTTGTTTGGGGATAATATGTCACACATCTTTCATTTATAGAATGGATTAGTGTAGTGATCAAAAAAGTAAGTAAAAATGCTTTAAACTAAGATGCTCTAAAGTAGCATTTTAAAACTAGTTCAGTAGTTGAATTTTGCCCTTGAGAATTTCTCACTTTTCTATTACATGCATTCAGTGGTTGTAATATTACTTGAAGTTATATGGTTCAAAGTAATGAAAACTAAAAGAAAAATCAATTGGATGGGTCACAGAATCAATGGAAGAAGTGTAATTGTCAAAGTTGGAAGAGACCAGTGATGTGGTTCATTCATGGGGAAGAGGGACTCGTGAGATCTCCCGGGCCCTCAATAACAAGCCATTCTCACAGGAAACAATCCAGTTCCACAGGTCTGGTTAATACCTTGTGAAGGCAGTACCTTATGACCTCATATCCTTCCACTAGTCTCCACCTCTTAAGGCTTCTACCGTATTGAGTCCCAGTTCTCCAACACGTGAACCTGTAAAGATGAACCGTATCTAAACTATAGCAGTGACTATTTTCAGTTTGCTGAGGGTATAACCCCCATTATCCAAACTTTAAGAAGTTTCGTAAGTTCAGATAAGGCTATTTAACTTATCTGAATTCTTACAATTAGTAGGTAGAAAAGTTTAGATTTGAAAATTGGTAGCCTGCTTCAAAGGTTTATTTTTGTTACCTTGTGATATAACACTCAGAGAAAAATTTTAGTGTTTTCCTATATTTCCTTTAACAGTATGGGGAATGTAGATATTAGGTTTTTATCAGCATTTATGTTGTAACCGTAGTATAGAAGGTCTGTAGTTTGTTTCAGTTGTTCATTTTTGAATTATGGCTTTTATAATATACTGTATCTTCATTACCTTGTCCAACACTCATAACATTTTACAAGATATTCTACTCAAGGTAATTGTATAGCTGTGATTAGTATGTTTGAGCAGTATGTTTATTAGCTGTTTAATCAGACTTGCTGAGCCAGTAAATCTTAATTATCAATAGGAGTGGATTAAGAGACTCCTGGAGAGGTGATTGGATCACGTGGGTGCTATTTTCATCTGTGGAGTCATCTCCCGTGTTCATTGGAGGTGGGTCACTGGAGTTCAGGCTTTGAAGGGTGTATCTGTGCCTGGTTCTTTGACTCTGTGCTCTGCTTCCTATAAGCCATGGAGTGAGCAGATCCTCTGTCATGATGTTCCTGCGTTAGAGCTGGTCAAGCACAAACTGAAGCCTTTGAACCCTAAAAAAAAGAAAGAAAAAGCCATTTCCTCCTTAAACTTGTGCATGTCAGCAACAGGAAAGCTGACCAGTGGAGTTGCCAATTTGCTCAGTATAGCAGGACTGTCCTAAGTTTCAGCTTGCTTCTTGGTTGATCATTTGTATGAAATACTGCAAATTTTAGAATTATACATTCGTATTTTGACAGGGAGTATCAATAAACACTAATATTGTTTAGTATTTCAGCTTTAAATCATGGATAATGTCTGTTTGGAGCTAGTCTTTCAAATCTGAGAAACATCAGAATAAAAGATAAGGGAAAGAATTATTGAGATTTAAAGATTGGAAGAAATGATATTCACAGTAATTATTGTTTTAGAAGGTAAAGAGAAATAAAATACAAATGTAAAGCATTTTAGATATTAATCCTTTTCTGAGGAGTAGCTGTCAAAATTTTAAATCATTTTATAGGTTGTCTCTTCACTTTATTGGTGATTTTTTCTGTGCAGAGCTTTTTAATATGATGTGATCCCATTTGTTGATTTTTGGTATTAGTTTTTATACGACTGGGTTTGGTTCAGAAAATCGTTTACAACTTTGTCTTTTAGAGAGTTTTGCCTATTTTATCTTTCAGCAGATTTAGAGCTTTTGTTCTGATATTTAGATCTTTGACCCATTTTGATTTTAGTTCAGTGCAGGGTGACAGATTTGAGTCTAGGTTCCTTGTTAAAAGAGTCTGTCTTTCCTTCAGTGAAGGGATTTGACCACTTTGTCAAAGAAGACATAGATGTACATTCCTGAAGCTGCTACTGTATCTTCTCTTCTACTCTGTTGATCCAGAAGTTTGTTTTTTGAGAGTGCAATGCTCTTTTTATCACTGTAGATTTGTAGTATAATTTAAAATCTGAGACTGTGCTTTTGAGCCCAGAATTGCTTTTGTAATAGCTCTGTTTTGGTTCTACGTAAACTTTAGGATTGCTTTTTCCAGTTATGTAAAGAGTATTGGTATTTTGGTATTTTGGTATATTGGTATTTTGATTGTGATTGCATTAAAGCTATATAAAAGTTTTGTAAATGTGGCCATTTTTACTGTATTGATTCATCCTGCCAGGAGCAGAGGATATATAGTTCCTTTTTGTGATATCTCCTTCAGTCTCTCTTTTCAAAGTACTATAGTTTTCATGATAGAGGTCTTTCATGTCTTTAGGTTAATTCCTATTTCATTTTTCTTGATGGTATTGTGAGGAATAGTCTTTTCTCAGTTTCCCTCTTGGTGAGTTTGTTATTGGTGTAAGGAACACTACTGATATTTGAATGTTGACTTTGTATCCTGTTCTACTACTAAATTTGGATATAAGTTCTAGGGGTGCTTTGGTGGAGTTTTTGGGGTCTTCTAGGTAAAGGACCATGTCATTAGCAAATAATAATAATTTAGCTCCTTCCTTCCCTATCCATATCCTTTTTGTTTCTTTCCCTTGTCTTATTATTCTAGATAATGTCCTGGTTGCTATATTGAATAGAAGTAATGATAGTGAACATCCTTGTCTTGCTCCTGATTTTAGAGATAGCTTTCAGCTTCTTTGCACTGTTGGCTGTTGATTTATCTTAGATGAAATTTATCAGGTTGAGATAAAGACCATCTGTTTTTATTTTCTTCAGAGTTTTTTAAAATCATGAATGAGTCTTGGATTTTGTCAAATGATTTTTCTGTGTCTATTGAGATGATCATGAGATTTTTGTCCTTGCTTCTATTTATGTCGTAATACATTTTCTGATCTGTGTAAAATGTTGAACCATCCCTACATCCCTAAAATGAATCCTACTTGGTCATAATTTATGCTCTTTTTGATGATTTGCTACATCTGTTTCCCAGGGTATTTCTGAAGATTTTTGCATCTGTGCTCGTTAAAGAGATTGGTCTGTAGTTCTCTTTTATTGATGGGGTCCTGTTCTGG
Organism: Cavia porcellus; assembly: GCF_034190915.1. Classification (NCBI taxonomy): domain Eukaryota; kingdom Metazoa; phylum Chordata; class Mammalia; order Rodentia; family Caviidae; genus Cavia; species Cavia porcellus. The sequence goes on from NW_026947493.1 coordinate 44,466,826, forward strand.
TTTTGGAATCAAGGTAATATTTGCTTTTAGGAAAGTTGTTGGGAGTATTGTTTCTCTTTCAATTTTATTAATGAATTTGAGGAGTCTGGTGTTAGATCTCTAAAATTCTTGTAGAACCGGGCAGTGAATTTTTCAGAGCATGGACTTTTCTTAGTTGATAGTTTCTTTATTACTTTTTCAGTTTCACTGAGTAAAATTGGCTTATTTAGGAGTTTTTCATTATCTTGATTCAGTTATGGTGGTTTATACATAACTAGAAATTTATATATTTTCTCTGAATTTTCCACTTTAGTAGAGTACTGGTTTTCAAAGTAGTTACTGATAATCTTCTGGGTTTCAGCAGAATATGTTTTGATTTCACCTTTTTAATTTCTAATTCCATGGATTTGGATCTTTCCTTTCCCTATTTTGGTAGTATTGGCTAAGTGTTTGTCCATCTTGTTTAATCTTTCAAAGAATCAGCTCTGATTCGTTGATTCTTTGTATTTTTTAGTCTCAATTTTATTAATTTTTGCCCAGATCTTTTTAATTTCCTTCATCACATTAGCTTTGAGTTTGAATTGTTCTTGTTTGTCTAGGGCTATGAAGTATAATGGTAGATTATTTATTTGAGCTCCTTCCGTTTTTGTGATGTGGGAATTCACTGCTATAAATTTTTCTTTTAGGACTGCTTTCATTGCATCCCATAGATTTTAGTGTGTTATATTGACATTATTGATTGATTGTAGAAACTGCCTAATTTTTTCTGTAATTTGATCTGTGATTCATTGATTAGTCAAGAGGTATTGTGTAATTTCCATGTATTTGCCTAGTTTCCATTGTGTTTGCCATTGATTTCTAGTTTTAGCACACCAGTCTGATATTATGCATGGGATAATTTTAATTGTTTTGTACTTCCTTAGACATGCTTTATTGGTTAGTATGTGGAGATTTTGGAGAAAGCCCCATTTGCTGCTAAAAAAGAGTGTGTATTCATTGTTGAATAGAACACTTTGTATATATTTTTAAATTCCTTTGCTCAAGGTTTGGTTCAACTCTGATACTTCTTTGTTGATTTTGAGTTGATCTGTCCATTTGTGACAGTGGGGTATTGAGGTCCCCCATTATAGTTATTTGGTATTTATCTGATTTGTTATGTCTGTTTCTGTTCATTTTATAAAGTTGGATGTGCCAATTTGGTGCATATATATTTGTAACTGTTAACTGTTCCTGTTGAATTATTCTCTTGACCAATATGGCTCTTAACCATCCTTTTTACTTCACTTTGTCCAAAATTAGGATAGAAACTCCCACTTTTTGCTGGGTTCCCATTCCATGGAATATTGTTTTCCATTCTTTCATTTTTAATCAGAATCTTTTTGAATTAAATGTATTTCTTATATACTGTATATTGATGGGTGTTCCCTTGATACATTTTGCCAATATCTGTCTTTTGACTGAAGAACTGAGACCATTCACACTGAGAGTACTGAGAAATATTGACTTAATCCTGTCATTGCATTGTGCTCTTCTTGCTAATTTCTTCATTGGTTTCCCCTTTTGCTTAGCTGCTCATCCTGCTAGGTGTATTCATTCTTTTTGACTTGCTGACATTGTTGGTGTCATTGTTGTCTTTATCCTTTTTCTAGGAGACTCAGGAGAATATTTTGTAATACTGGTTTGGTGGTCATGATTCTCTTGACACACACTGTTGAAATACCTTATTTCTCCATTATTTTTTTAAGACACATCTCGTTATGCAGTTCATGCTGGTCTTGAGCTTACTATGTAGCCCAGGACTGCTCTTGAACTTGCAGTGATCCTCCTACCTCAGTCTCCTGAGGGCTGGGATTACAGGCATGTACCACTTCACCTGGCGTATCTTCATCAATTTTACAGGGAAGTTTTGCAGGATACATAAGTCAGTGTTGGAAGCTACTATCTTTTAGATTTGAAACACTTTACTCCAAGCCCTAGTGGCTTTTAAGGTTAGTGTGGAGGTGTCTGTTCTGGTTCTAATGAGCTTAGCTTTGTATGTGATTTGTTGCCTTTCTCTAACAGCTTTTAAGATTTTGTCCCTGTGATGGACTTCTGGAATTTTGAAGATAGTATGTCTAAGAAAGGTTCTCTTTTGGTGATGGCTGTTTGGTGTTGTATATGCCTCATTTAGTATGTTTATTTTTGCCATTATTTCTGTGAACATGCTATTTGGGTTGTCCTGATTTTTCACATATTTGATTATTCTTAGATTATTCTTTGTATTATCAGTTGTTGGATTCATTTTACATTTTCTCTTCTTTTTACGGTGTCTTTGAGGGCAACATTGTCTTCTAAAATTCTGTCCTCACAATGATCTGTCCTGCTGCCTATATTTTCAGTGTGAATATTTTCAATATTTTTAAGTGGTAGTACTTGGATTTCTAATTCAAACATTTTCATGGACTGTAATTCTTTGGTAAGCTGGTGGTTCATATTTTGTATCATTTTTTAAAAATTTTAAACCCGGCTGCGATTGAAGAGCTGTGGATCTTCCAAGGGGCAGGTGGGCGCACAGTGTCCCTGAGGCCCGGCTTGTCTGGAACTGTGGAGTTCTGAACAAGCAGAGGAGGGTCATTGGTTCTGAAGGCCCAATGGCTTGGGGTAGCATGGTGCCAGAGTCTCAGTAGCTGCAAACATAGAAGGGGATTTTCAACAGATCCTGAGGAAGCTTTCAAATAACACTTGAAACACAGAAATATAGGAAAATGACAAAACGAAAGACCAAATTACAACCTCAAACCTCCAGCCCATCTCAGGAAACCCTAGGAGGAATGTATTTAGAAGAAAATATATCCCATCCACCTCATATATCAGACACAATAGCTACTGAAGTTGACAAGCAACTCCAGGAAGCTTTAAAGAAATTCAAACTCGAAATAATATCCCAGATAAAAGAAGAAATGATAAAAGAAATGAAAGAGATTCTAAATATATCTAAAGAAAACACAGATAAAAAATTGGAGGAACTAAACAAAAAGATAGAATCCCTAGACGAGCAATATAAGAAACAAACAGAATACATAATGCAGATGCACAGAGATATACAGGAAATAAAAAACTCCACTGAAAGTTGTAAAAACCGCCTTAATGAAAGTGAAGATAGAATTTCAGACCTTGAAGACAGGATCGCAGCTAGTGAACAGGAAAGGAAAGTTCTTTTGAAAATAACAAGGAATCAGGAAACAACAATTCAACAACTGCAAGACGATGCAAAGAAGAATAACATAAGAATGATAGGTATTAATGAAAAAGAAGGAGACAACATAAAGGATATCAAGAGGATATTTAGAGAAGTAATAGCTGAAAATTTCCCAAGCATGAGATCAGAAACTGACATCAGGATCAGTGAAGCATATAGAACTCCAAATAGTCATAACCAAAATAAAACTATACCCAGACATATAATAATCACCATCCCAGAAATCCAACACAAGAATAGACTATTAAAAGCTGTCAGAGAGAAAAGATAGATCACTTATAAAGGAAAACCTATCAGAATCACAGCAGACTTCTCATCACAAACAATAAAGTCAAGAAGAGCATGGAGTGAAGTATTCCAGATCCTAAAGCAAAATGATTTCCAACCTAGACTGATATATCCTGCAAAACTATCATTTAAAATAGATGGTGAAATACGATACTTCCATGACAAAGAACAGCTGAAGAACTTCATGAACACCAAACCAACCCTGCAAAAAATATTGAAAGACAGTTTAGATACACAAAGGAAAAAACCACTAAGCAAAGCAAATAATTAAACAGAACAGAAAGATAAAGATGCAACAGCAGAGAGATAAGATTCCTACAATTAACCAACATTTAACAGTAATAACCATTAATGTAAATGGTCTCAATGCACCAACCAAAAGAAACAGACTAGCAGAATGGATCAAGAAACAAAATCCAACCATATGCTGTTTACAGGAAACCCATCTAACCCAGAAGGATACTCACAGACTGAAAGTCAAAGGATGGAAAACAATTCTTCATGCAGCAGGAATCCAAAAAAAGGCAGGAGTAGCCATTCTGTTTGCAGACAACGTGAACTTTAAACCAACAATGACCATAAAGGATAAAGAAGGTCACTACATACTTGTAAGGGGAAAACTCCAAGAGGAAGAGATAACTATCTTAAATATATACGCACCAAACTCCAGAGCACCCAGTTATATAAAACAATTATTAACAGAAATGAAAACTCAAATTATCAGTAACACAATTGTAACAGGAGACCTTAATACGCCATTGACACCAAGGGACAGATCAACCAGACAGAAAATGAGCAAAGAAATAACAGAACTGAATCACACCTGTGAACAAATGGGTTTGATAGACATATACAGAATGTTCCACCCAACAACATCAGAATACACATTCTTCTCAGCAGTACATGGATCATTTTCTAAAATAGACCATATATTAGCTCACAGAACATATTGAAACAAGTGCAAAAGAGCTGAAATCATCCCTTGCATGTTATCGGATCATAGCGCTCTGAAATTAGAAATTAATGCTAAAAGATACTGCAAAAATCCCACAAACACATGGAAACTGAATAACACACTCTTGAGTAATCAGTGGGTCACAGAAGAAATTAAAGAAGAAATCAAACAATACCTAAAAGAAAATGAAAATGCAGGTACAACTTACCGGAATCTGTGGGATGCAATGAAAGCCGTCCTGAGAGGAAAATTTATTGCACTGAGTTCCCACATCAGGAAAACAGAACGAATACAAATAAATAACTTGATGCTACACATCAAACAGCTAGAAAGGAAGAGCAAGTCAAGCCCAAAGCCAAAAGAAGAGAGGAAATTATAAAAATCAGAGCAGAAATCAATGCAATAGAGACTAAGAAAACAATCCAAAGAATCAACAAATCAAAGAGTTGGTTCTTTGAAAGAATAAATAAAATCGATAAGCCCCTAGCCAACCTTATTAAAAAAAGGGAAGAAAAAGCTCAAATTCATGCAATAAGAAACGAAAAAGGAGAAATCACTACAGACCCAATAGAAATACAGAAGATCATCAACACCTATTTCGAAAACCTCTACTCTCAAAAGTTTGATAACACAGAAGAAATAGACAGATTCTTAGAAGCATATAAAGTGCCAAAGCTAGATCAAGAGGATATAAAACTGTTGAATAACCCAATCTCTGTCACTGAAATTGAAAATGTAATTAAGTCCTTACCCACCAAGAAGAGCCCAGGCCCAGATGGATTCACTGCAGAATTCTACAAGAAGTACAAAGAAGACCTAATGCCGACACTCCTCAAACTATTCAATGAAATTGAAAGGGAAGCAATCCTTCCTAAGTCATTCCTGGAAGCAAATATTACTCTAGTACCAAAACCTGAGAAAGACCCAACTAAAAAAGAGAACTATAGACCGATCTCCCTAATGAACACAGATGCAAAAATCCTCAATAAAATATTGGCAAATAGGATCCAGCAAATCATCAAGAAGATTATACACCATGACCAAGTGGGATTCATCCCAGGAATGCAAGGATGGTTCAACATACGCAAATCAATAAATGTAATCCACCATATCAATAAAGCCAAAAATAAGAATCACATTATCATTTCTATAGATGCAGAAAAAGCCTTCGATAAGGTCCAACATTTATTCATGATAAAAACTCTACAGAAAATTGGAATAGATGGTCTCTACCTCAATATAATAAAGGCCATTTATGACAAACCAACAGCCAGCATCATACTAAATGGCCAAAAATTGAAAGCCTTTACTTTAAAATCAGGCACAAGACAGGGATGTCCTTTATCACCACTCCTATTTAATATAGTACTGGAAGTACTAGCCAGAGCAATTAGGCAAGAAAGAGAAATAAAAGGGGTAAAGATAGGAAAAGAAGAAGTTAAGTTGTCATTGTTTGCAGATGACATGATACTCTACATAGAAGACCCCCTAAGCTCCATTGAAAGACTCTTAGATACAATAAATAAATTCAGTAATGTGGCTGGATACAAAATCAATACTCAGAAATCAATAGCATTCCTGTACACAAACAACAAAATCACAGAGAGGGAAATAAGAGAAACTGGGCTATTCACATTAGCAAGCAAAAAAATGAAATATTTAGGAATTACTCTTACGAAAGAAGTGAAAGGCTTATACAGTGAAAACTATAATACACTGAAAAAGGAAATTGAAAATGATCTCAGAAAATGGAAAGACATCCCTTGCTCATGGATAGGAAGAACAAACATTGTGAAGATGGCCATTCTCCCAAAACTCTTATACAGATTCAATGCAATCCCAATAGAAATACCATCAACATACCTTATAGATCTAGAGAAATCCTAAATTTCATCTGGAACCAGAAGAGACCTAGAATCGCAAAGGCAATTCTAAGCAGCAAAGACAAAGCAGGAGCCATCACAATCCCTGACTTGAAATTATACTACAAAGCAACAGTAGTAAAATCAACATGGTATTGGAATCAAAACAGAGCTGAAGATCAATGGAATAGATTAGAAGATACAACCACAACTACAAACACATTCAACCACCTTATCTTTGATAAAGGAGCTAAGCAGGTTCACTGGAAGAAGGACAGTCTCTTTAATAAATGGTGCTGGAAAAACTGGCTCTCCATTTGCCGAAAACTAAAGCTAGACCCATGTCTATCACCATGTACTAAATTGAAATCTAAATGGGTCAAAGATCTGAATATTAAAACAGAAACACTAAATCTATTGGAACACAAATTGGGTAGAAACCTTGGAGACATAGGAGTAGGTAGAGAATTCATGAACAGGACTCAAACCGCACGGGAAATACTTCCCAGAATCAATAACTGGGACCACTTCTTATTAAAAAGTTTCTGCATGTCAAAAGAAATCTCCAGCATAGTGAAAAGAAAACCCACAAACTGGGAAAAGATTTTAGTGAACTCTCTCTCAGACAAGGGACTCTTGTCTAAAACATATAAAGAATTAAAAAAACTCAGACCTCCAAAATTTAAAGATCCAATCCAAAAATGGGCATCTGAGATGAATACGCACTTCTCAGATGAAGAAATGCAAATGGCAAATAAATACACGAAAAAATGTTCCTCATCATTGTTCATTAGAGAGATGCAAATTAAAACCACACTGAGATACCATCTCACTCCTGAAAGAATGGCCAGGATCAAGAAAACCAACAACAACAAATGCTGGAGAGGCTGTGGGGAAAAAGGAACTCTCCTGCACTGTTGGTTGGAGTGTAGACTGGTACAGCCTTTGTGGAGGTCTGTCTGGAGGTTTCTCAAAAAATTGGGACTGGAAATCCCATTTATTCCAGCTATTCCACTTCTAGGCATATTCCCAGAAGAACTGAAAGCATCATACCACAGTGATATATGTGCACCTATGTTTATAGCAGCACAATTTGTAATCGCCAGATCTTGGAAACAACCCAAGTGTCCATCAACTGAGGAATGGATAAAAAAGTTGTGGTATTTCTATACAATGGAGTATTATTCAGCTATAAAGAAAGATCACATTGAGATATTTATCAATAAATGGGCGCAGCTTGAGACCATACTCATAAGTGAAATAAATCAATCTCGCATGTATGAATACCGAATAGTTTCCCTAATGTACGTAATGATTCAAATATATAAAAATATGTGGTAATCATGATTCCCCATTATGTGGCCTTGAAGCCTTATAAAATTTTCACTTAATAATTAGAAAGGCTTTACTCTGGGCTTCTTGATATGGAAATATTTGAAGCTATAGTATATGAAGTTTTATCCAAATATTTCAAGGAAAAAGACAGACACTATGGTAACTACTATTCTTTAAAAAAATTATTATTTCTTATGTTTATTTTAATTAAGGGAAAAATTAAAAAAAATTAGGATATATAATAGTAACTCTTTTCGATTTCCTATTAACTTGTTTTGAAGTCCTGTAATACTCCCACGATCTTGTTTTGACTGATTAGACTCTGTTCCATTCTATGCGATAGTATCAAGTCTGAGGGTATAGGCAACTACTTTGAAGGCAGTAAGATTCACAAAGATGCCCATTCTGGTTTGACTATTGTCTCCTTTGGAAGTCCTGTAATGTTTACAATGCCTAAGTTTTATTGGTCTTGTTCTCTACTGTTTTGTCCAACTTTATAATTTCTAATGAAATAGACAATTCTTTTTAAGGAAACAAGAGACAACGTTGATAACCATAGTTAATAACCTTGTACTCTGTTCTACATCATGTGCTATGTCTATCCTTGGTTTTGACTGACAGCTTTGTTTTGCCACATTTGACTTTATTCTCTCCCCCCCCCCAAAAAAAGTAATAAGAACTAAGGAGTAATAAAATCCAAAATGTGTAAATTTTGTTGTAAAAAAGAGAGGGAGAAAAAAAAAAAGAAAAAAAGAGCTCTAACGGATATAACAGCAAGTGTGTTTAGGGGTGTTAAATAGCTGACTATATTAATGTTTTTGGATCATTGAACACAGCTGTTTGCAGTCTCTCTGTTTGAATGTCTACTTTGTATTCTTTGATACTGTGATTTGAGCAACTATTTCCAAGATGATAATATGTAATCTATTAACAGGTGATTTCTTACTGTTACGGTTTTTTTTTTTTTTTTTTTTTTTGTAGTTCTGTATTATGTGTAACCTTACACTGCTTTGGTTTGTTTTGTGTTTTTCTCTTTTTCCTCTTAAATAAAAAAAAAAAGAGGAAAAAACCAAGGAAAATAAAACAATAAAATCAATCAAAATAAACCAGAATAAGTGATACAAGGCTTCTAAACCTTTTCAAATCAACAATAGGTACCACAGTGTCTTTGTTATCTTCAAAATAGCTGAAGATACCATCTTTGGATATATAAAAATCGATCATAACAGAGCAGAATAGCAACAATAAAAACAAAATAATGAATATAATAAAGAGCATCAAAACAAGCCAAGTAGTAAATACATAATGGCTTCCATAGCACGCCTTGCTCTTTCAAATAGCTGCTCATACCATCAGAGTTAACATAAACACAGCAAAAGAGAATAAACCCCAAGCAAAAGAAAAAACAATGAAAATGATATGGTTCCAGGGTGGGGAAGATAATCTCCCTGTAGGTTGTGGTTCTCTCCCTCAGCTCTCTGTGAATGGTGCTGACTCAGAGAGAGAGGCTTCTGTGTGATTTTATTTAGCTCAACTAGTTTTTTATCAGTGCCTTATTAGAGTTCCTAGATCTTTTTGGTTATTATTTCCATTATCTGTTAAGTGTATCTTCTCTAAACCTGGTATCTTTGTGAGCTGTTTATTATCCAAATCTGCTATTCTTTTGAGTAATTCAGTGTGTGGCTTATACTATACTGACCTTGGTGACCCTGGATTGGTTTCTGGAAAATGGGAGTTTTAGGAGGGATTTTGTTGCCTTTACTTCCCAGGTTTCTGTTTGTCCCTTTTGTTTTATGCTGAGGTTTGTGGATTTTTATAGCCTAATGACTTTGTTGCTCGCACAGAAATCTCTTTAGTTTCTTCTCAGTAATGTACTTTGGTCATGGCTAACTGTAATCCTTGGCCACACTCCAAGATTCAACCACCTTGGTTATTTTGGGAGAGAAGGAGTCAGTGTAGGTAACCCAGCAACTAAATTCTCTGAGAATATACTCTTGTGTTTTTAATGTCACAAAATAAATCTGAGTGTTGAATTACAGAGAAATAGTGACAACTATGTAACCTTCTTAATACCAACCAAAACAACTACAGTAGTGTTGTCCAAGACAAATTAGATATTACATGCCATAAGAACCACTTTAGGATTAAGTAATTCTAAAGAAAAATCACCAATTTTGATGTAAACATTTATGCAACTTACGTATTGACTTATAGCTAATATGGAGTAAATACAACAGCTATATCTCTGCTAATGTTAGAAAAGATTTTAACAGTAATTTTATAGAACCAAATGCCAAAGATCTATTAAGGATTTAGGGTTGAGAATGGTGGGGTACAAAAGGAAAACTTTGAAACTTTAAACTCTATGATATGAGGAGGAGAGAGAAATATTACAGAGGAACTTATTGGGGGCGTAGAAGGATAAATGTATAAGTGGGTAAATATAGGACAAACAACTGAAAAGAAATAGAAGATTAAAAAGGGAGAAAAAGAAATTATACAGAGTAAATGTAGGAGAAATAATTGAAGAGAGAAAATTTAAAAAGGATAAGATGAAAGAATAGAGAGAAAAGTAGAGAAGGCAATTAGAGTAAGGCTGAAGAACAAAGAAAGATTACTGAAGGCCTGGGAAACGATGAAGAAGACCAGAGGGGAGGAAAGAAGAAAGCAAAGACAAGAACCAAATCAAACTAAAAACAATGCTCACACACACACACACACACACACACACACAACAAGCAACAAACCCCCAATGAACAAAACCAAATCCAAAAAGCAAGGGAAAAAAAAGAGAGAGAAAAGAAAGAACTTTAAAACAATATAAGAAGGAATCAATAATGGTTACTATAATACATCCCATTATCTTCAGAATAGCGACCCATACCATCAAGACACAGTAAATCTAACAAAACAACACAGAATAAAACCAAACCTAACAAAATTATGAAGATGATACAAGAATTCAAAACAAAATAATAGAAAATTAACAATGGTTACAACTTTCCCTTTTTAGAGGTTTCCTCCCCTATCTCTTTAATAATATCTATTGTGCTGTTAGGATCCCACCGACTCCTTCAGTTTTTTATGCTAGGGAGATAACGGTGTGTTCGATGTAGGAGTCCAAATCATTTCACCCATGAGCATGATCTCAGGTTGCATCTATTTACCTACAAAAGCTTTGAGTCTGTCTTACTTTATAGCTGGGTAGCTTGAAAATACCATGTGTTTCTTATCTATTCTGCAGTTCATAGGCAAGTTACTCTTGCTTTTTTTCTGGTCTCCTGTCACATGAAACAATTGTTTTCTCTCCTTTGATTTTCAGCCCATGAATTTCCTTTTGAGTTAAATATGTTTCTTGTATATAGTATATTGATGGATATTTTTTCTTGATCACTCTTCTGTGTTTCTTTTTATTGGTGAATTGAGGCCATCTACATTAATGACTATAAGTGGCATGCATTGGTTCATCTCTGACATGATATCCTCCTGCTGTTGGCCCTCCCTTTTCCCCTTCATTCAGTTGCCTGTCCTGTTATCTTATTTTGAAGTCCTATACAGCTTTCATTCTTTTGTTTTGATTGATTTTAGTCTGTTTGCTATTGTTTATTATGTGTGAAGGTATGGACAGCTATTTTGAAGAAAAGAGACATTATGGTAACAATTGTTTCCTATTCACTTGTTTTGAAGTAATTCTTTTGTTTTGATTGATTTTGTTCTGTTTTATATTGTGTGATAGTATGGACAGCTATTTTGATAAAAATGAGAGACATTATGGTAGCCATTGTTGACTTTCCGTTGTTTTGTTTTGAAGTCTTGTATCGCTTGCGTTGTTCTGTTCTGATTTGCTTTATTCTGTTTAATTTAGTTTAGTTTTATTCTCTTAAAAATAAAAGTTTCTCTGTGATTTCAAGCCTGTGTTCGCCTTCCAGAAGCTACAGTTTTGATACATTCCTGTCTTGCTGATAGGCAGAAGAGGCAGTCAGATCCCAGATCTATGCTGAAAGCTAGCAGTATGATTAAGGCAGGGTGCCCATTCTGGGACTTCCAGTCATGCAAATTCAGGCGGAACCTGGCCTCTGGTTGTAATTGTGGGCTAGTCTTGTTTGAATTATAACACTCTGGGTGTTGTAGTCAGGGGTTGTACACAGAGAACAACTAGGATTAGGACATGGAGTTTATAATATTTTTATAATAGTCACCAGAAGTTAACACAGGAAAATGCAGCAAATCTATCTGCAACACCAAAGACATAGATTATTTAGTCAAGTGCCTAAACCCCAGAGCAGTGTCCCACATGAGTCTAGATAAAAACCCAGAGTTCAGGACAGTGCCTCCCACGAGTCCAACTGGAGGTCCAGAGCCCACAAGAAGGACTCATGCCAGTCTCTTTTACGGATCTGTGCCGGGAAGACCCAAGAGTCCGAGGTGGAAGCCAGAAAGTCTGTGTCAGCAGGATGAAGGAGCTGTGCTAGTGGGATGAGGGTTCTATGCTGGAGCTGAGAAGTCACACTCACAAAGACCAGGGCTATCCTGAAAGGCACCACAGCTGTCCTCAGCAATACGGAGGCCCCGAGCTCCTCTGACGACAAGCACAGTCGGGTACATGCCAGGAAGCAACGTGATGAGTTCATCCTGGAGACCAAGCAGCACATGTCTTCCTCTCCGGAACCAGGAAGCAATGCTCGACGTGAGGACCAAAGTTTCTCCAGGAGAACCAACAGCTCAGACAGCAACTCATAGGAGAGTCCACAATGCCTCCTTAATACCTCAACCCTCAAAACCTCCCTTCTTCCCCACCTATTTATCCTGGCAACCCTCCTCAGGAGAGCATCTTTGCTCAATGCATGCTGATGTAATCCAGCTGGCGTTAAGTTGACCACCAGTTCTCAATCCATAGCACTGGGTATATCTTTCCATCCTGACCTTGGATCCTTGATCATGGACTTCTCCTGTGGGTGTTCCTTCCATTCACCAGATACAGGAATCCATGAAATGAAGCTAACCTGGGACTGCAGAGTTCCATATTCTCATGGCCCCTTGCTAGAATAATGTCTAAGAACTGTTGCCACTGTATATGGCAGATGCTTGGACTGGTGTCACTCACCAGCTGTTACAACATCAACTGGTCCATTCCACTGGTGCATTTGTTCCTGAAGACCTCTGAAATCACCTTGTTTCACTGTGCCTTTGTAGATTTTGGTCTTCCTTTCTCAGGAGCCATGAGCCAGGAGTCAGGGACAAAGTTCCCTTCCTTTTTCTGGATTGTGTCCTGCCTCTTCAGTTTCTTTGTAGACTCCAGTTTTTCCATTAGATCTATCCTTGGTCTCATAGGTTGACTTCTTTCTTTTTTTCCTTAAGTTGTTATTTTCCAGTGTCTGGATTCAGAATCTTGGAGATGTTGATTTATTACTGCTTACTGTCTCATCATCTTCCTGAAAGTTCTTGATTATCTATTTACATGAGAAATACTGTACTATAAAGCCATTCTGAAGTTACCTCTGGTGTTGGAATGTATTTTTGTTTATAGTTGAGATTGTGACCAATAGTCTGTTGATTTTCAGTCATGCTGTGTTAATTCTTGATTTAGAGTCTTCTAGAGTTTGTGGACAAGTCAGTTTTTAAAATTTTTTTTGTCTTTTTTCATATGTATCAGGTGACTTGTATACAAATTTATTTACTGTCTTAAAATGGAATTGATATCCCTAGTAGCAGATTAGCAATTCTGGAAAAAGCGTACAGAGAGTGAATCTACTTAGAGGAAGAAATTTCATAAGAAGGAGAGAAGAAAATTTGATACTGACTTTATCTTGCTAAATGGATGTTTATATTATTAGTTTGACTTATATGAGATAGAATTGATGTTATATTATTTAGTAATTTGAACTTCAGAAAGAGCAAGTCAAATGCTGTTTTTCTTTCTTTTTTGGGGTGTAAGTTAAATATTTTATGAAAACGTATTATAAAACTGATACTTTTCATTTCATGTTTGATTTCATGGTGTTTTAAAATGATTTCTCTTGTTAAGAATATTCAAATGATTCATCAGTTTTCTCAAGAGACCATTTTGATATTGAAACTATTCTCTTTTGAAATGCCCATCAAGTTGTCCTTCTTGTCAGTTTTTCTTTCTTCCACCATAAATGAGTCTGGGCTTGTTAGATCTTTGTCAGTGTATTGCATGTGAGTGGGAAACTTCAAGGCTTTATGTTATCCTTCATCTTTCCAATATTGAGGTTTTTCCTTGCAATCAGTTTGTGCTTTTCTGACTGACTTGCAACATTCAGTTGATGAGATGAACAGGATAGACTGTGATCTTAATGGGTTCTAATTATAAATATAGTTACCTAACTAATAGCTTCTATTCTTATAAAGTGAATTTGGTAGAGATTTATCATGGGAGAACATATTTAAAACATTGCCTGAAATGTAGAAATGTAATAAATGGTTCCTGTGGAGAGCCAGTGTGGACAGAGACAACCAGATCTGCCTCTGCCTGCTGGCCATTGCCACAGGATGGCCCCTTTCTGCGGGCAGCCAGTACGGGCAGAGAAAGCAAGCAAATCCCCCTCTGCCTGCTGGCCCCCGCCACCGAAAGGCCCTTTCCAGCAGGCAGTCAGTGTGGGCAGGGAGAACCAGACAGGTCCACCTTTGCTTGTTGGGTGTTGCCACCGAAGGCTCCTTCCTGCAAGCAGCCAGCAGGAGCAGAGACACACAGACAGGTAAGCACTGTGCACCTGTAGGCCACCTCTGGAGGTCCTTGGTTCATTCAGGCAGCCATCACCCACCAGGATAATCAGACAAACATACCCCTGTGTGCCTGCCACTATTGTGGGAGTCCCAGTGTAGACACACAGGCTGAGAGAAGCAGCCTTACCTCCATGTGTCGCTGATCATCAGGGAAGCCCCAGTGTAGCTGCACAGGTTTGGAGACACCTAACCCACACCTTGCTACCTCCCTGTAAATCTGGGATCAGGGGAACCCAGCTGCTTGTCCCGTTTCTCTACACCATGGAGGAGCAGCCTGTGGAAAGTGCCTGAGGCCCTAAACCAGCTTGTTGGGAGGAACCCAGGAGAGTGTCAAGACAAAGGAACAAAAGTCATTCTCAGACCTCCGCCCACACAGAACAAGTCTGGGAGATACAGTAATGGAAGAAAATGGAAGTTACACACCTGAAATCTCTCGAGAGGATAGCAACTGAAGTAAGGAAACAACTTTATGAGGCTGTAAAAACAGTCAAATCAGAAATAATGTCTCAGATAAAAGAAGAAATTATAAACACAATGAAAGAATTGCTCAGAATATTTGAAGAAGACATAGATAAAAAGAGGAGCATTGGAAAATGATAGAAACCTTGAATGAAGGTAGAAAGGAATTATCATGCATGAAACAGATTCAGAGAGAGATCCAGGAAACTAAACAGTCAATTGAAAGCTGGAAAAATCCCTTGAAAGAGACTGAAGATAGACTTTCAAACTTTGAAGACAGGATTGCAACTAGCAATCATGTAAAGAAAGATCTCTTAAAAATAACACAGAATCAGGAAATAATTCAATGGCTGCATGATGATGCAAAGAAGCATAATTTAAGAGTGATAGGTGTTGGTGAAGAAGCAGAGGTCAAACCAAATGAAATGAAAAGACTATTTAGAGAAGTAATAGCAGAAAACTTTCCAAATATGGGAAATTGATGTGGCATGCAGATAAATCAGGTACGTAGAATTCCATCTAGCTATATCCAAAGTAAATCTATACCCAGACATATGATATTTAAGATCCCAGAAATTCAGCACAAAATAGAATATTAAAAGCTGTTATAGAAAAGAAACAGATTACCTATAAAGGAAAACCAATCAGAATCATGGCAGACTTATCAACACAAACCATCATGTCAAGAAGAATTTGGAGTAAAGTGGTTCAAACCTTGAAAGAAAACAACTTCCAACCCAAATTGATACAGGCTGCAAAACTATCTTTCAAAGTTTATGGAAAAATAAGATACTTCTATGATAAAGAACAGCTAAAGGAATTCATGACTACCAAACCAACCTTCCAGAGAGTGTTAAAGGATATTCTAGAGAGAAATAAAAATGATCATGGTTCTGGGAACAGCAACAGAGGAGAATTGCCCAACAAGATTGAATGAAGGGGAAAAATGGAGGGCCAACAGCAGGAGAATAACATGGCAGAGACAAACCCATATATGCTGATTGTAACCATTAATGTAGATGGCCTCATATCAGCAATAAAAAGAAACACAGGGAGAGTGGATCAAGAAACAAGATGTATCCATACAATGTATACAAGAAACACATTTAACTGGAATGGAAATTTATAGCCTGAAAACCAAAGAAGAGAAAACAGTTGTTCTATGTGACAGGAGACCAGAAAAAAAAAGCAAGAGTAACTTGCCTATCACCTGCAGAATGGATTAGAAAGATACGGTATTTTCATGCAGTGGAAAGCTACCAAGCTACAAAGTAGAATAATCTTGAGGTTCTTATAGGTAAATGGATGCAACTGGAGATCATGATCATGGGCAAAACACTTTGAACTCATATGCGTGAACCCTAGCATAAGAAATAGAAGCAGTTAGTGGAATCTGAAAGCAAAATAGTTATTGTAAGAGTGATAGGGGAGGAAATACCTGGGAGGGAAAAGTACTGTTAATTTCTTATTGTCTTGTCTTGAACTCCTGTATTGTTTTCACAATTTTGTTAGGTTTGCCTTTGTTCTGTCTTGTTTTGTTAGATTTTACTTTGTCTGATGGTATGGGCAGCTATTTTGAACATAATGGGATATATTATGGTAATCATGATTTGTTTCCTATTATATTGTTTTGAAGTCTTATAATGCTTTCATTCTTTTATTTGATTGGTTTTCTTTTGCTTGATTTTGTTATGTGTGATGGCATGAACAGCAATTTTGAAGAAACAAGACATTATGGTAGCCATTGCTGATTTCCTATCATCTTGTTTTGAAGTCCTATCATGCTTTTGTTCTTTTGTTTTGTTTTGTTTGGTTCTATTCTGTTGTGTTTTATTTGATTTTATTATGTGTTATGGTATGGACAACATTTTTGAGGAAAATGAGATAATATAGTAGCCATTGTTCATTTCCTGTTCCTGGTTTTGAAGTCCTATAGTGATTTCATTCTTTTGATTTGTTTTATACTAGTCTGTTATGTTTTATATTATTGTGTGTGAAGGCATGGTCAACTATTTCAAAGAAAGCAAGAGACATTATGGTAGCCACTGTTGATGTTCTGTGGTCCTGTTGTGAAGTGCTGTGTTGCTTGCATTGTTGTGTTCTGTTTGCTTTGTTCTGTTTTGTTTTGTATCTTTTTGTTTTATTCTCTTTAAAAAATTAAAAGAAATATAATAGATGTTTAGTATTTATCTAGATAAGTTGTTTGTTATAAATGGTTTTTCAGTGACCATATTTAATAAAGGTAGATATTTGGAGTTGGAAATTAGAATTGATTTTCAAAATGATGAAAAAACACTGACCAAATAAATACAACATTATGCATATTTAAATGAATATTCAGTAATTATGAAATATATAGTAGTATAAAAAAAGTTAAAACTTACACACCTTCAAAGATGAAATACAGATACAAATTCAACGCCAGGGACAATAATTTATCATAATTTATTTTATGGAACAATAACCTTATGTTGGAAAAAATTATAATAGGACTAAAATGTAAAATGGAAACTCATTTATTTTTGTATAGTCCAATTATATTTATGCAGCTGCTGTGTAGGTTTTTGCCAAATCTCCATTTATATATTTACCATTGGATAAAAAGAAATAAAAAAGGGAACCGTCTAAAATATAAAATGTGTTCATAACATAAACAACTAGATTAAAAATAATAGCATTTTGTTTTTTTTAACTTTTGGAAGTTTCTTATCATAGGTATGAAGTGTTTAAAGTTTTAAAATTGATCATATAAACAATGTGATTTTTGTGAGAATATGAATTTAAAATTTATGACTTGAATTTTTAATATGAAAATAAAAATAGAAACCTTGATTCAAACAGAATGAGAAATTAGCCTCTACATTAAGTGAAACCAGACACCCCTGGAGACTGAGCAGCAGTTGTGAGGCAGGAGCATCACAAGTTGGAGCCTATACGGGACATCTTAGGGATTTAGAGGAACTTTGAAAATAAAATATATATAAAATGAAAGCAATCATGCCCATTTAAGTTTAAATTCTCTTGTGGAGAGCACCTGCATGTCTCTACTGACAATTCTTTTATTTAAACCATGTAAGTACAATATTTAGAAACAAATAGACCATAATTTTTATAATGATTCAAAAACAATACAGGAGTTCAAGACAATGATTCAAAACATTTATATTCTAGTTTCTGCTGTTGATTCAAGGGCCCAGCCTCTTTCTCTCTCAGTTAGGTTTGGGTTAAGAATCAGATTTATCCTTCAGTCATGGAATCTTGGAGGGCACTTAGTATATCATGTGAAATCCTCTTTTGAAAGTTGCTCCCTTTAAGTAATTTTTGTTTTTATTTATTTTGTCATCTTTATCCTAGAAATGAATATATAACATGGTACCTGTTGGAAATTTACACGGTTTTATATCATTTCTTTGTGTCCTTGGAGCCTTTGTTTGGGTAAACAAGGAAAAATATGAATATGAACATTATGAATTCTTTTGGAATTATCTCTGTTCTGCATAGCACAGATAACCTGTACTATGTCTGCATACGTACATAAACCATTTGAAAGCAGACCCAGTGTCTGCTGAGACTGATCGGATTACTGGAAATGCGAGGTGATCTACATTTAGTATCGTCACTTGTCCTGTTTGAATTTTGTCCTATAGATTTATTGGTTTTTAGTAAAAGCAAGTATGATTTTAAGAAGAATAATTACCTTTGTAAGTTTCAGCCAAGTAATCAGACATTGCCACTTTGTTTTCCTTGATTCAGGGGTCCAATATTACTGACACCTGCACTGAAATGTTAATGTGTGGAGTTTTGCTGAAAATTTCTTCTGGAAACATTCAAGAGCGGGTATTTTTTCTTTTTGACAATCTTTTGGTGTACTGCAAAAGAAAACACAGGTAAGTTTAAAAAGGAGTCACAGTTTGTTTAATTAATTAATTAATTAATTAGTCTTTTTGGGACAGGGTGTTGCCATGCAGTTCTGGTCTTGAGCTCACTTTATAGCCCAGGCTGGTCTCGAACTTGCAGTGATCCTCCTGCCTCAGCCACCATGCCCCAGCTCAGGAGTCACAGTTTAGAAATGTTGTGTTGCTTCTCACATTTTCCTCTACTTGCCAGAATTTTGCCTCTGTCAGTAACCTGCTTTGGATCCTAGCCTGTTCCCACTGCTTTTCTCATCTTCCTGTTGGACCACACAGCAGTGTCACTCTCATCTCATGATACTGCCTCCCTAGATCCCCTGGCTCCTGACTCTTGTACCCCAGGCCTTGAGGAGGGGCTGGAGTGGCTTTCCTTATCCCTAATCTTGTGTCCCAGCCACTTCTTGCTCATTCCTCCAGACTACTAGCACACAGAATGTTTGTGCCATTTTCTTTCCTATCCACCTACTTCCTCTGTGGATTCCATTTTACAGAGAATAATACCTCCCTGCTGTGCACAAATTCAGTGATTGTTGCAGCTCTTAGGTCACTAATTTTCCACTTTACTCCTGTCTGCGCTCTTGCTCAAAGCTCACATGATTTAAGCATGATTTATCCAGAGACTGTGGAAATCCTATATGTTGGGTTGTATCTTTATCTTGTCAATATCAGAAGTTATGAAATTGCAGTTTGCATTTTGAGCATACTATTCTGTGTATCATCCTCTTCCTGCTGGCTCTCTTTCTCTGAAATTCCCACTTAAGCTTCTTTTTGACTTTGACCCCATCATCGTGGCTCCAAATACTGTCTAAAGCTTTTTGTTTAGAAAGAGATGTCACTGATGTGATTCTGTCCTGTCTGCTTTTTTCATAGTAAACTTTCTGGAAAGAACTTTGTGTCATCATTTTTCTACTTCCTAAACTTATTTTCTTCTCAGTAAATCTTTCATTCACTGTACTCACCTAAACTGCTCACATCAAAGGAACGTCTGTGTTCTCTAGTTCAAATCATTTTTTCTACTCTTTTAGAGGCTACTTCTTTTTTTAGATAATCAGTATCTACTTCTGAAGACACTAACTGTAGCCTGGGCATGTTTGTTTTAGTGAGATGGTACCAATAGACTTCACTTCATTGGCAGGGAAGGCATGTGGTTGAAAGTGCAGGATTTTGAGCGTTAAATTCAGAAGCCAGGAAAGTATAACCAAACATTTTCTGGTAGACTGAGAATGAGAGACTCAAAACCGATTTATTAGGCAGAATGGAGGAACATAATTTTTATGCACTGAAAAGAGTTTTTCTAAGTCAGCAAGATGCCCAGATCAAGTTTGTGAAAATTTGGCAGCTATATTGATGATACATAATAATTCATCCATGTGGATTGCAGTGTTAGAATTTTCTGGAAAGAGATGTTAATTCAAAAATGAAATAACACAAAGTGAGAAAACATGGGACTATAATATGTACCTTCATGAAAAGGAACAAGGTAGGAGCAGAACCAAAAGGTGTAAGGGGTGATCAAAAAATACAGTGAATGTCAAATTTCAAAAAACATAAATCTTTATTAAAGTAAAAGACATAGTACTACAAATGATAGGATAAATGTTTACAAGGCAAGGACCTATATTTTGATGGGGATTATTGGCAGAATATCTTTTATTGTAGTAAAATTTTAAGATTTAAACCTTTGCCATAATTGTTGGTCATCCCGTGTTGCTCCAATATTTAGGGCAGTTTCTGTCAAATAAAAACATGCAGTGAGTCCTTCTGCACTGTATTCACTGACTCTTGAACCATAGGACTTTTGGCTCTTCTCCAAAGTCAAAATGACATTGAAAGGTAAATGTTTTCAATCAATTCAAGGTATCAAGGCAGCCGAGACAGCTCAATAAAGACATGAAAGAATTTCCAGAACTGCTTCATAAAGGGACAGGAATGCTAGGATAAGAGTGTTCAAAAGAAGAAGATGTGTTTTGGGAGGATTAATGGCAATGTATCTTTTTCAGTAATACGTTTGAAAATTTTAATATTCATCATATTTTTTTATCACACCTCATGACTAATTTTCATCTCTGTGTTAATGAGGTTTAAAAACATTTTTTCTGAGATGGAATCTCACTATATTGCCTAATTTGGTTTTGAATCCTGGGCTTAAGTGATTTTCCTGCCTCAACCTCCTGCGTAGCTAAGAGTCAAGGCTCATATTGTGCTCAGGTAAAAATTCCCTTTTACCAGATGTGAAAATGAACCTCTATTTACTTTATCATGGTCTTCTAGATTCTTTGTGTTTTATAGCAAAATTGAGTAAATAGAAATAGGATTTAGGAAGATTTAGAAGAAGTCATTAATTTGTTTTTGTGTTTAACCCATTTTAAATTGTAATGTGAGTTAATATATTTTTGGTAGAATTATCAAGTCCAGAGCATTTGCAAAATTTGAATATCAGTGTACAAATTATGATATCTGATGATTGTAATTGTTAAATAAGTCAAGCAATAGGAAAAGCTTCATAAAAACAAATTCCTACAGTTTAAGAAATAGTCCTTAATAAATCTGTAGTACACCCCAAATGCCTAATGGTTAGAAATGGAAGTAACTGTATAGTTTGATATATTCATCCCCTTGCATATTGCTGAAGCCCTGTGAATTAACCATCTTTTCCCCTTCATTTACCGAAAGTTATCTCCTCCAGGAACTGCACCTTAAAAAAAACTTTTAAGATTCTAGAGATGCTTCAGAAAGTATGAGTAGATGGACTCTCTTCCAAATTGCCACAATATTGTAATATGATAATCAGACACCAGTGCATTTATTCTATTTCTAGAGTTACATTCTTTAAAAAGAAAGGCATGGTAGATTAGGCATCATACCTTTGGATCTTTCTAATGATATTAATCTTAGGAGATATAGGTTAAGAAAAAAAATTATGAAGTAGTATTTGACATATTAATATGATATTACTTAGTTTGCCTTATTTATATACTTTATGAGGTAGTTACTTAGTGTATTTAGTTTTTGCAATGCATATTTTATATTCAGTAGTTACTAAAATAATGTCAATTTGTATGTAACAATAATTTATTCATTTTAAGTGATGTATAACATCTCTTTGGTTTGATGTAAAAATAATGACAATTTACTCTCTTTTAATCATGAACTTTAGGGTTGTTTCTAGTTTTCTACTATTGCAAGTGTATCTTGATAACTGTAAAACACAAAATTAGAAAAAAAACCTGATAGAATGAAAATATTACAATATCAGCATTGTTATGTAGAGAAAAATATTTTTAAACTATAGAATTTTCAGTTTTCTTAAGGAATCAAAAATATCAGGCACTATTACATTTCTATTGAATATTTATAACTGCCAGTCAGATATCCCAGGAGAAATACCCAAAGCTTGTACAGAGTTCGGAGCATGAATGTGAAGAAAATTAATACTTTGGAAAATAGGACTCAGAGATGGATTCTTATCTGTGATTATTTTGACTATGACTAACACTATTATCAAGGATGTTGGACCTTATAAATATGATTCATTTTAAGAATAATGTACTTATTTGCAAGAAGTTCTTTGTTTTAACATACCATGATATTGTACTATTTCCTATGTAGTAGACTACAGAATTACTTGCATTTGAATCTACTTAATATAAATGTACACATGATGATATATGATCCCATGATTATAACTGTTAAATATGACATAAATCAAAATATTAGGTGTTTAAATTTAAAAAAATTATTAAAGTAAAAGACACATTTCCATTAATTCGTCTTTAAATATTCCCCTTTCCTGTGAATACACTTAACTCATTATTCTTTCCACTTATGCAGCAGTTATGGAAGTCTCATTCCATGTCTTTCCCAGGTGTGATTTTTGAAAAATGCAAATACAGTGAATGTTGCTGCCAAGTGCATCTAACAGAAATTCAGGCTTGTAAAAAACATCATAGTGTGTGTGTTTCCACCTTACTCACCAGATCTAGCACCATGAAACTCCTGAGACAGCATTGTGAATAAATGTAGGACCCTGAGGGAGCCTTCACAGTACAACTGAAGACATACCCTGTCTTAAGCACAAGACTTGCAAATAGTATTTGAAACCCACATTTTAGGGAAGGAAAGATGTATTCTGGTTCACAGTTTGCAGAAGTTTTAATCCATAGATCTCTGCTTTCAAAGCAGGGTGGTGTTGCAGGGGAGAGATAGATAGAGAGAGAGAGAGAGCGAGAGAGAGAGAGAGAGAGAGAGAGAGAGAGAGAGAGAGAGAGAGAGAGCGAGACAGACAGACAGACAGACAGACAGACGGGAGGATTAAGGGAAGAGTAAGGAAGAGAGTTTCAGGCCATGTCTCCTGTGACTTACCTCTTTCAGCTGGATCCCACCTCCTAAGGTTAAGTCAGCTGTAAGCCCCCATAGTTCTGTACCTTCCCAGAATCTCACCTATGAGCACATGAGGCTGTTCGGGGCATTTTAGATACAAACCATAATATTCTCCAAGAAGGACTTCCAGAACTGCTTCAGAAAGTGACAGGAATGACGGAGTAAATGTGGAATAAATGAGGGAGAGTGTTTTGAGGCAGGTTAATGGTGAAGTGTCATTTACTGTAATAAATGAAAACAAGCCAAATAACATTCACCATGTTTTTAATCACACCTCACAAATTAGGGAGGTTTTACAAAATTAAAATCTTGTCGTTTAAAAATACACTGAATGAACAAGTAATGTAGGTTAAATACACATGCGCACCCACGTGTACACACACACACACACACACACACACACATTTCGTTCTCCCATGATACCAATTTTCATAGCTCCTTGGCCTAAATTCCTGGTTTACAGCATGTATTTAGGCTTATTAACAAAAGAGATTTAGAAATTGCTCTAAAAATAAACATGGCAAATGCAGGGTGGTGAAATTTTGGGACTGAAGACTCTCTAGTCAAATAATTAATCGTTAGTTTTTTTAATTAGTGATAAAGGGCTGTAGTACTCAGTTCTGATAAGAATATAGGACAGTCAACTGGGAATATGCAGTCTTCTCCAAGGAACCCTGAAGGTTAACAGCAACTTGAGACACGTTCCAAGTCCACCGTTTTTTTAGGTTTGCTTAAGGATGCCTCTGTACCCGCAGAGGAGGGGATGAGAGGGGTATACAGGTAGTGGGCAGGTTCAACTTGTGCTAGATGTGTCTGTATAGCATAATAAATTAATCATTTCCATATCTTAAATTATTAGATATATTTTTGTCAGTTGAAGAGTCTAGGTCAGTAGAAATCTCTTGAATCATTTCTAAGACTCTTACCTGTTTAGTTAATAAAATGTTTTAAAGAAAACTTCTTGAAGCATTAATTCTTCTAATACGTTACTTAATTCATTGTTACAAATATCATTGGTAAACCTGACATTTTTACTTCCTGTTACACACTCTCAGAGCTTAAAGGCTGGCAGTATATATACAATAATTTTAAAATGTTTTGGATCACACCTCACAAATTAGGAAGGTTTTACAAAATTAAAATCTTGTCGTTTAAAAATACACTTTACTTATTTAAAAAATAACTAAGACTTTTAAGAAGGATTATACATGTGTTATAAGACTTGTTTAATGATTATAGTCATACCATAAAACCAATATAGAAAAATATTTTAAAGCTAGATATTGCTCATTTTAATCTCTTCACAGCCAATTGTTTTGAAAAAGGATTGGAAAAACTAACTGAATTTATTTATCAACCAGCCCTTGAAAAAAGGAATTATCTGGTAGTGAAAAATGAGAAATGAAGGTGGAAAAACTCAAATGTGACATTAAAATAACCAACCTTCAATGTCTGATTGATTGAAAGATGCTGACGGCCTGTGCTGAGC
Source organism: Cavia porcellus (assembly GCF_034190915.1). Classification (NCBI taxonomy): domain Eukaryota; kingdom Metazoa; phylum Chordata; class Mammalia; order Rodentia; family Caviidae; genus Cavia; species Cavia porcellus. The sequence continues at coordinate 44,491,469 of NW_026947493.1, forward strand.
AAAATACATACTTACTCTTTCACCTGTTCATAACAAGCTTCAGTTTATTAAAGAAAAACCTCGTAGTCTCTCCATCTTGTAAAGCAAATAGTGCTGTTGTGAATGGGGGTGATACAAATAAAATCACCAAGTGCCAAAAACTTTTGATAATGTTGATTGGTATCTTTTTCTATTAATAAAATTTCTTAATTTTGTTTTTGATACTGGGGATTGAGTCTATGAGCATCATACAACTCACCTGCATCACCTGGCCTTTTAGGTACTTTAATTTCCAGACAAGATCTTGCTAAATTTTCCAAGAACTTGTGATCACCTGCCTTAGTTTCTGCAGTAACTGGAGTTATAGATGTATGCCACTGTGTCCAGTATAAAATATGTTATTTTAATGATGATTTGCATTGAGTTTTGTAATAAAGTCTTTGTGATTTTATTCACATTAAGACGGTTGAAGAACAGCAAGGGTTCCGCAGATGGACATCGGTATCTTTTTCGTGGCCGGATAAATACGGAAGTGATGGAAGTAGAGAATGTGGATGATGGCACAGGTGAGTGACGAGTGACTTTGAAATGGAATGCTCGTGGCCTCCACCCTCATAAGGTCGAATTCCATTTTCATGATTTTTCTGTAGTGCTGTATATCTTAGAAATATTTTTGTTAGATGGAGCAAGCAGTCAGGTAGAAAGAGGAGAAATGTTAGCTGGAGTACAAGACTGTTGTGAAAATGGGAAATTATGTTTGATGCACACTATTATGAAACAAAAAGTGCTGAAAAATAGCTGAGTAGTATTCTGAGGATGTGAATTTCTGATATATAGATTGTGTGTGCAGAAAATATCCAATGAATGCATTAATTCTCTTTAATTTGCATTCATATAACTTATATGTATGATATATAGTTTTAGTCCTATAGTATATTTACTGTAGATATTACTAACCATCTTTTTTGGCTATACAGTTTGAATTAATATGAATAGATCATCAATTTGCTTGTAGAGAAAAGTTGTGGGTAGAGATGATTTGCTTAATTTTAAGTGCTCATTTTAAGTACTGTCCTTCCTTATACAAAGAATCAGTTTTTGTCTTGTAAATGTGAAGGTATGAACTTTTTTACAGGTGAATTCATGAAATTATGATTAGCCACACATATTAAGTAAAATGAAGTTAAAATAAATTTGGTTTTCTACTTGAAAAAAGCAATAGGGCTGGGGATTTAGCTCAGAGGTGCAAGTGTTTACCTGGCAAGTGTGAGATTTTGAGTTTGGGGGGAAAAGAAAGAAAGGACAGATGGAAGGAAGGAAGGAAGGAAGGAAGGAAGAAAAGAAGGAAGGAGAAACATCTATAAATTGGGTATTTAGTAAATTGAAGTAAATTCAGTTTTCACTAGTAATTGTAGTTTCAGAGGTGTACTGGGAAAATGATAAGTTGAAATAAAGTGTATGTTTTCTAAATGACTTTTATTTCATGTGGATACATGTGTTTATAGTATGCAGTGTACACATGAGATCATGGTACAAATAAACTCCCTACCTCCCACACACCTTCATCATCATTCTGGAATCCCAGAAGGAAGAAGGATGTTTTTATTATCTGTCAAGGGCACAGATTTTCAAGTCCTTAAATATATACCATTCTTCTATTCCATTGTTAGCATCAAAACACATAGTCAACATTTGTAGACTAGTGAACTGTGATTGCAGCAGCTCAGGGAAAATGGAATACGATGAACAAAACTAATGTTGGTGCCTGAGACGGGGCACTCAGTGGAGCCTCCACATGATTGTGTGGATAGGTTGTACAGTGGCTAATAGTGGGAGAGAGGAGGTCTGGAACTCTTAAAAAGCTAATGCAGGTAGCTGTCATATTTTAAATCCCCTTATGTGTGGCAAACTCTTAACACAGTGGCAAATACTTTTACGCTAACAGGTAGATCCTGCAGGGTATTCTTCTATAGCAGGATGTACATAACTTATTCTTTGTAAGTGGCTAATTTCATTTTATGCATGAATGCAACATAATGATATTTAGGAATATTATGTCCAAAAATGTTAGGAACTGTGTTGCTTCAGTTATCGGAGCATTCAAAAGGATGCCTGGAAGCTTGCTTTACACTTGAACAGATGGACACTCAGACCCCCACCCTGGTGTGTACTGACCCTGTCTTTCCCTAAGGGAACCATTCTCTCCTTTTACTTAATAACTTCCATTATTTTTTTTCCTTTGTGTCTTTTGTTAGCTTAGAATGCTGGGTATTACTTCCTGAGGGATTGATCATTTTATCCTTGTTTCCCACTTTCTGCCTCCTTCCTCAGATGATGTGATTTCCACCATTGGTACCATCTGTGGTATTCAGTGAAGTAATTGTGATTCTCTGCCTCTGGGGAATTAGGTCACTAGGTAAAGAACTCTAAGACCCTATAGACTTTGGAGGCATGTTTAGGTGGGGAGAGAAAGACCCAAAGGGGCATGACTTGAGCAGAGTTTACATAAATTTGATTTAGTCCCATGAGAAAGTTCTGTGGTACTTGTATATTCCAGCCATAAGGGCCTCAGATCTGGAGGGAGGAACATATAGCACTCTTGTATGTACGAGTCAGAGGGAAGACAGGAGATCGTAAGTTATCTTGTCATCATAAGTTAGTTGTCTGATGGAGCCTCTTTATGAAATTTTGCAAGGCTCAACTTTCATTGAAATAAGATTAAGAATTACTAGACAAGATGAATTTAGCTAGGAAAGTCCATTGTCTTCTTTGAACATACACAAGGGCACACTGAAAGAGTTGGTTGCAAATAGTTGCTACAAGGTCACCCCAAGACTTTTCAGGCAGCAATTGGATACCTTCATCAGGCTTTCTAGCTACAAGGAAACTTGTTTCCTTATGGGCTTCTGGAGGAAAGTTACATTTTTCTGCCAGGCTTGAAAATTAAAAAAATAGAGTTTCTGAAGATGAATAGGGTCTTGAAGATCAAATAATATACTCCTTTAACGTTCAGATGATGGTAATGAGGCCAGATTAAAGTACTGACTCATTGAAATTCACCCAGTTGTTTTAACAGAGTTGGTGCTAATGTTCAGTTCATTAGGCTTCCATGTTCATGCCTTGCGAAATGGAACAGAAGCTTCATATAGGTTTTAAATCCATAGGAAACAAGTTAAAAGCAGTAAAGAATATGTCAGGAATGGTTGTGATTGTTTATTTCATCTAAGAACCAGTCTGAATGCTGTTCTTATTTCCTTGGTCATTTCCATCATGGGAGCTTGGTTGTGTTTTTAAGAGCTCAGATTTTAAATCTGCTTACTTTAGATTCTGTGCTGATGTAATAGAGCTCACCACAGCTGATCAATGTCTGCCTACCAGATACTCCCTCAGCTGGAGTTAAGGGATGGGCAAATAGTATCAGGCTTATCTGCCATTCTCAAATGCATAAAAATACCATATTTAGATACCAAAAAATGATAAATATGAATAAGTTGAGATACATTTTTAAGCATACTTGGAATTTTGTTGGAAAATTGAATGGAAATTGGAAATGGAAAATTGTTGGAAAATGGAAAAGTTTTCCTTTTATTTGAGTTATGAAAATACTGAGTGTTTGTATATACTATGGATATAAGTAAAATGCTATTTCTTTTCTAAGGGAGAAGCTTTATTAGACAACTAATTACATTGAATTAGATCAAAACTTGCAGAAGAAATAAATACATTTGAGATCAGACTGTTTTCAGCTGACATAAATAATTCAAATCTTTTGAGAAATTAATATAAGTGTAATTTCATTTATAATGCTTTCTGAGTTGTATCATGCTGCAGTTATATATTATTCTAAGATTATAAGGATGATTTGGCATGTTGAAGTGCAACAATATTCTATTTGTTGTGTTCAAAGAAGATGTTAACTGTTGACTTTGTAGTCAGACTTTCTTTCCATCATTCTTTATAAATTTCAATTCTCATTTCATTGCTCTTTGAAGATCTTTTCTGCAGATATCAATTTGATTATGATGCTATTTTAAACGTCAAACTTCAAGCAATAGGAAGAATGCTATTAAACTTCCTAGATTCAATTTCCATGGTAATATTCATGGTGTATACTTGGAATGCCATATAAAAAGTTGTACTAGATAATTTGTATTGTCTTGTAACAGCTTGTTTATTTGTATGATTGGGCAAGGAGCAAGAATGTTGACCTTCAGAAAATGGGGTCTGTATTTCAGTGTTGGGCAAATTACGTATTTCAGTAGTTGAATTCAAATTGAATAAGGTGAATATTTTTATTCTTTTTTTTATTTTATTTAAGAGGAAAAAGAGAAAAACACAAAACAAAACAAAGCGGTGTAAGGGTACACGTAATACAGAACTACAAAAAAAATAACAGTAAGAAATCACCTGTTAATAGATTACATATTATCATCTTGAAAATAGTTGCTCAAATCACAGTATCAGAGAATACAAGGTGGACATTCAAACAGGGAGACTGCAAACAGCTGTGTTCAATGATCCAAAAACATTGATATAGTCAGCTATTTAACACCCCTAAACACACTTGCTGTTATATCCGTTAGAGCTCTTTTTTTTTTCCCTCTCTTTTTTACAACAAAATTTACACATTTTGGATTTTATTACTCCTTAGTGCTTATTACTTTTTTTGGGGGGGAGAGAATACAGTCAAATATGGCAAAACAAAGCTGTCAGTCAAAACCAAGGATAGACATAGCACATGATGTAGAACAGAGTACAAGGTTATCAACAATGGTTATCATCGTTGTCTCTTGTTTCCTTAAAAAGAATTGTCTATCTCATAAGATATTATAAAGTTGGACAAAACACTAAAGAACAAGACCAATAAAACTTAGGCATTATAAACATTACAGGACTTCCAAAGGAGACAATAGTTAAACCAGAATGGGCATCTTAGTGAATCTTATTGCCTTCAAAGTAGTTGCCTATATCCTCAAACTTGATACTATCGCACAGGATGGAACAGAGTCTAATCAGTCAAAACAAGATCGTGGGAGTATTACAGGACTTCAAAACAAGTTAATAGGAAATCAAAAAGAGTTAACTATTTATATATCCTAATTTTTTAAATTTTTTCCCTTAATTAAGACAAACATAAGAAATGACTAAATAATTTTTTTAAAACAATAAGGGGGGGATTGAGATAAAACAAGACATAACAATATAACAATAGCGGTCAAAGCATGACTGTTTCAGCAACCTAGTACTTCACCACCATATAACCCGATTTAATAGTAGTTACCATAGTGTCTGTCTTTTTCCTTGAAATATTTGGATAAAACTTAATATACTCTAGCTTCAAATATTTCCATATCAAGAAGCCCAGAATAAAGCCTTTCTAATTAATGAGTGAAAACTTTATAAGGCTTCAAGGCCACCTAATGGGGAATCATGATTACCACATATTTTTATATATTTGAATCATTACTTACATTAGGGAAACTATTCGGTATTCACACATGCGAGATTGATTTATTTCACTTATGAGTATGGTCTCAAGCTGCGCCCATTTATTGATAAATATCTCAATGTGATCCTTCTTTATAGCTGAATAATACTCCATTGTATAGAAATAACACAACTTTTTTATCAATTCCTCAGTTGATGGACACTTGGGTTGTTTCCAAGATCTGGCGATTACAAATTGTGCTGCTATAAACATAGGTGCACATATATCACTGTGGTATGATGCTTTCAGTTCTTCTGGGAATATGCCTAGAAGTGGAATAGCTGGAATAAATGGGATTTCCAATCCCAACTTTTTGAGAAATCTCCAGACAGATCTCCACAAAGGCTGTACCAGTCTGCACTCCCACCAACAGTGCAGGAGAGTTCCTTTTTCCCCACAACCTCTCCAGCATTTGTTGTTGGTTTTCTTGATCCTGGCCATTCTTTCAGGAGTGAGATGGTATCTCAGTGTGGTTTTAATTTGCATTTCTCTAATGACCAATGATGATGAGCATTTTTTCATGTATTTATTTGCCATTTGCATTTCTTCATCTGAGAATTGCGTATTCATCTCAGATGCCCATTTTTGGATTGGATCTTTGAATTTTGGAGGTCTGAGTTTTTTTAATTCTTTATATGTTTTAGACAAGAGGCCCTTGTCTGAGAGAGAGTTCACTAAAATCTTTTCCCAGTTTGTGGGTTTTCTTTTCACTATGCTGGAGATTTCTTTTGACATGCAGAAACTTTTTAATAAGAAGTGGTCCCAGTTATTGATTCTGGGAAGTATTTCCCGTGCGGTTTGAGTCCTGTTCATGAATTCTTTACCTACTCCTATATCTCCAAGGTTTCTACCTAATTTGTCTTCCAATAGATTTAGTGTTTCTGTTTTAATATTCAGATCTTTGACTCATTTAGATTTTAATTTAGTACATGGTGATAGACATGGGTCTAGCTTTGAATATTTTTATTCTTAAGGTAATCATTATAAGACCCTTCTAAAGAAAAATAATATCTTTCATTTTTAATAAAATATTTGAAACCATCATAAGTTATTGAATTTAGGAAGTTAAATTTTGCTTCCATGTGAGTTAAAATACTTCCTTTGATTTTGCTTTTTATTTATATATTTTAGACATGTTTTAAAACATAGGCATGAGATTTTTCTGCCTTTTTATTGGTATATGTTCTCACAGTATCTTTCCGTGTACAAATGGTTTTTCAATATCCTTTTTCAGAGTATTGTAGATTTTATTATAGCAGTTTTCATTTCCTTGGTTAGGTTTATGCCCAGGTATTTAATTCTCTTTTTAAAGCTATTGTGAATGAGGTTATTTTCGTGATTTCTTACTTGATGGATTCATTGTCGATGTACTGAAATACTATTGATTTTTTTGGTGTGTTTTTCTCTTGTAACCTGCCAGTTTGCTGAATTTATTCATTCTAAGTCTTCTGCTAGAATTTCTTGTGTCTTCCGTGTAAAAGATCTTGTTTTCTGTGAATAAGGATCGTTTGAATTCTTCCTTTTGTTTTGTTTGTTTTGTATGCTTTTTCTTGCCTGATTGCTTGCAAAAGTTTTGAGTACTGTGGTGAACAGTAGTGATGATAGTGAACACCCTTGTCCTGATTCTCATTTCAGAGGAAATATTTTCAATTTTTCCCTGATAAGTATGATGTTGCCAGTGAGTTTGTTATAAATGGCTTTTATTAGTTAAGAGTAGGATCTTTCCATACTTATTTTATCATCAATGTTTTTATCATCAATGGACCTTGGATTTTGTATAAGGATTTCTGCATCTATTCAGATGATCATATGTTGGGTTGTGATAATTTTGTATCTTTAACTTAAATACAAATATTGTCTTAATAATAATCTCAATAATAATTTTTATCTTTCCCTCTTATCTCCAAATAAACTTAATTTTTAATTACTGAATAATAAACAGTTGGAAGACCATGGCTATCTTAATCACTGTAATATTATTACATTCTTAATTAAAAATTAATATCTTTATATTGTTAAGAGGAGGAGTAAGAATATAATCTGTTCTGATACAATGAAGTTTTGAATATGTTATTAATTTAAGGAAATTTATTTGAAAATTCAAAAGGACCACAAGAAGTGCTATTTCTAGAGGTTTAAAAGGAAGTTAGATCCCCTCTTTTTTTGCTTTCCACAAATTATATCCTACACTATTTGGATGGCAAAACATTTTGTTCTATTATTTGAAAACTCAAAAGACTTACTATTAAAATACAATTTTCTTAGAATCAAATATTTATGTGAATAAATTATAATTTTAAAATGTTCTTATAGAAATTTATACATTCACATTATTGATCACCAGAATGAGGACTGAATACACTATTTTGGCATCACATACTTGATAGTTTGAGTAATCATTTTGGCAGTTTCTTCTGATTCTTAGCCTGTGCATACATTACTTGGATATAATCCATCTTATTATAATATAAAAACTATTGAATAGTTACCAGTGTATCCACTGAGATTATAATGTATCAGTCTTGGCTAAATCCAGTCTCATTAAGTAAACCCATTGAATTAAAAATAAGCAATTTGTGAACCATGGAGGTTTAAAGTAATTAGTAACTTATTCAGGTCTCTCCTTGGAGTTTCCTGGTTTTAGGAGAAATCTTGTGTTTGCATATGCTTCATTTAATGAATGGCTATTTTAGTTCATTTTTAGATACTTCTTATTAAATTAATACTTTAGTTCTAGCAAAGCCTGCGAATTTCTATGTTTTTCATTTAATAAATTATTTTTCATTATATTGTGTTTTAAGTTGTATGAAGGACAGAGGGGCTCGATTGTAGCTTAATGATAGAATGCATGCTTAGTATGTATGAGGCTCTAGGTTCAGTCCCAGAATCCAAACAAACGAAAGCAGTCAACACACAGACAGACAGACAGACAGACACACACACACACACACACACACACACACACACACACAGATGTTAAGGTTGAAAGATTACTGAATTTTTGCAGATCTTGGTGAGACTCTCCATTATGTATAAGTTTAATTCTTATTTTGAATATATTGGACAATAAGCTCTACTTACATTATGAATCTATTTGTATGTTAGATCTTTTAAAGTAAATAAGAAGTAATAGCTTATTTTGTAAAAGGTTCGACAATTACACTTTTAAGTACATCTGCTACATTTGAAGCATGTTATATGTATATACCTAATGTAAAAATATATGTATATGTAAAAAATTACATTTGATTTTAAAATTTATTATGAGAGAAACCAGTCATCATGCAAACTTTGTAAAAGGAACATTGTTTCTTCACTTTCAGTTATTGTTAGGCACAAGCCGACCTTTCAGATTGTACAGTTGTTGCCATTTAGCTGTTGTTTGAGATAGATTTGAGAGTCAGCTAAAGATCTTGGTTTCTGGACACTGAAAGGATAGCCCATGCAAATGACCCCACGCTCACTTGTCTGGCTCTCAGTTTGTACGATTTCCAAAGGAAGTTGAATCCCCAGCATGAGTGGCTAGGAAAGGCTTCAGAAGGTCTGTGCCGCAAACAGGACAGTGGGTATCCCGGTGAGAACTTCAGCCTGTGGAATACATCAGAAGTTACCAGACAGCCAGGGAAGTGGAAAAGAGCACAGTGGTTGGAACATGTTAGAATAATATTGAACGTAATTCTAATTTTATTGTAAACTGAAAGTTTTACAGACCCCAGTGCAAAGCAGCGCTATTTGGTAATGTGTTCAAAGATTAAAGTCTAATAACACTTAATATGTGGTTATTTGGACACTAATGGAAAGACTATGGGAACCAGATTACGGAAAAATGAATGCCAAGTCATCTATGTCCGCTCAGAACTTAATAAAATAAATCATTTGAGAGAGAAAACACCACATTGGGTAAAGTTTCAGAGTCTCCTGACCACCTTGAATATTTTTGTGTCTTTCCCTTGTTGTACTGGCTGTTGCTATTTGATGACATTCAGGGGAGACAAATGAAAGCCATCACTGTGATTGGTGCTGACCTTGGCCTCTGTCGTCCCTTTTTCTATCTTGGAATCTTTGGCTGGCACGAACTGTCCTGCCTGTAAAGGTTGCTTACAAGTTATGTCATTATTTTCTACCTGCTGTTAGGCAGACAGCTGTGAAGTATTTGCTGGTGGCATTTGCGAATCCATGTGAACGTTACGGTGAGGAATCGAGTAAGACAGTTAAATGTCACCTCTCCAAGAAAATATTTTTCTGTGTTTTTGTTCCTGTAAATTATAAGGAATGGCAGGATTTAATAACATAAATATATTTTAATGGAAATTAACTTCATTCTGAAACAAAAATACAGCAACAAAAGAAAGAACGTCTTACATGTTGGTAAGTCTTTTCTATGTGTAACTTAATAGAAGACAACTGTATTCTCAAATCCACTTCTGCTGGATCTGTCATTGTATGTTGTCTGATTTGAAAAACAAATAAAATCTGACCTCAAGAGTATGCAATGGGAAAAGAAAGGAGCATTTTGATGCCTTTCAGATAATTGTAGAATTTTTTTCTCTGATACTGCATCAAAGTGTGACAAGTTTCTTCAAGGTTAGTTGCAGTGTAGAACCAAAACGCTATCAGTGAGTGTGTGTTTTAACCATGGGCCTTGATGATGGCTTGGCATCTGCATCTTTCCATTCATTGCAGCTTAGGTAAATACACGTAATGTGCTCCATTGACTTGTTTTTATTTTTATTGTGTTGATCGTTAAAGATTAGAGAAATGTTCTGTGTGGCAAAGGCTGTCTCTGAAACCTGGAAAATTACTTACATGAAATATTAGAATAGCAAAATAAATTGGAGATTGTGAATGTGTGATTGAAAAGAAAATTCCTAAAATGTCATTCTGTGTTGCTACGGAAAGTTGAATGATATTTTTGGACATAGAGAAAATAAGTATTAATTACTTTGTGGTAATGACTTTTATTTTCATGTATAGTATTAATGTGTGTTAGAAATGTTTCATTGAATGCTAACTGCATTCAATATATAAAAGTTTCTTTAATTTTTCAACTTTTATATTTTTTTATACAAAAGAAAAGATATTTTTCAGTTACTTGGGGACTTCACAGATTAAATAATCATGTTGACGTTATATTGCATTTTCTTCATTGGTCTTTACTCAGCGGATTTCCATAGCAGTGGACATATTGTTGTTAATGGGTGGAAGATACATAATACAGCAAAAAATAAATGGTTTGTGTGCATGACAAAAACACCAGAAGAAAAGCACGAATGGTTTGAAGCAATTTTGAAAGAAAGAGAACGACGAAAAGGTGGGTACTTGAATTTGGCACTGTTACTCTTTGTGGAGTTTCTAACTCGGCACAAGATCAGATGATGGAGTTATGAGAACTGGATTGGTGGATGGTGTTCACTTCGATTTACTATAGGATGTAAGCATCATACTAAAGAGGCTGTGTAAATTTTGTATAGTTGGTAACATAATTAAGTATGGCTGGCAATGTCTTCATTTCACTTGCTTTAAAGTGTGTAAGATTTTCTTCGCATATTATTCTTACCATCTCTAAAGCAGTGTCACAAAGTCTTGCCTTAAGAAACAAACTTCAGTGATACATTACAGTATCATAAGACCTCCAGCAATTATTTTCTATACATTCGAAAATACTCTGAAAATTTGTGGACCAAAAATGTTAATTTCCTAATTACACATTATATATTCCATAGGAGGGGCCCAAGATAAAAATTTGCTACATGCTTTTAAAAAGGTTTTACGAAAATGTTTGTACTGGCAATATTCAGATGTATGAGACATATCTGTAAGAAGACGTATTTTGTACTTTGGCTCTGAAATAGGAATGCCTGTGTTTATTTACCAGTGAATTTTTTTGATTATTGGGAAGCATGGCACTGTTGATTATTTTGGCTGAGTTTCAGAAGTAAAACACCTAATTGGTAATGAAATTTCAGAACACAAAGAACCTTTCTCTTTCTTCAGATGCTTTTCCTTGAAGAATATACGAAGTATCTATTGTTATTAAAGTATTCACAGTATACATTTGTATAAGAATTTCCAAGCATTTTCAAATACTTATTTCTTTGATTCTTCTTGGGGAAAGAACCAGATAGAAATTTTTAAAACAAAATTATGAATGCATAACTGACTCTGAGATCTAGCAATCAATTCAAGTAGCAAAGTAAATTAAAAAGTGAATTAAATGTTTCATTAAGTCAAACCTTTTAGTCTCCCAGAATAGCTATGATCCACACAACACAAAAAATTTGATAGAATAACAATGAAGAAAGCAGATGCTATAAATCATTTATGATATTTATCCTTCTCAAGCTATATTCTTGTGAGATTTTTCAGTGTTGCTGATAAATGTTATGGTTCCTGCATTGTAATACATAAAATTTTAGCAGGAAAGTTTGTAGCTTAGATGACTAAAACTAATCAGAGTATTTCTTCTTCTGCAGCAGTTGATTGCTCAGAGTTGCAGGATTTTAGCTTTGGCACAGGGTTCTAAGTGGATTCCTTGCTTAGGTTGTCTCTATCCATCACATTAATGTCCACTTGTGTACCACCAACTTTTCAATTTTTGTGTGCAGCTCTGTCTTCTCTCCTGGGCTTCGTAGTCATGCTTTATTGACCCCTGGAATCTACTCAGAGTTCTCAGGACTGATGAGTTGCTTTACCCAGCAAGTGGCCCTGGCTTCCTTCTGTCACTCTCAGCATACCTTGGGAAGCATCCTGATTTCTTCTGTTTCATGTCTGTGTATAACCAATAGCCGTGTCCTACCAACACAACCTCCTAGCTCCTTCTCAGTTTTATCTTTTTTGTCTCAGAGCCTTCTTTTGCAGTTTGAAGTTGCCTGAGATTCCACAGGTCCTTCCTAATGGTCTGTCCTGTGAAAACTCTTTCCCTTTCCTACTGTCCTCTGAGCTTAGTTTTTAAAGCACCAAGCTTTTTTCTACACTACCCTTCCTTTCCCCTTTTATGGATTAAAACATTTAGATGTTTCTCTAGAATTTAAGTTAAAAGTGTAAGACACCCAGGGCTCCATATTTCTGTATTGCTTGTCTTTAGTCAAGCTCCTGTGACTACTTTCTCTTTCTGTAAAAATAGCTATTTATGATTCGTATTTGAACATGGCCCTTCTGAGTAAGATTTCTTAACATTTTTTAGGAAGTGGTGCCCTGAATATGCCTTTATTGTATCACAGTTTCCTCCATGTCTGCAGGATTGTCTCTGGGGCTGCTTTGTCCAATTATGCTAACTATCTGCTGCTCCTACTCCATTGGCTAAACCGTGTACCTTTGGGGCACAGTAACACAGAGTGTTTTAAGCCCTGGGGATCTTGCCTTGGCTAAGTCTCTGGTATGTCATGAACTTCTTGAATATGAGTTCAGTCTTACAGAGCTCTGTATCCACAAGCTTTAGCATGTGGTAGACACACAGTTAATGTTTGTTTAAAGCATAAGCACATCAATGAGGAGACTTTTCCCATTATTGACCGTTTCTCTAATTTTTGATAGGTTTAAAATTAGGAATGGAGCAAGACACCTGGGTAATGATCTCTGAACAGGGTGAGAAGCTTTATAAAATGATGTGCAAGCAAGGAAATCTAATCAAAGACAGAAAAAGAAAACTGACAACATTCCCTAAATGCTTCCTTGGAAGGTAGGATATTTATTATCTCACATGTTGACTCTATTTAATTGTTTCTTTCTCCTTTAAAAATATCTTCCTAAGCATTTTTGAGTAATTATTTATGGTTTATATTTCCCGGACCTTTGTAGGATGAGAGACTGAACAGAGAGCTAGGATCCTGACCAGGTAACTTACGACTCCCATCATTTAGCCATGACTTAAATGATGTATCATGTTCTGAGGGTGAAGCAGAGGTTGAGGTTAGGCACTAAGTCATTCAGTACCTGTAGAGGACAGAATGATGTATCTAGCATGGAAATACACACAAGGCTTAAAAGTCAAAGATGACAGGGGATCCACGAAGTTAGAGGTTATTGGAAAATTGAAGGCAAACTGTCCAGTCTGCCAAATAGTTCAGAATTTAGACAATGGGACTGAAGATGAAGAGGTATAGATGAAAAAATCTGAGAAAGTGAGTCGTGTGAATGGCAGGATGCCATAGAATATGAATCATCTGGTTTCTGTATTACAGCCCTAAGTGGGACCCCCGTCTGGTTTAAGTAGTGCTGAGCCGCCAGGAAGGGTAGCTGCTTCAGGTAACCCTTCCTAGCAAGGCTCTGTGTTAACCTCCTTCTGTGCATAACTTCTGATCCTGTAATATGTACTTAGGAGTTAAGTGCCTCTTTCTTTTAAAGGAACAGGAAATGTGGATCAGGAATACAGGAAGTATTATAAGTTCATACAGTCAGTGAATGTCCATGTCAGTTCTGTAAGAGTAGGCTGGAGTTGTAGTTAAAGCCAGACTTTTAATCAGACTGTCTCTGGCTCAGATCTTGGTTCTCCCACTAGCTTTTGTTGGGAAAGTTAAACTTGTGTGATTTGGAGATACTAAATTTTTGTTTTCTCTCAAGAGATGGAGAGATGATTGCAGTGCTTATTTGTAATGTCTATCAGGGTGCCTTCTTAAGTAGCTATGGGTAGTTGCAGCATGACCATAGCCATGTTGGCCTCTAACCCCAATACTAAAAATTGGGCCAGAAAAGCCTCTGCCTGCAGGGCAGCTTGAGCTGTCTTCTAAGGGAATGGCTCTTGCAATGTGCACCGCAGCTGCCCAGCAGTGTAGCTTCTGGTAGTCTGCCAGCTGATAGCTCTTACGCAGAGAAAAGCACAGATCCAGATCCGCTTGTCACAGATGCTGTGTGCAACAGAAGGACAGTGTTGCTGTAAGGAGTCCATGGCTATAACTTCCCAGATCCCCACTGGAATATACCCACATTGGAGAGAGTCACTTCACACTATGGCTTCCTCAAGAGTCTACAGTCCTGTAATATAGCCATCAGGGATCATTTTTACTATAGCAATGCTGATATCTTACTTTCATCAGGTGGTCACATACCTAGGGGAACAAAGCTACCAGGTTATCACCTGGGTTGAATTTATCCTAATTGTATAAAAAGGGGTTTTGCTAACCTTTTCCTCATAGTATCTCATATGATCACAATGCTAGCTAGTACTTGTAAAGCTTTTTCCAGAGGACCTGACACATCAGCTAAGCCTAGGAAGTGTTAGCTGTGGCTTATCTCTAACGCCATGCCAGTGCTGCATGAGAGCCCAAGTTTGAGATCTTTTCTGATCTTTCTGAAATCTCCATTATTTAATAGGTCCCCTGATAAAGCCCCTCTTTAACTTCCTTTCCTACTTTCTCACCCACTTAAAAAAAATCCCAATTTATAGTAATATTTAAATAGATTTACTTACTTGCATTTAACATTTTTAGAAATTTTGTAAAATCAGAATGTGAAACTATGATTTAGCTAGACATCAGCTGTCTCAGCCCACTTGTCAACTGCCGAGAATTATTAAGAGCTCAGTGTGAGCAAGGAAGGTTTTGTGTTAAGTTCCCACTATACATCACCTCATTTAATCTCTTGACAGCCCTGTTACTCTGGTAGTATCTCTATTTTGTTGATGAAAAAATTGAGGTTGAGACAGAGGTCACACAGCTAGTAGAAGAAACAGAATTTGAATCTGGGTTGTCTTACTGCATAGTACGTGATCTTAACCATTAAGATACTTTATTTTATACTCTGTTTTACTTTACTTATCATGTCCTGTTTATCTTTTGTTTCTCTTGTATTTTTCCTTTATTATGTGTCTTTCTTTTGGATGATTCTTATTTAATAAAGTATAAAGCTTCTTTAGCCCCTTTATCAATCTTTCAGGCTTTTCAAGGTGTTTTTTTTTTTTTTTTTTTTTTTTTTTTTTTGAGACAGGGTCTTTCTGGGTAGTTCAGGCTGGCCTTGAACTGCTTGTGCAATCCAGGCTGGCCTAAATTCTAGAATGCTGAGATTAGGTATATGTACCACCACACCTGACAAAATGTATTTCTTAGGCTACTAATCCAGTTGTAGAATGTCATGTCCCTTGTTTATTTGACTTCAGACATTTGTCTTATCTTTGGTTTTGAAGGAAACCAAATTTAGTTCAGAATTTAGACTAATTTCCAGTGCTTTATATAACATTGACTCCCTGGGCTCCATGCAAAAAAGAAAACCAGTCTAAGACAAATTCATCAGATTATATAAAAGTTCAAATGTTAGATGTATAAAAACATGAGCATAGCATATTTTATTTGTAAAACCTCTTTGTATTTAGTGTCCTCTAAATGATACTGTATGATCATTTGCCTTTATATGGAGAGTACATTTATAATTAAAGTGACAATGACATTTTCATTGTGTGCTTATTAGAGGCCTCAACAAGTTGAGTAGCATATTAAATGTTTCAGTATATTAAAAGTTTCAGTATACAGACATGGATTTTCTAGAATACAGTCCAACTTCTTTACGTGTGCTCTCAATGTAGGTGAGAGATCACCTACTGTAATGCATTGAAAATATTCCTTTATGTTTTGAGTCTTGCCTCATAGTTCATTCATGACTAAATGGTACAGATAATCTTCTTAGGTGAGATAGCAGCAGGGTAAGATTTACTATTTTCATTGGTTTTCTGTTGTAGTGAATTTGTGTCCTGGCTGTTGGAAATTGGAGAAATTCACAGACCTGAGGAAGGTGTTCACCTGGGGCAAGCATTGTTAGAAAATGGAATTATTCACCATGGTAATAGTTTTATTACTTTAATTATTTATTAAAGTAATCTAGATATTTTCAAATTGCCTGTGTCTTAATCTACTAAGTTACTTTGCTATCTACCTGTCTGTATCCTAATTCCATTGATCTGTTTAGTTTATAACTTTCTCCATTACAAGATTTTTTTCCCCCCTCTGGCAATTTTAGTACATAATGTATATAGAATAGTGTTTCAAGAAGTGTGGGCTTATCATGACCCAGTTTTTAACATTAAAATGAGGTGCCACAGCACAGGCAGGAGTTAGGAATACAGATAAGGGTTGTGGGGTTGTGAAGGCAGAGATGACTTGTCCTTGGGGTGTGTGCGAGTGCTTTGTGGGGGCAGTAGCTTTAGTGCTGTGCATTGTAGAATGAATGGAACTGTGTTACAGACAGAAGCGTGGTAGGGACAAGCTTTTTAAAGGTGTGTTTATTATTACACGTCTACAGAACACAATAATTACCATGTTTTTTTCTTGACGTACTTGGGCCGTATTTCTTTTCTGAGGAGATGATAATATTCAGGCATAGTAATGGGAATATTCATGATGGCCTTCACAGGAACTAGCAATAGAGTCTCACGTGACCAGATGATATTTTCTATAGACCAGGGTACTGGGAAGGCAGTATGACTGGAGAAGGGAGAAGACCTGCATCTGATCCCAGAGGATCTAAACCCTCTAGCTGTGCTGTGTGGGATCATTCTGAGGTCAGGAGCTGATGAATACTTTAAGCAGTGATTGATCAAACTTTCATTGTGGAGCTTTCACACAGCCTGGTGAATGCAGTGGAAAATACAGGGACTACAGAGCACCAAACCCATCAGCAGGTCCTCCTTTCCTACAGCTGAAGGGCAAGGGCCTTGGCAGAGCTGTACTGATGGCCATGAAAAGAGATTCTGGCCAAATGGAATATTTGATAGTGGAGGATGAAGAATGAAGAGAAAGGTCAGACTGTATGTTGTCTAAATTTTCTGACTTAGATGTTTAAGATTGTTAATTTAGGAAAGGGAATGGGCTTGAAAGAGATGAAGGATTTGCTATGCTCTGGGCGAGACAAGAGGATGGTAGTACCATCAAGAGGCTGTAACAAATAGACAGCTCAGGACAGAAATAAAGTGACTATTTCAGAATTGTATGAAGAGTACTAGATCCCTGAGAACATTAACAGCAATGCAAAAAAAAAAAATAAGAAAGCAGTGGTAACAAGACTAAGAATAAAACTGAAAAAACTTTCTAGTGTAAAATTGGAGGAAAGACAAAAAGAATTATATAAGGTAGATACTTACCTATGGAATCTTTGTGTTCATGTCTTTTTTAAGATATGTGGATGCAAACGGAATGAATCCCTCCCTTCCCTTTTCCACCATCGCTAAGTATTGCCTATGTGATTTGTGTCACCGGCTACCTGGTCAGGAGTCACCTCCCTAATTCAGTTCTCTCCCTGCTAGAATCCCCACTTCCTCTCAGTTCTCTTGCTTCCATTTTACTCTCTACCTCCGTAGTCCACTTTCTAGGAAACGGGTGACAATTCCTTTTAATATAGGCAAAAGATCAAAAGATTCACTGGTTTACAATTTTCTAATGATTTGTCATCAAACTTAAATGAAAGCGCAAAACTTTTTTCCAATGGCCATGAAAGCTTACATGATAGGGAGCCTGACTCCCATCCTGAACTTGGCACCTAGATTTTACCTAAATTGGTACAACACAATCACCTTAGCCTTTTGTCTCTTCCTTCAACGTTCCAAGGTGACCTCCTGTTTAGGATCTTGCTATTCTCATTTGGTAATTACTTATTAATTCCTAATACAAGCAAGGAATTTTCTGAGTTCCTGTCATATAGCAGTAAATGAATTGAAAAAAATCCTTGTTTTCGTAAGTCATGTTTTACATGACATTTTGACTTTTAGAAGGCCTTCTAGTACCCATCATTTTACATCCTAATTGGTTAACTGTTGAAGTTTTCTTCATATACTTCTCTCATTGTCTGAAATTACTATGTTGTTTTATTTCTGTTTTTTCTATATCCCACCTCCTACCCTCCAATCACAACATAAGCCCCATCAGAAGGAAATGTTTTTTTTTGATTTTATATAGTATATTCCTGGAGGCCCCAGTGCTTAACAAGTTGTTAATAAACATTTGCTGAATGAATAAGTGAATTATTATATTTTGAATGAGTTAATAATATTTATAAATTATATATGATGTTATATTTGGTTCCTAAGCATCATTGAAACTTCTAAAGCATTATATAAATACTTTTACTATTTGGTAGGCTAAGGTGCCAGTTAACAAACTAGAAATAGTGTTGTGCAAGATGGCTTTCCTCTTTTTGCTCCTTTTTCCTTTCTTCTAACTCATAAGTCCAACAATATATTTGCTAATAAAAGTGGACTGCACTCATTATTTTTTTTTTTTTGTCTTTTTCATTTTTATTGGTACCAGGGATCAAACTCACGACTGCCTGCTTGCAAGGCAGGCGCTTATGCCGCTGAGCTAAATCCCCAGCCCCCTGCACTCATTATGTTTAAATTGTCATGTAATAATTAAATACATTTATGAAATACAATGTAGTAACTTTATAACAGGTTTTTAATATATATGATCAAATCCGGGTTATAATTTGTTTGTGCTCCACTAATGCATAAGTAAATAGCATGCAGAATATTTGTGTATAATTAACCTTCATATATGGTGCTTCCTTATCATGTACTTACTTAGGGAATGTGGGTTACCAATGTATGTATGTATATATATATACATATATGTATATATATATGTATATATATATATATGTATATATATATATGTATATATATATATGTATATATATATATGTATATATATAAATATCTGTGCAATATTTGTTTATTCCTTTTCTTGCTTACTCTTTCATAATATAAGCTAGGTTCTATCAACCTTTATTTCTTATGGTCATTATTTTGTCTTGTCCATCAAGGAATTCTAATGCTATAATTTCCTTAAAGGAAGAAATCTTTTAGAGTGGGAGAACTAATTTTTTACAGGGAATGTTGGGAAGGAAAACACTAGTTTCTGTGATACACTTTCTCAGTACAGTAGCTTACCGCTAACTTTCACTCATGGCAAGTCCAGTCCATGGCGGAACATGAGGTTGTGGTGTTCCTTGTCATGTGAGGGGTGTGTGTATGTTTGGATCCTGAATGCATGGCTTCCAAAAGACACTTTAATTTTTTTTTCTGGTACTGAGTACTGAAGTCAACTTACTCAGTGAGCTATATATCTACATTCCAAGGTTTAAAAAAATTTTTTGAGACAGGATCTCACTAACTCACTCAGGCTGGGATTGAACTTGGTTCCTTCCTGTGTCAGCCACCAAAGTGGTGGGCTTATAGGCATGTGCCATCACACCTGGCTTGAATGTTTTTTCAAATTATCCTGTACATTCCCATTGTGTGTCATTTTTCTGCACGTATATTGGTCACAACACAGTTACAAGGCTATCTGTGACTACATGGGAAACAGGAAAATGTAGTATACACATTTATATGAAAAATAAAGCTAAATCTATTTGACAAACAGTTAACTAAATCCTGTCACTGAGACATATTTCCTGGGCTAATACAAAATGTATATAGAGTTATATGAAAGATTGAGTAATCATCACTTATATATAAGGGATTTTACATAAGAAAAGTATTTTGAGAGGGATTAACCACAATGTTTTTTTACTGTAATAAATTTTAAAAAATTAAACACTGTATATTTTATACATACAAACATACACATGTAGTTCTTCTGTAGTGTGTCAGCATACTAAATCACAAAATAAACTTTCAGTATTTCTATTTTCAATCGAGATTTTTGTAACTTTTGGTATCAACTTGAACTGAAAATAGTTATGAATTAAAACTAGCAATAAAAAGATGTTAAATCTATCAACAGTAGATGTGCTATTTAAACTGTTTAAAAAAGGGATTACATCTTTTTGGAGTTGTGTGACGTTATCTGTATTCTCGAGTGACAGTGAATTTGGGGGCAGTTATTTCCTTTTTTGACTGTGCAGCACCTGGTAAGATCAGATATATTATAGTGACTTAGGGTGCCAGAGCCAGAAATGGTCAGGGGGTAGGTAGTGGAGGAAATTCTATTCTTTCATGGGAGCTTCCAAGTATTTTCAGGTCACCTTTCCATTTCTGCTCTCATGTTCTGTCAAAAGGAATCTAAGGATTTTATGAAGATTTATTGCCTCTTTGCCTAATGAATTGGGTTCTAGAGCCAGTTATTATGGGGTGGAATTCTACTTACTTTACAACAGCAAAACTCGTATTTTGTCTAAAGACCTGACTAGTCATCAGGTGCATTTAAATTAATTTGTAGTTAGTACCAGATTCAGTCGGAATAATATTAACTTCATGGTCATAGTCTGTTAAAGGCTGACCTATAGTTTGTTTCATGAGTGCTGCAATATTAAGAAGGAGCCACAAAGTTCTACCTCTGGAGATAACCATCTTGGCTATTCTTCTTATGTATTTCTCATGATAGTTTTAATATTCTCCTTCAAAAAGGAAATGAAACAAAATTTTGAAAGTGTAGGAGAATGGAAAAAATTCAGTCTTAACCAATTTATCATTGTAAACTTAGTCACCAGTCTCAAATAATATAAGAAATAAAAGTAGAAAGTATATTTTGAAATAAAATTTATTTTAAAATTTTAAATTACAGAACTGTTCAGGCATTCAAATTATGAAAATTAAAAACTTTTTTTGAACAATGTTTATAATCTGATTAACGTATTTCCTGAGAAATATGTAGCACTTTCTTTTTCATAATGTTCCGTGTGTTACAATTTGAGTTTAGTGTACTAGGATTTTAGTGTTAACAGGATTTGGTCAGTTGTAATGTTAGATTTATGGAATAAATTTTTATCATGAGAAATAGACTTTTAAAAAAATTTTATTTTAAAGAGAATAAAATGAAAGAGAACAGAACAAAGCAAATCAGAACAGAACAAAGCAAGCAACACAGCACTTCACAGCCAGACAACTGGACATCAACAGTAACTTCCATAATGTCTCTTTTCTTCAAAATATTTGAGCACACCTTCACACACAATCTCTGATGGTCCCAAACTGGGGATAAGAGAATATATACAATTTCACGTTAATAAAGCAATTCCATTACAATGAAAATACATGAACCAGGTCTGCCAGCTTTATACCATTCCAGTTGCATTTTAGTGAAAACAGAATTCCTAAAATAAAGTTTAATGAACTATCTGCTTAAAAACTGCAAGTGGAAAAAAAAGGACTGTTTTTGTGTAAACACTGTGACTATTGTTAAGAACTTCACAGGAGGCAGTACCTTGCTTATAGTAGGAGATCTTGGGTTGAAGCAGCATATGCTTCCTTGGTGGTGTGCTGCTGATGCTCTTCTTCACTGTTTATTGTTTAAATGCTCATGTGAGAATTCAGAGTCCTAATTTGTTATGTCCTGCAGTGTGCTGATGTTGGCTCATATTGTACAAGCTCTTGAGAGCTGACAATAAAAACACTTTACAAGCTCGTTGGTTGTTAAACATAATTATTATTAACATTGAAACTGTATACACATATACATAGATTACTCATGATAAACACAGATAACATATTCATAAAATTTCATATTCATAATTATTTTACTAAATTTTACTGTTACCTGTTGTTGTGGATTAAAAACTGGTGGTCAATTTAATGCCAGTGGAATTAAATCACCATGCTGCTGAGTGCAGGTGTTTCACCTGAGGAAAGTTGCCAGCATAAATCGAGATGTGGATAAAGAAAAGGCATTAGTGCATTGAGGTGTTGAGGTATTGTGGGTTCATCTACATGTTGCTGTTGAGCCATTAGGTTCTCCTGGAAAAGCTATGGTCCTCACATCGAGCACTGCTTCCTGGCTCCAGAGGGGAAGACATGCGCTGCTTGGTCTCCAGGATGAGCTCCTCATGCTGGCTTCCTAGCATGTATTTGAACGTGCTTGTCATCAGAGGAGCTCGAGGCCTCCATGTCGCTGAGAATGGCTGTGGTGCTTTTTAGGACAGCCCTGGTCTTTGCTGTGAGTGTGACTTCTTGGCTCCAGCGTAGAAACCTCAACCTACCAGCAGGCTCCTTCACCCTGCTGGCAAAGACTTTCTAGCTTCCACCGCTGACCTTTGGCCGTTCCCAACAAAGATCCATAAAAGAGACTGGCATGAGTTCTTCTTGTGGGCTGTAGACCTCCGGTTGGACTTGTGGGAGGCACTGTCATGAGCTCTGGGTCTTCATCTGCACTCAGGTGGTACATTGCTGTGGGATTCAGGCCATTGGCTGAATATTCCATGTCTTTGGTGTTGTGGATAGATTTCCTGGATTTTCTTGTGTTAACTCTGGGTGACCATTATAAAACTTCATGTCCTGATTCTAACTGTTCTCACAATCCCTGACTACAACACTTGTGGTCTCTGGAAATTATATCTGTTGTGGAACTACTCTGTAATGGTGTAACCCACATAATTAACTCCCATGTTCAGTATTGAATTGTTAATTTAAAATTGACCTGGGCAGGAGTATTTATAACACAGAAATTAACAAATACTGCAAATCAGTGCTTCCTCTGCCACTCTTGCAGGTTCATGATTCTCTCACAGAGTGATCTAGAATATTCATAAGACAACTTGACTCTTGTTAGGTTAGGTAGTCCATTGTTCATGCTAGAGAAAGCATCCATTGGAGCAGTAGATTTGAATGCAGACCTGTTCACATTTTTCAGTGCAACATAGCCAAGGGATGCAGAGTGGCCTGAAAAGCTGTAATTTTCAAAGTTACAGGAGTTTGTCTTGTGGCAAAAATTGCCTTTTGAATAGGTGAAACTACCATTTGTTTTACTGTGATAAGAAACCAAAGGACACCCAAAGTGTCCTTGAATTTTGAAATATGAAGACAATAATTTCAAATAATATTAAATGATAAAATGGGATTAGGTAAATTTCATTAGAGAAATAGATTACTAACCTTAAAGCATGCAAAATAATTTCAAAGTATTTCTATTAATTTTAGTTCTTTCACATGTTGTTTTTGCTGATGGGTTGGCCTAGGACAAAAAATGCCAGAAGGCTTTGTTGTCTGTTTTTTGAGGAGGTATGGAAAACAAGAATCTTGGGCTCAGTAAAAGAGCCAAAGCTTCATGTATTTGTGTGTATACCCAGTCTTACTAAAGTCTTTAATTATTCTTCTAGGTTCTTCAAATGTGTGTAAGAAAATTAATTCTGATAGCTTTTTTTCTTCCCTTTTCAACATTTCTAGGGAAAGGTAAAGGTCAAAATCCTCTACCTCATCATGAAAGTATAGCTCATTGAAGTATAAAGTATGTTCTCTGCAAATGTGTTTTGCTGTAGAGAAAATATTTAAATCAATGTTTGAGCTTTATCTTGAAGTTTTTACCCTCTGGAACAGTCATCTTCTGTTCCACTGTATATAAAGTAAGAACATCTTGGAAAAGAAAAAAAATGGGAGGAGATTTTGATCAGAGTCCTATTTAATCTGGCTTCATTGAGGTGTAATTGATCATAATATTATATATAATATTGTACATGTATGTGTACTTACATATATATGTATAGTGTAAAACATGTTTTATTTATTTACTTAGTTATAGTTTTTTGAGGCAGTGTCTTGTGATGTATTTCAGGCAGGCCTTGAACTCACTGTGTAGCCCAGATTGGCCTCGAACTCATAGCAATCCTCCTGCTTCAGCCTCCCAGATTCTGGGATTGTAGGTGTGCACCCCCATGCCTGATGAAGCATGATGTTTTCAATTGTGAAATGATGAGCACAATAAGATAATTAACATGCTATTGATATTCCATGGAGTTGTTTTGAAGGGGGGTGGTGAGAACATTTTTTTTTACCGGTACCGGGGATTGAACTCATGACTGCCTGCTTGCAGGCAGGCGCTTGGCGCTTATGCTGCTGAGCTAAATCCCCAGCCCCCTCTTTTTTTTTTTTAATTAGAGAACATTTAAGTTATTCCCACTTGACAGTTTTCAAGGGTACAGTATATTAGCTACATTTTCTCCATCTGTTCATCCATCAATGGACACTTAGGTTGATTATGTATATTGTCTTTTGAGAATAATGCTGTTGTGAATATGAGAGTACAGACTGCTCTTTGCATGCTGATTTCATTTTCTTTGGGCATCAGCCCTGAAGTGAGATTGCTGGATCAAACAATTGTTCTGTTTTTAATTTTTTGAGAACTTCCATTTTATAGTCCATAGTACCTCCACTAATATTCTCACTAAAACTGTACTGTCATCCCTTTATTTCTCCATCTTCTTCATCACGTAGCTTTTCCCCTGTGGATAGCTGTCATCCTTTGTGAGGTTATAACTCATGTTTTGCTTTGCAGCTGTCTGGTGATTAGAGATGCTGAACACCTTTCACACACCTGTTGACTTTCTGAATTTCTCCTTTTAAGAATTACCTATTTATGTCATTTATCCATTTTCATTTGGGTTATTTGTATTTTTGACATGGAGTGAATCAGTCATATGTTTTAGATATTAATTTTTATCTGGGGTACAGTTTGTAATATATTTTCTTATTCCATAAGTTATTTTGTTGAGTATTTTGTTTACTGTGCATAATTAGTCTATTTTTGCTTTGGTTACCTGCAATTTTAGTGTCATTGCCCAGACTAGTATCACACTTTCTCTCTGTTCTTTCTTGGAGTAGTTTACAGTTTCACATCTTATATTTAAGTCTTTATATCCGTGTTGGGTTGATTTTATATATAGTGTAAGATAAAGGTCTGTTTTTTTCTCCTACATGTCAGGGTTACCAGATGTGTTTATTGAAGAGACTATCTTTTCTTATTGTGTATTTCTGGCAACTCTGTCAAAGATCAGTTGATATTGAATTAATGGGATTATTTCTAGAATCTCTGTTGTGCTCCATTAGTCTATGTGTTTTTACTCTGGGATCATGGTATAGTATAGCTTTGTGGTATATTTTGAAGTGAAGTATGTAATGCCTCAGCTTTTTTTTTTTTTTTTTGCTCATGATTGCTATGGTTATTCAGAGTCTTTTGTGATTTCAGGAGAACTTTAGGATTCTTTTTAAATTTCTTTGAAACATGCCATTTTAATTTTGATAGAGATTGTTTATCCTGGGTCACTTGTTAGAAATGAGACAATTCATGAGCATAAGATATACTTCAATTTATTTATGTCTTGTTTCTTTCATTGATGTTTTATAGTTTTCAATGTATAGATCTTACTGCCTTGATCAAATTTATTCTTTGATATTTAATGCTATTATAAATAAGATAATTTTCTTCTTTTTTGAGTAGTTCATTATTACTAGGTAGAAATGCTACTAAATTTTGTAGTTTGATTTCTATGTTCTGCTCATCTATGGAAAAGTTTTAATAGTTTATTACAATTATTAGTTCTGATAGTTTTTAAGGTTTTCTATGTATAGACTATGCCATATGCAAAAAGAATTAAGTTTTTATGCTTTTCAGTTTAGATGCCTTTTATTTATTTTCCTTACCTAGTTATTCTGGATAATACTTTAGTATATGTGTAATAGAAATAATAGCAAATGCAATGGGTTGTATGCTAGTGGTAATTCTTAAAGCAAGACCTCGCCCCATAAAGAAGGCAAGGGCCTTGTTTAGTCAGGAGTTGTGAGAACAATTACAATCAGGACACAGAATATTCAGCCAAAGGCCTGGATCCCACAGCAATGTCCTCCATGAATCCAGATGACAACCTAGAGCCCATGACAATGCCTCCCACGAGTCCAGCTGAGGTCTAGAGCCCATGAGAAGCACTCACACCAGTCTATTTTATGGATCTGCGCTGGGAAGGTTCAAAGGTCAGCGGTGGAAGCCAGAGAGTATGCTGACAGGGTGAAGGAGCTGTGCTGATAGGTTGGGGGTTCTACATTGGAGCTGAGAAGTCATTTATATGTCCTTATTAGACCAGGGATGTCCTGAAAAGCACTATAGCCATCCTCGGCGACATGGAGGTCCCAAGCTCCTCTGACATAAGAACAGTTGAGTACATGCCAGAAAGCCAGTGTGATGAGTTTCTCCTGGAGATTAAACGGTACACATCTTCCCCTGCGGAGCCAGAAAGTGATGCTCGATTTAAGGAGTAAAGCTCCCCCAAAGTGAACCACAGCCACTCTTACCAACAAGGTCTCCACAGTGGTTGACTTCACTCTGGGAAGACTAGTCATGATGAGCTCATCCAGGAGAACTGCTCAAAACAGCAACACTTAGAGAAACCATGCCTCACTCGTCTTCTCCATGTCTCTATATACGCTGACAACCTTCCTCAGGTGGAACATCCACACTCAGCACCATGCTGATTTAATTCAGCTGGTGTTAGGTTGACCACCAGTTTTTAATCCATAACAGGGTTTTATTGGGGAATCGTACGCATATCAGTATAGGAAAGGCTTACCATCACATGTAGCAGCAGCACATTCTTGAGCATACACAATTCTACAGTTGAGGCATACCCTTTCATACCTTGGATGTTTTAAAAATGGCCAACAGGATACCTCTTGGGCCGACAATTTAGTATTATGTTAAAATTGTAAATTTACCGAGGAACTGGGTGATGTAAAAAGACTCCTGGTGTTTTCCTCTGGAGGGACTTCTCCAAAACAAAATACCACCACTGAAAGACAGTGGACATTACTCGTAATTTAAGAGGGCAGCAGCTTTCCCCCATGTCATTGTAGGAACTTGCTGCTAAAAGTGGCGGCCTAGAAGCTAATAGAGTAATGAGAGTAGGCATCCTTGTCTTATTCTTGATCTTAGAGCTAAAACTTTTAGCTTCCTGTGTAGAAGGTGGTGTTAGCTGCGACCTTGTTATATATGGTCTTTATATATGGTGTTGAGGGATATTCCTTTTGTGCTGAATTTATCGAGAACTTTTATTATGAAAGAATGTTGCAGTTTGTCAAATGCTGTTTTACTTCTGGTAAGCTCATTGTATAATTTTTATCTTTCGTTTTGTTAATATAGTATATCCTACTTATTGATGTGTCAGTGTTAACATCCTTGTATCCCATAGACAAATCCCACTCTTATCATGGTTGTGATTTTTTAATATATCCTGTTGAATCTGATTTGATAGGATTTTGTCGAGGATTTTACATGTGTGATCATCAGGGGTATGGGCTTACCATTTTGTTTCCGTGTAGTGCCCTTGTCTGATCTGGGAAAATGAGTTTAGAAGTACTCCTTTCTTTTCAATTTTTTTGGAGAGGGATTGAGAAGATTTTCATCAAATTTTCTTTTTTTCCTTTTTGTTTTGTTTTTAGCAGTTTGTTAGACTTTACTAGTGAAACCATTAAAACTGTCTTTAAAGTTTTATCCTGGGGATGATAATAAAACATGATCATTCTTATATTCCACTGAGAAAAAAGACATTTTATAAAAGCATTTTTCAGCCTAAGAACTGTTAAAATTTTGGAATTCCTACATATTGAAATTATTTAATCTATTCCGGAGGTCTAAACACAAGATAAGTGGTCAAGATTGGTATATGTTTGGTTTTGACTTGATCATAGTGAGATTGAGTTGCTAGATACTAAAATTTGTTTCCAAAGCTAAGGAAAAAAAACTATGGCTCACTAAAAGAATTGTCTGCTTTACAAAGTGGAATTTTGTTCAGTTTTATGGTATTTTGAAGAAACTGAAAACATAACTTTGTATATTTACACATGTACTTAATGAGAGGTGAATATTGGTAACCTGAATTTAGTCCTCAAATCATGAGAAAATTGTAAGTATGTTAAATGACAAAACTTAGGAATTTTACTGTGAAAAGGCAGAATTGGCATTACTGTGTTAGAAAAATGAAAGCATTTTGTAAAATTAAGAGCTCTAATATTTGGAAATATGTACTATCTACATTTATTTGAGTTTTATCTGCCACTTTTCAGATTGTCAATATTTTAATATGTTTTTTCTGTGTTCTTAGTTACTGATAAACATCAATTTAAGCCAGAGCAAATGTTATATAGATTCCGCTATGATGATGGTACCTTTTACCCAAGAAATGAGATGCAGGATGTGATTTCAAAGGTAATGGCTTCTCTTAGCATTTCTTCAAAATTCATGTTGTCATACTTGAGAAGGATAAATAGGTATAGTGGGATTAAAAAAATTGTCATAGTATAGAAAATTCTTAAATTACATATACAAGCAAGCCTCTTCCATTTTTTCTTTTGGTATTTCAACAACTTCAATATTGAATCATTTCATCATTGTCTTAACAAGTTCTAAATGGAAATCAAACTATTTCTTACCTCAACAGGAGATTATATTCACTGAAAACTTTCACATATAGCAACATACAATCACAATTGAATAAAATTTATTTTATTTCAGGGATCAAACTCACGACCTGCTTGCCAGGCAGGTGCTTATGCCACTGAGCTAAATCTCTGGCCAATCGAATAAAAATTTAAAATACAAAATAGAAATACAATATCAAATGTGAATGTGCACTTGAGAAAATGTATATTGACATAATGAACACATATCCTAGAGTTGTTGCTATATAGATGTTCTTTTGCTTTCATTATGTCTTGAAATTTTATATTTTAAGTAATTTAGAAAATTCATTATTTGTCATACGTATATGACAAATTCATTGCAAAATTTAATATTTAAAAAAAGAATTTTATTCTTGATTTCTATAATGTTTTATAACATTTGAGTAACTTTTAAATTATTTAAGACTATGTAATGACTCCAGGATATTGCAAGTAGATTCATTTATTATTTCAAAATTTTGTTGACATTTGGTGTTTTTACCTGTTTTTGATACATCTTTATTTTACAGGGTGTAAGATTATATTGTCGCCTTCATAGTCTGTTTACTCCAGTAGTAAGGTGAGTCTGGTTTCTAAATTCCAGGAATTTCAAATGGAAATATTTGTTTTACATATTAGAAATTGATTTATCTTTGAAAGTAAACCTTTTACTTTCAAATATTATATGTATATATATTAATTAATATATTATTTTGTTATTCATTCACAGTCATTTAAGGACTTGAGAGTGAAATAATCCATATTCAGTCAAATAGTTTAGTTGACCAAGAAAAATTTGAAAATACTGTTTACTCCCATTCTTTATCATTAAGAAACCTTGTATTAACCTTTTATTAGGTTTTTTTAGATATATACTTTTGCAGTATTTCCTTCTAGGAGTATTTATGTAGAGAAAATATATTGTAATTGAAAATTAAGAGATTAATTTAGTTATTAAATATGATTTATAGGGGCTGGGGATTTAGCTCAGTGGCATAAGTGCCTGCCTTGCAAGCAGGCAGTTGTGAGTTCGATCCTCGGTACTGATAAAAATGAAAAAGACCCCCCCCCCCAAAAAAAAGAAAAAAAATATGATTTATATTCTGTATATTTTTTTTCTTATGAAGAGAAATGACTTTTTAAAACAATAAAGATCAATTTTTAATTTATATTTTTAGACAAAAGAAGATTTTTGAGTTTTATATTATGATTACCAATAGAGAAAATTGTTAGGAATATAATTTTGTAATACATACAGATACACTAACATTAATTGGTAAAGGTTAAATTTATTTCAGATAAGCAGATATTCTTAGAATCTTATTTGTAAGCTAATTATATTGTCAGAACAAAATTACATTATCATTTCTGAAATGAAGAAACAAGTCTTTTCAGGATTGGTTATGAAAGCTAAATGTTTGACGTGTGCAGTGTCTCTGTTTTTCATTTTGGTTTTCAAGTCCAAGGAAATGCTGAATTTAGAAGGGAGAGTAACAGAGATTCAGAAGTTGCTAAGCATTTTGGTATCCACCGTCACTCTGCATGAACACATTGTGTGCAGGTCCTGGAGGAGAACATAGAATCCTACCCATTACTCTTGAAATGTCTAATTTTATAAGTAGGCTTCCCAAAGTAGAAATGTGTGGAAAAAGTGAATATTTATAATGTTATCCCATTCTCTTAGAGAAGAGATCACCTTCAAATATTTTGAATAATTTAATACAAATAATAGCAATACTTTGTAACAATTTAAAAATAATACTAATAGCAACTGAGTATTTTTTCTGCTAAGTGAATATAAAACAGTAATTTATTTACTGTTTAGTTAACATTTGCTCTCCAAGTCAACTGTATATATGTAGATTGTTTTTATATGTAAACATGTGCTCTGAAAATATGTTTTATCCTCACAGAATTTCTTACCAAAAGTTAGATTCTCAAAGAGCTGAGAAGAAGGAATTGTCCTTTGGCTAGAAATGCAATTGTTTACAAGTTGTCAAGGGAATAATTAAGGGAAAAAAAACCTGTAAAACAGATGGGATATATGATAGTCATGCCTTTAGTAGGGGTGACCTCAACTTATACGAAAAAAAAAAAAAAAACAAAAACCTTATGTGGTGTGAAGAGCCTCAGGTGCACACATGATCTGTAATAGACTACCCTCTTCTTTCTTAATGATGCTTATGAAAACTAATATGAAATGGGTGATAACATATCAGAAACATGGAAATAGATTTAAAGGACAAAAAAATCTATCACTGATTATTGGCTAAGATTATTCACTTATTGAAATCTCATAAATTTCAACCATACTTTAAGATTTTTTATTCAAGTGAATAAAAGGATGTAAATATTAATGTTACATTACTGACAAGGGATAACAGACAAGAGATGTCTGCTACTAATTGCTAATCACTTCAAGTATTTTACATCTTGTGTAGTTTGACATTTTCAAATGACCATGATTTTCTCATTCCCTTTTGATCCATGCCTAGAAAATGGATGCATTATAGATTTCTTCCCTTAGGCCCAGAACTGGTTGTGAGACTTTGTTGGTATCTAACTGTACTTTGAATGATTTCTCAGTTCTGGGAAGTCTGATGCACAGGGAGTTTGACATGGAGAGCCAGTCCCCTGGGGATGTAGTTTCATTATGTCCTTGATCTCATCATGCAAAATGAATGACAAGCTTCCAGGGTGTCTATTTCATGACAAGCTTGCAGTTTCCCATGACAGAAGCAGAATACTCCTGTGACAGCTGTGTGAATACTCTAGTGCAACTTCTTCCTTTCTGGAGAATGTAGAAGCAGAAATAGGGCATTGCTTTATCCTCCACATTTTTAGAGGATTTATAGCACAATCTTCCACAATTCAGGGGATAAAACTGTTTTATTATTTTTTCATAATATATTATATTTATATTTAAATTATTTCCAAATATTCCAGTAAATATTCATGTATCTGTTTGTATACAGGAAACTGAAAGACATGTCCTGTTTTAGTGTGGTTGCATGTCTTCATCTTGTTTGAACTGATGGTAATATATTTTAGGTGTGCATGAGTCACAAACCACACTATTTGCACACAACCCAGGCAGTTAGTCAACTTTTCTGTTGTTAATTGGGATTCAAATATTTTCTTGTGTTCACATATCCTATGTATAACATTTTTTATTTCCTTTTCTTTTATAGGGATAAAGATTACCATTTAAGGACCTACAAATCTGTGGTCATGGCCAACAAATTGATAGACTGGTTAATTGCACAGGTAAATAGAAAAGTTGCTAATTGTATTTACTACTGCTTTGAACTTTGAGTATGTTCATGTGATTTAGGCTTTCCCTCTTTAACATTTTAAGGATGAAACAGAGTGAAGTAATTTGCCTGGGTTCGTATAAATTTAGGATTGAATTTAGAATGTCTTAATTTCACAGTCCTAAAACTAACTTTTTATATTCTGTCTTTAAAAAGTGGGATGTACTTATTTGTAAAATAACAACTGATATTTACCAAAAAACATTAAGCGTAATTCGACTGTCACTGAATAGTTATTCTTTTCAGATACTAAATTTATTTCATTTACTTTGTTTCAAAATATGTTTATTAGTTCTCACAAAATTAAAATTTTTCCTGTGCCTTTGTCCGTGTTAGAAAGCAATTGTGCTTTGATAATATGAGCTTTAATATTTACTTTAAGTGGGGTAGTATGGATTTCATTATTGCTATTGTTGCTGTCCTTCGAGCATGGATGCTGACAACTGGTATTGAGAAAATATAATTTCTTTATAAGTAAAACAAATTAAGGTATATAGTTCATCATAGTAGCTACCCAAATAGAAATTTCCTGAGATACTTTTCTTCTACTAGGTCAACTAATAAATGAATTACTACATTCCTTTGATTAAAAAAAAAGCTAAAGACTGATACTCACTTTAACTAAACATACTATTTGGGAGATAGGATATTGCTTGGTTGAGATGTGAGACATTACACTTGGATATTTAATTGGTTTCTTAAGCAGTTTTACTCCTGTTTTTAAACATGTACATTGTACTTGGTTGTAAATACACAGTAGCTGTTGCTTTTTCATCATAAAATATTTTAATTATTAATATTTAAATACTGCTGGGTTTGAAACATACAGTTTCAAGTTTTTGTTTTTTAGTATTGATTTATAGAATGCTTCAAGACCTTTTATTTTTGTATTTTGTGAAACCTAAATTTTTACACTCAGAAGTTACTGATTTAAATGAAACCCAATAGTTACTTTGAGGTAAAACCCTAATTCATGTACTCAGTAGCTTTACTAATACAAGAACCTTTTGTAATACTGTGGTCATCACATGTCACTGAAATCAGTTCTGTATTCAGTACCAGAGTTGATGTTTGACAGTTATTGTGCTAATGTAGAACTGTATTGTACATCACATAATTATGTTAGAAAATTCGAAAAAGTTTATTTGCAGCAAAAACTAGTGCTGAATAAACATTTAAATTCTAACTGTGGAACTCAGTAATTTTCTTTAGTATTTTTGTTTTCCAAGTAGAAGAATTGAGAAAGTTGCACAAAATCTAGTCTAAGTTGAAACTTTTTCTTCCTGTTTTCTTACTGGTCCATTATGGCAATTCCTGTAAAAATTGTATGTGGTAGTTATTGCACTTGACTGAGCTTCCAGTTAACTAGTATCAGCTGCCAGCTCTGCTAATAACTAGTTATGCAAACTTAGGCAAGTCATGCACTTCTCTTCAATTGTAGTTTTAATAGCTGTTGGCTACTTACTGGAATAGCTGTACGAGCCATCTTTTATTGATTGCTGAAACTTTATGGCTGTCAAATTATAAAATATATCCAGATTAAGTGTCAAACATACTCAACTTTTACTGCTTACTTTCAAATTAGAACAGCATGGGTTGTCTTGGAAGAGGAAGATATGGCAATGGAATGATAAAATAACAAATTTAAAGGGCTTAATCTAATATAAAGAGGCTTTCTTTCCTCCAAGAATCTCAAATGATAACTTAATTGTCAATTTTAATTAGTATTGACTCAATTATTTTGATAGATTTATAGGACAAGAATAAAGATCAGGTTCCAGTCTAATAGTCTATATTGTTGTTTTGGGGTACAGTTTGGATCCTGTAGTTTTCTAAGTATATATGAGATGATAGCACCTTGAAAAATGCAATGATATATTTTCTTCATTATGCATTTTTGACTTGTTCTTGTGCTACTTCTACTACAATGATTTATAATAAAATAATGTGTTCGATGGGTTAATTTTTTCTTGGATAAGTGCAGTTATCCTTGTAAATATCATTTGTGTAAATAGCGATTTGTAGATACAGCACTTGTACTTTTTAATTTGGTGATGTCTTGCTTCATTCCACCAAACCTATTTTTGTTGAACCTTTTTTTTTTTTTCTAATTCCCATCCAAGCTGGGTGGCACCAATAAGAATTTAAAATACACAAAGGTAACAGAATATTTTAAATCATAGTTTTTACATGTTTTTATAATGCTAATATTTAGAGTGTAACATTTAATCACTCAACGAATGCAATCAAATGTCAATAAGTACTGAGCAAGCTCTTACTGTAAGCTTAACGTTTAAATGCTTTGATGGTTAAAATAAAACAAAGCAATCAAACATAAAGCAGGAATGGTTTCTGTCTTCAAGGGGCTGTTGGTCAGTTGGCCTAGTTTTTTATACTTCCTGCCAAGTCCTGCTTACACATCGTCTCCCCAGGAAGCCTTACACGCTTCACAATCCTAGGTTCAGGTCTTCCTTCTCTCATTATATTTGTCTGGTTGGGAGTATTGAGTAAAATATTAATGATACTATGTACCATGTTTTATGTGACCAAAATCCTTTACTAGATTCAAATTAATAGGAAATCAGAAAATTTTTTAAGTTTTAATGTTCCAATGTTTGATCTGTAGCACTTAGCACAATGTGTAGAAAATAGAAATATTTTTGAATGAATACATCAAAATAAAATACTGCTGGATATTTGAAGAGGGTATGATGCCTAGTCTGAAGTTGCAGTTTATAAGGGTTTGGGGAGTTATTAGGGTTGTGGTTTTCACAGTGTGAACTGGAATTTATCTTGATGGTTTGTAGACAGATAGGTAGAATTTAGATACATGGCGGGTTAAAGAGACCAGCATTGTACGAATGAAAATTACCTGAGTGACCATGGTGACAATGGCATTGTTCAAGCAAGTGGTGACTGTTGACTAGAGCAAAAGGTGTTAAGTTTTAAGGTTAGAAAATAAAGATAGAGAGGGAGGATAAAAAAGGATAAGGATGGTCTTGCAAGACCAACAGAATATTTTGAGATACTGTGACTACTTTAAATATAAGATCTTTTTAAAGTTTTTGAAGATGGAATTTCTATGTTAAAAACTTTGATTCTATAATTCATATACTAGGGAGAGTACAGGAAAAATATGGTAATTTAGACAAGGAATTAAAAATGGTTTAGAGCAATGACAGTAGAGTATATCTAAATATTAAAAAATAGGACTAGGGAATAAAGTTGGTGTTTTCTAGATGAAAACCTTTCAGAAGAGCTGCTTTGAGCTATTGTGTTAGATTCAGTTGCACAGTCTGCTTATTTTTTTTAAACAAGATAATGAAAGAGAAGCTTGCATTTGCTGCTTCGTGCATTTTGCTGTTCAGCCAAATAATTTAATGCTAAGGTTTTACAAGTCACTGTAGATTAATAGGTTGCTCTAGGGACCTCTCAGGACAAGAACAGTTAGTGGAGAGGAGGATTAAGTGGCCAAGATCAGACACTATGATTTTTACTTACCTTAATTCACTGTATGATCAATTTACAGGCTATTTTCCTGTTGTATAATTGGAATATAAACCTAAGAGATGACAAGAAGGCTAATTTATAATAGCAAGTATATTTTTGCAACTGGGCATGGTGGCCCAGGCCTATAATCCCAGCACTTGGGAGGTTGAAGAAGGATTGCTGAGTTCAAGGCCAGCCTAGGCTACAATGTGACTTCAAGGCCAGCCTGAACTCTGGAGTGAGACTCTATTTCAGAAATACCAAAAAGTATTTTTAGTTGTACATTTTCATATTTAATAAAATGTTTTTCTCAAGAAATATTATTTTTCAGGTGATATTTTCATACTAAATGGATGTTTTCCTTAGTGAATGTAATTCATTTCATGAATTAGAAGCTTCCTGTCTTATGTAACAGTTGATGCTGGTATATAAGAATATGGCTTTTGTTTAAATATAGTGTTGATAAAGTCAAATATATTAAAGATGCAGTGAGCAGAGGCAGTGATGCACGCCAGTTGTCTGGCACTCTGGGAGGCTGAGACCGAAGGATCACAAGTTCAAGCTCAGACTGTGCAACTTAGTGACTCACTGAGACCCTATCTCAAAAAACAAACAAACTGAAAGCATCTGGCATATAGCTTGGTGTTAAGGTCCTAAGTTCAATCCTCAGTACCAAAAAACAAACATCAAAAAAAACCCCAAACACACCGAGACTATGAGACTATGTTATTGTGTGATATGGATACTAGAATCACAATATATTTCTTCAACATTATGTTGATTTAGTAAACCATAATAAATTCTCCTTGGAGTATTATATAAATAATACATGATTTCTTTAAGATGTAAAAAAAAAAAAAAAAAAAAAAAATTCAAGGTGCAGCAGCCTTCTGTCTGCGGTAAACTGACGTGGTGCTTTTCTGGTTAACAGGGGGATTGCCGCACCAGAGAAGAGGCAATGATATTTGGCATGGGGCTGTGTGACAGTGGATTTATGCACCATGGTAGGGATTGATGCGTTTCATTGTTCTGGTTCTTCTTAGGATTTGCTAATGTCTTGGTTCTCCTGGGAAGTCCAGAGGAGCCAGCAAGCCTGTGTAGGTCTTGTCATTGGACCTTATTAATTACCTGCTATTGATTTTATTGCAGCTTTATTATTTACCCATTGCTCAACCTGTCTCTTTTATGCTGATTTCAGAAGAGAAACACCTTGAACTAAAGTTTTGTTTTGTAAAAGTTCATGTACCTCTTTGAATTGATTTGAGATTGCATTCATGGTTTGCAGAATGACAGTATGTGGTAGAATGATTAAATGAGAATGTATGTGGCTCAATTCTGTTTTTTTAGGGAAATGTTTTATCTTAGAAAATCGAACTATAGACTGGAGAAATATTTTTTTAGCCAATGGAAATCATTTCTTTCTTTTATTTGATGACTTTGAATAAGTCATCAAGCAAGAGTTTTCCATTTGTTTTGTTTTGTTTTTGCAGTACAATTCTTGGATTTATGAAAGTAACAAGATGTGGTTTTTCCTTTCTATTCATAGTCCATAAGCTAAAACCGTTCTTTTTGCAACTGTTAGATGGTCCTAGTATCCAATTGTCAGTTACTTTCAGAAGATATCTTTATTTTGAAAGATAGGAGAGCAAAAGCTACAGTAGTTTGAAAGCATCTTTGGCTGTTATGTATATTTCTTGGGGAATTTCATACCATCTCACTCTGTCTAGGCTGCTGTGTGATAAGAAAATACCCAGCCCTGAAGACCGAGCTATTGAATGGAAGAAACAGAAGCATTTTAGGATCTTAAAACTAATTCAAGCTAAAAACCCTCAAAAGCTTCAGTTATTTTTCTCTCTAACATATAGCATCAATGAATAATAATTTTATCTAAGTGTTTATTATGAAAAATTGAGTAACAGTAAAAATTATTTCTGCAAAGTCTATTGGTAAAAGTGCAACCCATTAGTTCCTGCCTGGCTTCATCGATGTCCTCTCCTGCCCTTTTGATGGATTATTTGGAGGAGAAAAACAGCTGTAGCACAAACATCTTGTGAGCTTAGGAAACTGCTTAGATCTTTTATGTAAGACAGCTCAAACCAAAGCGTATTCTCATTTTTTTAGACTTGTCAGTCATGGCTTATGTTTCCTTTTCCTTTGAGATTGATAGTTTTATTGGGTAACTCATGTTGCCAGCCCGACCATCTATCTGGTCTGGACCATCTATCTTGTGGGAATTCTGTAAATGTAATAAAATGTAATAAAATAGCTATTTTTATTAGTTACTATATTCAAGTTATTTACATGTCATACCTCATTTTTGTTTAATGCAGCTTTATGAAGGTTTTTTTTACCTTCATTTTATAGATGAGAAACTAAAGTTTAGATAATTTCCTCACCCAAAAATCAGTCCCAGACCTGACTCCTTCTTCTCTGCCCTGGAATCACTGCTTTCCTTGTAGCTCTTGGCTGCATGAGTCAACATATCCCAACAAGTGCTCATTAAGGTTCTGAGGACGTGGGAATTAGAAATGGAGAAGATTCCCCTTGTAAAGCATTTTGACAGCTGCCAAGATCTCACTCAACATAAATTCTTCCTATTGGTATTTAACCTTAGTGTGCACCAGACAAATAACGCATAAGCCTTTGGTCATCAGTGCATGTCAGGAATCTTAAGGAATTTGAAGAAAAATACTAGATAACATTGTTTAAGAATATTGTGTTTAAGCAGAAAAGAAGTAGGAGTTCGCGGAAACTGAAGGTCACGTTTCACCCAGAGGACGTCTCTGGTTTGATATTAGAGCCAAAGTGATCCCAATGGGAATTGTTCACATATTCTAGAAGGATTACATTTAACCTATTTTAATTTTCCTATAATTGTGTAGGTATTAAAAATGAGGCTAAAATTTTCACTGCAAGTTGAAAACATGATAGGGTTTTATGTTAGGATTGCATGCACTTTAGAATATATCGTAATTATTTACTTAAATTTGGATTTTAATCTGGACAAAGGGAGAATTGCTTAAGAACAGAATAGTTATCACTAGAGAATATTATTTATTTCAAAACCCCAAAATAGGGCTAGGGATTTAGCTCAGTGCCACAGGCGCCTGCCTGCCAAGCGCAAGGTAATGGGTTTGATCCTCGATACCAAAATAAACAAATAAATTTGCACAATCCTTTAAGTAACAATCTTTTAAAGGAATTACTGTCTTGCCCTTAAAGAAACTGATAGAAGTTGTGACTGATGTATCCCAAGAGTACAAAGTCAAGATTATGGCCAGCTGTTTATATCTATTGGCATGGAAAAATGAGTTTGATTTTCAATTCAACTGAAACCAGTTGAATCTCTTTGTTTTTGTAGTCCTTGAAAAAAGTGAATTCAAAGATGAACCCCTACTTTTCCGTTTTTTTGCGGATGAGGAAATGGAAGGGTCAAATATGAAGCATCGACTCATGAAACATGATTTAAAAGTTGTGGAAAATGTTATAGCTAAATCTCTCCTGGTAAGTTTGTTAATTTATTATAGAAGTTTTCTTCTTAATTAGAAATGAACAGGAGACTGTGTATTTGATGGTGATGAATATACTTCATTCTATTTGTAAGTTTTCTGTAGTTGGTTTGTCAGTAATGTTAATGTTTTTCTTTTCAGATTAAATCTAATGAAGGCAGCTATGGCTTTGGACTAGAAGACAAAAATAAAGTCCCAATAATAAAGTTGGTAGAAAGGGGGTCTAATGCTGAGGTAATGCAAATTAGTTTTTACTCAAATTTGTTGTCATGATATACAAATATAAAAGTTATAAAAAAAATCTGAAGTCAGCCACTGAATATCTTTATTTAAGACAGTTCCTCTGGATAATTTTACTCTGCAGTTTGTGGCAACTACTGCTTTGTTGGGAGATCAGGGGTAAGTGAGGAGAAGGTGGCAGTCAGAGCTCTACAGCTGTGAACCTTTTGACCTGTTGGGAATCTAAGTAGCTCAGTCTTTGTTCCTTTGATTCCTTGGGCACAGATCCCAACTGGAACCCTGTGGGGGTGCTGGGGATGTGACCGGCTGTGCTGTGTATGTCATATGGCTCTTCTGTTCAGTCAAGGTCTCTTGTCTTCTATTTTCCTAGTGCCTTTGTCTTTCCTGTGACTGTAACTTCCATTAGTAAAGCACATACTTTGATTTATATTCTCATTGGATTATTGCTGATTGACATAGTCTCACTTCACTGGACTTTTAAACAGAAATATCTCCTGATCATTCACTCATTTATTCAAAATCTTCATTTAATAGCTATTTTATACCAAGCAGCGTTCTAGGTTCTCAGAACACAGCAACAAGCAAAATACACAAAATTCTCTAATCTAGTAGAGACTATTTTTCAGTGTTGTAGCCAAGTATAACAGGTCTAAAATATCATTGTCTTGCTTTCTGACTTGCAGAATAGGTTACTCTCAGCCACACAGCTTGGTATTCAGATCTTTAATAAAAAATGGGAGAAGTTTGAATCTATTTAGAGTTCATGGTAAATTGTCACTCATCCTCCTATTAATGCCCAAGGTTTCTGTCTTTTACTAAGACACACATTTATGCAAGACAAAGCTTTAAAAGTACACTCAATTCAAACAAAATAATTCTGCTTGACTCATATTCTGTTGTTGGACCTGGTCAATAAATGACCATACATAGGTAGTAATTTTCTATAAGAAGGAGATGTTTCTTCCAGAAATTTTCAGAAGATCCTCTTAGAGCACCTCTTTAGGCTGCTATGAGACTGATAAAGTGTCTCCTACCAGTGTTCATCATTTAGCTAGCAGCCAAAAGAGCAGAGAGTTTGTAGGAAATAAGGCTGGTTAAAAAATGTCTGAGCTGGATGCAGTGGTGCATGCCTGTAATCCTAGCACTAAGGGAGACTGCAGCAGGAGAATCACAGATGTGAGTCCTATAAGACACCTTAGTGAGACCTTGTCTCAAAATAAAAAAAATAAAAAGAGCTGGGTTTGTAGCTCAGTGTAGAGTGCTCCTTGGTTGGATCCTCAGTACTTAGAAAAAAAGAGTCCAGAGTTGGGCATGGTGGTGCACACCTGCAGTCGCTGAAGTCTAGGAGCCTAGGCAGGTTAGTAACCTAGCTAGACCCTGTCTCAAAACAAAGGAGTAGAGAGGCCCTGCATTCACTTTCTGTTAACCAAGGAGGAAAATATTCATGAGTATCTTTATGAGGTGTGATAAAAAAAAGGTGAATGCCTCTGCCGAGTGACAGCCAATAGGAAGGCATGCTTGTTAAAAAAAAGGCAGGCTTGTGTTAGGTCATTCACTGGATGGATCTGGCACCATATGACTTCTGGCTCTTTCTCAGAGTCAAAATGACGATGAAAAATGAATATTTTGAAGTGACTCAGGACATTGAGGCTGCCGTGATGGTGCAATTAAAGTCACTCATGAAACAGAACTGCTTCAGAAAGTGCCAAGAAAGTGGAGTAACTTTGAAATGAAGGGGAGTATTTTGAAGAGGATTAAAGGCAGTGCATCTTTTACTGTAATAAATATTTTAAAATGTAAATGTTCACTGAATATTTTGATTACATCTCATGTATATGCGGGGATTAAAAGGCACAACAGAAAAAAATTAAAGGAAGAATACAATGTCTAGTCAAAGAGAAAGGGGGAATTTCATTAAAGCCGTGTAATCAAATCTGAACCTAGGCCAAAGAAAATAAGAACTGCATTATTTCTTTCATAGTTCTGTTGTGTGGATTTATATAAAATCGTGGCAGTTATGTTTGAAATGTCAAAAAAAGAAAAAAAATCTATAAGCTCTAAACCTTTTGAGATTCTAATTTTGTGAAAAACTTAGATTCTTTATTAAATTATCATTTGAATAATTTTTCCATTTCTTTCTTAGATGGCTGGCATGGAAGTTGGGAAAAAGATTTTTGCCATTAATGGTGACTTAGTTTTTATGAGACCTTTCAATGAAGTGGATTGCTTCCTAAAATCATGTTTAAACAGCAGAAAGCCTCTAAGAGTTCTTGTGAGCACAAAACCAAGGGAGTAAGTTGTATGCCTTTTATGGGATTTAAAAAAAATACACATGGATTAATGAAATAAGAAAGTTAAGAAACATTGAAACTGCACTGGCATCAAAAATACTGGTATTTAGATGATAGCAGAAACTCCATTGTTATAGTGATAACGTGTTTGCTGCTTGAATCCCATTATTTCAGTAGAAGTAATGGCTTTCTTTGGTGCCCAAATATTCCTATTCTGTGTTGGGTTTGACCATGAGTGAGAAAATTAGTAGAAACTTCAGAATAAAGAACTACACACTGAGCTATAAGAATTTCCGATACTATTGGAAAGAATTTATAGTTGGCATTAAACCTGAAAAACACTTCTTACTTGTGTGTCCTTGATGACATGATCATGCCTTTACAACTTTTTTCAATCTCTCTATAATGTGTCTACCTGTGATTAGAAAAGTTTTTGTCTTCACTATAGAATATTCGAAATGTACAAAAGAATGCATTGTTATTATAATCTTATCATCTATAACTAGTGGTTATATTTTAGAAACTCAGTGTTAGTTCATTTCTTTCTTATCGCACATAATCACAACTGTATACATACACATTGAGCCTGTGCTCTCCATATGTTCTGTTTGGTTTTTTAGTTGGAAACATGTTATGGTTATACTTGTACCTCAAAGTGGCCATTTTTCAGCAAATCATCTTCATCACTGCTCTTGTATTCCCTTATCAGATTTGGCATGGGTTGTTTCACCAGTTAATTTAGAGGGCACATATTAAGTAAGTTTATAATGGAATGTCTTAAGGTACTAACATTACATCAAAATTACTGCTTGACATTTACCTGTATCTTTTGTAACAAAAAATTAACTACTTATGAAATATTACAAATATGTATAAATGTATAAAATGTACTTCTAATTGTACATAATAATGTACTTGCATGTGGAAAAAGCTGTGTAGACATGCATATTCAAGGTGAATGACTTCACCTTGAGTTAAAGTGCATCCTATGAACTGTGCCCTCCCTAGTAGGTCTCTTCCCAACAAAGTTAAGTTGTAGGTTGAATGGGTGCTTTAGTTCCTACCAGTAATTTACTGAGTGGCCCGAGAGATTGCGTATGACTCATTGATTAATTACTAATGTAGGAAGACTGGGCCAGAGGGCAGCAAAAACCCACCCCCAACATTGTCTTTCCACTAAACCTAATTCTGACCCATTTTTCTGCCTGTGACTAACCTTATCTGGGATAAGGGTTTCCTGGCTGCCTATCTCCTGGCACTCTGAGGACAGATAAAGGGGAAGAGGACAGTCTGGAAAGGACTAAGAGAGTCATATTCCACAGCAAATGTTAGTAAGTAAAAAGGCGCTCCCAATTCCCCGATTTACCTTGGAACTACCAGCACATTGATGTGGGCATTCCAACAGTTAGGAGACTGAGGCCGACAACTTCAAAAATAAAGACAGGAGAAAATACTCAAACCTAGAAGTAATGCTGGTGAGCAGAGTTGGTATCTGTGTCTTCTGACCCTTCCTCAGTTGCAGTGCCTGGAAGTTGAGAGTCAAAGCCCTCTCCCTCCAGTTGCCAGCTAAGTGAGGCACTTCCATGTCCTCACCTCTAAGATGGGTGTAAGATGCCTCTTTCATGGAGCTGGCAAGACACTAGACAAGGCTAGGTGTGTAAAGAACTTAGTGAAGTGTTCATCAGGGAATAGGTAATCTAGTGACATTGTACACAGTGCTCTTGTTGTCTTGTTTTATTTTATTCCATTGCTTTATCACATGAAAAGTATATTCCACAGATTTAGAAACTTTTACTTAGATTTTTCTTGGAAATTTATAACTTTGCTTGTACATCCTTCCTCTATCATGAGTTATATCTGGCCTATTTATGTTTTGTTAAACATTGTTTAAAATATTGTACTACATACTTTTTCCTCTTATCTTAGTATATGTAATTTTCTGTGACCACTATTCCAGATTGTCTCTCCTCTCCTCCATCTCTATCTCTGTCTCTGTCTCTCTCTTTCTATATCTCTCTGTCTGTCTCTCTTTCTCTGATGTTTGTC
The DNA here is from genome assembly GCF_034190915.1 of Cavia porcellus. Taxonomy (NCBI): domain Eukaryota; kingdom Metazoa; phylum Chordata; class Mammalia; order Rodentia; family Caviidae; genus Cavia; species Cavia porcellus. The sequence goes on from NW_026947493.1 coordinate 44,534,941, forward strand.
AGCATCCCTAACTTCCCAACTAAATACCAGTAAAAACTCAACATACAGCTATGGCAAGCAAAAATGTTCAAAATCATAATATTGTGTCCTGCTGGCAATATTATCATTAATATTTAATCTGTTCACATTTAGATAAGTACACTGAAGATATTTTCAATACTAAATTTAACATTTCTGTTTGAAAGATAACACTCAAATTACATAAGTTGATAGTTTTCATTACAAGTTTCAGACATAAAAGTTAGATTTGTTGACAGCTTTGACATATTCAAAACACTTATATTTATTATATTCTCAGAGTTTAATGTGTCCCTTTCTGAGAAAGCATTCCCAATTTCTGTAATTTCTTTTCATTCTCTTTTTCATTTTTGCATATATTACCTTGATCATAAAAGGTGACAGCATAGAGTTCTCTCCTGTGTAAATCTGCTAACATCGTAGGACAGATAAAGTAGATTAACTCTGTGGGCTGTCTGTGTCTTGGCACAAACAGATCATATGTGATAGTTTAACAGAATATTTCTCATTCATATAAAGCACAAATAAAAGGTTTTTGGATAGAGATGAGAAGATAATTATTCTCTCCAATCAATTTCTTTGTCCTAAATCTCAGTAATAGTCTCTTATTTGTGATTCCTAAGGCAATCTTGGGAGGTGAGATCAGCACTTCAGGCCTGGGGTCATTATATCCTAGGAAGAATTGCATGGAAAGTTTTGCTTGGGTCCTCATATTTTCTTAAATGTCTTCTTGAATTTAAATAGTATTATTCTTGGAAGGGAAAATACAAAAAATAAATGTAACAGAATTTTATTGTGTATTTTACACTTAATAACATCAAGAAATTTTTCCAAAAGCTTTTTAGCAGATACTTTTGCATACTTATTTTCTACAGGAAGAATATTCCCCTTCTGTCAATTTAATTCTTCGGTTAATAGGCAGTATAGTATTCCCAGCAGGCAGGCATTTTCTCCAGGAATCATCTTATTAGGGAAAACCCCACATTTTCCCACAAATGGATCTCATGGTGTTTTTAATAATTTTTGTGGATAAAAGTATAGCAATCTTCTTGAATATTAGAGGAAGGTCACCTGCACACAGTACTATTAGTAAAATAGAAAGAACTTACTGAGAAAGGGTTGAAAGGCCACAATGAATTATTCATAGCCTGAAAGCAACAATAATTCACCAAACTTGAAAGCTTTAAGTTATTTCAGCAAAAGCTAACTCTCATCTGTAATATAAAAAAGTATTTCTGTTTCATGCTTACCAGAATATTTATCTTCTTTTCTCTTAGTTTTCTTTCATTTTAGGTGAAATGAAAATTAACTGTGTATCTTGACAGACATTAATAACTGTGTGGTAGTCAAAGGAAATGGATACATCGCTATATACTAAAAAGTAATTAAGGATAGAGCATGTATTGATTATCTGACCTCTGTCTCATAAATATGCAGGTTGCTTCCTAGTGTATAACCTGATGTATACTAATGCTTTCACATCTCCCTAGGGCACACAATTTGCATTTTGATCACACAGTGTATTCCCAGGTTGTATTTGACTGGCACTACCAGCCTCTGCCTTTGGGCCTTAGGCTTGTCACTTCCTTTCTCATACTCCTGCTGAGATTGCCCCCCACAGTGAGGCCTAACTTCAGATTCCCTCAGACTTCCTCTTGAAGACCTACCAGCATTTAGTTCATAATTAATTCAATTTTGTTTCTGGGGCATCAAGTGCTGTCCTTCAAAATTTATTATGTTATATTTACTTGGTTTTGGTCTCTACTGAAATTTACTATACTCCATTTTATTGTCAAGATGTCCCATCATATCTAGTGTTTTCTATTTGTTATTGTTGCTTTCTGATTTCTGGCTTCCTTCTTCAGAGTATCTCATTTGTTAGTGACAGATTAAACATCCTCACATTCTTTGCCATGTGAGTGCATCACAAATATTCCTGTTCTTACTCAGGTTTACTCTGATGTGATACTCTTTAGAATCTCACTATGTAAATACTGAAGTTAATCACATTCTTGAATTATTTTGATATAGTGTTTGACAACTGTTTTTTATAACTGGCGGTGCTTTGGGATAAAAGTTCCTTAACAGGGAGAAATGCATTAACTTTGGGTTTATTTCATTTTAATGTTTATAAAATTTTTTGTACGATAACTCATTTTTTAACAATATATGAGAGATGCTTCCATTTCATAAAGTAGCTACTTAGCTCATAGCTCATGCAGGGTAATTTACTAAGAGTGTCTCGCTTCATTCCCACTGGTACCCTGAAAAATGAGTTTAAAAGCATTGTCATTCTGTGGACAGTTTCTGTGTCAGAGATGTGAAGGAGCTTATCCAGGTTATCTGAGTTCAAACTGTCTTACTGAGGATTCAGAACTAAGTTTGTCTACCTCAGAGCCAGTTTCTTTTTTAGAGTATACTCGGCAATAACTGTGTTCAGTAGAGAAGCTGTGTTGTGCCTGCTATGTGCTTGGTAAAGGTAAAGACCGTGTTTGTCTCCAAGGGCTTCTTGACCTAGTGTCATTCACTAGTAGTCTTTGTTGATTGAACAAGCAAAGATATAGATGACTGTCATTTGTGGCATTTGCAATTAATCTTGCCGTGTTTTTGGATTGATTTTAGGACAGTGAAAATCCCCGACTCAGCTGATGGGCTTGGCTTTCAGATCCGAGGTTTTGGCCCTTCTGTTGTGCATGCCGTAGGCAGAGGTAAGAAATTTGTCGTACATGGTAAACAGCTTTCCTGTGTATTTTGCATATACTTTTAGGGCTGGAAGGTCTTTAAAATATGCATGATCATTTTGCTATGAATTTTTCTCATTTATATTATTTCCACTGTGCTAAGGTAAGGGTAGTATATTCTGGTTCCAATATTTTAAAAATATCTTAAGTCTAAGACATGTTTGTGATTGTTAAAAATTTGATAAGAGAATGGCACCTCAATTTCATTTTTGTCTGTGCTTCAGTTTAGCCAATGATGTAATTATTTTAAGGTGGTCTTTGTATTTTTCTTGACTGCAAATAATTGTATTGGGGGAGTCAGTTTCAAAGGTGTGAGTTTTTGATTGTTACATAATTTCTTCAAGTGTTCCTATCTTAGTGTAAAATTTTTAAAAATTGGTTTTAGGGACTAAAACCTCTTTTTTTGTGTTCTCTTTTTGTTTGAAAAGGAAGTCAGCTATTGACATCTCTTGATACATATATTTTGACATTCTTGATACATATTATACACTGGTAATGATTGAAGGGAATAACAACCACACATTGTCAATTGTTGTAAACAACTGGTGGTTATAACAACAAAAGTCTGTATTAACATAAGCCATGTATTTATGAAACTGGAAGTCACTAAAGTATGTGAAGAATCTTACTACAGTCTTTCAGGCATTAGACAGAAAATTGTTGAGAAGGTATTGCTTTCATAATTAAATTATCAAGAGCATACTAGACCTTTACTAATTATAAAATGATTGTTCATATGCATGATAAAAATGAATCTTTATAAATTTATCTTTTCAAAGTTTCTAACCATATAGAAGGATAGACATATAAACCTTGCCAATAACTCATTAACTGTTACAAAACAAATGGAATAATATGACATCAAATGGTTTTCATTTTCACTAAGGCAAAAAAAGATACATTTTCCATTGTCAGTGCTAGACAGTAACTGAAAACCTGTGCAAATCAGGTTACACCTATTACCCTGTTAGGAAGTCATCTAAAAAGCATCTAAAAAAGGGATTTAGTGAAGAAGGTAGTCTATGTCTGATTCTTGTGCTTTTTTGTTTCTGAAGTGTAGGAGACAGAAATGCTTATGTGCTTATCCTCTCAGAAGTATATTCAGTGAAAGAATGTTTTCCAGTGGTTTCCTTTCACACTAAAATTAAGCCATAAGGAAAATACATTTCTTCCCAGCCTTGCTGCCATATTGGATCCCTGTCTAAGCACCTTCTTTGCTCTGTCTCCTAGCTGGAATAAACTTGTCTGGTTAAGGAATGAGTGTTTACTGATTCACTGTATTGTCTTTTACAGCCTCTGTTGTTATTCAGCAATCTTTCCTTGTGTCCCTCATCTGCTAGCTCTTTCTTCCTGAACTCACCTCCTGCTTTTAAGCTAGATCCCTTTTGTCCTATCCCCAGATAAATTCTCTCAGGCGAGTTTCTCAGCCTCCTGTGCATGGTAAGGTGCAGACGGTAAGGGCCTCCCACCAAGGGCACAGGCTCCTTCATGGAGCCCTTCAGCGCTCCTGTCTCTTTGCTGTCTCCTTCCTGAATGATGAAGTCACACCAGCAGACTTGCTTGAATGTTCCCAGATAGCCAGGAGATTTCCTATGCCTTTTTTCAGGCTGTTCTCTCCCCTGAGAATGTCCCTTCCTCTCTCCGTCCTTCTCTCTTTTTCTCCTTCCCTCAGGACTCAGTTTAATGCAAGAAAAGCACTCAACATGTCTTGGAGTGAATTTTAGTGGGGATTAGGAAGAAAAGAAAAAGTATATTCTTAAATATAAATGTTTTCTTAAATGTATTTAATTATTCCTTTATGGGAGAAATCGTAGTCATTTCTAATATATAAATAATAGTGTTTTGCCGTTTATATGAATTCTATACATTTTATTTATTAATGGTTCTTTGTTAATACTGATTTGGTCAGACTAATAACAGTGATTGGAAGATTCATACAAATGATAACTCACTAGTTAGGATATCCCAGCCCTGTACTGAAATCTGTACTTACCAAACAGAATGACTGGGCATTGTTATTATTGCTTAACTCTGTTCACCACATATTCTCTGGTTCTTAAACTCTTATTTTTCTTAAATCCTCCAGTCTACTTATAGTTGTAAATTGACTAGATTTGTTTTAGAGTTTATTTTTATTTGCATATTATACATTAAGCATTTTAAAAAGTAAGTAGCATTTTAATACTTAGGAGTTTTGTAAAGCGAAATAAGGCATCTTTTTGGCTTTCACATTTAAAAAAAATTTATTTAAAGAAAAAAAGGAACACAGAAAAAAGGTAGAAATAATACAGAATTTCAAAAACAATAAACAGTAAGAAATCACTATTGATAAATTATATATTGTCCTCTTAGAAATAGTTTTTCAAGTTACAATATTAAAGCATACAAAGTGGACAAACAGTGAGACTGCAAACAGTTCTGTTCAATGATCCAACAAAAACTTAGTAATATGGTTATCTATCTTATACATTTAAATATACATGTAGTTATATCCTTTAGAGCACTTTCTTTTCCTCTTTTTTTTTACAATAGCAATTATGCATTTTGGGTTTTATTACTCCTACAGTTCTTACTACTTTTTACACTAAAGACACAATGTGATATTTATAAATATGATTCTTATTTATTTCACTAATGAGAATAGCTTCAAGTTATCTCCATTTGCCTATGAAGGCCTCAAGATCATCCTTTTTATAGCTGAGTGGTATTCCATGGTATAAAAATACCTCATCTTTTTCATCCACTCTGCGGTTGATGGGCATTTTGGTTGTTTCCAAGGTTTAGCTATTACAAATTGTAGTGATATGAATGTGGGTGCACATATATTACTGTGATAATGACTTTTTCAGTTTTTCTGGGAAAATACCCAGGGGTGAATAGCTGGATTGATTTGAACTTCCAATCCTAGACTTCTGAGAAATCTCCACACTGATTTCCATAGTGGCTACACCGGTCTACACTCCCACCAACAGCGCCCCCCCCCCCCCCCCCCCGCCTCACCAGCATCTGTTATCAGTTGATTTTTTGATGGCAGCTATTCTTTCTGGAGTGAGATGAAATCTCAGTGCTGCTTTAATTTGTATTTCTTGACTGCCCAGTGATGGTGAACATTTCTTCATATATTTATTTGCCATTTGTATATCTTCATCTGAGAACTGTGTGTTCATCTCAAATACTCATTTTTGGAGAGGGTCTTTGAATTTGGGGGCTTGATGTTTTTCAATTCTTTATATGTTCTGGATATAAGTCCTTTGTCTGAGGGGTTGCTGGCTAAAATTCTTTCCCATTCTGTAGGGTTTTTTTTTTTTTTTTTCACTTTGTTGGTGATTTCTTTTGAAGCGCAAAAAATTTTCAATAGTATGAGTTCCCAGTTGTTGATTCTTTGAAGACTTCCTGTGCAGTTAGTGTTTTCACATTTCCTTACTACATATGTATATTTAGAAAATTAGATCGATTAGGCAATTAAAAGGAAAAATAACTGATTAGCATTGTAAAGGTCACTTTGCTGTATTCCTTCAAACTAGCTCTTGGGGAGGTGGGACAATATTGGGTTAATCATAATTTGAATGAACTGAGAAAAAAGCCAGAAAAAGTGGAGAGGACAATGCTATCAGACCCAACTTTACCAGGGACATACTAACCAGACCTTTATTGTGTTTTAAAATTACTTCCATTGTTCTGTATATGATAAAGATGAATCTTATCCTGAAATTCTGTTTTGGCAACATTCCCATTTGTGTTTAAAGGCACCGTGGCTGCAGCAGCTGGCCTTCACCCTGGACAGTGTATTATCAAAGTAAATGGTATCAATGTCAGCAAAGAGTCACATGACAGCGTCATCGCACACTTGACAGCTTGCAGGAAATACAGGCGTCCAATGAAGGTAAACTGCTCTTCAGTTTATCTGGATCTAATTTCAAACTTGCTAGGAAGGCCTAAGAGACTGGATAAGATAGCCCCCGAGATGTTTGTGGGTTTTCCAATTCTAATTTCAAATTGGAACACAGAGTTGTAAATGTCATGAGTTCTACCTGCATAGTTACTTAAAGTTGTGTTTAAATGGTTGCATTTTGTTTCAGTGTTACTACTTGTTTAAAAAGTGATTTGGGAGTCCAGGATTTCGCTCAGCAGTATAAGTGTCTGCCTGGCAAGTCATGAGTTCGATCCCCGGTGCCAAAAAACAAACAAACAAAAAAAGTGATCTGGGGTATTTTCGTATTCACTTTGACAAGACTGTATCACACTGCCAGATATGGTGGTACACACTCTTAAGCCTGCAATCCTGGCTGGCTCTCAGGAGGCCAAGCAGGAAGATTGCTGCAAGTTTGAGACAGGCCTGGGCCACATAGTGAGCTCAAAGCTATCCTAAACTACATAGTGAGATTATGTCTCAACAGAAGAAAGAACTATCAAATTGAAATTCAAAGGTTTGAGCTGTTTCTTGTGGTCACTTTAGAATATATGATAATCATTGTATATCTATCTGAATATATAAGTTATACTTCAATATAAAATTAAATATAAAAATAAAAATAAATATAAAATATAAATTATACTTCATTATAAAATTTCTATGAAAAAGTAAAAATTGTGGACTTGATAATCTGATCTTTTTGTATATACTCATTTTGGTAACAGGATTTAGCTTTTAACAGAAGCTATCAACATGTGCTTGCCAATGTTTAAAATTTTAAGCTTTATCCTTTGATGCCTAAGTGCAACAGAAAAGCCGGGTTTATCTCATGACAAAAAACAAGAAATAGACTGCAACAAAAATTTCTCTCGATGTGTCAACTAGATGCAGCAGGGATTTTTCAAGGCATTTTGTATTTTTCTTGTTGTGAATGGGACATACTCTTTTGGATTTGAGAATACGATTTTGTGTCCAAACCAGGAAGAGGGACAAATGTTTTGTCATAGGCCTGATACCCTGCAAAATAGTGAATTTACATGAAACTTGCTTAACAGTTCTGCTTTCTAATAAGGTCAAAACTAGTGTAACAAATTGGAACTTACACATAAAGTCTAGGTTTCTCTGATAACAGCTCAATAAATATTTGTTGAACTACGTGATTGCATGTATTTTTCAAGAATCTTCTAAGTTTTCTAGTTTTCCCTTCCACCAGAATTTTAATAAGTTTCCAAGCTGAAATATTTGTATTTTATTCTTTGTCACTCTCTTTGCTGCCTCTGGGAGAGATGTTGATCAGTGAGATGATTAAAAAGAGCAATAAAGAAGGTAGAAAAATTCATTGAGTAATGTGCTCTCTCTCAGGTATCTATTGCAGCAAAACAGGTGACCCCACATCTTGGTGACCTAATATGGCAGCAGTTATTTTTCTGTATTTGACTATGTGATGATTTCAGTGAAGGTGCTGATGTGACTTTTTCTGGAGCTCCTGAGTACCTGGTTCCTCTCTTCCTGGTATCCTACTTTATATGTTGAGCTGTCCTTCATAAATCCTCGTATGGCTTCCCTTTTGAGTCTCTACCAGAATTTCCCTTTCTGCATGGTGTCTGGACTTTAGAAAGGAATATTACCAGCAATAATCCCTCTACATGATTGGTACTTGCTAGTGTCTCTTTGGAAAAATTGGGTCACAATGCCAGGCCCAGGGTTCTGTAGGAAGGCAAAACAGAAGTATTCTGTGGATACTTTGGATTTAGCACATTAGTGAACACACCAGTGATTAAGTTAGCAAGCACTTTTGTTTATTTATTTATTTTTTGTGCCGTGGGTTGAACCAAAGTCCTGTGCCTTCTAAGCACGTGGTCTACCACCAGACTACACTATACTCTGAACTTCTTAACTGCTGTTTAATGATTTATGGAAGTGTTATAATTAAATATAATTGTAAAGCTAATATAAGAGAAAAAATGGATACTCGTACTACATATTGTGTCAATTCAGTGACACAATAGTTTGTTATGTTTTCTGGGAAACCTATAAACCTTAAAGTAATACAATCCTTGAGGTATTTATTTGGTAGCCGTTTGATCTCTGTTCATTCTCAAAATTAGATTGGAACTGGCATTTCATTTAAAAAGGATGATTTATGACATGGAAAAATGAAAAAGATAGTTACATGACTTGGAAACAAATGAGATGTTATAGTTTTCATATTGATTTAATTTAAAACAGTGTTAAATATATTAAAATATATGTGGTTTTTAGGATATCTAACTATTCATATAGTTACAGATAATTGATTCATCAAAATATTGTCCATCCAAAATATGCTTACTTTAAAATATGATTTATATCAGTTTAAAGATATACTTGAGACATTTAAACTAGGCAGTATTTTGGAACACATCTTTGGAAAATAAATTTACATAAAACATATCTTTGGGAGAAAATTTAAACTTGAAGAAAGTCATTTTATTAAATTGCCATTGAATTTCCCCTGTGAGGATTTTTTCTCTTTTAAATTTTATTAATTTTACACAAGTTAGAGTAATAAGATGGTCAGCTTCTAAAGCAGGTTTATGAAATGGATATGCATTGTAGGAAACACTAATTCCTCTGAGGTTCCTTTCCCCCTCTTTTTTAGCAAGATTCCATACAGTGGGTTTATAATAGCATTGAGAGTGCTCAGGAGGACCTCCAGAAATCTAACTCCAAAGCTCCTGGAGAGGAATCAGGGGATGCTTTTGACTGCAAAGTAGAAGGTGGGTGCCTTCTTTTTATTCTCAGCTGCTGATAGTGTCATTTTTTGTTTTATTTTGTTTTTTGTACTGGGGATCGAACTCGTGACTTTGTGCTTGCCAGGCAGGCACTTATGCCACTGAGCTAAATCCCTAACTATAGTGTCATTTTATTCTCTGTGTCTGCTTCCAAATCTTAAAGGTCTATGCTCAAGCTATGTTTTTAAATCTTAAGTGATTATCACCAAGTAGATGTCATGTCAAATATGTAAGTAGTAATTTCTGGTAGCTATCACAAAATAGCCAGATCTTGTTTAGTAGTAAATTTTAAGTGGTTTATGTGCATATTTCACTTAGTCATCAAATCAGAAAATTTCATCAAGTAGGTCTGATCATTACTATTTCTTTTGTAAATTAAGGCCTACAAAGTTCGAGGGCTAGACTAAATAAGTGATAGAGTGGAGATTCAGACTCAGATTATGCCGTTTCTTTGTTTGGAGTCGAAGGTTGTTGGACTCTGCTTTTCCCATGTGGCACAACGACCAGCAGAGCAGCATCAGTAGGAGCATCACTGTACGTGACAGCTGTGCAGGGCCTCTGCCCTGAAGCTGTGGAATCAGAATTCCTGTTGTGGCAAGATCTAATCTGGGTGCTTATTAAAATTTGAGAAAACCTAGTCTGGAAGGTCCATAGTTCCTGTAAAAATATGTTTTGATTTAAGGAACTTTTTCTGTATTCTAACATGGACAGAAAAGAGACAAACAGTGGGGGTGAGGAAAGAGAGAGAGAGAGAGAGAACACACTTTTATTAAAGATCTTGTTAGCCAGGTGTGTTAGCTCACACCTGTAATTCCAGCACTTGGGAGGCTGAGGCAGGAGGATCGCTGTGAGTTTGAAGCAAGCCTGGGCTGCAAAATTGAGTTCAAGGCCACCCTGAACTGCATAGTGAAACTGCATCTCAAAAAGAAAAAAAAAAAGAAAGATCTTGACATTTCTGTTTCCTCAGTGGAGCCATCCAGCAACAAATGGCCATAGTCAGTGGCTTCTTTGCCAAGGGCAACTGAGGCAATTACATTATGTCTGCATTTGACAAGTACCTTGAGTTATGTTTCAGAACTTTTTAAACAGAAGTCCTTGAGCCCTCGCTTGCGTTTTCCTAGTCCCTTTCCATTTGTATTATTTATAGGTGTCTATCAATTTTTATTATACCACTATATTCTTCCAAACCATTGCAGCCAGTTAATCTTCTATTTGAGCAGATATTACTGCCAACATTTCTGACACCATATATGTGGAGATTTTTTTTCCCCACACCAAGCCATTTTCCTACTCTCCAGACACCAGCTGGGCATTCCACGGTACCATTTTCACAGTGATGGCCAGGAGTTGGCACAGGCCTCAGGGTGAAGGGATCAGTCTGACAAGACTGCCCTCACTTTATATACCTTTTGCAAGTCCCAGGTTTCTACCTTATTTCTGGCCAACTGGACTTTAAGTACAAATTTCCCTATTACAAAGGGTACAAAACGAACAGCAAATGAGAATACTTAGGGCCTGGAAGGCTCCCGAGCCCGGGAGCTCTGTCTCCATGAGTGCCTTCCTCCTGGTATGTGGATGTGTTCTCCTGTTTGGAAGCTCTCCTATCTCTGTTCATTTTGGGAATTTTATGGAAGTCCATTATATGACAAGAGTGACTTTATTTCTGACTGTGGGTGATTGAACAGAGGAGCTGGGGATCCTAAAAGTTCCAGAGCATAATCACATAGCTGATCACTCTTACAACCAGTTGAAGCATTTAGAAGCACTCCAAGAAGCACCTCATCCTTATAAACTTGAGTATGCCCGAAGGGAGACACAAAGATATCCTTGTCATTTCTATTGCTCAGTGAATTATAAGAATTTTAGAAGCCTCTTTTCCAGAACATGGGCCAAGGAACAAGTATACATTTTTATTGCATAATATCTGTATACACTGTCCGACTAGAGGTTACCTAGGAAACTTGTTTTTTCCTCATTTCTAGAGGCTTCATAGTTGGATACTATCATCCTTTTAGCAATGTCAGAAATATCTCATCCTCTTTGAGCAATTAAGTTGTTGTGATAATATATAGTTTCTTTTGTTCCAAATAGGGGAGACTCAGATGTCTTATCTTGAGGTTTTATTCTTTATCTGGAGTAAATTGAAAGGTAGATTGGATGATGTGATAGAAATTCATTTCTGCCTATTGTGGGTCTTACTCACCTTAAGGTAAACTGATATGCTGTTTTGGTCTATTTAATTTTTATGGCTTGCTGTCCCATTATAAGACTTTTTGTTTTAAATAAAGTAATATTTTTTTTAATGTTTACATTTAGGTCTCCCAATAGTTTCTCACTGGAGATGTTAGGTATTTTTTCATCAGCTGACTGATTATAAGCTTAAAAAGCATATAGGCTGACATCCAGATAGAAATTCTAGTGTAGGAATCAGTGACAAATTTTCTCAATGACCTCTGTCTTCAGGATGCAATTTAGGTATTTTCTCTGCTGAAAAAATGATTCCTTCATATCCTTTCTACTTCTTCAATTTGGCAATATTTTTAGTGGTTTTTGCTGCTTTGAGAAAATCACACGTTCTGTTAATAATCAGGAAATGTATAATTATATCTATAGTGTTTGTGTTAGTATAAATAATCTTGGAAATGGTCCACAGTGCAAAGTGAATTATACAGATTCTACTGGTCATATTAAGATAGTGAGATATTGACTATTCACAGTTGTTTTTTTGAAAAAATTGTTTTTGTTTTTCAAACTGTTAAGAATTGGTGCTTCATTTAGCACACCGGGTTTAACTATTCTTTTTCTTTTTCTTTTTTCTGGTACCGGGGATCAAACTCACAACCGCCTGCTTGCAAGGCCAGGTGCTTACGCCGCTGAGCTAAATCCCCAGCCCCGGTTTAACTGTTCTTTAAAAATTACCTAGAGACTCACAATTTATGAGGGAGTGAACCAACCCTTCATGAATTTGCTGATTTCAAATCCTCTGTATTCCAGAGGTGATTGATAAGTTCAACACCATGGCCATCATTGATGGGAAGAAGGAGCACGTGAGTCTGACGGTGGACAACGTCCACCTGGAGTATGGGGTGGTGTACGAGTACGACAGCACAGCTGGGATCAAGTGCAACGTGGTGGAGAAGATGATCGAGCCCAAAGGCTTCTTCAGCTTAACTGCCAAGGTATGAGTGGCCCGTGGCTACGGGGGTCTTCGTTTTTTATTTACAAAGCAATTAATCTTTTCCACCCTCCCACTGTTAAAAAAGAGAATGGCTATACACGCTGTGGCTGAGAGATCATGCAACTTACTCTTTGCTCCCATTATTATGTGCTGTCTTCCTCTTTTTGATCTTTCTTGAGCACAGCGTTTCAATGGGACTCTTCAGTAAAGTGTTACTGTATCAAAGATCATTGTATTGGTTAAGTTTGTTCTGTTAGTGAAGTATTGTGAATATGTTTCAGATGGTTTTTATAGGACTTTTTTTCTTAATGTACATTACACTCTGATGAATATTTGAAGCTACAAAATACATATATTGTAAGAAATTTCAAACGTTTTGTCAAAAATTAGAGGAAGTTAGAGATCAGTTTATGAATAGGTCCACAACATTTGTATAATTCTCATTTTGAAGAATATCATCATATGGTCCTTAGGGGAAAGCCAATATGAGGAGAGAAGAAGGTAGTTGATATTCAGTGGATTAAATATGTATAAAGAAGTCGCTCTGTGCTTCTTTTCCTGGGCTTTTGAATAGCCATATTACTATATCATCTAAAGTCCTGGGCTTTAGCATTTCATTCTACTTTTATATCATCCTGAGAGAAGTCAGCTATTACAAGTAAGAAAACGAGATATAGATTCCCAGACTGTATTTCTTAAATTCTTGTTTCAAATAATCTTCAGTTCAGGTAGTTACCATTTTCCCATGTATTTTTTTAAAAAAAATATGTAATGTGAGAAATTAATACAGAAATCCAAATGAACTATTTTAAAAATAAATATTTTATCCTTTTTTGTTTTATATTTTGAAAGTCTATTTAAAGTATCTCTTCTTTTTGCCACTATTGAGACAAAGTACATAATTTCAAAACAACATCTCTTTTCAACTGTGTTACACAATGAATAGGATCCATGTAAGAGTCCAGAGCCAGCTTATTATAATCATTTTATCTTATTTTCCAGCTATTTCAAGTTTTTAAAAATATATGCATTATTCTTTATGCAATAACTGTATAAACTAGTACTGTAGATAGCATTTCCATTTTACACATGAAAAGAGTCAAAGAAGCTAAGAAATGTAGCCAGGACCACACTGCTGAGGATCAAGGCAGCTATTCTCTGGCTTAACAGAGAAGTGGAGGTGGTAAGAGAGCTGAAGAAAATACAACCTTGACACATTTTGTCTTATAGAATGTTATAAAAAGTATTGTTTAAAGGTATAATTCATCATTGTGATTTCTGATTTTTAAAGTAAAAGTTAATATAGTGCTTAATTTTCAATTTATTTGAAATTCTCATTGATCTAATGATCTAATGTACGCTCACACATGGATTTACGACATTCAAATATGCAAGAATATTTGCTAGTTGCAAACATCTCATGGATATGGTCTGATACTTTATCAACTATCTAGAGCTCAGACATTGCATAAATATCAATTTAGTCTTTACCAAGGCAATGTTTCATTTATCCATCCCTTTAGCAAGCATTTTTTAATTACATAGTATGTGTTTGGCTCTCAGTTACAAGTAAAGATATTATTGCATTTCCTTAGCTTTTTTGTTCTACTACCCAGTTGAGAAAAATAATGTTCTGAGTCACTCTGAGTAAATCAGAGATGTGTTCCCACATCAGAATGTACTGATTTATGCAACAGGGAGCCTTTGAAGTCCCTTTGCATCCCCAGGAAGGCTTTTATAGTCAGCAGAAGGTGAAACCTGAGATTCTAGCCAGACACGTCAAACCACTTCACTGACAGTGTCTCCCTGAACATGGAATTCCTGGGGAGCTTCTAACAACAGCAGGACAACAAGAAAAGCATACAGAATGACAACAACAAAACCATACAGAACGACAACAACAAAAGCATATAGAAAAGTCACACTGTAGTGTAAACTTGTGAAAATTATATGTGTGTCTACTTTTGAAGTTTACCTTGTTTTGTGTGTGTTTTATCACTACAGATTCTTGAAGCCCTGGCTAAAAGTGATGATCATTTCATACAAAACTGCTCCAGCCTTAATTCTCTAAATGAAGTGATTCCTGCTGACCTTCAGAGTAAATTCCATGCCATTTGCAGTGAAAGAATTGAGCGCATATGTCAGAGAATACTCAGTTATAAAAAGGTAGAGTTCGTATAAATTTACATATAATTACTACTGAAAATATTATTCAGATGTAAAATTAAAATTATTTTCTTCATTTATATGTTAGGATATTTGAAATAATGGTAGTATTTATATAAATGGTATAGTATGTTTAATGTTACTATGAGAAAACTCCTGAGATTAAGTGCTGTACTTTATCTAGAAGTTATTATTTCCTGGTCTGGATGCTAGAAATTCCAGCATCAAGGAGCTGGAATGGGTTCCGTGCCTGCTTACTGCATTTCCATGTAGGAGGGTGTGACGCGGTGCACAGAGCAAGCCTACTAGCTCAGTTCTCACTTCCTCTTGTTTGAAAAACACTAACAGCATCATGGGGTTCTACCCCATGATTTAATTATTAATGTGAATTACTTCCTGAAAGCCGCACTTCAAATACTCTTCATTTATATGTGAATTTGGGGAGTAAGTTTGCAGCAAATAAGTTTTGAGGCAACACATTCTAACCATATAAATATTTTTTTAGTGTCTTACTTTCTCATTTGAACTTTTGCAAGCCAATAAACTGTTATTTCCAAAATTTTCAGAAAAATAACCACTTTGTAGTTAAAGAGTTGTTTTAAATGCAGAGTATCTAATTCTGAAGTCAGATTTTAAAATTACATGATAGCCCTTTTCCCCTTTTCTTCCAGCAAAAGGAACAGAAGGCTTTAATCAGAATGCATATGGAAAATATGCATTCTAACTTGATCATTTGGTATATTCATTTGCCATTTGTTTGTCAGGTGCTTTCTATGTGCCAAACACTGTCCTAGGTACCAGGAATATAGCCAGGAGCAAGGCAGACAAGATTTTTCCTCTCATGATGTTCATATTCGTGTGGAGGAGACAGCAAAGAAGTAAATAAATCTCTAAAAAGTAGTGTACTCAAACTTTGAAAAGAGTTACAGAGAACTCAAAATAGGTGTGATAGGCAGTGCCAGGGTGGTGCCTTTCGACCGGGTGGTCAGAAAAAGCCTCTTTTAAGAAAGCTTGTTTCTGAATAACAGGTAGATGCTTCCATTTGAAAATGATGGGAAACATCTGGTTAAAAGGAAGTGATTGTGAGGTCCCAAAGGAAAAAGAAAAGGCCAGGTGGCCAGATGAGTCAGAGACATCAGCAGGAGCTTGTCAGGAAGAGCCGTGGAAGCATTGTACATTGTGATGCTTTGGAAGAAGTTGGACTTCATTCTTAAATCAATAAAAACCAATTGGGAGATTTTGAATGATATCATCCAAATTTAGGGTTTGAAAGGCCATGTTTTTGTAAAGATAGGTTTTAAAGAGTACAAAGGGGAAAAGTCAAGAATAGTTAGAAGAAATTCTGATCCTCCAGGGGAGCAGTGATGATAATTTGGACTGCAGTGAAGATGGTGGTGACAGAGAAAATTAGAAGGATTTGGGGATACACTGTGAAATTAAAACTAATGAAAATTGATCTCCACATATATAACAAGTATAAATTTTATTTTACTTATATCAGTAGACTAGTTAAACTTTTTCTCAGTTAAAGAGTATGGATGCTTAAAATTTTGTACATCTACACTAAAGAATATTATGCTCTACAGTATCTGAATATTATTTGACTGTATTTTTTGTTCTTGATAGTCTAAGAATAAAGCCATATTTGTGCAAATGAGAATAACAGTGTACGTGGGTAAAAACCCAAGAAAAAGTCAAGTTGGCAGAGCGACATGAGG
Source organism: Cavia porcellus (assembly GCF_034190915.1). Taxonomy (NCBI): domain Eukaryota; kingdom Metazoa; phylum Chordata; class Mammalia; order Rodentia; family Caviidae; genus Cavia; species Cavia porcellus. Next base: position 44,551,449 of record NW_026947493.1, read on the forward strand.
GGAAAAGAGGGATCATTATTTTTTCTTACAGCTCTTCCTGTAATATTTGACTTATTAATTGTTCATTGCTGTTTTAATTTTTTGAAAGTCCAGTCACATGACCAACAGTGATCTAAGATCACTGCCATGTATGCATGGCCTCTTTCCATGCCTTTCCATAGCTTACCTCCTTCAATTTGGCTAGAGTCCAGAAACCTGCCTTTTTTTGGAACCTGAAATAGAGAAAATTCGCCTTTCATTTCTTCCTATGTAAGATGTGACAGTTTTGAAGTAAAATAGGCTCTAAACAAATGCAAATTAGTAGTCTTCTATTGAACACATTTGAAACAGGATTGTTCTGCTTCAAGATAGACCTGTATAGGAAGTGTAAGGACTCAGGGACTCCAGGTGTTGAACTGGTCACTGTGTCTGTGCCATTTACTTTTATTTCTCGGCTTTTCTTCTTACTTACCGCCATCATTTCATCCAACAAATCACTGGAAGTAATGTATGGAAAAGCTAAACTTCATTTAAAAACTGGAATCAAAGTAGATGAAGCTTCTTTAGTGAAAAATAACAATAACAAAGAATGAAACAAGAGAGATCTGTTTCTCATTCATATGGACGTTCAACCTGGAGTTTACAGGGCAGTGTTTGACAGTGACAGCTTGGTAGGAGTCTTCTCCAGTTTGTATTTTTCTGTCTTTTTCTAGCATATTGTCCTCTTCTCTACGGTCAAAATTGGCTCATCAATATGTCAGATGTATGACCCCCAGAAGGGGAAGAAAGGAAAGGCAGAGTGTAAGATTTTCTGTGTGAGAGCGTGATTCAGAAGCTATCCTGTCACTCCTGTGCACACCTCATTAGTTATTCAGCAACAGAGAGGCTGAGGAAATGTTCTCACCAGCTGGTGTGAGTGCCTAGTTAAAATTCAGGAAGTTTTATTACTAAAAGGAAAAAGAAGAGAATATATATCGGAGGAAATTATCCATGTCTAATACATGCTAACGCTGTATTAGAATAGAGTTTATAGACTCTCAGGGAAAGGGTTCTGTGTAAACAGGTTCAAAGACTTTGCCAAAGTTGGCCTTCATCTATCTGGTAGTCAAAATAAAAAAGAATATAACCTGTTACATATTTATCAGTATTCCTGTGAAAAATGCATTTTTTTCTTAAAAGTAACACTGCATTTTTTGGACTGAGTTCTAAAAGAAATATATCACTCTAGATATCACAGAAGCAAATCCAAGAAATGCCGTAGATAGTATCCATAAGCATACTGCTGCATAAGAGGTAAAATGATAAAGGATTTACTTTATGTAGCAGATATTTTAAAAATTGTCTCTAATTAGAGTTCATAGTATATTCAAAGACTCAATTTTGTAACAGCTGTTTTATCCTAGGATGGGACAGGAAGAATAGGGAAATACTAATATATAACTTCTATGAAGTAGGGGCTTAAGTAAGAGTTACTCATCATACCTGCCTTCTTAAAGTCTAGTTGAGAGGAAAAGTCAAAATATATAAAGTGAGGGGTAATATTGGCTACTTGACGTACTGGCAATAGAGTTATGTGGCGTGCAACTGTTTGGAGCAATGTAGAGCAAGGCATAGTCATTGCGTGAGATACTTAATTTTCCTACATTGTATACACTTAGCAAAATGGTAATATGAGATACACACTACTCATTCCCCATCTTATTGATTGATTAACTAAAGTTCAGAGTGGTCAAGTAACTTCCCCAAATGTAACAGCAGTGGAATTTGAACCTTGTTCCCTTTTATTCTAATGTGGTTGTTGCTTTCCCTCCATTTGACGTTGTATAGCACAGCTTATGTATTACTGAATATGATTCTGACTACTAGAGCAAAAGAATTTTAGAAGAGGAAAAATTAGCGTGGATTGAATAGTCAGCAATATAGTAGTTCCTGTAAGATGGTAGTGTTTGTCACAGTGAAAGGGAGGAAAGATGACATTCAAGTAAAGAGAATTATTATCAGTTCAGACAAAGATATGGAAATTAAATTGACTTTTTTGGTAAAAAAAATATTGGTATACCACCTGGACTAGAAAAGAAAATGTGAATTGAAAGTAATTAAACAGACAAAACTGAAAAATTCAGTTTTTCCAGTGATACTCTGAAGTCACATAATAATCAGGTTTGTTTGTAAGAAAATCTTTTGCCATAGTATAAAGCAACGATCTCCAGATGTTTTGGTTTTGTAGAAGACAGCTTTTATGTGGACAGGTGTGTGGTGGATGGTTTTGGGATGATTCAAAGGAGGCACAACTTAGATTCTTTGTACATGCAGGTTATACTGGCATTTGTACTCCTGTGAGAACCTGAAGCCCTGTGAATCTGAGGACAGGAGGAGCTTAAGAATGGATGTGAGCAGTGAGGAGTAGATATACATAGAGATAAACTTTGCTTGCTTGCCTGCTCTTCACCTTGTGATATGTGGTCCAATTCCGTAGCACAGTGTTGGGGACCTCTAGTTTAAAGTCACGATGGTAAGGAGGTTAATACACAATCTTTGCTACCTGTAGAGGTGTAAGTGGATGTAACTTGGAGTAGCATAGAAGCGTTGGAGATGGAGACAAAAAATCAATGCAAGCTCTACAAAGTATACAGTGTATGATGAATTAGTTATGATGGATGAAAACACTGTAATTTCTTGATGAATTACCACAGACAGAATTTTCAGTTAACTGGGGTGTTTGTGCAGGGGGTTAGAAGAAAGTACTGTAGAGTTTGTTCTCAAATGTTGTAGATTCTTAAAATCATCACCCTGGTGAATGTGCAATGTGACCCACTGACTCATGAAGCATTGAGATTCTGAAAACCTTTATAATAGAGAGGGGCAGGGTGATGGGCAGTGAATTTAGACGATAAAAATAACACTACTGGGTTACAGAAAAGACCTTTTATGTACATTATTGTTGAGTCTCCACACAGTGATGTGTGCTGACTCTTTGTTAATCCCTCCTTGCAGATACGAATTTGCCTCAGTCACACCAGCATTCTCTTACATAGCTATCAGTTGTTTGAAGTACTCTGTCATTAATTTTAATTTTTATTTTTAATGTAGAAATGAAAGAGACATGTCTAGCAAAGGAGAGTCTAAATGCTATAAAATCTGTCCTTGTCATCATAGTATTTGGTCATAAATATACTTAAAATAATTGGCTGTCTTCCTAATTGGAAAAGCAATATTGACAAGAACATTTCAGGGATCATCTCAATTTGAATAAGATGTAAGATGGTAACCCTAATAGGCTGTATAAAGTTAGCCCCATTCATGTATCAAATGCATGTTAACACAAACTGTGGCTTTTGTGGTTTTTAATTTCGACATGTTTATTTTTAAACTATTATTAACATATTTTTCTTCCAGATGAAAGCTTCAGCGCTCCTTTTTTTGTGTGCAATAACATGTATCCATAGAAACTAAACTCTTAAAAAGGCTGGCTTGACTTTATTTTGACTCTGAAAGTTTTAGATTTTAAAAATAGAAACTGGTTGATTTCTATAGTTTGTATAGCCAGGCTGCTATGATCATAATAGATTTCCTGGCCAATTTTAGAGCCCACAGATGTTTTTCAGTTCATGCATGAAGAAGGTTGGACCTTATTGAATTCAGACCTGAATAATCTTAAGCAGGCCTTTACTCTCTCTGGAGGAGGATACATTCAGATGTAAAACTGTATCCTGTTTTGAGGAGTACTGTTCTTTCCTTTTTCTTCCTTGGAGAGAGTCCTGGTGCTAAGGTCTTGGTCTTCTCATTTTCTGTCTTCATTCTCTCTCTTGTGGTGATCTTCTGAACCACTTTCCACCATCTGAGCTTAATTCATGTTTGAAATAAGTTCCTGGTTCTGTCCTCTGCAGTGTGTTCTGCTAGTTGTCTTGTCTATCTCAGGATTATATCCATTCTGCCACTGAATACGTTCATTACCCTGCCCCTCTCATCAATCTTTTGTCTCAGCCTGCAGACTCTGTACTCTTTCCTTGTGGCTTCTTACCACTCGCGGTCCAGGGCAAGCCACTTTCATCTTTCTCCTGTAAGTGGTCCCCTGCTCCCACCTGTGCCCACCTGGTTTGTTAAGGCCTACCAGACCCCACAGCATGCCACAGAATGCCTCCTTAACTGTGAACCTCTCAGTGCTCAGTGCTGTGACCTTTTGCTGTTCCATTTACGATCTACTCTGTCTTTTTAATATTCCTTGAACACACCCAGCTGAGCTCTTCCCTCAATCAGATGCTTCTGCCTAGATATACACATACACTACTCTCCTCTTCCTTTGAGTTTTTGCTTAAATGATAACCCTTCAGTGAGGTTTCCCCTGACTACTCTGATTAGAACTGACCATTCAATCTTTGCTTCACCTCTGAAACTCCCAAGCCTCTCACTCTGCTTTATTTTGTTTCAGTTATATTTTCCATTTCTCACATTATACAGTTGACTTACTGCATTCTCTCCTCTCTTAGTAAGAATGGTAAAAGATACAGATTTCCTCAATATTCTGTTTGTTACTCTCGTAGCAATACCTCACTCCCAGATAGTCAGGGATTCTCAATCCTTTGCTTTTGAGACTAAGGTTCAGTGGAACTCTATGAGAAACCTGTTTGTAATACACAGATAGATGTAGTTATTACCCTCGGGATGTTTTCCATCTTACCAGGTAAGCAAAAGACAAGAAACAAATTATAATGATAAAGAAAGTTACAGTGTGCTGTAATGTAGCATATAACCAGGAAGGTAGAACTTGGTTTAGGATTCAGGCAAGGCCTCTTGGTGATTTATTAGGATCTGAAGATGCACAGGAAAATGTTTGGCAGTGAGGGAAGAAGAAAATTATGATCCCACTGAGAGATTGCAAGAACTATTCTTTAGATAGTACTTGAGAGAAACTATGAGAAAGCCATATGGATTTCAGAGATTAAAAGAAGAGAGTTTTATGTAGATAAACTAGGGGAAGATCAAATTTTGGACAACTATATAGTTCATGACAAAAACTGAAGGATTTGAATGGAAAACTATTATACTGGAAAACGCTTGAACCAGTGGAGCGGCCACCCTCGGAAGTCATGAATCATTTGAATATCACTTTATCGTCTGTGTTATCAAATCAGACTGGAAAGTAGTCTTTGAGTTAATTCTGACCCCAAATCTCATTTGTGACTAGCAGGAGGCATGGGAGGTACAATTATCCTGCCATTATGCATTAACATCACCACACTGTGCTCTCTGGTCTTTATGCAGAAGTATGCTTTAGGTCGGCTCTTTAATATTTCAAGTAGTGCCTTCCTCTGTTTTCCTTGACCTGATACCTGTATTGTTTTGTTGTCTTGTCTTACTTTTTTTTTTTTTTTTTTTTTTTTTTTTTTGGTCTTTTTCCTTTTTATCGGTACCGGGGATCGAACTCACGACTGCTTGCTTGCAAGGCAGGCGCTCATGCTGCTGAGCTAAATCTCCAGCCCCAGTCTTGTCTTACTTTTAAGATCTGTTTTCTATCCTAGTAGTTTGGGAAGCTGTTTTCCTTATTAGACTCTGTCGTTACTTGGAGCCTGTGTCTTAGTAAGTTGTATTGATCACCGAGGTTCAGTTTTTTTAATACCTCACTTGTAATTAGAATTTAAAGGGAATAGTTGGAGTAGTTGGATGTGGAGGCGGAGATCAGTAATCTCAGAACTCTGGGAGGTCAGGCCAAGAGGCAAATGTTTGAGCCAAACCTGGGCAACTTAGAAAGACTTTGTCCGAAAATAAAAGTTTAAAAAATGATGTGTATGGAGGTGGGGGATGATGATACAGCTCAATGCAAAGGACCTGGTTTCGATCTAGTACCATGAAAATAAAAAAGTCTGGTTTTTGAAATAATTTAATTCCTAAAATTATAATTTGTTTCACTTATGTCACTTGACCTGGTTTAATTTCCTATTGATTTAGTTGTGCATAATCCAAGTGAAATGTTGGTAATTATTGTGGGTTTAAGTACTTTTTATTTCTTCTTTAATTTGCAGTTCTCTCGTTTTCTGAGGAATCGAGCCTGGCCCACCTTTAAGCAAGCCAAATCTAAAATCTCTCCACTGCACAGCAGTGACTTCTGCCCTACCAACTGCCACGTCAATGTGATGGAAGTTTCTTATCCTAAAACATCAACCTCCCTGGGGAGTGCCTTTGGGGTGCAGTTGGATAGTAGGAAACATAATTCTCATGATAAAGAAAATAAATCTTCTGAGCAAGGTATGTTAGCTTTTGAATTTTTATTGGATCATAGAAAGGCACTTAGGCAATTTCAGCTATTCCTATACCTTAAAATTTGATGGATTTCAGGTGTGCAACAAGCCTACCTTTCATAAAGGCTTCCTCTTTCTAGAAACACGTAGATAACTGTGCATGAGCATCTGCAGGGTGGAAATGGAGTTGAGCATTTTCATTATGTTCCCTTTCGGAAGGGAGATTATTTGACCCTCGTTATTGTATGTACCTATGTATGATAGGACCAACTAATATGCTGTGAAAACTAATAATCTGAAGTGACTCTGTAATTTAGACAAAAATACCAAAGCAGCAGATGAGGGATACATACAGCAATTCCTCACTATTGCAGTAGGACAAAGGATTGAACTCTTTATACCTTTTAATCACAATTTTCCACAAGCTTTAATTCTGAATTAAGTTCAGCATTGGAATGGGATTCTATTTTATGTCAGCGTGTACATCTAAAGTGTATTGGAGTGAGCAGCTGGTGTACTGCTAAACGTTGCTATGAAGTGATTTTAATTCCTCAGGGAAACTGAGCCCTATGGTATACATCCAGCATACAATTACCACCATGGCAGCCCCCTCGGGGCTGTCTCTGGGACAGAAGGATGGCCATGGTCTCCGGTATTTGTTAAAAGAAGAAGATTTAGAGACTCAAGATATCTACCAGAAACTGTTGGGAAAACTGCAGACTGCACTGAAAGAAGTGGAGATCTGTGTTTGTCAAATAGATGAGTGAGTATTTGGTGTTGTACCTTTACATTTATCTAATAAAATAACAATAGAAAGGGTGACTTTTGAAAAAAATCTATGCATTCTTTCTTTAGTTTTAGGAAATGTAGGAAATTTGTGCTGAGCATATGGATCTTCATCATTCTAACATGTTAAAATGATGAAAATGGGATGGAGATGGATGGATAGATATTTTAAACAAACATTTAATATGAGGGACGAGAATGATCAAATTCTGTTTTATAGAATAGTAAGATTCAGTGTGAAAATATTACATTTAAAATATGTTTAAAGGTGTACTGTGTATGGGATGTCCTTGTCATCATTTGGCTTAGCGCATTATTGTAGTATACACATGCTTTCAAGAGATACTATGAAAGACACGAAACATAATAGATACATACTTGTTAAATGAGTAAATAGGAAAAGATACATATCCACAACCAGTACTTTGTTCTGTTTTGGATGAATGAATTACCTACTAAGCAATATGCCAAATAGCATGACCAATAATTTGGAAGTTTTAACCAAGTTAAGAATGAAAGCAGTTAATGAATACATTTCTAGCCAGATCACCTCTAATTCTTATTTAAGAATTTGAAAGTTGGAGAATTGCCTGATCTCTGTGGAATGATTTGTCATATCCTGGTATGTGATTATGCTTCCTTCACATTAGAAAAGTTTGTACAATCAAAAATCATGACTTTGAGGCACCTGTTTCACATTTGTTCACATTTGTTGAAGTAGGTAAATGATAATAATAATAATAATAATAATAATAATAATAATACTGAATGTCTGTGTACTTATTCAATTTTTTTTTTGAGACAGGATTATGCCTCAGCCTCTTGTGTGCTGGGATTTCAGGCGTTTGCCACTACACCTGGCTTATGAACTTTAAGTTTTGTCATGGAAATTATACAAGTTAACACATAAAATAATCAGCATAGTATCTGATATTATGCTTCCTCATGAGATAAGAATTACTGAATATATTCAAAATTAGTAGATTCTGAAAATGATATAAATACTATTATCTTGTTTTTATTGTTTACTTTCTTGATGTTGGATTTGCATTCATAGCAGACAGCTATTGTTTGACTCACACACATATCCCACATTTTCATGAATAATTTGATTGAGATACAAAGTATTTAGAATCTCTTCCACAGTTTTATTGTCATTAGCTTAAACTTCATTAATACTAACGAAGTTATAATTGACATACTCTAATTTTATATGTCTTTGAAATTCAGGGTTCAAAATTGCCATATTAAAGGCATGATATTTAAAAAATTCCAATTATATATACTTACATGTTTTATTGTTTTATGGATAATTTAGAATGAAAATTCTATTTTCCTCTGTCTAATGAACTAGTTCCTTCAGACTTTTATTTTATACAGTATATGTCTGCAACTCATAATGATTACATTCCTAATGGGGAGTTGGTTTTTAAGTTATTTATGAACTTTTATACATTAAACTGAGACTTCCCCTTTACAGAAGAATTAAACAGTCTGAAGTTGCTGAAAGAGCAGTGGTATGATACTTTGAATTATCTTGGAACCTTGTGACATAAAAGTTGATTATTTTAGGGCATTTTGTTGTGATTTATGTAATAAATTGGAAGGTTTTGTGTTTTTTGTTATTGTTGTTTAGGAAACTTTGGATTGAACCCAGGGCCTTGCACATGCTGGGCAAGCACCCTACTGCTGGGCCACAGGGCCACCCAGTAGGTGGTATCCTATTATATGATATGTTCTATTTTAAAAACCAGTTCTTTGCCTTTGAGGTAGTTTGGAAGTATATAGAAGAGTCTTTATTAGTAAGGCCATAAATAGAGTTGAATTATAGATTTCATCTCTTAAAGCAATTTTAGGAGGACATCTGGACCATTCTTGTACTTCTGATCAGGCACAGTTACATCTCTGTTCAGCTGAGTCCTGTGTCAGTGGCCCTGCTGAAGCTGCTTCAGAGACTAAGCCTCTAGCGCAGTGGTAGCAAACCTGTGGCATGCATGCCGCACAGGACTGCTTGTATCATTGAAAGCTCTTAAGAAGTTCGTTGTCACCGCTCTAGGGCATCAACTGTCCTGCCTTCCTTGGTTATTATCCAGATTTGGTCAGCATTAATTTATTGACTTTCCCTTTTTTGTTTGTTTGTTTTAATTTTCAAGTACAAAGTCATGCTTTGGAGGAGAAAATTTGAGCTGAGAAGGTCCCTTTAATTGGCTTAAAATGTTTATATTTAAAGTCCTAATTGCATAAAGGATTGGATATTTTCATTAACTAAAACTCCTTAAAATGATTCTTTTTTCACATAAGATTTCCCTATTGTTACTCTAAAAGCCTTACACAACTCTGCATGTTTGTTAGAAAAGTGACACAAAACAAGCAACTAGTTGAAAAACTAACTTGTTTTTTTTCTGTGTACATATAATTTAATTCTAAATATATACATGTTACACATAATTCAATCTGCAGTGTAGTCACTTTAAAACATTGTAGTTATGCAAGTGCCTGGATTTGCCACTGCCCTTAGTATTCAGAGATGCTGCAGTGCAGTCAAGCTTAACTAATTATCTAAAAAGCTAGTTACAAACAATTTCCTTTACCACACATTAATTATTCTTGGTCAGAGTGGAATATTTCCCAGTTTTAAGAGAAATTGCTTTATAAGATCTCATTGCTAGCCTTTATTGAAGTGATTCATTCTTATGAAAGGCTTAGTGTGGAGCTTGTCTTACCATGAAGTCTGGAGACTTGGGAACTCTTCTAGAAATAAAATTTCCCCTAACAAAGAGGCATTTTGCTAAATCTACCTACTTAACTTCAAATTCAAAGATGGAACTGAGATAAATTTGCTGTCCAGCCTGACATAAAGTGATGCTATGAATATAACCAAGGCTTTATGATTTCTGTTTCACTTTGAGAAGCTAAGTACATCTGTCCTTGAATGTGTTACTTTCTGGCTAACACTTAGATACTAGAAATAAGTAAAAGGATAAGTAATTCATGTGTAGTCCAAAACCTTTGATAGGGCTTTAAAATAGAGGATGTGTATATTCTCCCAGGAAGGAATCAGAGAATAATGAGGGCTAGTGAAGATAGGAAATTTGGAAACAGATTTAACTTTGCAAGTGCTAGATGCCCCAGAGTTGAGTAATGAGCAAACTGCGGCATACGACAGCTTGTGACTTGAGGGATAGAGATAGAAATGGTGGTGTTGGTGGTGGAATTAGCTGTGAAGTTTCTTCAAGCATATTGCTGATAAATGTACAAAGAGAGGACACAGTTTTTCAAGAACCAGCATCTGAAAAAGGTTTTCCTGTGCCAGGTAGCATTGACTTACTTAATTCTCAAAGCTCCACAGTTTGAATTATAAAACACTGGGTTGTATCACAAATTTAAATATGTTTCCAAAACTGAGTTATATTTATTATGTACTCAAACTGCTTCTGCCCCATCCTTAGGGTTCTCCCTCTCTGTAAACTATTCGCCATCTCTTCTGATTTATCAAGCCAGAAAGCAGGTATCATTCTTTGGTCTTTTTCTTTCCTTCCCTCCCATTTGTAGTACTGCATGAGGTTCTGCCAGTTACGCTTCAGAATGTATTCAGGTCTGTCTCTCTAGACTGAGTCATCATTATCCTTCACTAGTACCAACGGAGTTGCCAACCTGTGTCTTTCTCTGACACATTCTGTATTCAACAGATGCCATAAGGATCTATAAAGGTGAATTATTCTAGTTCCCTGCTTAAAACCATTAAATTGTATTATATTGCTGTTAGACTACAGTTGTTCTTTGATGTCTACAAGAGACTGGTTTGCAGGACACCCCACAGATAATAAAGTCCCAGGAGGCTCAAATCCCTTAACTAAAGCAATGTAGTGTTGGTACATAACCTACACACGTTCATTGTTATGCCACATATGCTTCTATATATCATCCTTAGATTACTAATAAAACCTAATTAATATGAGTGCTATAGAGATAGTGGTTTATTGTATCGTTTGGGAAATAATTAAAATTTAAAGTTGGACATATTCAGTACAGGTGTAATTTGTTTTTCTGAGTATGTAATGTACAGTTGTTTGAACCGACAGATTGGAGGGCTGACTATAACATGAATGTAATGTTCATGTGTCTACACATTCCTGTGTGATCTCCCCTTGACCACCTCCAGACTCTCATCTGGAGGTTCCTGGAAAGGGACCACCTCAGTGCCATCTGAGGGTTGTCCACTTGGGAGGTTCTGCCTCCTGGTTCTGTGTGGCTGGCAGCCTCTTAGGCACTTGTCAGCCGATGGATATCCATAGAGAAGCTTTGCCCAGCTGTCCCTTAAAATAGCTACTCCCCCAGGTTACTTAAAGTTTTCTTTTCTAGACATCTCCTGGTTTCTCTACAATATCTAGTTTTCCCCCATTCATCATTCACAAAAACTCAGAAAGCCTCCGAGACATAAAGCAGCATACATTTCTTTCAAGATTATTTTCCTTGTCTGTCTTGGGCCATGGAATCTCTGCTCCACATTATGCTCACTCAGAGTTCCAGATATGTCTCCCTTCAGCTGAAATATCTCTGACGATGGTGACAAGAGAAGGACACATGGCAAACTGCAGTGCCACAGAGGCTTCTACCGAGAAGTGACCTATGTTGTGTGCACTCATGTTGCACTGACTAAAGCAGATCACACAGCCATGCCCAGAAAAGCCTCCCAATCATGTGTCTATGTTAATGACCACTATGCTCCCACCAGAACATGTGAGATGTGTGCAAGGAGAGGAGGTCCTGCTTAATTAGCAAAGAATTCATATGCAACAGTGTGTCTCACTTATCCCACCTATAAAATGGGGTTGGGGACTAAATGAATTTTTACCTGTTATGTACTTAGCATAGTGACTGGCATAGGATCTCAGTAAATGTAAGGTGATGAAGATGATGATACCTTAAACACAAATAAATATATGATAAATTAGGCACAAAAATGTTAATTAATGCCCTTAGGAGGAAACAGATGTGGAATAGCATGCTACTCAGGATTTTGGTTAATAGATAATTAGTAGGTAGCTTAATATTACATGTGAGAACAAGCAGTAGAAGATGTTTTTGCATGAAGAAATCAAATATTACAGTGAGGTCTCACTATTGCTAAAATAGTGTATGCTTACACATATTCCCACAGGGTCGTTGTAAGCATGATTGCAGCTGTTTAAGAGGAAAAGCAAACCTGTGAATACAATTTTTATAACTTTGAAAAACTATTTATACCTAGCCCCGTGACTTCTAATTTAAAATATACGTAAGCACAGAGGACTCCTTGCAAAATGGGAACTCTTGCATATCTTTCCTTCTTGGTTTTTGGAGTTCACAGTCTGTACAGTATGGAGCTTGAATAATTGGGGTTAGCCTAATATTTTAATTTTTTGAGTGGGAGGAAGGAATAAATATGCAGTCTGTCTCACAAGACATAGAAGTATCTTTCCAAATAGAATATGTGTGTTCAAAATAATTCATAGCATTTACTTACTAAAAATGTTCACAGAGCCTTGAGCAACGTAACATAGCTCCTCCAGTTTTTATTGGTATCTAAAAGTATGAAATGCCAAAACATTGTACAACATCACCTCACAACAACACCTTCTCTGACAACATTATATAAAACTGAAGCTCTGTGCTTTTTGTTTTCTTGTTCAGTACTAGAGATTGAACCCAGGGTCTTGGGCTACTACACAGGTGCTCTACTCACTGAGCCCCAATCCCTGGCCCAGTTCCATGCTTTCTTTCCATTTTCTCCTTGACATTAGTCACCATCTGATTTAGTAGAGTGCTACCTCAGCTCATGAATTTAATTCTTTCCATGATCCGAGAACTCATCTCAGAACTCATTCTGTGATTTTTGTTGCAACCAAATTTTAAGCATACTTGTAGAGCAAATTCTGTGAACAGAATTGTGGAAGGCATTAAGTTTGTGAGCCAAAGGATCACTGTATAAAGTTTATTTTTGTGTCTCGTTCTAGAGGAATGTTCCAAAGTAGTGGGAACTTGCGTGTTTTGTACACTACTATTTCAGACCATCAAGAACAACATATTGAACAATAAATGTGTTGAAATTACTTACTGAGAATTTACCTAATATACAACATTGGTTATAACATAGGATATATATAAGGCATATAAACTATTTTCTTACCCTTATAATAACAAAATGATCATACTATTGCGGTGGAAAATTGAATGTCAAGATTTGGGCTATTGGTTGGAACTGAATGTCAAGTATTAAGTAAATGAGAAGATTATTATTGGCTTTAAAAGCACACATAGGCCCTTGGTTTAGATACGGTTTAATTCATTTTGCAAGTTTTATAGCATGCAATTTGGTAAGAAAGCTTATATCTAATTTTGCCTCATTTTGAATTAGACAGTTCTCATAAAAGTTCTAACACTCAAATATTCAAGCTCTACAGTGACAGAGTCCAAACTCCTCAAAGTCATCAGTTTCCTCAGGTTTCCTTCCAATCCAGTCTGAATGTGACATTTTAGCCTCGAGTCCAGTGGAAGAGCACTTCCTTTGGACAGATTTGTGGCTGTTTGTTCTGGCTAGGTTTCAAGTGACACTGGAGGAGCCCTTGCCTCCTCCTATCCTTGCGCTGAATGTGACTATGCCTAACACCTTACAATCAGTAAGGCCAAGATTCCTTTTTGTGTGAGTAGGGTCAAGGGGATGACAAATGACATACTTCCTATTAAATAGAGAACTTCTGGAAAAACCATATGTATGGATTAGTGGATAGTTGGGTGTTTAGCATTTAGAGAGTGTCTTGGTTACTTTTCTTTCATTGCTGGGACAGAACACTGATATCCAAAATGAAGGAAGGGAAGGTTTATTTACTTCACTGTGTGTAGAGGTTTCAGTGCATAATCAGCTGGCTCCAAAGAGGATGATGTGGCACTGGGCAACACTTCAAGGAAGCAGCCAGAGAAGAAGAGGGGAACAAGCCTTCTTCTCCTTTATATTGTACACAGGCCAATCCCTCCCCTGACTCCAGGGCCAGTGTAACACTGACAAAATCTCTGCCCTCCTCTTGCACAGAATGAGGATATTTACAAAACAAGAATCCTGGTTCCCTGCTGAGTCTCTTAGATAAACTAATACACTTCTCAAGTTGGCACAGTGTAGCCACCCTAACAGAGAGTAAGCCACTCAAGATACTAAGGGATATCTAGTGTTGGCATTTAATATTCGATTAGCTCTTTAAAACTTTGTGCTGTCATTGCTTGATTGCCTGTTCGTTTTTTATGCTTTGATTTTGTAACTTGAGCAACTATTTCTAAGATAGTAATGTGTAATATATTAACTAGGGTTGAATTCTTACTGTTGTTTTTGTTGAAATTCTGTATTATTTATTTTTTTCTGTTTTGCATTTTAAAAAAATTTAAAAAATAAAACCAAACATCAATTATTTAATATAATGGCAATGGTGGTGGTATAATGAGAGGACAGATGTAACATCATCACAGCAATTAAGTGGACTGCATATTTTTACTATCCTCATTTTATGTGTCGAAAGAACTACTGTACCATTTTCCTGATAACAGAGCTACTACATGGTAGAACCAGGCTTTAAACAGTTTTCTGATTTGAATTGTGTACTATTGCTATTGTTAATTATTCAAAGTAGAACAAGTGAGCTTTCTCTTGTGCTTTTTATGCTAGAGAATATTTATTAGACGTGAAACACGAGAGGACTCGAGGTATTATAGGTTTATCACATTAAACAGCAAAGGTAGTTGTCTATAGGAAACAGTTTGAAAATACGCTCTTACTGTTTTTTTAACATCGTATTGCCTTTTATCTTCCATAACAGCCTTTTATCTTCCATAACAAATTCTCCCAAATTGGAGCATAAGACGTCAGAGTGTGTAGCATCACTAGACAGTGACAGTGAGAAGGGGGAAAGAAACAGCAAACGTGTGTGTTTTAATGTGGCAGGAGATGAGCAGGAGGATTCAGGTCATGACACCATCAGCAACAGAGACTCTTACAGGTAATTCATTAGTTTTCTCAACCGCATTTTGTCAACAAAGTCAAATGTGATTCTGTATTTTCCTTAAAGATCTTGAAAAGTTTTTCAGTTGTTGGTTTTGTTTATTGTTCTTTCAAAATAATTATCTGTTATTACCCACATCAGACAAAGCAGAGTAGAACAGCATCATCTTTCAAATTCTTCCCTTTTATAATGAGTAGCTTGGAAAAGGTATCCCCCCCCCCATAGAGCTAACCTGGGAGATTTGTTCTTAGGCAGATGTACGACACGTAGAGCAGATAAGAAAATCCTTACCACTGCTTTACCAACACCATGTTCAGATTGTTGTTCCGTTGGATTGTTTTTGCTTTATGTCTCCATTTCTTTTTCTAGTTCGTGTTCCCTAGCTAATTGGGTTAATTTCATTTGCCCACTTCCCTGTCTTTGTGTTTGTTTCTTCTCTTGCTTGCCTT
Source organism: Cavia porcellus (assembly GCF_034190915.1). Classification (NCBI taxonomy): domain Eukaryota; kingdom Metazoa; phylum Chordata; class Mammalia; order Rodentia; family Caviidae; genus Cavia; species Cavia porcellus. The sequence goes on from NW_026947493.1 coordinate 44,566,926, forward strand.
CTGTATTAGTTGCATATAGTTACTATAACAAAGCATCACAAACTGGATGGTACAGACAACAGAAATTGATTATCATAATTCTGGAGGCCAGAAATCTGATCCAATGGGTAGACAATATTGGTTACTTCTGAGAGCCTCAAGACTGTATCCCCAAATAAGTTCATATCTGAATGTGAGACCTCAACGTATGAAGGGGGTAGAGGGGTACATTCTTCACTCCAAACTGTTGTCATCTTCCCACTAGGCCCTCAGGTGAGCTCTCCTCTGCTGAATTTCTTTAATTAAAACTGCTTTTTCCCTCTTGAATCCTTGCATCACTGAAAGCTCATTGAGGAGTTTCCTGACCAGCCACAGACACAGTGTGTGCAGTGTCAGTGTTGCCTGTTTCATTTTAACTTAATCAAACGCAAAATTACCTTAGTCACTCATTTTCCATAGTATTTTACAATGAGATGATGTTGTATAAATATTAACTATGTTAACTCCAACAGAGATGTTTGTTACAAACTAACAGCATTAGAAATATTTTACTTGAGTGTTTTTAAGCATACACTCTACCATTAAAATATAGTTTTACATGAAAGGTGAGGGAGAAGGATGATTTCGAATAATCCCCACTACATGTGGATTTTGATAGTAATTTGATGCTACATACAAAGAAGTGGAGACATAGTTTACCTTTAGATCCAGGTGGTCTGGTTTCACAGTTTGTAACTGAGTCATTCTGGTATCCCAATTTCTGTTTCCAAGAAAGATTTTAACAAATACATAAAAGTTAATCATTCCTAGATATTTAATAATGTATCCCACAGATTAACTACCTTGACCATTTCATTTCCTTTTAGCATCTAAAGATAGCAGTGTGCTCTTTAATTGAAATCTATGGTTTTTCTCCAGTGGGAAATTATATGTCTAAAAATACTTTCTACTTCACGTTGTAATTAATCAGATAATTACAGTTACCCTCAGTTCCCCACCAGGCTAAGATAAAAATATTAAATTCAAATTTATAGTTAAGTCCTTTTTAGTTATTCTGAGGGTAAAAAATAATTTATCTCCTATGCCATTTCTAAAATAAGAATTATGTCCATATTCATACACAAATATTTTAAATATCTTTTCTTGGATATTCACCAGATTGAGCTCTTACCTGTGCAGAGGTCTCAGGTGGGGTGGACAAGGTAGCTCCCTAAGGGAGCCCAGAATGGAACCAGTGTTACAATTTAAGCTACTAGAAAGAGTGGGAATAGAAACACCGTCTCTATTAGAAAACTGTTTATTGTCATGAAAAACGTTGTTTGATATGAATCCTAGTTTTATAATCACCCTTTTAAAATAATCACTTATAAATAAATTACAGAAGAACATTTGGAATGATTGAGTTTAAAATAATACATTTTTAAAAATGAGATAACCTGAGTTTGTCTGCCTCAGAATTTTCTATGAAACATATTAATAAGTAGAGCTTGGACTTAGACACACAGAATAAGAAAGAACAGGGGTCTTGGGTAAATTCCTTCCTCAAGTAACGTACAGTGTGTTCTTTCCAGCGACTGTAACAGCAACCGGAACTCCATCGCCTCCTTCACCAGCATCTGCAGCAGCCAGTGCAGCTCGTATTTCCACAGCGATGAAATGGACTCGGGTGCGTGGGGTGGCGGCTTACGCACCTTTTGACGTTGTTCCAAGCAGAGATACCATTAGAGGATTATTCCTTTGATCTGTGTGTACTCCTACCTTTTATCACTTTTGGTGGACACACCTAGTACATCTCAGTGTAATGTGCCTGATGATGTCCATTTCCCAATCTCAATTATAAAGAGAATGAATTCGTAAGAAAGGAAAACTAATTTTTATCATATGTGTATTATAATCTTTCTGCGATATTCTGCAGAATTATAGGTATCAAGGAAGTAAATTTCGTTAAAAACATTCAGCACAGTGAAGTTTCAGACTGGATTTTTTTAAAGATAGCAGAGCAATCCTTATATATGGAAGAACGGAAAGAGAGTTTGGAGAAACACTGGTAATCTAAATAGTTTACAAATGTGTTTGCATGTAAAGCATAGTACATGTTAAATATGCAGCGTATGTTAATGGTTGAGCTGTTAGGGAACCCGACCGTTTGGAGGAATCCTTAGCATGGGGTAGCACAGTATTCTTGTGTGACATGGCTTTCAGCAGCTTAGACGCTATTCAACCTTCTGAAGTTCTTATTCTGAACATAGGAATTAGTATGAAATAAGGGCTTACGTTTATTTTATTTAACGTGAACCTTTTTGGAATGTTAACCATAACATGAAGTGAATAGTCTTTTGTTTTTTCATTTTGCATCTAGGTGATGAACTTCCCCTGAGCGTTCGCATTTCTCATGAGAAGCAGGACAAGATACATAGTTGCCTTGAGCATCTTTTCAGCCAGGTATGTGGGAGAAGTTGTGGATCTTATTTTCACCAACTAAACAGTCAGGAATTCCTTTTGCAGACACAACCAAAGAGCTTGATGGTAGAATGAAAAGGTCTCAAGTTGTGTATGGTTCCACCCTCTTATGTTTACAAGGAAAATAAAAATTCCTTTGGTCAATCAAACAACTCAAAGGATTGTTGCAAATGTCAACTGTTTTACCATCCTTGGAAAATTAAAAAGCATTATACACAAAGATAATTTTTATTATTTGGAGTTTTGTTGGAGGGACTTTCAGAATACTTTATAACCTTTCTTCCTCCACCCTAATTTCAAAAAGTACAAGATTGTCTTTGTGTTCATATTGGTGTTTTGGATGTTTAAAAAATAATCAAATTTGCAGTATAGAAATGTTTAACTGCTTTAAAAGGATCCTAGTAAGTTTTAGCTTAACTTATGAAATAGCTCCTAGTCTAGTCTTTCATTTCTTTCATCAGGTAAATTGATATTTTGTATTAGTGTATAATAAAGATCATCATTGTAAATGACAGGCAGGTAAGTTTATTACAATGTATTTAAATATAGATTTTGTGAGTATGGAGTTTCAAAAATAATTATTTCTTTAAACAAAAAGTATTTGATGAGATTTATTAAAAATGTGTATTGCATACTATGAAAAGTGTATAATTCTCATATATCTGCTGTTGATAGGTGGATTCAATTACCAATCTCCTAAAAGGCCAGGCTGTTGTAAGAGCCTTTGAGCAGACCAAGCATCTCACACCAGGTCGAGGATTACAAGGTAAGGTTTAAAAACACCAATTAAATAAATTAGGAAACAAAAAGTAATAGATAATAGTCAGGAAGCAAAATTATCACATAAGAAATTGATTGTTCATATTTCATAATTCACTATTACTTCTGTATTAATAATCTTTGAATATGTTAAAGAATTAGTAGCTGAGTGGTCCATGCCTATAATTCTGGCTGCTGGGAAGGAGAATTACAAGTTTGAAGTCAGGCTGTGCAACGTAGTATGAGACCTTACTTCAAAGTGAAATTACAAGGAAAAAAAGGTTGAGGTTGTAGCTCAAGGTTAGAGAGCCTGCTTAGCATATGTTAGGCCATGCATTCAATCTCTAACAGTAGGACACAAAAAAAATACAGGTTTTTATTATAGATCACTAGAAACCTTTTAGTTTTAGTTTTATTTGAGAGTTTAAAATGTCTAGTATGTACAATGGAGCGGACCCAACAAGTGTGTTAATTAAAGTTACATAAATGTTAAGTTCCTTTTACTAAAACTAAACATGATGCTTACTTATTTCCCCGGATGAGAAAAAAGAATAAACAAATGAACCAACAAACCCTACAAAATATGAATTTCCATACAGAATGGCCAAACAGAATAAGATACATAACTAATACTTTCTGACATCTACTTTAGGATATTTAGAGTGTTCCTATAAATTTGCTTCATTGTTGAAACATTTACTATTAAGATTTAGCTTTTAATTTAGCAAATTTTCTGCTGTAGTTTAGCTAAACATTTCCATCATAATATTATTTTAGTATGACAGTAAAAAAAGAAAATTCTAAAATCCATAGGCTTAACTGTTTGGGACTTGGCTGAGACTAAAGAGACATCATTCTGTTTTAATTCAGAGTTTCAACAAGAAATGGAACCAAAACTGAGTGGTCCGAAAAGATTAAGGCTTCACATCAAGCAAGATCCCTGGAATCTTCCCAGCAGCACCCGTGCTCTTGCTCAGAACATCAGAAAATTTGTTGAAGGTCAGTCTGAACAGCAAAGAACATTGTATAGTATCAGCAATAAGCATTTTAGACTCATTAAAACTAAAAGTCTGGTAATGCCTCATTTCTTTTTGCAGCGTTTCATTTTGCAAGGAAATAAAAGGAATGAAATAGGTGAGGGAGGAAGAGAGAAAGAAGTAGCATTGCAGAACCTTGTGTTCCAAGGATCAGAACATTGTAGAGAGCGTCGTGAACATTCTCAATGAATAAAATAAAGCTGATACCTAGGAAAACAAATGGAACACTGAGACTTTTAATATTTTTCTGATACAGAAGAGTCTCAAAGGATTCACAAAAGGCACGAATCCTAATGCTATGGGAAGTCTAAAATCAATTGTGAATCATTATGAGAATGAAAATAATTGCAGTTTCCAACATTAGCTTTTAAGTTTCTTTTTTGTAAGTCTTTGCCTCAGATGATTATCATCATGACATTGCTTACATGACACTCTATAATTGATGCAGCCTGTAAATTGGATACGTAAAACATGGAGACAACTCCACTTGGTCTGAATGCATGCTATTTGTGGTCAGAGTTATTAGTAGAAAACTCTGAGAGTATCCAGTGATTATGATATAAAATATGAAACGAGAAACTTGGCTAATTTAAAAATTGTCTCATTTAGCTATTCCGTATTCAGTGATCAGGCTAGCGATTGGCAATGTCTGGAAATATTTTAGTTGTCACAGTTCTGTGTGTGCCACTGACGTCTGCTGAGCAAAAACCAGGGGATGCTGCTGAACATTCTGTAATGTGATAGCAGTCATTCACAGCAAATAATTATTTGGCCCCCACTGTTGATGTTACTAAGGTTGAGAAACAAGAATGATAAATATGATGCTTTGTTTACATTTTTATTCTTCAGTCAGTTGTGTGATATTTGGGTATTAGCAACTCTAGTAACTATGTTTTTAGGGCCGAATAGAGAGCTACATACTACACTGAGCAAAGACAGTTCCTTGTATCTGATGGAGTCTGAATGAGTCACTCAAGTCTTTTATCCTCAGCTTCCTCGTTTATTAAAAAGGGAAGGTTCAAATTCCTATTTGATGATCCCTATTTGGTGATTACTACGTCTTTAGTATTTTAAAAATCCCCAAGAATAATGTTCAAGATATCATTTCAGATTGATAGAAAGAAAGATTGTATAAATATGGAACATTTTCCCAAACAAATCACAGCAGTTCTATTATGTGACGAAATCTTTTATCCTTCACAACTGGGTTTCTTGGCTGTCTTTTTACTTTATGGCTTAATATCGTGGTTACCTCTTGAGCTTTGTAACATTACATTTAGTGAAAATTCTGAATTATCCTCTTCCAGAATCACAGATATCAAAAATGATAAATTTAGTTTTAAAAGAGGTAAGTTTAGAGAATTGAAGCATATTCCTTACAAAGTATGAAAAGATAGGTATTCTTGAATAGATGCTAGTAGCATAATGCTCCCAGTGGCTGTAAACTATACAGTTGTTCTTATCATATTTTTTCTTGTTAATTGTGAAATAAATTAATTTGTTTTTAGACTAAATGTATCAATTTGGAATGGGCAAAATCATGAACTTTTTTTATCATATGTGAAGAACTTTATTTTTAAAATGTAAATTTCTGATTCAGGATAGAAAACAATATTTTAAAACATACTTAATTTAAGAACCTTACATTTTCAACTCAGGTCCTGGTTTTACACTCTTTGTACCTCAGATTGGAATTAGCAGCTGCCAGTGATAACTGTCCGTCCATACTGATTGGTATGGGTTGTGAATATTGGTGCCCCCTAGCTCAGGGGAGCCCAGCAGTTGATTGACTGTGGTTGAGTGTGGTGAGAGTATTATAACTGGGGGAGACATTTTTACTTGAGTACCTGCCATCAGCATTAGTAAACACACATTCAATTCTTTGTTCCATATAAAAATTAACAGTGTTTTCAAAATCGCTTATTTTTTTCAGCTATAGAGTTTCTCATTTTCTTTTTCTGCATTTTGTTCTAGTGTTCTAAAACATATCTCATTTTCTGCATTTTTCATTATGCTGCAGTAATAATGATGATTTTCTGGGTCATCTCCCTGTCTTCATTTTTTCTGATCCATATATGCCACTAATAGGTTAATCTTCCTAAAATATGTTCATGATTTCCGTACTCTGCCTCAGAACCTTGCAGTGCTTTCTGTTAATGTCTGGACTCATTATTCTGATGTTAGAAACTACTTTTCAGTAGTCTTTCTAATTGTGTCCCAACCTTAGCCTCTTGATGACATCATAAAATCAGTGCTACATCATTTAGTATTTGTTATTCATTCTCCAGTATATTCCTTTGCTAGTACTACGTCCCACTGTTACATTACGTACGCCTCCCCTAATACTCTACATTTTCAAATTTTTATGAAATGTTTTCTTGTCTTAAAAGTCTACCCCAGCTTCAGGTAGGCTTATATTGTAGTAACAATGCTTTTTAAAGATTTTTAATGTATATTCCCATTTATTTTTCCTACTCAGACCTATAAAGTTGCTAATATCAATGTTGACCTCATTTATGAATGAGCTAGTTGAGACTCAAAGCAATTTAGCAAATAAAGGTCACAAAGTAATAATGTAGCAGATTGGTTTTTCTCTTAGTTCACGATGCCTTCCCGGTTCTGAAAGATTGTTATTCGTACAGCCTCACTTGTAAAATATAATGTCCTTTGAAGTATTACCAGCATTTCTTGTCAGTTAATTTTTTCTCTCTCTTTTGTGAACCTGTCTAGACTAGGATGCAGCTTAAATATTTTTGCCTCTTATATTATCTATAATACTGGACTCACAGAAGAACATTTGTAAGTTTGTAAATTTACCTATTAAAAATGAACTCTACCATTTGGAAGCAAATGGATGTCTGGCTCATTGAACAGAGCAATGAGTGTAAAGTTAATATATTTATTAAATATTTTTGATTGGCTCTGTGTGAGATCAGATGGAAAAGAGAATGGAAAAAATATATTTATATTTATTTGACAGTTTATTGACATAGACTGCAATAGCTGTAGAGAACACCATACAGGCTGAACATCTAAAGATGACCTACAAAGTTAGTAATATTTAATGGTGTTTCATTATCTCATTTAATTCAGAAATGAAAGATGTTTTAGGGCTTAAGTATAGATACGATTTCTACACACAGGCAAGAGTAGTATGTCAAATAAACAGATTTTTATTACTCAGTATACTAACATCATTCTCATTTTTCACCCAATTAGAATGTGATATTGATTGCAGAAAAAGGGTAAAAAAATTAACTGAAGTGTTTCTTTTTCTTTTGTTGCAGAGGTAAAGTGTAGAATACTCCTGGCTCTTCTTGAATATTCAGGTAACATTTTGAAGCAAGCATGGCCTTGAATCTTTGAAGTCTAATAATATAAAGCTAATACCTTCAACTGTTCTCAAAGATAAATGGGTGTATATGATCTCTGCCTTTTCTAAAGGCTTGAAGATTTTAAAAACTACTTACATAGTTTTCACAAAAACTTAATATACATTCACTTTTGATTATTAGTAAAAATATGAAAATAAGCTGTTATAAACTTAGATAAAATTAATTGTGCAAATAAAACTTGCTGCAATATACTTAATTTTTTAATGAGTAAAAGTATAGGAAAAAAATTTGTAAATCTTAATCATATAATAGCATTTCTAATATGCAAAAATATTAGTGGAAAATTACACTAAAAAGTAATTAAATACTTGATCAAACACTATGTAATAGATGATAGGCTGTTAGCCTTTAAAGGCAGGAATGTACTTTCCCTTTTTTTGTCTTTCTTTCTTTCTCTCTCTCTTTCTTTCTTTCTTTCTTTCTTTCTTTCCTTCCTTCCTTCCTTCTTTCCTCCTTTCCTCCCTCCCTCCCTCCCTCCTTCCCTCCCTAACACAGGGTCTTTCTTTGTAGTGCAGGCTGGCCTCAAACTTGCTGTTACCCTCCCTCTTGCTTCAACCTCCTGAGTGCTGAAATTACAAGCATGTGCCACCATTCCTGGCTGTTTTGATCATCAAGAAATATCTAAAATAATAGTTTTCACAGTGTTCAACAAATATCTGTTGTAAGAATGAAATAAAATTGATTTCAGTGAAAAAGGAGAAAACTATGATGTATTTCAACAAGATCTTTTTGCAAGATGCATTTCAAAAGGATATGGATCATAAAATTGGGAAGACTTAAAAACATGCCATCCAGGAGGCTGGGGATTTAGCTCAGTGGCATAAGTGCCTGCCTTGCAAGCAGGCAGTTGTGAGTTCTGGTACCGATAAAAAGGAAAAAGACAAAAAACAAAACAAAACCATACCATCCAATAGGAGTGGATAATTTACTATTATGTAACTATGTATCTTTTTCATCTAGATTTAAAGACATATATATATATATATATATATATATATATGCATATTTTTACTGTAACCTGTTTGTCAAGTGTGTGTGTATAAATACAGAAATAAGCACATTATAGTTCCTTTATATTTTGCTAAGAGTCTGTAACTAAAAGTATAAGCTGAACAATAACCTGTTATATCAGTTAGCTTTTGTTATGTTTAAAAAGTGCTTCTAGTCTTTGTGTCTCAAAACAACAAGATTTTACGTTCCTCATGTGTCTAGTGTCAATCTGACTTGTTCTTACGTTAATACTGATTGGGTTTATCCATGTGTCTGCAGCCAGGTGCTAGGCACAGGTGACCTAGGGCGACCTCACTGACATGTGCAGTGATTGGATACTGATGATGGTTGAGGTACACGGCTGACTTGGGCTCAGGCCTATCGTCATCAGTGTGGCTAGCCTGGGCGTAGTCATGTGGTAGATTGAGTGCACACGAGCTCGTCAGCTTCTGTTGGCCAAGGTGTATGACTGGTAGAATTAAATGGAAGTTGATAAGGCCGGGACTCTGCTGTGTCTTGTGAAATGAGATCTCACTATGTTGTCTAGACTGGACTGCAGTTCTTCCTGCCTCAGCGTTCTAAGTATCTAAGTCTGTAGGTATATACCACTTGTCTGTCTTAGGATTCTGACTTTGATGGGAAGATTCTCAAACTTATATTGCAAGGATCTGCATAGAGACAGAAGAATGTATGAGTACTTTTACAATCTACTATACTTGGAAATTTTCAGTTATAAATGGATAAACAAGCCAAGTTAACCAAGAGGACTTTTTGGCTGGTTGGTTGGTTTTTGCTTTAATTAAACAAGTTTCTGCCTTGCTTTGTGCTCTATAGTAATGATAATAAAAGTCTCTCACCGTTTTTAAACTTTGCTAATAGTACACTTCAAAGAACCCATTTTCATGGCTTTCCTTGGGTTCTTACAAACCCTAGAGGAGAATATTGTTTTCACAGTTTAAAAGGTAAATAAGTCACTCTTCAGACAGATTAATAAGAGCTGGTGTTGTGGGTTGTGTCTTGATATTCCCCCCAAATCTCATGCAATCATAGAAGAGGTTTGTTTTGGAGGTGGCTGGATCTAAACTGTGTAAGGCTGGGATTAAGGTAACCTCACCCTGGATGTGAGTGCTACCTACCCTTAGGGTGTATAGCCTGGATAGAATACATTGGTGTGGGATCCAGGTCTTCAGCTGGATTCTTTGGGTCCCTAGTGCTGATTTTGACTTTTTAAAGGTGAATATTATAACATAATTCTATAAATTATGTCCTGTATTAAATCTATTCCTTTGTAAATCTTAGTTTTCTTTATTCATTAATATTTCAGTGTTCTGGCAAGTAGTTACTTTGCTTTTCTTTTCTTTTTTTTCCCTACCATGATTTTTTTCCTATTTCTTTGCTTATTTCTTTTCCCATTTATACCAAAGCAGTAACCAAGGTATCCGTGTATTTGGCTGTGCAGTTATGTTCTTCACTTGAAAAGGATATATTGTATTAGTATTAGTCACCTTTACGTTGCTGGACAAAATACCTGAGACCTACAATTTAACCTTGTGCACTTCACTGTTTAGGGGATTTAGTCCATGGTCTCTTGGCTGCATAGCACAAATCTCATGGTGGGTGCTGTAGCAGAACAAAGCTGCTCACTGTGTGGCTGCCAGGAAGCAGACAGGGAAAGTTGTCAGAGAGGAAGGGGGACAGGGACCTGATACAGACTCCGGTCATGTCCGTTGTCCACTCATACTGCCAGAAATGGACCTTATTTATCGCCTGGCAGCTCCCAAGCCAACCTCATTACCAAGCTTAATGAGACACTACTAAATACTGTGCATTTCTTCACCCCTTTCATTCATTTCTTCTTCTCAAATAACCTTTTGCTATTATTTGTTGTTCATTTTTCTTTCTTTTCCCCACAGTTTCCACATCAGAACAGTATCTAGGATTCATTGTATCTAGAAATTAAGTCACTCTCTTTTGACCAGTTAGCTAATTACAGTATTTGAACTTGTTAAAAAAGCTGAGAGGAAATGAAGTGTTAGTATTTTTAAATATATTTGTAGATGAAGTTTTAGGTGCTGAATTACTAAAATGAAACTGAAATCTTTGATAAGTACAAAAATGATTTATTTTTGCGTATATTCCCAGTGCAAGGCAAATCTTACTTTCTGAGAACAGCAAGCAAACTATCACAGAACCCCAGAACGCCTTGCTTTGCTTCTTTGCTAGAAGCTGGAGGCAGCCACTGTACTTCTTGCTGTAACCTTGATAAAAATAAAGAGTGAGAAGATTTTTAGAAAAAGGTGGACCCTGGTGAATTTTAAATGAGTTCGTAATTAAAAGGGAAAGACTGGATGTTTTTCTGTGAGTAAGCAGATTTTGGTTTCTTTATTTGTCGTGGTGTTCCTTCTCTGTTCAGCAGGAAAACTGAGCAGTCACTCACTCAGTGCCAGGAACTGCTAGAGGCTAGAAAAGAAGTATCACATGCTGTTATGGTTTAAATATAAAATTTCCCCCCAAAAGGTCACACGTTTGGAGGGCGACTGGATCATGGGGGCACTAGACTCAATAGTAGATTCATTCATTGATGAGTTCAGTAGCTGAATGTGCTATTAGGAAATGGAGCAAAGTTAGAGGTGAGTCACTGGGGTAATACCTGGAAATGTGTGTACTTGTTTCCAGTTCCTCCCTTTTCTCTTGGCTGTCTTTTTGCCATAGGTTAAGCCCATTTCTCTGTCATGCCCCTCTGCAAGCTCATTCTTGCCTTGGAGCCATGGACTGCAACAATGAACCAAAATAAGTTCTCCTCCATCAGGTTGTGTTAGGTGTTTTGTCCCAGGATGAGACAGTAAGATAATTGCTTTAAATGTTTTCTTTTAATCTCATTTGTCTTAATGGCACACCTAAAAAGTAGGAGTGAACCCCATTTTACAGGTGGGGGTCTGTTGCCTAATATGAGGTTTGTGATGGGGAGCTAAATGATGATCACATGACTGCACTGCCCCCGAGCGTAACTTGTAATTTATACTCTTCTCCTGGCTCTAGTGCGCAGATGGTCCCTTGCGGACCATAAATGCTTAAAGGAGCTCGCACAATACTATGTAATTATCTTCCTCCTTGAAGGATGCCCCACGTCTGTGGTGAGAGAAAGCAGTTTTTGGTACTTGCTGAGAGAAATAATTTCTCAAGGGCATGGGTAGAAATTCCATTACTTCAGTAAGCTTCAGTGGTTCAAGGAATGGACTATTGAACAATGGTTTAAAGTTTGCTAGATGGAGAGGGAAGGATAGGCCTGCTGACAGAACTCAGAAACAAATGTGGGTTGTCAGGGCATCTGATATTTCACTGCTGCTGAGCGGTGTGTAGTTTAGAGGGTAGGTGTGTGCATCCTTTGTTCCGGTTGCTTTCAGTTCTGTTTTCGTACTATATTCTCACTGCAATGAAGATTATTGCTGAATTGTGAGATGAGTGGAGGGAAGGGGTACACTGAGAAGCTGTAACACAAAGCAGGGATGTATATCCAAGACCTTGCTTATTCTACAGTTTTCTAGCTTTGTCGTTCACTACGAGATGTAACTTGTTAAAAGTTCTTGAAAAGCTCTTGAGATAGGTGTATGCTGAAGTCTGTGCACCAAGTCTTCAGCTGTATGTTGAAAATAGGGAAGTAGCAGCAGCATATCACCTCATGAAGTCTTGAGGCTTTATTGTCTTCCATTTAAAAATATGTTGGTTTAAAATTTAAATGAGAATGTGATCCAAGGCATCATGTGTATCTCTGTCACTTTATTGTGAGCAGTCATGCCTGAGTCTCCAATTTGGAATTCATTCATTAATTGATGTAAGCTTTTTAGTGTCCATGGACATTCATTGCTAAAACTTTGAATTAATGAATGAATGTAACTTTTATGTGGCAGTTGTATTTATCAATAGGTTTTGTGCAGTGGAAACACTGGTGAATATTTTGATTTGTTAATGAGAATGAATGAAAATCTCAGTTTTAATGCATGCAGAATATATACAGTAGTACAGAGTAGATTAAACATCTATTTTTTTTTTGAACTGCCTTGGTATTTGATTTTTTTTATATCTATTTTTTTAGAATAAAAAAGGAAAAAATTCAGATTTCATATCTAAAGCATTGCAGCCAGAATTATTTTTACAAGTAGCAAGGTGATGGACTCTTGTAATCTCTTCTGAAGCTTGAAGTAGAACCAAAGCCTTGCCTCTCTGTGCTTTTGTTTCTCATTCTTAATATCGTTAGTTTTTTTCAAATTAGACTTTATGAAGTTATTCTTGAGTTATAAGTGGGTGTATTCATCCTGAAGCCCCTGAAGTATTTTTAAAATTTCACCCAGGTTGACTATAAGATAACTGAAAAACAAAGTAAAAATATAACAGGAAGTTTAAAACAACTTTTTAAAATTTAGTTTCTGTCTCAATACTTCATCTCTACACGGGAGCCTAACCTATCTGAAGCACCCTCTTAAGTCAAGCTAAATGCAAAGATCATAAGAAGCCTGAGAATGCTGTCATACATTTATTCACAATGCATTTTTAGCTCTGCTAGCCTATTAATTTTGTTCGTTTGTGAAACGATATAGAATTTATATTCTCTGTTATAAATTTTTTCTTGAGAAAAGTTTATTACAAGTTTAGAGGTTTTAGTGTTTCCTGTGTAACACTCTTTCCTGTCTAGTAAGTAGCACAGGACACATGGCAAAGAACTGCTTAAGAGAAAAGTCTTAGCGTATTACTTTAGTTGAACTGTTTAGTTCATCATTTGGACCTACCAAAGCAGCAAGTTCATATTGCTCAACCTAACAAATAAAGATTTTCTATATTAAATTAAATATCTTAATGCATACTATACTTTCCAATAAAATTTTTGAGAGAAGCTCTACTAACAGTGAAACTGATGCACAGCAACTATGTGATGTATACATGTTTTTGAAGGCCACTGAAAACAGATGTTCAGTGTTTGTAGTAAACATAATAAAAACTATGTATTATGGTCGATAAATCGAAGTATTCAACCCAGAAAAAGTAACATTTATCTCCATTTTTCGTTAATATTGACAGTGTTTTTTTCTAGAGGATACTAAAACCTTTAAAATATTGAACTACTTTTCAAACATGATTGTTTTTCTTATATGTTGTTCTTCTAGTGCACATGATTTTTAGTGTGCAGAATGTGTGGCCTAGTATTCATGCATTTTATGCAATTTGTACACATCCAGCCACTGACAGAAGTTAACACAGCATGTAAGTTTCTTTTTATTTGAAAAAAACTGTCTCAGAAATGGTAGCTCACAAGGCAAACACATCTTCAAAGTGAGTCTATTAAAACTCCAACTAACTGCTGGATGAGACTTTTAGTAAATACTTAAAAATCAATATGTACTAAAACTATGAATCCATTACTTATGTCAAAGCACTCATCAGAATTCAAATTCCTATAAATTTGATGTATTAATTGCTCATTAATTCAGATGTCTCAATTTGGGAGACATAGAATGGCTAATTATTATAAACAACTGAACAGCATACTCTTTCTTCCTGTGCATTTCACATCAATATTTGGATCGGTTTAGTAGATACTTTTTAAAAGTGTTAGTGATACTGACTTTCATTTGTTAGCACAAACTGACTCAACTAGAATTTGAGGCAGTGTAGCAAATACAAATTGTATCTCATCAGTAAAGAAAATATACATAAGTGAAGTGTTATTTCTCTCATTTTTATAAAGCAATCTAATGATTACAAATGAGAGTTAAATTATGAATTAAGAAAAAAATTATAGTATTCCTAAATTTTTTGGTGTTCAATGTTTGCTAGAATGTATAATTACTAAAATATGTGTGCTCCTTAATATGCTATATTTTTCACATGGCATGGATTGAGGGAAAGATGAAATTGCAGTGAATGTAAATGCTTAGCAGATGGTTGTGACACTGTTCAAAGCTGTGATGTTCTTACTTATCACAGACAGTGAAACGCAGCTCCGGAGAGACATGGTTTTCTGTCAGAGTCTCGTGGCCACCGTCTGTGCATTCTCTGAACAGCTCATGGCTGCCTTGAACCAGATGTTTGATAACAGCAAGGAAAATGAGATGGAAACGTGGGAAGCCAGCAGAAGGTGGCTTGACCAGATAGCGAATGCTGGTGTTCTTTTTCACTTTCAGTCACTTCTGTCACCAAACTTGGTAAGGAATCACATGACTCCCAGTGTCTGCATCAACTGTAACTTACATCGTTACATGCTGCCAAAATGAAATAGTTGGGCTTTTCCCCCTCATGCTTTCCTTAATTATTGTTACTGTACGTGTTAACTATTTGAGAGAATGTATTTTTCCATGGTCTTTCAAGTTTTAATAATTACATAGAATTTGTTCCTTCTTCCCTGGTTTTTATTTCTCTGTGGCTGCTAAAAGCTGAGATAGCCCCACCTGTCACTATTTCTTGTAGCACTAAGCTCTGACTGAACAAAGTCATCAGAAGAAAGAGGGTCTCTTTGTTGCTATTCTTTTGTGGGATCCAGAAGAAGCAGCCTTCCCTAAAACCCTGCTCCTGATAGGTTGATAATCTGGATAATACTTGACAGATGAGTTCAGACAGCTCCCATACTGTACTGTCTAACAGTCTGCTTGAAATTTGCATGTGTTAAATAATTTTTAGTTCTTTCCTTTATGTGCATGTTTGTTCTGTTGCATCTAAGAGTACTGTACTAAGTAAAATATGCCATGTTTATGTATCTAGAATGCATATGAAGAGAACATTTTAAAATATTTGAAAATGAAACTATGGTGAATTTATAGTTTTTCACAAACAATTTCTGTGGCTGTGATATGCTTCATGATATGTAAAGTTACAGTTGTTCACTTTTACATAGAAGTTTTAGGTGCTCATTAAACAGAACTAATAGAAATCTGACTAAATGTAAGCTATTTCATTTGTTAAAGTATACTTAGAAAATAGAGCTACTAAGTAGTGCAGCTGAGATGTTAAACAAGTACATATGTATATATATAACAAATACATATTTGTTTACATATATTATATATAATTTTATATCTAAATAATAGTTTTGTCCACTGATGTTTAGGGTAGAGAGATGATTTCTGCACTGCCTTATAGCTTGAGAACATTCTGGAATGATTAGTTAAGGAAGTCAATCTCAGTGTACTTTAAAGAAATAGAAGTTGATTCTTTAAGGAAAAAAAAAACTATGTACACCATAATTGTGTGTGATCAATTCATTTGTTTAGTTTGAAAGAAGGAATTTTCAGAAGTATTATCAAATGTAAATTATATCTCATTAGGGAGCCCACTTCTCAACAATATGGTAAGCCTTACTTATTTCTTGAACGAGTAGGTAAATAAATGAGGCTTTACTTTAAAACTGCTGTGGTCTAATCAAGTGCTACTACTTTTACTTTAAACTTGATTTTATTTGCATTCTTAGACATAAAAGAAAATATTGACAATATATGAAGCATCCTTAAAACCCAACAGTAGACAAATGCCCCAATTTAAAGTTAACAAAGGATTTCAGTCGGTATTTTTTCAGAGAAGACAAAAAATGGCCAATAAGCCATAAAAAGATGATGAATATCATTAGCCGTTAGAGAACTGTAACTTAAAGAAAGGCTGCAGTGCATGTCATATGGATGGCTACAATCCAAAAGAGAGGTAATGACAAGTGTTGCTGAGGACCTGGGGAAATTATAAAAAATTATAAGCCTCATAAGTTAGTTACAGGAAGATAAATCATTGCAACCATTTTGGAAAAGTTTAACACTTCATCAAAATGTTAAATACAGCATTTCCATGTAACTAAGAAATTCTACTCTAACAGAAATAAAAGCTTATATTGCTTTAAAATATCCAAAGGTTATCAAAAAACAAAATTAATCAAAGGTGTATATGGTCAGTTTGCCTCTATATTAAGAATATAAAACCTACCTGGGAATGTAAATGACTCTCTGGGACTGTAGCCACTGGCGTCTGGGTGTCCCTGAGCTCTGGGCACATCTGGTTGTCATATAAGTATGCCTTTGTCCATGACTACTGGGCAAACATGACTTGTTCTGTAATACTCAGAGGCCAGAATGTTTGAAATGTTTTTTCCTATGTAGGATTCTTCTCAATCAGAAAAACACTGATTCTTCAGTCATGTTACTCCCTTTTAGCTTCAAGACATTCTGGTGTTTAAAAAGGATTTTTAGAAATAACAGTATAATAAACATTTATACAGCACTTATCATATACCATGCGCTATATTAAGCTCCATGCCAAGGTACAAAGGGGACAGACAGCTCAACCTATTTGTTTCCATGCTGTGTCCTGCTGTGATGTCCAGGGCTGTGTTACTATTTCTTTTTCACATAATGAAAATTCTTCACACTTCCTAAAGACTATTTACACTATCCTTAAGTATAGTAAAAATTTAGAGCAACTTGTTACATATATGATGCATGTTGAATTTAAAAAAATGAAATAAATTCTATCTTTAATAGGTAAACTATGTGTGGTAACCTTAATTCTACTTTCTTTATGAGACTGATAAAGGATACTTAGGAAAATGCATTAAAATGCTGATAGAAAGGCCAGATTCTTGTAGCAGAAAAGATGATATTGCATGAATTTGTTCCTACCTCTGAGCCGTACCCGTCACATCTGGACAGACATGTGTTGTAAGAAAGTAACAAATGGCTAAAATAAACTGCTTCCCATATTTACCAGATTTTAAGTGAGGTGAAAATCATTCTTGCCACCAAGGTCTTCAGAAGACCAATACATATGTACATGGAAATTGCATTTATCACAGTTCTGATAGTGGGCAAACTGAACAGTAAATAAATGATCTTTTGTATAATAGGATACCTGTTACGAAATATGTTTTATGTGTTTATAGATTTTTTTCAGCCTCAGACAATAAAGTGTAGTATAACTTTGTTATTAATATTTCATACCTACTTATTTTTTTATGGCTGTTACTTTCATGAGATTTCAGAAATTAATAGCTTTTTTAGATTTGTTTCCAAGTGAAGTCACCATAATTATAATCTAACTGTACAACAGTGACAAAATGGTATGTATGAACACCTAAAAATACAGAAAAGGGAATATATAAAATTAAAAGCTATGTAATTTTTAAGAATCGTTAATTTTACACAGGAAATTCCTTGGGGTTTGTTGATACTGTTGTTTTGTATGTACATGTCATAATTTATTGCAGATTCACATAATATTTTGACACTTTATAACATAATATGCTATATTTTATTTTTCCTTCTTTGTAGACAGATGAACAAGCCATGCTAGAAGATACACTGGTTGCACTATTTGATTTGGAAAAGGTTTCCTTTTACTTTAAACCATCAGAAAAGGAACCACTTGTTGCAAGTGAGTAATTTATGTGTTACAGAATTTTTCAGCATCACATAATAAAATGTGGTATAACTTTGATATAAATAATTTATACCTCATAACTTACAAATTGAAAGACCAGAAAGTAACCTTTTCACTTAATTTTCCACTTCTAAACCTGACCTAGAGAGCATTAGAACTTTCACATTCAGAGTAGTGCTACCTACAGTTCAGTATCATGTTTTATAGTTCTTTAAGTTATTCATCTACTAGTTTAGTATTTTCATAAATACTCTTAAAATGATTTCTGTCAATAGAAAAAAATTTTCAGGAGTTTTCTGTTATTTTTATATGTCACTCATTTTTCATACGTGTGAGAATCCTGTGATGGTGGTAGAAGGCAGAAGTTTCCTCTTGGCTGGGAGAGGGGACTTTTCATCTTTCCAGTGTCTAGCAGCATACATGTACTGTATACTATAACCCATGCTCTGAAGGTGATCATGGTATAATTTGTTCATCAAAAATTTCTTGAATGCTACTTCTTGCCAAGACTGTTTTAGTTTGTCAGCATCAAAAGAGAACTCTATGGACTGGAATTTCTCATGGAGCTTACATTTAAGTGGGGAGAGGAAATAGTAAGTCAGATGAATAAGTGAATTTTATAGTAAATTAGAAAGTACTAATGAAAGAGACTGTAACCTAAAGATGAAAGGGCAAGTGAGAGGTTGGACATAACAGGGCAGGGAGGGAAGCCTCACTAGGGAGCCCAGATCACAGAAGGGACTAAGGGAGCGACTCATGCAGATATTGGAGGAGGTGCCCTGGATTCTTTGGACTCCAAGGTAGGAAGACATGTGGCATTCTCTCAGGCAACAAGCAGGTCTACTTGGCTATATTAGACCAAGTGGAGAAGACAAGGGCAAAGTCAAGGTCAGACTGTGCAGGACTTGCTGGCCCAGGCGAGCACTATGCTTTCCTACCCAAGCCATTGAGAAGATTAACAGGGGAGTCTACCTTGTGTGCTAGAAGGCTGTATCTGGCTGCTGTGTTGAATACACCATTCAAGGGCCAAAAACAGAGGCCTGGAAACCAGGTGGAAAGCCCCAGAGTGACCTGGGTCAGAGATCATAGTGACTTTGTCTTAAGGATAGCTGTGAAGATTGTTTTTTAAAAAGTCTATGCATTTTCTATTAATTTACACAAGGAAAGAGAACAGGATTTTATTAAAACTTTGTTTTCTGTAGGGAACAAGAAAGAGAACAAGAACATGAGGTACAGAGATAGAAATATGGACTCTTGTTTGTTTGTTTTGGTACAGGGGATCAAACTCACAACCTCATGCTTGCCAGGGAGGCACTTATGCCGCTGAGCTAAATCCCCAGCCAGAAATATAGGTTATATTCAAGATAGATTTTATTTTCCTGGCAGTGGTATTATTTGATCAGTATAATATTTGAAAAAATTATGTGATCTTCTTTGTCTACAGATAGAATAAGATGTATTTTCATTTACTTGAATAGTGTAGGCACGGTTTTGTTGAAGGCAGGGAAAACACTATTTTGTGATAAAACTTAATATATTTTTAAAGTTTCACCTGGGAAAATATAGGCTCACAGGAGATCTCTTTCCCATGGTTCCAATGCAATATTTTGGCAAATGATCTGTAGAACAAGTAGAGCCAAAATTAAGCTTTGTAATATATTTCCTTATTATCTATCCACTCTAAGAAATTTCACTGGCACATTGGAACCTAAACTAAATATAAAGGTAACTGAGATCATGTAAGTAATGTTAGTATGCAAATGTAACCATGCATGTAACAAATACACATTGGGATATGCATATGGCAGTATATTTTTGGGTATTTCTTCAAGGCATAGCTTTGACTTCTGAAAATAGTGAAGCAGCAGTTTCAATGCTTTATAATTACATATTCTGGCAAATTAAAAACAGTAATGATAGGAATGTAGCTCTCACTTTAAGATGCTCAGGAAAGAAGAGAATTACATAGTTACTCAGGGTCATCATGTCTTAAATGCTATAAG
This sequence comes from Cavia porcellus, assembly GCF_034190915.1. Classification (NCBI taxonomy): domain Eukaryota; kingdom Metazoa; phylum Chordata; class Mammalia; order Rodentia; family Caviidae; genus Cavia; species Cavia porcellus. Next base: position 44,586,954 of record NW_026947493.1, read on the forward strand.
AAAACTGGAGCTTTATTATTCATTGTGAGTAATTTCATCTTTCTGTATGTGTAGAAGCAGGAAAATCAGATTAGCTAATGAATTCTGCACCAGTGGAATGAGACTGGTTACCTGTCGGTCTATGAAGCAAGGTCTGAGCACAAAGGACTTGAAGTATGTGGTGTATATTAGTTAGCATTTTGTTACTGGGACCCAGGAACTGATAGGCACCATTTAAAAGAGAAGAGCTTTATTTTGTTTCATGTGTCAAGCGATTCAACCCATGGTCATCTGGCTTCAAGGCAAAAACATCAGGGCCCCAGAGCATGGTAGAGCCAGGAAGCCTATCTCGAGGTAGCCAGGAAGCACAGCAAGGAGCAGCAGCTCGACACACCAGGAAGTGTGCCAGCCAACCTCCTTGGTTATCACTAGTGTAAAGAGATCACTGACCTCAAGGTACCAGAGTTCAATTTCAGACCACATTCTCAGCTGTAAGCTCAGTGTTGCATGAATTATATAAGATAATACATTGGAAATTCTCTAACATTATGTGTGGCTCATTGTAGCATTTAGTGTTAGGGTAAACTGGGGCACAGTTGAGACCCCCGAGACAAGCAAAGTTTAAGCAATATGCAAGGGATTATTGCAGACTGACTGCAGTCAAGCCAAAAGTGAAAAGACCATTGGCCCCCAGCAAGGGGCAAGAGCATGTTTTATAGGGGAGTTTAGGTTTGCAAGGGGGACCTTACTGAAGGGGGTGCAAAATTTTGGATCTTTGAGTAGGGAGCCGGGGGCTGGCTGATAGGGCAGTATTGGGTATGGTGGAGGTGGTGTAGCAGGCACAGCATGTCTCTTGTGTTTTTTCAAGGAATCAGCTCTCTGCAGGTGGAGCTGGGCAGGGCAGCTACTAGTTGGTGGAGCTGTGTGGGGAAGCTGGTAGATTCTTATTACCACTGTGCACTCATAGCAGTAAGATCTGCTTGGGGAGTTTCTGTCTCCTATCTGTGTGGGAATCTGGTTCAGAGATCTGTCACTTAATAAATGTTTGTGTCCCTACTCCTTACTTTATTACTTTACATTCTTTTTAGTAACCTGTATTAATAGTATTTCCCATAGTCTTATTTTTGCAGTAAACAATCAAGATATTCTGGACAATTATGGTTTGTCGAGAACACTGAACTTAATTGTCTGAATTGAAGACATTACATTTTTACTAAAGAAATAATTGTTAAATATTTGTAGCACACTAAGTGCTGAGATAAATTCTAGGAACATTATGGTATGTATATAAAATAAATTCCCTGTTAGTATGAAGCTTAGATTGTAGAGAAAGATATTAAAGAGTAAGTGGCCAATTTGACTACTTTTCTGATATGAAAGTTACAGAGAACATTCTATGTCCCATTGTATAGTGAAAAAGGAGTAAATTGTCTAAATGATTAGACTGTGTAGAATAAATTTATTTTGTGGAAAATATTTTTTAGAGAATCCTGTGACAGTAGATCTTGTCCTTTTCAGTGGTGACACTGGTAGTTTTATAATTATTAGAAGAATATATATATATTTGTGTCCCCAGCATTTCTTAAGCATAGTGCCTAAACAGTGAATGGCAACATGGATGAGACCAATAGGGGCTGACAACTTAAATGGAGACAACAATAAGAAATTAAGTACTATAAAGGTAGTTGGGGCATGATAGATCCTATGAAGCATGTGAGCAGATGCATGAAGAAAAAGAGTGATGTGGCCACTTAAGGGGTGTCCAGAGAAGGCTCTTTGTGGAAATAGCTTTTAAGCTAAGATGTGAACTACAGATAAGCTCAACCAGACCCCAACCTGTGAACCTCACTTCAGACAGAGGCCACACTCATTGGCCTCATTCTGTAGCCAGCTGCCATGTTGGAGGAACTGGAAGGTACCACTGAAACTCCTATCTAGGGTGAATCCTCTAGTTAGAAAACTTTTCCCAACTTGACCTGCAGCTTTAATATAAAATTACAATCAAAATTCCAGATTATTTCATGGATGTCAACAAAATGATTCTAAAGTTTACATGGAGAAAGAAAAGCCAGAATAAAGCTAGACATGAGGCTCAGCTGTAGAGAGAGTACTTACAAGGCCTAGGTTCAGTCCCAAGTACTGCTGCCAGAGAGCTTTTCCTCGAAGAATAATGGTTCTGAAGCATTTAATCTTTGTACAGTTATAATCAACTTTATTGTTCTTAGCAGATAAATTTCCACGAGAGAAAGGCAACGTTTTCAACTTCATTATTATTATGCACATTTTCAAAAAGCTTTTACATTTTTCATGTTGTTGAGAGTCCTTTGTACAATTTAGATGACTATTTTATTAGATGTGTCATTTGCAGGCATTTCCTCTGAATCTGTTGTTTGTTTTCTCAGTCTATTGACATAATCCTTCACAGGGCTGAAGTTTTAAATTTTAATGAAGTCCTGCTAATTAATTCTTTTTTGCTGGTTGCATTCTTAGTGTTATTTCTAGAAAGTCATTACCACATTCAAAGTCATACAGGTTTCTCCTGTTATCTTGTAGGATTTAAAAAACTTTCACATTAAAAGCGACTATCAGGTGTTCCAGCACCATTTGTTGAAGAGCCTACCTTTGCTGCACTGTGTGCCTTTACTTCTGTATCAGAAATATATTCATGAGGGTCAGCTTCTGGGTTTCATTTTTTATCTGTCTATATTTTGTACCATATCACACGTTCTGGGTACTACAGCTTTTTACAGTAATCCTTGAAGGTAATGTCTGCCCTCCAATTTTTTTTTCCCTAGTATTAAGTTGGCCATATTGGCTAGGTCTTCCTTTCCTTCCTCCCTTACTTTTCCCTTCCTTTCCTCTCTTTCCTTCTCCTCCATTCCCTTTTCTCTTTGTGCGGTACTTGTACATGCTAGGTAAGTACTCTACTGCTGAGCCTCATCCCAAGCTTTATTCTGGCTTTTCTCTCTCCATGTAAACTTTAGAATCATTTTGTTTACATCATGAAATAATTTGGAATTTTGATGGAATTTTATGTTAAAGCTGCAGGTCAAGTTGGGAAAAGTTTTCTAACTAGAGAATTCATCCTAGAGAGGAGGGTATCTCAATAGTATTGAATATAGGGTAGTTCTTCATTTATTTTGATATTTTTAATCGGAAATGTATAACTTTTAAAATACACAAGTATTTCATTTTTATATAGGGAGCTTAAATAAATGTACTGTGTTTTTCTTATTGTAAAAGCTAAGATTTCCAGCATGGTGTTGAAAGAAGACATCTTGCACCTTCCTGATTTTAGTGGGAAGGCTGACTTCTCATCATTACATATGATGTTACTGGAGGTTTTGTAGATACTCTTTATCAAACTGAGAAAGCCCTCTTTTACTTGTTTACTGAGTATTTTATTACCATTAAGTGCTAGATTTTGTCAAATTTTTTCTGTATTGTTGTGATCATGGAATTTTTCTTTAGTTTCATTTTGGTGGATTACACTAATTGATTTTCAGATACTGAGCCAGCCTTGCTTGCATACTTGGGATAAATTCCATTTGATCTGGACTTCTTAATACATTATTAGATTGGGTTTGTTAAATGTTTTTGAAAAAAATTTTTACATATATTCATTGTTATGCACTTTTACGGGTACAGCATGTACTTTGAGGCAAATAACTTGCATTCTTTAACATAGTACTCATAGTGATCAACACTTTAAAATATATACTTGCTAGTTTTTAAGTAAGCTTTAGCTGTTGTGTTCTTAGTATACCTTCATTTCTTCTATGTTAGTCCCGTGAGACTCCACCTCCTATATTACTGTGTTTCTTTCTATAGCATTAATCCTTTGTTAAAATTGATTACCTTGATAGTAAAGAGTAAGAGTGTGGAATTTGTGTTACTTAGCTTTTCCTTATTTCAACAAATACCAGAGGTAAACAATTTAAAAGGAGAAAATAATTATTTTGACCCCTGATTAAGAGATTTCACTCCATGGTTAAGCTCCCTGTTGGCTTTGGGCCTGTGACAGAAAGTATATCAGAGCAACGATCACATGGTAGAGGAAGCTGCTGGCCTCATGGTGGCTGGGAAGCAGAGAGGGAGAGGAGAGAATCAGATTCCAGGGTCCTCTTCAAGGGTGACCTTACTCCAGTGACCTTACTTCCTCCAGATAGGCCCTCTCCTCATGGTCCCACCGCCTTCCAGGAGTACCTTAGGGTGGTGACCACGCCATAGGCCTTTGGAGTCATGTAACATTCGAACTGTAACAGAACTTAACAAAAAATTAAAATATGTATTATGACAGGTTGAAAAGAACAAGATGCAAATACTTAGTATGTGTGAATCTATCATTTCTACAGTTTCCATGCATCTTTTTCAATTTAGAAAACAAAAAAAGGATTTGCCAGATCATGAAGATTCAATTAATATTTAATCCTTTGACTAAGAAACTTGCTTTTGCTCTTTCTTAAATTAATCTCTTCATATTTTCCATTTCAAAAATACAGTACCAAAAAACATTATTTCATGTAAAAAAGAGATTTATAAGTGTTAATACAATATCTTCATTATTGATATGCAGAATTTCATACATATTTGATCTGTGTATATTTATATAAATGAAAATGTGTATATTATATATATATTTTTTTTTAATCTATACATTTGGAACCTAAAATCTATGATCCTTAAATGATACTTGACCTTGAACACTAGTTTTATCAGTTTATTTCTAGATATAGAAGTAATAAATATTAAACTAAGATTTGTATTAAATTCTAACTGTGTTTTATCCTTAATTTTTATCTAGTTAGGGTGACTATTTTAGCTTTTTAGGAAAATTTTTCATTCTTTTGTAAAGGGGTAGAAATATTTACCATAGCTATGTATCATAAAAGGGAATGGATTTGGGATATCATTGTGAAATACTTCTACAATACAGTATTTCACCTTTTCAAATATTTGATTTTTTAAGTAATTAAACTTGGCATCTTTGAAAATTGCTACATGACTTTGGACAGGTAATTTCTAATGACTGTAGGGCATCAACAGAGGGTGATTCATTTTTGATTTGGTGCTCAGGGAATGGAGTATACAAAGCCCATGCTAATTTTGTTACTGTTTGCTGTGTATTTAATTTCTTGTGTATTACTTAAGAAGTGTACCCCAAGGCCTCATTTTGTCTAAAATATGAACAAGGCAGCTACCCTAGGATATTCTGAATCCAAGCCATGTGTAGCTGAACTCATTTTGTTAAGGGAGGCATCTGGTATGTCCAAGTATAACTATGTTTCCTATTACAGAATTTCGTGTGCAGTACAGTAATAAATCTGTTGCTTTAGCTAATGAGAACCTGATTTAATGTTCTTTCACTGAATAGCACTTTATGTATACCTGAACGTGATACACATGAGCACTTTAAATATATAATTTTCTAGGAATTTTCAGGATTCTTTGTAAAGACTGAAAGACTACCTTAGATAATCTATACATGTACAGTGTATGACATCCTGATTTCAGAGAGTAATGAAACCTTTAATGTCATTTTAGATGTGCCTCTTACGTACCAAGCAGAAGGAACCCGGCAAGCTCTAAAAATTTACTTCTACATTGATAGTTATCATTTTGATCAACTGCCTCAGCGGTTGAAAAATGGAGGAGGGTTTAAAATTCATCCTGTTCTTTTTGCACAAGGTAAACTTTTCCTTTCTATACTTCAAATACTCAAAATTTTAAACACAGAATTTTAACAATCAAGTGTTTTTTGTTAATTGGAAGATTCTCTTTGGCTTTTAGGGAATATATTTTGTTCTGAGGATATGTAGTAAGGAAAGAATGACCTATGATTTAAATATTTATCTAACAGGCTTATAGCATTATTTATAAGGGTGAAATATGATATCAGTAGCTTAAATAATGATAAATTTAAAAGGGCTAAATGAACTTGCTATTAGTTAAATCATAGTAAAACCATTAAAAATGTATGGTTAACATATTTTATGAAATAGAAAAAGTGTGATAGTGTACACATGCAGATTATTTTTGATTGTGTTGTAATCTCAATTATGTTGTATATATGTATATAAATTTAGGTATGTGCAATGTTTTCTGCATCTTTGAGTGGTTAAACTGATGCTTTTAAAAACATTTTATACATCAAATTTTTGTCAGGAAATATATATTACTGATCTTATTTTTTTTAGTAAGTGGTAGGGGTGATAAAATTAAGAGTAACATGAGTAAGAAGATTCTTGCCATGAGCTAGGTTTCCCAGGGAAGATCATTGATCTTTTTTATTTCCGAGGTTATTTATGCTGCCCTGAAAAGAGCAGAAGTAGTAAGGGCCCCTCCTGAAGCTCCTAAAGTGAGCATAGCATGTATCACAAGATTGTATCAACTTCTCTGAATAATACCATGAGTTTTGGTTTTTTTCTTTAGAGTTTTCTAGGTCTGCATTGGTGTTGCTGTGGACTTTTATGTTCTAATAAAAAATGAGAAGAGTAGGAAAATAAAATCAAGCTTTCTATATAACTGAAGAATAGGCAGGCATTTGAAATTTAAATTTAAGTAAAAATTTTGCTTTGTACATTTCCATATTATTTTTAAAAACTGAATTCAAAAAGATAGATCATTTTCTTACATTGCTGTAGTTTGAAAACTATGACTACCTCAGATATATTCTTGACAATACTGCATTTATGTTGAGGGAACTTTCAGTGAAATTATGACTGTAGGAGTGATTTAGAAGGCGTTTTAATTTCTGTTTGGAGGACTATGATTTATGGGTTGTGTCATTGTAGGTAATAAAGATTCTGTAAGAAAAAGAGTAAAGTCAAAAAACATTGAACAAAAATAGACCTTTCAAGATAACAGGACAATAGTTTAGCCAAAAGTGTATCAAAGTCCTTATAGAAATACACAGTTTGAGAAGATGGGAAGGTTCTGATCTAAAATGTTAACTTTTATAGGGCTTCATTAGGGATTGCAGTTGTTTCCAGTTTCTTCATTTATTTTCCTTTATGTCTCATTTTTAAACTGTCTTAAGAATCTTTACTGATAGGACAGATGGAACCTAGTATCTTCCTTTAAAATAATTGTTCCATTTATGACCCTCTACCTTAAATATCTAAGTAATCATGTTCAGCAGCCGACATGCCTAGGAGAAAGATTATCTTTGCAAGGATCCTCCATTTAGAATTTTGGCAAAACCAATTTTAAAATAACCCCTAAATATAGTTCACTGAATATAATAACACAAGAAAAACTATAGTAAACTTTAGGTTTTCCAGTTCTCATAGAATTAAAACATACGTATGATTTGAATAGGAAGCACGGGAAATATTTTTGTAGTTGAGGTTACAGAAGATTAAAAAGCATGGAGGGCAGTTGGTCTCATTACATATTTGCCAGGCTAAAGTGGTGTATTTAAAAGGGCCACACCGATTTCTTTGCAGTCATAAAGGCCCCCGGAAGAATCATTGGTTACTCATGGGATTTGTCATATTGCGTGAAGCCTGGAAATCCGGACCGGATCTGAATAGATACTGCCGTCTAGTAATGAAAGTGGTGGCAAATGGAAGAGATTGGGATCAGGGTCTATTCCTGGGATGAAAGTTTGTTTTAAGAGTTTTAGTTTTTGTGAATGCGTGTATGCATGTTTTTTTTTTTTTTTGCTAGAAAATGTCTTTAAAAATAGAAAAGTTAGATGAATTGAAAATTTCATGGAAAATTTATTAAAATCAGCCTCCCCAAAGCTGTCTGTAATACCGTATAGCATAAAAGGAGCAAATGTATTATCCTCTTCTGTTTTTCTCACCTCCATGAAGTTCTGGAGATGGATCCAGTGCTTGAGGAAGTATCTTGCTGAGACAGGACCAGCTGTTACACCAGGAAATTGAGAGTGGGAATTGAATGGGGGCTCTGTATGAATGTATGTTGCTGGAAACCAGGGCTTTGAGAGAACAGAAATGTAGGCAGACAAAAGTGACACAGATTTTCAAAGTAAGACACATGGAAATAACCAGACAGGAAAACTGGCACAAAGCCTACCTGAATGCTAGAATATGAAAATCACAAACTCTGCCCTGAACATACTTCCTACAGGTCAGGGTATTCAAGCTGATGCAAATCCCTAAGCACCTACTGAAATTAAATAATTTTAAATGGAATCCAAACAAGAGGGGTAAATATTTAAGGTCTTTTCTTCCACCTGCTCCTCAATGATTTATTTCCATGGGTCTGTCAGTGGCTCTCAAAACCCGCTGCACATTAATCGTTTCAGAATGGTTTTGGTAAATACCTGTGCTCGGCTCCATAGCATGGGAGATCAGATGGGAAGATTAAGGCCTAACTGGCCTCTTCTGTGAGCACGAGAGAGAAAGACAGGGCATGAGTGTGTGCTGTCATGCTGCAAGAAAAGTAATACAGCTAAGATTCTGTTGTTTATGCGGGTATGTACCATGGATGGTGGGAGACAGATGAATCCTGTTTTACTCTAATTGCTTGTGCCTGTGTCTTAGTGAAGAAAGCCAAGGTGCACCAGTCATTCTGGGCTATTTGTCAAAGGGAAAGAAAAGCCCCCCCCCCCCGCATTTTAACCTAATTCTGTGTATCCTCTCTGTTGCCTCTAAGTCAGGTACTAGCTCACAAGTTGGCCCCCCTACACCACACCAAACACCCACCAAATCAATTAGATGGAGTTGCTGGGTGTGAGCAGTAGGTGATGCCAGGATATTTCAGCAAATTTCCAGCTTTCACAAGTGTATGTGAATTATGAGATACTATAAAATTATCCAGTTAATCCTTAATTACAAGAATTTATATCACAAGTGTTCAGTATATCTAAATTCAGGGAAGATGAGGCAAAGAGGTTAGGAGCAATGCAAACCGTTTTTTATACTCTTAAGATTATTAGAATATAACTTGGCCCTAAAAGGAGACATGACCTTAGGTGGGACAGTTCTTGAGGTTTTGTGTGTGTGTGTGTGTGTGTGTGTGTGTGTGTGTGTGTTTTAATCCAAAGCTGAAGGTGGTCTGGAGAGTGGACAGCTCAGGAGTGTCTTCTGCAGCAATCACAGCAGCTGATCAGTGAATCCCTCACTTCTGAAAGGGGGATTCTATCATGTGGCTTCCAGGGGATCCTCTGTGGTCCATGTTTTGTGTTCTTCAGAATTTTGTCTTTGTATAAGGCCTGAGAGAGGCTCCCCCGGTCCCTGGTATTCTTCCCTTGGTGGTTGGGGGTGGTTTCCTCTTGTGGAAAAATAAAAAGCTGCCACCAAAATAAAAAATATTCTACCCTTAAATCTCATTACTTTAAGAGGTATCTTTTGGCTGCAAATGTGGCTCTGATTGAGTATAACTGAGCCACTGGGTTCAACCCACAATGCTGATTTTAAAAAAGAGTAAGAAGAAGAGGAAGAGGGAAGGAAAGGGGAAGGGTAGGGGGGAAAGGGGAGGAAGGGGGGGGAAGGTGTCTTTCTGCCAGGCATGGTGACACACCTGAAATCACAGCTACTGAGGAGGTAAGAGATTGCAAATTCCAGACCAATCTAGGTAACTTAGAAAGACTCTGCTTCGAAAAATAAAAAAGAGTAGGAATGGAGCTTAACGCAAATACCTTGGGCTCCATCCCCAGTACCACAAATAACTAGGAAAATAAGAAAATAAATGGTGCCTTTCTCTATTTAGAGTTTAATTAAAATTTCTTAGACTATTCAATATTTTCTCCGTTAAACAAAAGAGCATTTTGTTTCAAATATAATCTTTTTCTAAGTTACTTTCATTCAAGTATTTTTTATTAAAAATTAAGCCCTTTAGTTTTCTTTCTGGATTTTATACAGTAGTTATAATTGAAACAATATATAACTTTTTAAAAATGCAGGAACTATTCCCAGAATTGAGTTTTGCAAACTGTTAGAGTTTGAATATCTAAACCCACATCTCTGTTGCTCATGGCGGCACCCACGAAGCTTGCTTTCCTTGCACTAACGGTAGCCAGTTCTGAGCCATTCTGCCCAGTTGCCACCAGTTCCTGTAAGCTGCAGCAGTAGGTGAACCACATGTCATTTACAAGGTACAGTGTCATTAGCCTATCAAAAGAGAAAGCCAGTCAGTTGAAACTATTTCTTTTTCCTTTTTATTGGTACCAGGGATCAAACTCACGACTGCCTGCTTGCAAGGCAGGCACTTATGCCGCTGAGCTAAATCCCCAGCCCCAGTTGAAACTATTTTAAAACTTACTTTTTAGCGTTTCTATGCTTTTCTTCATGAATACCTTTCTTTTTTAGCGAATGCAGAGGGGGCTCACTCTCATACTTGTAATGGTTTTTTTTTTTTTTTTTAATAATTTTCATTGTTTTTCTACTTCATGATCAGTAAATGCTACTAAATAAATTAAATATTTATTCAAGCACGTATGTTACAATATACTGTAAGGATGCGAACTAAAAAACTGGATAAGAAAATGCTAAGGGACCAAGGTTTGAAATTACCATGACATTGTTATACTTTCTGATATATTTTTACTGGAGAATAGAAATTTAATTTGGTAGAATACCATTCTGTTTTTTTTTTTTTAATAACAATAAGTTTTTCAGCTGGAATAAGGAATATGGTCCCTTGGCCATACAAATTACAGTTTTTAAACAGAAAACTCATCTTTTTTGGTTTATTCCCCCCCAGTCACAATTCTATTTATATGCCATAAAATCCTTGCTAAGCTTCTTGGCAAAACCATTAGATACTTTTCCTGTTTTTTTTTTTTTTCAAAACTTCATGTATTATAAATTTTTACTACCTTACTAATTAGATAATATTGTCAAGAGATGTAATGAAAATGGTAGTTTACGGTAATACAGAAGTTATCTATCAAAATTATCCTCAATTGTTTTATGTAATTGTTACTATGCTGTAACAAGGTTTTAGAGCAGGACTGGCCATTCTGGCTAAAGTCGAACCATCAGAACCTTTGTAAAAACTAGATTTTCATTGGACAGTTTCACCGTTGCTCCATTCCGTTGTTCTTTTTCTAGTTCTTCTGGTCTTAACTCACAGTGGAACTGTTCTTGCATGAATCCTCCCCTTAGTTCTCCACATTTCCTGTTTAGCTAAGCACAACAATGCATAATCTATATTTCATGGAAATTAAATTTGAGTAATGCCTGTAGAGTGTTTGGCATGTTGCCTGGAGCACAAAACTCATATTCAATAGATAAAACTATTCATGGGATGTCTTAATACAATTACAGTATTTAATCAAATTCTTTCTCCCATAATAATAATTAATAGGTACTCCTGTTTTCCATGTGAAAAATGAAGAACCTGAGGATCTCAAATATTAATTAACTTGTCCATAGTTTTTACTTTCATATAGAGGTTTTCACCCTTAGATTTCCAACCAGTAAATCCTAACTATGAAATTGGCAATAATTAGTATCACAGCTATATAGAAATATTTACCTATATTTCTATATTTAGTTTCTATTCTTAAGGAACAGTTTTTTATAGTGTGTAATTTTACTAACAGGAATTAGAATATCTTTAGAGTTCTTATAACTTTAGGAAGCAGTGTTAATTACCAGAAAAAAGACTTACTACTCAATATATGCATATATCTTTTATACAATAACGAAATACTTATAGATCTAGATCAAGTGTAGATGTCAGGAACAAATATAAATAAATGTCAAACTTTGATCATTTTATATGTTTAAGGTCTAAATGTATATTATATGAAAGAGTACTTGTTCATTACTTCATATCTATTAAAATCGTGTAGTCTAGTCTTAACTCTATAAACAACTTCAAAGCTTAGACTTACAGCATATAAATATATATGTATATGTGTGTATATATGTATGTCCCCCAAATATATGTTGTTATAAAATCAAATATACTGTTTATTAAACTATTTGTGAACTGATTATTGAAAACATTTTATAGGTTAACATTCAAATACTCTTAACTCTTAAAGCTTACTTTTTAGTAACCAAAAGCATAACAATGAAAACACAAGAAAGTATTTTAGTTGGGGATATACCTCAGTGACACAGCACCTGCCTGGTAAACGCAATGTTGTAAGTTTGATTCCTGGTACCAAAGAAAAAAAAGAAAAGTATTTTAGTAAAATATAGCACCTTAACTTTTAAATCTAGTTTTGTAAGTTTAATCAAGAGCATCTCAGTATCTTTAAGAACCACATTGTTTTAGACACAGAAAGCTTAAATTTTAAATTATAAAGCCAAAATAGTTGCATTACATGACTCATCACAAAGGTTAACAGTTTTTAAAGTACATATATGTATATGTGTGTATATATATATAAAATTTGACCAAGGAAAGCTCTTTTGTACTATCCACTGACAATGATAGACATTCCATTTATAAAACTGTTTTTTATATTATCTTGCATTATCTGACAACCCAAATGGAAATATGTTTTTTTTTTTTTTTTTTTAATTTTATTTAAGGAGAAAAGAAAAAAAAAAAGGCAGGGAAAGGGTACAAGTTATACAGATTTACAGAAAAAAAATGAACAGTAGGAAATCACTAGTTAATGGATTACATATTGTCATCTTAGAAATAATTGTTCAAGTCACAAAATTAAAGCTTGTAAAGTGGACATTCCATCAATGATACTGCAAACAGTTCTGTTCAATGATCCAACAAAACTCTGTGATATCATTTTCTATCTTATACACTTAAATATACATGCAGTTATATAGTTTAGAGTACTTTCTTTTCCTCTCTTTTGTACCATGACTATTACACATTTTGGGTTTCATTGCTCCCACGGTTCTTATTACTTTTTTGGAAGAGAGTAAAACCAAATGTGACATAACAGAACAGAATCGGTCAAGTCAAAAGGGTGGACATAATAGATAATGTAAAAACATAATACAGGTGATCAACAATGGTTACCATAATGTCTCCCGCTATCTCTAATAGAATTGCCTATATCATTAGTTATAATACAATTGAACAAAACAGTAAAGAATAAAACCGACAAAACCAAAACATTGGAGACATTGTAGGTCTTCAAAAGTAGCTAAAAGTCAACAAGAATGGGCGTCATAATGAATCTCATTATCTTCACAGCTGATGCCTAAACTTTCGAACCTGATACTATCCAGCAAAACAGAATAGGGGAACATCAGTTAAAAACCAGATGGTGAGAGTAATACAGGGCTTTGAATCAAGGTAATGAAAAGTCAAAATGGGTTACTATAATATATCCTGCTATTTTTTTCCTTTAATTAAAAGGATAAAGATAAAAAAGTAAATAATGGAGTGGAGATTGAGATAAAAGAGGGCATAACAACGAAACAGCGCAGATCAAAACATAACCATTTAAGCAGAATAGTGCTTCACCACCAGATAATCCTAACCTAAAAGTAGTTACCATATTGTTTCTTTCTTTGAAATCCTTGAGTACAACTTCGTATACTGTAGCATTAAGTATATCAAAACAATGTAAAACCATTCAAGAGAATGACAGCATTACAGAGTATTTAGAATCGACTAACAGAAAATGAACAATGGTTTCTGTATAATCTCCTTGTCTTTAAAAGGTTTTTGCTTATACTATCGTACATAATAAAATCCAATAAGAGACAGCCTATTTAGACCATTGGAGACAGAAGGACAAAAGCTAGATGAGACTTCAAAACAAGATGATACTAAATCAGTATTACCTATTAAGATGTCATTTTCTCCAAAATAGCTGTTCCTATCATCCAATCTTCTCTGCCTCATTTCTGTTAAGCTCTTTTTCTGTCAGTAGCTGTCAGTTTGTCTTCTTCATTTTGTTCTCTGCTCCATTTGTTGTGGCCTCCCCGCCACTATTTCTGGGTTCTTTGTATTTTTCTTTTTTTAGAATATCCTGCAATACTTTCTGTAGAGTTGAATTGGTGGTTGCAAATTCCCCCAGTTCCTCTTTATCCTGGAAGCACCTTGTTTTTCCATCAATTTCCAGGGACAGTTGTGCAGGATATCTCAATCTTGGCTGGAGATTATTATCTTTCAATGCTTGAATTATTTCCCCCCACGCTCTTCGTGATTTGATGGTTTGTGCAGAGAAATCTGCTGTAATTCTGATGGGTGTTCCCTTGTAAGTGGTCTGTTTCTTGTCTCTTACAGCTTTTAATATTCTGTTCTTGTATTGAATTTCTGGAATTTTTATTATTATATGCCTGGGTGTTGCTCTGTTTGGGTTGTAGGTAGCTGGGGTCCTGTATGCCTCATACATCTGAGTATCTTTACCTTTTGCTAAATTAGGAAAATTCTCCTGGATTATTTCTGTGAGTAGCTTTTGTAGTTCACTTGTTTGCATCCCTACTTCTTCTTTTATGTTCTTAATCCTTAAGTTATGGATCCTCTTATCATCTTCTTGTCTTTGTATTATTGCTGTTTGTTTCTTTGTTATTTTTAAGAAGTTTTTCATTTCATTCTCCCATATTACAAGTCTGCCCTCCAGTTCAGATAGTCTGTCCTTAGTTTCTTTCAAGCTGTTATGCCAGTCTTCGATAGACTTCTTAGTATCTTGGTAGTCCCTTTGAACCTGCTTCACGTATTCTATGCTTTCTCTGTTTTCTCCATCAAACAATTCTCCCCTTTTTTTCTGTTCTTCCATTCCATCACCTGTTTTTTCTTGGGTGGTGCTTAGCATTTCTCTAACTATTCTGCATACTTCTAGCTTCAGGTCGTTGATAACTTCATTCCTGAATTGGTCTATGAGGCTCTCTATATGGTGCCTTATGTGTATTGGTGCGGTGTCTGCTATTGCCTGTTTCTCAGAATTGGGGGCCGAGGAGACTTTCTTGTTGCTGCCTCTTCCCATGCTGCCTCTTCTTCTCTGTTCCTTATATATGCAAGCTTATATAAGAGGCCCAGCTTCTCTCCCAGTCAGCCACAGCCTTATCGAATTGCGCCAGTTAGGTGTTCCTGCTCACCGCTGCGCACCAGGGAGTTACGGACCAGGCAGCCTACGCGTCTCCCCTCCCGGCCACCGTCAGGCTCTGGGATCTGGGTTGGGACAGTCTACCAGGTCCGCCGGCAGCGTCACGCAGGCCAGGCACTTTTCACCAATCCCGCCCGAGAGGGGGATGTGTGGCTGGAGTCGCCACCGCGCCCTGCTCCCGCAGGACTGCTCGGGCCCAGAAAGTCCTCTGCTGGAGTCAAACTGTGGTAGAGTGTCAGTTTCTCTCACTCACCTCACCATAAGTCAGTGCACGCCTCCCTGCCGTTCGCAGATTGCCGTTCTCAGAGCTTCTGCACGTCTCTCCCCTTGCCGAGCCGCTGTAGAGGCAGCCAGCCACTGCGCGGCGGGAAACCCAAATCGCGGCTTACAATGGCGCGGTTCCAGCCTCCACACCGAGTCTTTTCTGTTCCTGTTTTAGCACCAGGACTGCATTCCAAGTTGGCTTCTCTCAGCCCAGTTCGTTCCTGAGTCAGCAGAGCATATCTCCACCTGCTTATGTCTCCTTAGTCCGCACCATTCCTGGCTTCTGAGCCGAGTCTTTCAGAGAGCCGCAGGTAGTTGCTGTTATCTGTCCGCCATGTTCTCCCGGAAGAGTCAAATGGCAACTTAATTGTGTGTACTGAGCAATTGGCTAGATCTTACATCTTTGACATCCTCCATAATATATTAAAAGATCCTAGAATCGCGTCAGCACAGTGACCGTGAGAGGGGGTGCGGATGTTATCTCTGCCACGCAAAATGGTACTACATCCAGATTTGTTGGTGACTCAACTCTGAAGATCCCCACTCGTCTCCTTGAGAGACTTTCTCCTGCTTCTTACAATACTGTGTGTCTTTCCGGTCTGTAAGAGTCCTTCCATGAGGCCTGTAGGCCATAGAAGTCTCAGTAAGCAGTCTAGCCGGGACAGAAATTCTCAGCACTACGTTGTGGTCAGGGCAGCCATGACACCGGAAGTCCCAAATGGAAATATGTTACCAACTCTAAAGACATTTCTATTCTTTACCAGTGAATTTAAATTAGCTGAGAGCCAGCCTGGGGACATGTTCTGGAGAGAAATCATGGCGAGAGAGGCAGTCCTCTTGGAACTGAAGGTTGTGGCCGTCCCTTAACACTTGCAGTTATTAACTCTAAGAGGCCCTCCAAATGTTTTTTGTTCTATCAGTGAACTCATCTTTTGCTGTAAACCAGTCTGCCCTGTGTAGCAGCATTCTTGAGGGGAGAGCGAAGTGAGGAGAGTTAATTTCCAGTTCTGCCTAAGGGCAGGAGGGATGATAAACTTGGGATAAAACTTTTGCGTTTGAAGATTACATCTAGACCAGTTTTTAAAAATATGGCCCAGGGAGAAGTCAGAGTTAACAGTAAAGGCCAGCTTTCTTCTGGAAAGGTTGCGGAGACGGGGGAAATCACCATTTGGGAAGCCTGGTCCTGGAATCCAGCAGCTACAGAAGAGAACTACTGTGGACGGAGCGCTACTTCTATATATTGTATTTCTTAGAGCAGGGGCAGAATAGAAGAGTGACCATCTGCACGGCACACATACCCAATCTTTACCATTCACCTGTTCAAAACCAAAC
Organism: Cavia porcellus; assembly: GCF_034190915.1. Taxonomy (NCBI): domain Eukaryota; kingdom Metazoa; phylum Chordata; class Mammalia; order Rodentia; family Caviidae; genus Cavia; species Cavia porcellus. The sequence continues at coordinate 44,603,479 of NW_026947493.1, forward strand.
CCTTTCCAAGACTGAGCTCTAGTAATCAAAGAAGCTGAATGACTGTTCCATTTTCTGAGAGAGAGAAAGAGAGAAAAAGGAAATTAAAGAACATATCGAAGCGGTACCTTTAAACTGTATTGTTTTGGTCTCATAAACATGTGTCCTTTTGAAAGTAGCTCATTGTAGTATCACCCAGAGATCATTTATGTCCCACTTGTGTCTCAGGATGAGTCTGTCTTGCCAATCTTAGGAGAAATCTTTACCCAGGCACCAAATCTCCCAAAACCCTCAGGTGTGCCTCCCTGGAAAAGCATGGATTCAAATTCCCATCCAACCGGTGATTGGGAATTATGTAGTCTATAAAGGCATGCCTATCTTCAGTGCCCTTATACATGAGACATCACTTTCTAAGTTTCAGGAGCCTTCAGTTGGAAAGGAAGAGTATACTGATAACATCCCTACAGAGGTGAACGTGCAAAACCTGTCCCATAGCCTCTGGCTGAGTGCAGACACACTGGGCAGGCCATTAGGCAAAAATCATTCCCAGAAGATATCTGTACATAATAAGGGCCAAAGGCATCTTGTAACTACCAAATAAGCCTGAAACACAAATAAAAACCATCATAGCTTAAACCTTTTATCATTTGGACAAAAAAACAAGGTGTACACAACCAACAAAATGCATATGCAACTAGCAAATGAGAGGTGACAAGTTTGATTATCTAGAGAGTCACAGTCCAGAATCCAGCCAAAATATTTAGGGGTGCCAAGAACAAAAGCAAACTCTTACCTCTTTCCAGTTATCTTTATGGGACATCTAAAATGACATAGGAGAAAAGTAACTCCTGACCAATTATATGCCAAATGTGCCAGTCAGGTTCCACAACATCAAGGAGTGAAAGACTGAACCAAAGGAAGAGGTTAGGAGAGTTTTATTTGAAATAAGGGGAGAAAAGCGCCTAGATTTTCAGGATAAGTTGGTGGATAAGGTGATGCTAATTAAAGTATCCCTGAGGGAGTCATGTATCCATGCTCATTCCATCTTCATCTTGAGGCCTGGTTTTCTTCAGATGTACCTTTAATCACAACCCTCGTGTTTTGTTTTGTTTTGTTTTATGTTTTTGTTTTTGTTTGATGCTGACTTCGTTGAGGGCCAAGTTTCTCTCTGACTGTGTGTTAATTTCTAACTTAACTGCCTATAATAACGTGACAGTTCTTAGTAAGGGTATACCCTTTAAAAATAGATTAACAAGAGCAAACAAATGGATGTTTAATGACATACCTCATGCATATATTGAAAGATAGCCCCCAAAATTGAGAAGATTTTTAAGGAGGTAACTTCAAAATTAAGGTGGTCCCTCTAATCTGTGTTTTTGCTTTCTATGGTTTCAGCTACGTAGTCAGCTGTGGTCTTTAAATATTAAATCAAAAATTCTAGAAATAATTCATGACTTCTGAATTAAACATCATCGATAGTACTGCAGTGTGTTTTAACCCAGCTAGGACATGAATCCTCCTTTTGTCCAGCATATCCAGGCTTGCATGGAGCACCTGCTGGTTAGTCACTTAGTTGATTTCTGCAGACTTGTGCTTGTGTTTACATAATCCTCATTTTACTTAATAATGGCTCTAGAGCACAAGAATAGTGATGCTGACAAAGGGAAATCCAAAAGGGCTTCCTTTAAATAAGATGAAACTTCTTAATTTAGTGAGATCTAAAGTGAGAATAATTCTTCTACCTATGAAATTATAAAGAAAAAAATTGGTGCTAATTTTCAAACAGTAAAGTTACATCTGCAATGTGATAAAGAGGATGGAAATGGCATTATATTGTGTATGTGTGCACAGGAAAAACCCAGTGTATGTAGGGTTCTACACTGTGCATAGTTTCAGCCAACCTCTGGAGGTTTTGGAAAGTATCCCTTCAGAGAAGAGATCTACCTACCTTATATTCCTTTATTAACTATTGAAATAAAGACAGAATAGAAAGAAGACTCAATTATAAGGTTACTAGGAAGAGCACAGAATAAAGAGAATAATGTTTGTTCTGCTGATTTAAGTCAACATCTCCATTGATCAGTCTCTTAGGATTTAGTCATCTTTCTTTCTTGATACCAAGAGGGAGATACACTTCCAAGTGAAAATTTCTTTGTAGGTACAAAATTTTTCTACAAAAGGTGACCTCCACATTGTTTTCAGAGTTTCTCCTGTGTTTGCAGTTTCTCAAAATAATGAGCTCAAAATAATCCTTCTGCCAAAGAAGAATATTTTGGGGTGGCATATTCCAGTCTTCTACAGTGCATACAAATGTTTTAAAAATAGAAGACAGTCTAAACTAGAAATTTTCTTTGCATACTTAACAGAAAAATTTGATGACATTTTGCTGTTTGATGTTTATTTTGAGAGCAGAAGAACAGTGTTTGTTCATTTTTGGACTAATTAAATACAGTTTCTTTCACAGATATGTAATAATCTTGGTGCTATTTCATGAATAGTCCAATAATCAATACAATTTGACTAAATATGGAAAAATTGAGTTATATAATTGCATAAAAAGGATATTATCCTGTTTACACAGCATTGGAGAGCATGGAAGGATATTACTACAGAGACAATGTTTCAGTGGAAGAATTTCAAGCCCAGATAAACGCAGCTTCATTGGAAAAGGTCAAACAGTACAACCAGAAGCTCAGGTATGTGATCCTGAGTTTGTTTGTTTGTTTTTAGGTAAGTTTCTGTATTATTAACATGTGAAAAGTATTTGTGATATTTTTATTGCATGATTATTGGTAATCATATTTATTTTGATACAAATTCTTATATAATGTTTCAGTTTCAAATATCCTAGTGGCTACACATATTCCAAATAAAAATAACTGTGCTCACTTCAGCAGCACGTATACTAAAGTTAAAATGATGCAGAGAAGATTCGAATGGCACCTGTGCAAGGATGACTCACAAATTCGTGAAGCGTTCCATAGTTTTGCTCCTGTGGTTAATATCAGGCTAATAGTTACTACAGTTTGTCAGTAACCAGGTTGTGCTTGAGCCTGTTGTTACTGCTAACTGTACTACTTTAATAGGATGTTACCTGTTATATTTAGTTTTTCTCCTCCATATGACAACATTTGGATTATAAGGGTTCATAATCGTCACCATAATCCAGTACCAAAGGAATAGACCCTGAGTCAAGTAGAAGGAAACTTCACATGCTTACTATACTGGGAAGGTAAGTTCTTGGGATAGACATATATACCAAGAACCACTTATATATCCTGAAGACATTTCCTAGGAAAGCCTCAGTCCCAGAGAGGAAGCTATCTAACATAAGAAATCTACATACATCAACACAGAAAACAAAGTAACATTAAAAAATAGAAAATAGAAATGATAAGACAAAAAAGCAAAATGTAACCGCAAATGCAAAGCCCATTCAGGACAAGTGCAGAGTACAAAGAGATAGAGAAAATCAGAAGCCAACCACCCAAACAGAAGTGAAAAAACAAATAGAAGAGGCTATAGGAAAAAATACCCTCCACCATGGACTGTGCCAGCACGTTGGCCAAGCTGTGGGCCCGTCTAGCGCGCAGGGACAGGCTGGAGACGGGGGGAGATTGAGGTGGCATCTCTGGAGCCTGTGGCTTCAGAGCAGCCAGTGGAGCTGCCTTCCTCCCCGAAACTGCACCAAGCAGCCAGCAGAAGCTGCAGGGCGCTGGTGCTATGCGAGGCCCAGTTGGCGACCAGGCCCTATCCAGCGACAGAGCTGCTGTAGCTGCTGGAAGGATGACAAATGTAAAAGCAACCCCCAAAATCATTGACACCAAAGGGGGCTTTATTTTGGAACTGGAAGAAGAAGAACATAAAGTTGGAAACAGTGTTCATCAACCAGGACCAGTTATGGGATTTAATTACACAATATGTGAAAAATGTGAGAATTTATGGATTCCTATCTTCTGAATCACTTTGGTTTGACAAGTTGTGGTAACTGCAGAGATCCTGATGAGAAACATAAGCTTATTATCAAAACAGAAGCAAGATAAGAATACCTTTTTAAAAATTGTGATTTAGAAAAAAAGAGCACCAGCTCTTAAATTTATAGTGAAGAAGAATCCTCATCATTCACAGTGGGGAGATATGAAACTCTAGTCAGGAAGGACTAGAAGAAGCAAAGGAAGTGAGACAAGAAAACCGAGGAAAAATGAAGCAGAAGAAGTTTGATTAAAGAGAAAGAATTGCAATGAGAAGTAAGCAACAGTGTGTGGAAAAGAGAAACAGTTGCTCATCAACACATGTATGGACCAGAAGAAAACTTAGAAGATGACATGTTCCTCAAGACTTGTACTGTGTGTGGCCATGAGCTGACATATGAAAAAATGTGATTTTTATTTCAGCCAATTTCGAAACAGATTTTTATATTTAAATAAAGGAAATTTAGATTAAAGAAGGAAAAACATTCTCAAAGATACAGAAAAGAAATAACAATGACAATGAAAGACATAAAAACAGACACATGAAAAATAGAGCTTGGGAAAACAATGGAAATGCAATCATTGAAACAGGTCAAAAACAGAAATACAGGGGATTAAAAACTCCATTGAAAGTATAAGCCACAGGTTGAAAGAAGGTAAGAATAGAATGTCTGATCTAGAAGACAAGCTTGCAGTAAGTGACCATAAAAAGAAACAGCAAGAGATCACACACAAAAAATAATCTAACCGTTAAAATATGAAACAAAGAAAAGCACCGTTAACTAGAGTCAGTGAGAAAGCCAAAGTCAGTGCAAAAGCCATTCAGAATCTCTTCACAGAAATAATGGCAGAAAACTTACCAAACACGGATAAAGAATTTGACATACAAATAAATAAAGCATATAGAACTCTAAATAGCTATCATCAAAATAAGTTGATACCAATGCATGTAATAATAAAGAGTCCAGAAATTCAGCACAAGAACAAAATATTAAAAGCATCTAGAAAAAAGAAACATCACCTATAAGGGAAAGCCCATTAGAATTAACAGCAGACTTCTCAACACAAACCCTCAAATCAAGGAGAGCTTGGAGTGAGGTAATTTAAGCTATAACAAAACACAATCTTCAATATGGACTGATGTACCCTGCCTGGAAAGCTATTTTTCAAACTTGGTGGAGAAATAAGACAAGAACAACTGAAGATTCATGGCCACCAGGCCAGCTGTACAGAATTCTCTGAAGGGTGTTATTAGAAAGATTCAAAAACCACAAATACAAGAGCACCAATAGAAAAAAGATGCCACGCAGGGCAAGTAATTTAGCATAGGCGAAAGATAGGGAACCAGAAACAGGAATATAATATGAAAAAGATAAGCCAGTACCTTAACAGTTATAACCCTCAATGCAAATAGTTTGAACTCATTAATCAAAAGAAACCTCCTGGCAGAATGGATCAAGAAACAAGATGTAGCAGTATCTCATATTCAAGAAACACAATTAACCCATAACAAAATTCATAGACTAAAAGTCAAAGGATGAAAACAATTCTCCACACCTCAGAAACCCAGAAAAAACAAGGATAGTTATCCTATTTTTAACTTTAGCCAAAACTGATCAAAAGAGACAAAGAAGGTCACTATATGCTTGTTAAGGGAAAACTCTAAGAAAAAGTGTGTGTGTGTGTGTGTGTGTGTGTGTGTGCGCACACACACACCAAACACTGGTATGTATACCCCATTACATAAAACAAATATTAATAGACCTGGAAAACCAAATACACACTAACACAGTTACACTAGAGAACATTAATACCCCACTTTCACAGATAGATGAACTAGACAAAAAATTAGCAAAGATATATCAGAATTAAACAAAGTGTGTAAACATACGGACTTGGTAGATGTTTACAGTGTCCCACTCAAAAACTTCTCATATGGAACATTCTCCAAAATAAACCATGCATGTAATAATAAAGAGTCCAGAAATTCAGCACAAAAACCAAAATATTAAAAGCATCTAGAAAAAAGAAACAAATCACCTATAAGGGAAAGCCCATTAGAATTAACAGCAGAGTTCTCAACACAAACCCTCAAATCAAGGAGATGGTTTCTTTTGCAAATCATGGTTTCTTTTGATTAATGAGTTAAAACCATTTGCTTATTAACTCACAAAACATGCTTATGTAAATGTAGAGGAACTGAAATCATCCCATGCATACTATCTGACCATAGCACAATGAAAGTGGAAATCAACAACAACAAAAAGAAATCACAAAAATTATACAAACACATGGAAATCGAACAGTACCCTTCTAAGCAACCGATGAGTCACAGAGGAAATTAAATATGAAATTAAACTATATATAATTAAATGATAATGCCCATAATACCAGAACTTATGGGATACAGTCAAAGCAGTCCTGTGAAGGAAATTTATAACAATGAACTATCACATCAGGAAAATAAAAAGCTCAAATAAACAATGTAGTATTGTACCTCAAACTTCTAGAAAAAAGAACAAATCAACTTCAAAGCACAAATGAGGAAATTATAAAGATGAGCAGAAATTAATGCAACTGAGACTACGAAAACTGTACAAAGAATGTATCAAGAAATTGGTTACTTGAAAGAATAGAATTGAAAAAAGCCACTAGCAAACTTCACCAAAGAGAGGAAAGAAAAAACATAAATTTAAGTAATTAGGAATGCAAAGGGGGAAATCACAACAGATCCTACAGAAATTCAGAATATCACCAATACCTACTACTAGAACTTATATTGTAATAAGATGGGAAACACAGAAGAAATGGACAGATTCCTAGACACAATCCAACAGTCAAAACTAAAGCAAGAAGATATAAAAATTCTAAATAACTCTATACCAGCCAGTGAAATTGAAAGTATAATTTAAAATTTACCAACAAAGAAAAGTCCAGGCCCTAGTAGATTCACTGCTGAATTGTACAAGAAATTTAGAAAAGAACTGATGCCAGTAATGCTGAAACTCTTTAAGAAAATCAAAAGAATAGGTATACTTCCAGAATCATTTCCTGGAACCAAGTATTACCCCAATTAAAAAGCCAGAGAAGAACCCAATCAAAATAGAAAACTACAGGGTAATCTCCTTTATGAACATAGATCCAAAAATCCTAAATAAGATAATGGCAAACATAATGCAGCAAACCAATATGAAGATCGGGCACTGTGACCAAGTAGGATTCATCCCAGAGATGCAGGAATGATTTGACATACACAAATCAATAAATGTAACACACCATATTAACAGAACCAAAGATAAAAATCACATGATCATCTCAATAGATGCAGAAAAAGCATTTGACAAAGACTAAAACCATTCATAGTAAAAAACCCTACAAAAAATTGACATAGATGGTCTTTACCTCAATCCAATAAAAGTCATTTATGACAAAGCAACAGCTAATATACTAACCAATCAATAACTGAAAACTTTAAAATCAGGAACAAGACACATTCTGTCACCACTCTTATTCAATATCATTCTAGAAACATTAGCCAGAGTAATTAGAGAAGAGAAAGAAATAAAAGGAATAAGGATAGGAAAGAAAGAATTGAGTGTCTCCTGAAATCCACGCCATGTTGGAACTTAGGACTCTGGGAAGCCAAGCAAGCACCTCCCCTCCCTGGTAAGTGGAGGCAGGGTGGCAGACTGCAGCCCTTCCAGGGGGAGAACTAGCAGTATCTCCGGAAATCCATGCCATGTTGGAACCGAGGATGCTGTGAAAGCAAATGACCATCCTGCCTCCCTGCTTAGCAATAGTGAACCTACTGCTACATGGCCTAGAGTCAAATATCCCACTTCCCCTATCCTCCTTCTCCTTCCCACCCCCCACCCATTAGCAAATGGAAACCAGAAACCTGAGTATCTCCTGGGAGGTTGACCATAGCAAATAAGGGGGACTTCCTTCTACCATTTCTTTGAAGGCAAATATTTTTATTACTGTTTTGCTCTTTTCTGATTAATGTTACTGCTCTATTCAATATTCTGTTTTGATAAGTTCTATAACGTTCTATATGTCATCTTATTTTGATATACATGATTGAAAGAACAACTATTATAAAGGTAACAAAATATACTGTGATACCTATTACTGTTATCCTGGTAACCTGCTGTGAACTTCTGTACCAATTTCACTGTACAATCTTAGTTGGCTTTATTCTGACTTCTTCTGTTGTATACTTTCAAAATGAAAACGAAAAAAAAAAAAAGGAAGAATTTAAATTATCATTATTTTCTCATGACATGATACTCTATTACATAGATGATCCCAAAAAGTCTACCAAAAGACTTGTAGATTTAATAGCCAAATTCAGTAATGTAGCCCTAGAGAAAGTCAATACTCAAAAATGAATAAAATTCCTATACACATGCAGCAAACTCACAGAGAGGGAAATTAGGGAAGCCATGTCCTTCACAGTAACATCTAGAAAAATGAAATACTTAGAAATCAGTCTAACAAAGGAAATAAAAGACCTTGAAAACTACAGTGCTCTAAAACAAAACAAAACAAAACAAAACAAAACAAAATAAAACAACCCAGGAGATTGAAAAGGATATCAGAAATGGGAAAATATTTCTTACTTATGAATAGGAAGAACCAATGTAGTGAAAATGGACCTATTTCCAAAAATTGTATACAGATTTAATGCAACCCCAATCAAAATAGCATTACCGTATCTCACAGAACTAGAGAAAACATTCCTAAAATTCATTTGGAACCATAAAAGACCTAGAATAGCAAAAGCAATTATGGGCAACAAAAACAAGCCAACAGCATCACAACCTGAAACTTAAATTCTACTACAAAGCTACTTTGATAAAATTAGTATGGTATTGTGGCAAAAAAATTGACCTGAGGATCATTGGAACAGAATAGATGTATGTTCACTGGAAGAAAAAAGTCTCTTTAGTAAATGGTGCTGTAAAAATCGGCACTCCACATGCCAAACCCACCTCTTTCATCATGCAGTAAACTGAAATCAAAATAGTTCAGAGATTGAAATGTTAGAACAGAAGCACTCAGTCTCCTAGAAGAGAAACTAGGTAGAAATCTTGGAGACATACGCGTGGGAAGAGACATCATGAGCAAGACTCAGACTGCACAAGAAATACAAAGAATCAACAAATGGGATCACACCTTACTAAAAAGCTTTTGCACAATCAAATAAATCACCAATAGAGTAAAAAGACAGCTCACAGAATGGGAAAACAATTATAGCTAGTTGTCCCTCAGACAAAAGTCGTATATCTAGACATACAAAGAATTGAAAAAAAATCAGACTCCTCAAATTCGAAGACCCAGTCCAAAATACGGCATCTGAGATGAACGCATACTTCTCAGATGAAGATATACAAGTGGCAAATAAATACATGAAAAAATGTTCAACATCATTGATCATCCAAGAGATGCAAATTATAACATCTCTGAGATTCTGTCTCACTCCAGAAAGAATGTCTATCAAGAAATCAACCAATAACAAATGCTTATTATATATTTAATCCTCTCATTTTATGTTCATTAGAAGCAAAATAACATGAAAAATCCAAAAAAGTTCTCTCAATTATTTTTTTTATTTTAAAGAGAAAAAATAAAACAAGAGTTTTTAAAAGAGCCTAATAAGGGAAAAAGGAATCCTTCTTTACTGTTGGTGGGAGTGTAGACTAGTACAACCACTGTAGAAATCAATGTGGAGATTCCTTTTAAAAATGTAGGATTAGAGATGCCATTCAACTGAGATATTCCCCTTCTGAGTATCTCCCAGGAGAATTGAAAACATCATACCACAACAATATGTGTGCACTTGTGTATATAACAGCACAATTTGTAATACGTACGTCTTGGAGACAACCCAAATGCCCATCAACCAAGGAATGTATAAAAGAGATATTTCTTTTATATGATGGAGCCTTCAAGAAGAATACACTTGAGGTAAATGGTAAATAGGTAAATGGATACAACTGAAGACCATACTTACAGGTGAAATAAATCAGACTTGCATGTGTGAACATCATATTGCCTCACTAGTGTGAGAATCTGAATGCATAAACAAGATCCAAAATGTACAGTATTTATTGTGACTTAGAAAGAAACTGTTCAAAAGAAAAGAACTACTCTGATGGGTAAAAGAGAAAAGATGTTAGGGAAAAGCAAAATATATGTATACATACAATAAGCAAAGATACTTATTGGGCTAGTTTCTCTTAGTTCATTGAAAAGAAAGATTTGTGCTAATATTGTTTAGACAGTATTTCATTCCTGTATCTTGTACTCTGAGTAACTACTATAAAGATAACAATGTCCAATGTATTAATCATTGTTACTCTCGTACTAGCCTGTTTTAAAAACTCTTGTTTTATTTTATTTTTCCTCTTTAAAATAAAAAACAAAAATAATTAAAAGCTTTTTGAATTTTTCATGTTATTTTGCTTCTATTGAACATAAAATGAGAGGATTAAATATATAATAAGACTATTTCCAGTGAAAACATCTTGACATTTTAGAGTTCAAAAGGAAGCTTGGTAAATTAAAGGAGAGTAGATTCCCTCCTGAACTGTTGAAAGCCAGTATCTTCTCCCAAGGAAAAGAGTATGCTTCACATGAAGACAGGACAAGACATGTCATTGGTATTGGAAAAATAGGCTCTTTCAAATAGATATATGGATTTCACTTAATATCTTCTAATAATAGTGAATGATGACTAGTAGGGAAAATTAATCTCAGACAGTAAAGGGGAAATTAATTCAGAAGCTTTAAATTTTTATATTTATTAGTACATGTCTCTTACAAATTATTTTACTGACATCCATATTTGAAATTACTGGACACTTAATTATTTTTTACAGTTGTAAGTACCAGTCCAAGACTTCATGCATGCCAGGAATGCACTTTATCACTGTGTTATATCCCAAGCTATAAGACTTATATTTTTTAAAGCATATTTTTATTCTACCTTGAATTCTAATAATTAAGAATAATCTTGTGGCAGTTTTAAATTTTTGTTTATACCATGACCAAATTATGAAGATAAATTTCTTTGTAAAATGCCCAACAGTGCGTATGTTGCTTCTGACCAGTGTGTAGGCCTTTCTTCCACTAAAAATGGTTTGCCTCTTTCCCATATCACAAACCTGTCCTGTCTGTTAGGTCCTCTACTTCATCCACCATCCTATCATTTTCTAAAGCTCTCAGACTCAAATACTGAAGATCTTTTCTGATTAATTTTCTCTTCCTCTTTAAATGTGATTGAGGATACTGATGATTCTGACTGCCCTGTTTCATTTTTAGATATTATTTCTCAAAGTCATGTAATAAACTGACTCTTTTCATGAGAAAGAAAATAATAACCTTTAATTCTAACAAATACGCCTCCTGAGTAACAGTGACTTACGCACCTTAAGTTCAATCTTTGAAAATCGTGACAATTTTTGTCATAGAAGAGAAGTTGCCTTCATAACTAATAAAATCTGTTTTTCAGTTATCTTTCAATGGAGAATCCAAAATCATAGGGTATATGTGCAGAGTGCATGAGCCTGAGCATACATCCCTAAACACCAGTTTGAGAAAATAGAGAACTGCTACAGCATCCTGACTAATCTCCTAGTCTCTGAGCACTGACGTCACATTAATCTCAGGATTGTGCTTCCATTTCATGACCTTTCTGCCCTCAGGGCTTTAAGGATTTCTAACTGCCCATCAAAGGAGTCTCAAGCTCCTTAGTGATTATCTTTCATGGCTTCACCCTACACGTCTTTTCTCTGTGGGCCAACTTTCTTTCCTAAGCATGTGCAGTGTAGCTGTCCTTTTTGATGACTCCTTGTCCTTCACCAGCACTTGCTTTTCTCTGTCTCCAACTGTTGATCAACTACATGTAGGATTCAATGTTCTACTCTTGTAGATTCACATACGTAAAATAACTTTGAAAAATTTTGGTGCTGGAGTGAATCTGAGCACTAGCGCTCCCTACAAGATTAGAATGGTGAGCCAGAACTGAAGATGAGTACTAGATTCACAGTTCTCAAAGGATAATCCAAGTACCAATATCATCTGCAAATGTGCCAGAAACTCTGGGGTGGGCCCAGAAATCTGAGTTGTAACAAGCTTTCCTGATTATTCTTTCACATAGTCAAATTTCCGAGCCACTGTCTCACACCTAGGTGAGTATCTCATCCATCTCCAAGCCGTTCATTTTGCTTTATGATTAACATCAGATTCACTTCTTCTTCTTCTTGGTAATACAGTTATGTGTACAGCTTTCTCATCTTTATTGCAATGTAAGATTTTTGAGATGAGGGATAAATTTATCTTGGTGTGCCATTGTGTTTATCAAGGTGCTTCTGTATAAATAACTCCAGAAATGCATGTTTAGTTACATTAAAGTACTTAGGTATAATTGGCAGAAGCTATTCTTACCCCAAGGATCTTCTTTTATCAACAGGAATGTATATTTGTGTAAATGTAATACTTAATAAGCTATTTGTTAGTGATTCTTTAGGAATAAAATAGCACATGATTAATAACATGCTATTTTATTTCAGTAATAAAACACTTTAATGTCACTTTCCTTGAAAAAAGCATTTTTAAACTTATAAATTCTTAGTATAAATTGAGTGTCCTTCCCAGCAATGACCCCCTGTTGTGTATCAGATTTCATTTACACTGGAAGGCAATTATCTTCCTTCTTTTGTCCAATACTGCATTCTCTTCCTGCTTGTTTCTTGAATGAGATAGATATTCATTAACCCTTAATGGTTTTGGTTATTGTATAAGCTCAAAAACTTCTAAATTGCTCATGCACAATCTCTTCATGGTTTGCACAGCCAACATTGCCATTTCAAGAGACACTTACTGCTCCTCTTAAAAACTAGCCCCATCATCTTTCCTCATGACACTAGAGGCCTTTTTCACACTTGGACTTAAAACTGTTTTAGCCTAGACATTAACTTATTTACTAATTGGAACACAGAAAAATCCATTTTGAAAATCCTCCTTAGACTTACAACAAAGCTGTTTGACTAGGAAACATATTTTAGATTATAAATTTTAGAAGCCAAACTCAAAACTAGCATAAGCAAAAATAATGCATTGGCATAGATAGATACAAGTTCCTTAGCAATACCGTTCCTCTGTTCATTTATTGACACTCCTTTCCTCTGTGTGGGCTTCCTTTTCAACTCCCTTTTAGCCTCTTTGTTTGTGTAAAGATGGTTACTACAAACTGATGTTATGTTTTCAAAAGACAAGGTGCTCCCAGCCCCACCAGCATTGGCAAAGGACTGGGAAGTGTTTATTAGCCAAAGTCAGGGCATCTGTTCATTTCTGAATGGGCGCAACACCACTGATCAGTGAAAGATACTGAATAAGCCAAAACCAAGGGTTCTATGCTTGACAGAGAGATTGCTTCAGAACAGCCACGGATAGATAGAAGTAATTTCCTACTTAAAAGGAAATGATAATCACAATCTTATGAATAAATCAAGAGGCAGTCACAACACTGTACTAAGTGAAATGTGTGGAATTCTTAAAAGCCTACTGAGCTCCGTGTTAGCATCCCCATTTAAAGAGGAGCTTAATGTTACCTGAATCATAAGTGATGAAACTGGGATTTAAATCAAAGACATCTTTTTCTCTTTAATGTCTATATTTTATGCTATATAAGGCAATCCCAGTGACAGAATGAATGCATATTTTGCACAGAAAGCATGCACAGACAACAAATTCTCTTTTACTGTATGCTGGTGTCAGATATAACCCCAATTAGTCTGATTCTGGACCAGCAGTCATCCATTCATGCAGTGTAGCAAAAGTTGCCACTTTTGTGAGAATATATAATATAGGAAATAAAGTAAATTATAGACACAGTATTTAAGATCATGAAAATTACAGTGAAGAACATATAAAACAAATTGATACCAAGAAGTTGTTAATTTGGGAGACATTAAGGATGACTAATGATTAGATGGTATTTGAACATGAGACTGAATCATGAGGAGAAAGCCTTGCCAAAATATGAGAGAAGTTTTTTTCCAAAAACAGTGAGTTGATGATGTCTGCACATAACAGGAACAGGCTGATCATAGTAGAGTAAAGGAAAAAAAAAAAAGCCAGTGGATTCTAGCACAAAAAGAATGATACTTGGTGAGAGATATGACCAGAGCCTGATTATGCATGGATATAGATAGCCCTTGTGAGAGTTTTGGATTTAATTGTAAGGCAGTGGAGAAGCCAGTAGAAAATTTTCATTGAATTAATACTGACCTTTTGTATTTCACGTATCAAATGCAAATAATATTCAAAATGGTTAAAGTTTTCACAAGGGCAGTAAGTCATTAATGAAGTGAGCTGAGACCAGCCGGCTCCCATTTGCCTCCAGTCTTCTGTAGAAATAAAGACTGAGAGCTTCTGGGGAGCCCTGCCATATGTGTGGTGACCCCAACCCGAGTTTCTTGAAGATACTCTAGTGTTTTTTTCCTTTTTTAGTACTTAAAACTTTCATTTTTATTCCCTCTGGCCATGAGCCATCATCTCCATTAGCATCATTTTCCCTGCCCAACTTATGGGTAATTTATCATTACCAAATCCTTTCATTTTAACGCATGCTTTCTATTGACAAAAGGCACCACTATGTTGTGACTGATGAGATAAATTGTAAATGTGAACAGTTTTCCATGTGTCAAAGTCGTCCTTGAAGCTTCATGAGCCTACATTATTATTTTTAAATACTATTTTTGTTATACAGAAAATAGAAAAAAGAATCAAAAGAAAACATTCTATATTAACTGTTGACATCATTTATTATTTTCATAAAGTTACAGTTTTCTACTTCTGATTTGGTGTATCTACATGTAAATTAATCATATTTTCAGGATGAAAATAAAATTATTCAAAGCAAGTATTCTTTTCAAGTATGTCTTTGGGGAAATAAATAGAACATTTTCTTTAAATGTTTTTTTAAAACCCACATATATTTTCTATAAGAGGTGAAAGGAATTTATTTTGTTAACACGGTCTACTACACAGAATCTAATCTAAGTGCTACATATTTTGGACAGTTTTTTCAGCTTAAAAATGTCAACCAGAAATAAGTGTTTTGACTGTTTCCATGATTACTCCTCCATGAATATATCAGTTCTCTCCATCTGTTTGGGTGTGTATGCACCCATGTGTATGCACTCCTGACATGGGCAGATATGAAAGATGGCATGGATTTAGTGCCACTTCACATATTTAAGTGCCACTTTCAAATGGCAGGGGAAGATGAAAGGAGAGTAGAACTTCAGCTTCTGTGCCTTTATGCCCTGTCCGTGGCCCTATGCTTGTAGCATCCTCTTCTTTTCTCCCTTCATTGTCAGCACACAAAATACTGTTTCCTGTTCCTTGATCTGATAGCAGGCAGTATATCCAGGCTTGAAATAGAAATGTTTGTGTACTGCTGATGAACATCTGTGAAAATTGCTTTAAATCAATGAGAGTATATAACTTTAAAATTGGGGGACAAGTAAATGGCAGAATATAAGAGAATATTAATTAGCATACAGAAATTTTTTTCTTATATTCTTAAATTTCTTTTTTCTTAAATTATTTTTCTATACAAAGCTTCAGCTTTAAAGTTAGCTGATATGATTTTTTAAAAAAATTAAACAGAGTACTCCATGACACTTTGTCTCCTCCATTGCATTTCTGTATTTTTCCCACATTATCTTTCATTGAAGTTGGTTTTTGTTTGGTTTTAGATGCTTCCATGTTTTGGTTTCTCTAAACTGTTTTTTTTTTTAATGAACATCCAATTCCTGCCAAATTGAGAATGCAGAATTTTTAAGCTTGTACATTTTGTTTTCTCTAAGAAATGATTCTCCCATGACAGGAGTCTGTGAAGAATTTGAATTAGTTGTAATGCTTAAGAGGTTTTGTAGCCTTCTTTTCTATATATGAAATATAGGAATGATCTACCATATACAAAATACGAGTTATGCTTAAATGCCAAGTTCTTGTACTAAGTAAAATTAAATGAAATCCTGGATACTAACATTAGTTCAGCAAATACTGCTTGCCTTTTCTGTATCAAGGACATCACTGCATATTCAAGGCACTGCAATAGCTGCCTGCTAAGAACAATCTGTAGTTAAATACCATATAGTTTCCCTAGTGTAAGAAATGGTAAGAGTACATAAGATTTTATGGTAATCATGATTCCCCATTACATTGCTTTGAAGCCTTATAATGTTTTCATTCATTAGTTGGAATGGTTTGATTCTGGTTTGTTTGATTTTATTATTTGTGATGGTATGAACAGCTATTTTGAAGAAATAAGACATTATGACAACCACTGCTGATTTAATATCATCTTGCTTTGAAGTTTTACCATGCTTTTGTTCTTCTAATTCCATTGGTTCTATCATGTTGTATTTTATTGGATTTTAATATGTATGATAGTATAAACAAATTTTTTATGGAAAATGAGATAATACAGTAGCCATTGTTCATTTTCAGTTATTTGATTCTGAATGCCCTATAATACTTTCATTCTCTTGAATGGTTTTATACTTTTACTATGTTTCATACTATTGTATGTGAAGATATTCTCAACTATTTCAAAAAAAGAGACATTATGGTAGCTACTGTTAATATCGGGTTGTCTTGTGGTGAAGTACTGTGTTGTTTACATTGTTCTGATCTGCTTTGTTCTGTCCTCTTTTGTCTTAATCTCTTTAAAATAAAGAAAATTAAAAATCAATCTGTAGCTTATGATAAATATGAAAAAATTCAATAATTTATAAACATATGAGACTAATTATGTAAAGACATTGGGTACTATTCATGTGTTTAAGAAGGCGATGTATCTTGATTGGGAATGGAATGATGGTTGATGGCTTCAGGAATGAATTACTGAAGAAATGACTTTGGAGCTGAGATCTGAAAGTAAAATTGAGCTTATGGTGCTCAGGAGAGAGGGCATGGAAGATAAACTTGTGAGGAAGGCAATTATTTTGTAGCAGATAGAACATGTGTGAAATCCTAAAAGGGGAAGGAAAAATTGTAAGATATACACAGGCTTGAGTTCAAGTGAAAGGGGAAAAGAAACTCTCTGTAACTAGAATTCATATGCTCGTGTTTACCCCCTTTACCATTTGGCTGTTTCTAAATTTCTTTTACCCTAACCTTCACCTAGGACATACTTTAGCACCATTACCATTTGCTGAAGAACATAAGTACTAAGGACTCATCTCAAATTTATCTTCCTGCAGGGTGCCTTCAATTACAACTTCAGCTGAAATTAATCATTTTCTTTGAAACTTAACAATCTCTTTGGTTCCTTTTCTTTTGGCTTATATGTTATTTACATACCTATTTCTATAGTAGGAAGGCAACCAGGTCCTAGCTGTACATTGTACTTAGTACATAGTATTATATAAATAGTTGGAAATCATGTTAATTACAACACATGATCATATTTTGTGATATTATCAGTTTTCTGGAATTTATTCAAATATTCAATCCAGTTTGTTTTATATCCAAAAATTTTCAGGCTATTTTAAAAGTACAGATGCTGACTCTGCTGGAGACCTCTTCAGAAAATTCATCAGCAGAGCCAACGTTCATAAATTTCACATGAGACCAAATCAGATAAGTTGAAGTTGTAGCGACACATTGAGAGCAACATATCTCCTTTTTATTTAAAAAGTACTATAATTCTATTAAATGTCTCCACCTTTGGTTTACTAAGAATAAAATATAGCTGCATATATGTTATGCATGTAATCTGTTAATTCATCTGGGCTGTACTTACTCTTATTTGAATTCAGAATAATTGATTTTCTCTGACAGTTATTATAACTAATATTCATTTTAATTTTACCTTAAATAAATTATAATGCAGTTATTAGATAAGATCAGCACAGGAAATTAGCATCACTTCACTAAGTTTTGGCTTTTTAAATGTAGGTCCTGAATAGTGACAGTGTTTATAAGGATGAACAGATAAACTGACAAATAGAAGCAGATAAAATCATGCTTTTGTTCAAAGCATCCTTTGAAAAGAGTCATCTCTAGCTGGATGCTAAGAAAAGCTATTGTTTTTTATCTCCAAGCTAAGAAAAGATGCTGTTTTTACCAAAGCTAAAGAAGATCAAAGTACTGTGTGCTCAGAATTTCTTTTTAAATAAAGAAGAGCTGGAATTATCAAATGGAAAATAAGCACACCCCAAAGAATGAGTTAGGGAAATATATTCTGTGAGGAAAAATTCTTAGTGCTTATAGAAGCAAGATTGATTTTTATTTTTAACTCTGCTGACTTTTCTATGTGATCACAAGGACAATCAGTCTTAAAAAAATGTATTCATGGCATCTTAGTAAAGCTTTTTGGTGAGTTTTTTTATTGCTTTTGTTCAGTTCTTTTTGCTGACATTTCAAACTTCTTTTGTGAATGTACCATGGAAGATGAATGAATGATTATAAATTATCTTTTGAGAGCTTTACCTCTATACCAGTCTGGAACTTTAACTTGTTTTTAAAGCTTTCAGTACAAAAGATATGATTTCAACTTATAAGAAATTAATGTGAATATATGCAAACTCATGATTTAAATGAATAATAGAGCACTATTTTGTGAAGATAGCTGCCTGTTCAGATAGACCAGTTGGCCTGAGGGCAGAGTTCTAGCTTATGTAGTTCCAACTTTGTGAAGTTCTGTCAGTCACTTAGGAAAAAAATAACTTTTTTCTGGGTTTTTGGAATGTTCAGCAGGAATGAGTCAAATTTTTGTTGCCTGGCCAATTCCTGCTCATCTTTTTGGACACATCTCAGAATTCATCTCACCACCACGAGGTCGTTCTACTTCCCCAAAATGAGTGTTTTTCTTAGCATTCTCTTATGTGTATTGCGTAGAATTTATCACATCATGTTTTATGTTAGTGTCTTGTGTTTCTCCTTTTCTCTTTCTTTTTCTTGTTTACTCATTGGTGAGAAAGTATAGATCATTAATACATGTCTTTATGTATATAAATGCCCAAAAGTTAGGACACCCAAACCAAGATGCACAATATAAATAGTGACAGCCTCCTTTCCAATGTACTGATAGCTTCGGTAGACACCTAGAGAATACTGTGAACTTTGATGTCATTACTTGATGGGTCTTCTGATCCACCCCCATCCTGTTTTGGGAATGATTCCTTATGATTCATCAATATTTATTTTGTACTATATGCACTTAATGTGTAGAACCCTGGAGATACAGAAAAAATTGAAGGGGAAGGAAAGTAAATGTAACAAGCCACTTTGAAATACTCTGCTGCACACCATGGCAAAAGTGAAAATGTACCCAGAAACCATACAAAAGGAGCATGTAGGGAAGACTGAGGAATTCAGAGGCCAGGACAGTTCTGACAGGTGATACTCTTAGGCCAATTGGAGGAGGGAAGAGATGCTGTTTCAGTGTAGCACAGAACTATAGAGCAGAAAGTAAACCAGAAGAGGTTTGCAGGATCAGGCCACAGTAAGCCTCAGATGCCAAGATACCTATAAATGAAGTTTACATGACTTCTAAGCAGAAAGATGATGAGCAGGGGTGATATATTTTAAACGGTGTACCCTTTTGGTTCCATTGAGGACAAATTAGTGTTAAGAACAGAAACACAGGGTCAGAGACACAGGTTATGAAGCTATTAATACAGTTCAGACAAGTAGCTACCAGGACCCTAACTTGAGAGAAGTAGAGATACAGTGGAAGAGGAGAAGAGGGACTGAAATACATGAAATCCTACTACTACTTAAAAATAAGAAGTATCTGGGAATCTGATTCTGAGTCAAGCCCACTATTATATTTCCATGAATGAATGTACTCATGGAATCTTACATGTTGTCAGAGAAGGACGCATCTACATCAATTTTAAATGCCAACCAAATGCATTATCACTCTATTCTTGGCATCAGATTCTAAAATAAAGTGTTAAAATATATACTATATAATATTATATGTAATAACATGTAATAATTATATGCAGAAAGTAACTTTATGCTATGATTGCATATAAAATGTTTTGATAGAATAAAACATAACAGTAGAAAATTTTCATTTAAGTCTGTTCAAATATTAAGACATTTAACCATAAAATATGAAAGCCTATGGCCCTCTCTCATTCATAGCATGTTTCATACAGTTGGGTACACACATTAATAATTTAAAAATTTCTTTGATGTGCTTGTTTGTGTAGACTTGGAATTTAATCTATTTGAGACATCAATGAACTCATATATAAAAATCCTAATCTGCATTCAGAAAACACAATGGAAGATAATAGATTAAAAAATCTCTCACTAGTTATAAGGAAAGATGTTTTCAGTTAATTTCTTATGACATTCATTACCTTTTGTCTGAGCCAGTAGAAAGAAAAATGAAGTAAATATGCTTAGCAGGCTAATGGCATTTAGGTCATGGTAGAGGGAGTTTAAGGTAAATAAGAAAGTATGTAGTGACATGAATGAGAAGAAACAGGATAATGATAGGAAATTACTTGCTGCTTTTATCTATCAGAGAATGGACAGTCTATCAAAATTGGATTCCAGTCCTCATTTTTCCAATGACTACCTGTATGAATGGGGGAAAGTTCTTAATACCTCCAATCCTGTTTCCTTGTCTGTCCATTTGAGCTAGATTGTCATGATTGTCCTGAGTTTTGTCTGAGAAGTCCAGTCTCCAGTGTTTTCTTATCACACTGAATAGCTGATGTGTATCTGAAAATGCATTTCATAGGCTTCCTGCAGAGCATATAATTGGAGAGAAAAATTAATATCAGGAGTTTCTTCAAGGCACTACTACGTGTTGGGGTAGCTGGTGTCACTGCCAAGTAGGAAAGATATAAAAGGAGCTCTCATAAAACAGCTATGTATTACCTGGAAGCGCCTTATTGGTACTCAGACATCTGCTGAGGATACAGATGCTGCATTTAATGTCACACTGGAAAGCCACACAAAAGTAGAGGGTCTGATGAACTGTTTAGAAGGATGCGCTTCTGAGCCTGGATTTATCACAGACTGGAAAGATGTTTTCCTAGATCTGCTAAGAACAACATTGCAGAGGCCTTGTAGCCACCCCTAATTGAAATACTGGAAAAAGGACTTTTTAGGCAACGTGTAATTGCAATCTAGTTAAAAAGCTAGATTTTTAACTAGAGAGGGCCATAGGCTTTCATATTTTATGGTTAAATGTCTTTTTAACCATAAAATCACATGCAGGTCTGTACAGTTTAGACCTTGAAACCCAGGTAGTCAATAAAATGTTGCTATTAAAGTCATTTTTGTTGAACAGTCAAAAATAAAGTTATAAATAAGAGATTCCTATTTTTAACATCTCTTCATGTGCTTTGGTCAGATATTGCATGTACCAGTATTTAAAGTGTTTAACATGAGAAATAGGCTGTGTTCTTGCTTCTTAAAGTTTGTCATCTAGATTGGATGACAGTGGGGTTTACAGGAAAACTGTAAACTCACCTTGTGTTCATTTCAATAGGCCTATGGTAGAACAACTTGGGTAACTTGTTTCATTATCAACTGGGTGAAGTTTGCTGTTCTTATATTCCCTTTCTACTATCTTTACTTCCTTCCACATATCTGCTCGGTGTTTCTACTTCCCTTCTGTTTCCCTTTGTTTTCTTTCTACCTATCTCTTCGTCTCATTTTATTTATATACTATTTTAAATACTTTGGTTATCATTAATGTTTAATTTTTCTCTAGCCATATATTTTATGCTATCTCTCTTAGGTTCAGGAAAAGATAGAGACCATTCTCATTAGTTCATAAGTATAATCCAAGTTAAAGATCTTAAATGTGGATGCCACTGGTAGTTGCTCTGTTCTCCCAAAGCAGTACTAGGGTCTGAACCTAGCACTCAGAATCCAGAACAGACTGAGTGGAAACTCTCACATAGAGACCTACCTACAACTCAGTTCAGTCCACAAAGAGAAAGTCACTTGCAAAAATGATCCTCAATAGAAAACATAAGACATACTCCATGAGGCTGTTCTATAAACCTTAACACAGAAACACAACTAATGTCAGAAACAAGGCAACGAGATGCTTCTAAAGATACATAACTCCCCAAAAGCTGATCTTGCAGATACTGAAGTGGATGAAATTCCAAAGAATTTAAAAAACTGACATTTAGGATGATCAGAGCTCAAGGAGGATACAGTTAACAAGTGATCAAATTAAATAAATAAACGATCACAACAATGCAGGATATTTAGACTGTGTTAGTAAGAGACAGAAGCTCTGAAAAGAACCAAGCAGAAATCCTATACATGAAACAGTGATAAGAAGAACAATTGGAAGTCTAGACTGTAGGCAATATGAATCAGAAAAAAGAGTAAAAGGAAATGTTGACAGATCGACTGTACTGGATTTCAAGCCATACTGTCAAGCCTTGATAACAAAAACATCATTCTGACACAAAAACAAATGTAAATGCATAAAATAGGATAGAATAGAAGATTGAAGATAGGATAGTCTGGGATAGGACAGGACAGGACAGGACAGTAGACACAGAAACCCAGGCATTTATAGTCATCCGATTTTTGACAAAGGAACCAAAATCATATGCTTAAGAGAAGACAGTCTCTCTTTATGGAGTGATGCTGGGAAAACTGGATATTTACATGCAGGAAATTGAAACAAGATCTCTTATATATCACTCTGTTCTAAAATCAAAATATAGAAACATTGAAACAGCTGGCAGATAAGATCAAGAATACAGAAAACAATGAATGCTTATTAAGATGAGAGGAAAAGAAGCCCTCCTACATTGCTGGTGGGAATGTAAATTAGTACAAACACTGTGTCTGTCAGAATAGAGATTCTAAAGACCAAACGCAACAATATCATTTGACCTAGGGGTGCCACATTTGGGTATATTCCTGAAAGAATCAAGGACTACGTAGTATAGTGATGTATGCTTACTCATGTTTATGCCAACACAATTTACAATAGTTAAGCATGGAAATAGCTTAGTTGCCTGTCATCTGCTGAATAGGAAATATGGTATAAAGGAAATGTGGAGCATATGTACAGTGGAGTATTACTAAGCCACGAAGAATAAACTCGTGTTATTTGCAGAAAAATGGATAGAACTAGTAACCATTATGCTAAGTGAGATTAATTAGACTTAGTTAATTATCACATTTTCTAGTATATGATGAACTAAAAAATATGCATGCAAGTGCAGGCATACATGTACATAAATACATAACATGCATACATACATACATACACTTACATATGTACTTACAGGTGACAGGAAACTAGGAGATAAACTTCTGTAAGGATGCAAGCAGGAGAAAAGAGATTAATAGGACTGAAGTTGGTTAAAATATATTAAATGCATGTATCTGTTTCCAAAACCAAACTCCATCAATCATGGAATAGTAATGTGCACTAATACAATATAATAAAACACCAAAATAATAACAGGTGACACGTTGACAATAAATGCTTATATTTGTGTTCAGTTTTTATACATGTTTTGGTTTACAGGTGAGAAATTCACTTTGAAGCATCAATTACTGTGATGTGGCCCTACTGAATTTGATTATTATGCAGCTCACACCACACTTAACTTGCTGTACTGGTCTCTATCTTGTTCAGTAAGATAAGTGCTTTTGAAATTCTGCAGTTAAGATCAGTGTAAATTATTATTCCATTTCTGCATTCTCCCTCAAGTCTCTTTAGTCTGCAAGCCACATTTTGAGTGGCACTGAACTACAGCACATAGGCTAAAATTTTTAAGAAAGCAATAAACAGTTGCTACTGAGGGGCATGGCTGTGTGTGTGATCTCTAAACAGGCAAGAATTGGAGAGTGAACTGGGAGCAGATTCTGAGGGAGAAAGACTTAGCCTTGTCCAGGTGAAGAAATGTCCCCAAGGTGATTGGAGAGAGGCACATTATAGCAAAAATACAGATGCAGGAAGAGCTGCAGTTTTCCCATAAGGCTGCAGGAGTCCTGTTTTTCTGACTGGCCAGGAAGGGAAGAGCGCACCCCATCTCATATGCCCCACAATGCGGGGACCTTTTGTGCTTGTTCACTGCTGTATTCTAAATATAGAGTGTTGTTTTGCACCTAAGTTGATGTTCAAAAGTACTTTCTGAAGTAGTTCAGTGAAAGTATTAAGAACATGCTCTTATATCCAGAAATCACAGTTGTGGGATTGGTATATGGTTTTACTTTCCAGTCCATGTTGTTGAATACCACAAGGATTTCGGGAGAGTTGAACACATTTTGCAGTAGTGTATCAACTTTAAGCGGATGGGAAAAATCTTTTAAATTTCACATCATTTAGCTCTTCACTTCCGTTACAACACAAATAGAATCCATGGTAAGTAAGGGATTTCTTTCAATGTCTTTGTGTCTCCTTCTGTCACTATTTCCTTTGCCTTTTCTTCCTTCTCCCCCGCCCCAGAACCTCCCTTCCCTTCTTTTGCTTTGTATTACTGTAATTAACAAAGGGCCTTTTCACTTAACTACTCCTCGGCCCTTTTTAAAGAAAAAATGTTTTGAGACACAGTCCAGCTGCCCGGGTTGTACTCAAACTTGTGCTCCTCCTGCCTGCTGTCTCAGAGTGCTGGATTACAGGCAGGCCCGCTCCTTGCCCGTTTTCTTATTGTTCCCACACTGTCTTCCGTTGCTGATCATATCTACAAAGAACCTCCTCAACTGCTATTTCCCATACGTACCCCTTTTTCAGGGCATTAAATAGCTTTCCATAGACTTAAATTATGTGATCTGTTGGGACACTCCTTTTCGTATGCCTCAAAGAGCTTTCATTCCCTTTTCCTACAAATACCTTCTTGTCCAAATGTGCTCACTAATGTGCTTTTCTAGCACTCTGGTAAACCTTTATGGATCATTCATCTCGCTGAATTGTAATTATCTATTTACTTTCTTCTTTCCCCAATTACACTGTAATTTTCTGCAGGTAAAAATTGTTTCATTTTCATAATACCTAGCTCTGTGCCTGACTTATGAACTATTTGCCTGTAAAATAAATAACTAATACACAAATCTGGAGTTTAGAGACATTTGGGTTCCTCTGAAAGGAGAAGGGTGTCCTCAGAGACTGTTGAGAAGGAGAATAGTGAGTAAGGCAGAGTCTTAGGAAACAGATGTGGAAGGGAGAGGCAATGGAGAGGACTCCATGGAGGATGCAAAACAGATAAATAAGGAAAGTATCTGAGATTGAGAGTCACACGGTTAAGGCATCAGAGCACTTGAGGAATGCGTGGCACTCTATGTAAATTCAGAACCTAATTTCTGAGTGTCTCCCACATTTGGCCACTGTAAGTACCTTGACATCATGAGGGACTGTTCTGGAAGTTGGTGTGACAGTGTGCTGGAAGTGGGGTTACTGATTGGCTTCCTTTGAAGACCTTTTTATTAGAAATTATTGGAGAGTGTCTGGAAGAGGGATGGAGTTAGTGAAGATTTATTTATTTTTCACAGAAGGAACTTGGTGAAACTTGCAGTTTTTTGCAGGAAGGTCTCAGTATTGAATGAGACTTTCCCTTGTTAGTCATTATTTAAATTTTGTCCTTAAATTACTAACTCTTGATTCATTTAGTGAATACTTAGTAAACAACTACTATTGCACAGTTTTCTAAGTGTTGAACACACAGCCTTTGTGCAGATTATGTTCTATTCCAAATACGTCTTTAAGACTTACTCTCTGCTCATCTGAAAAGTGCAGTTACCCCAAAAGAGTCTTGTGGGTTACTTAGTAGTCTTCCCTTGCCTTATCCACTGTGTCTTTAAATTCTGCTGATGACGTCTTTCTCATGTCTGCATATGCATAATTTTGGCCATATTACATTTTCCCTGCCCTTACCTCGGAAGCAGATGTCCCCAACTATTTACAAGATGAGATGCATTCCTGATTGTTGTCAACTTTAATGTCTTAGGATTTGGTGACAGTTTCATGCTGCTTCAGCTGACTTTAATTAAGCTCTTTGGAAGTTTAAGATAGGGCAGAAACCTGGATTGTCTTTTTCCATCATTTATCTTTTTCCTGTTGTAAGTATGGTTCATAAGAGAATTAATGAAAATTTATGTATAGTTTGTGATGGAGAAAATTTGTTATGCTTTACAGTTTTCCCCACAGTTTCCATGTATAATAGACAATTCTCAATTTTTTTTTTTTTTTTTTTTTTTTTTTGGTACCAGGCATTGAACTCAGAACCTTGCACTTGCCAGGCAAGTGCTTAAGCCACTGAGCTAAATCCCCAGCCCCAATTCTCAATATTTTTGACACAGAATCTCAACTTGAAAGAAGACACATTCTTCTTGGAAACAATTTTAACATGTCATCTATCACTACATTTTGAAAATTAATTATCAATTTACTTACTCTGATAAAATGTTTTGGAATACTCACTGTGTGCCTAGCACTGTGTAACATGATGAGGTAATAAAGATAAACTATACATTGTGTCTATTCAGAGTACTGGTATTTTAATGTGGAGAGACACTAATCCTTAAGAAACAAAACTGTGTATCCTGAAGTTCAGAGATGAACAGGGCATAGAGGAGAGCTACTGACTAAGGATACTGTGAAAGCTTAAGACAGGAGATGATATTGAAGATGAGTCTTGAAGAAAGAGCAATAAGAACAACCAGTACTGTGATAGGTACTGTACTTAAGGACCTTGGTTTTTTCCAAATAAGTGAAAACTTGCCTTTCTATAGATTCTAATGCAGAATCATACAAGCTAAGGTTTGACCATTACAATCTCAGTGTAATAGTAGATAATCATGTTTATTTTATTTATAACTGCACAAGAATTTCTCTGTATCATTTCTTGCCAGAGTACTTTGTAAGTAAAACAGCAGTGCTGTAGATTGCAAAGAACACTAAAAATTTTTTCTCTTAATGGTAATTATCTAATTTTAAGTACTGATGTACTTAAGTATTATGTTTCAATGTTAATATTCCTAACATTCTTTACAAAGAATTCTTTTTAAAATATGCATAAGGATTGTTTTAATTAACTTTCAAATTTTAATTAACTTTTCAAGTTTCTTTTCATCTTTAGGTCACATAAATACTTAGTTTATTTGTAGCATAGTAGCCTAATCAGTTATTTTTTAATTCTCATGAATAATGTTCATTTGTGTTAAACAGTACATCAAATATTAGATATATAGTATGCATCAGGCACTTCCTTAGATTAGGGAGTTTCAAATTTAGAAAATCAAGTTTCTGCCTTCTAGTTGAGCACAAGCAACAGAATGAGTGCAACTCAATATAATAGAGTGAGATAAATTTGTTTCAGTGGAAACGTTCTCAAGATGTCATATTTGAGCTGCGTTTGTAGGGTCAGTAGAATTTTTTCAAGCAGAAGGAGGTGACAGAGAATTCCCAGCAGGAGAGAATAATATGTAAGAAAGTGGGGAAGCTTCTCCATGGGTAGTGTACCAGGGAAGTTGAGCATGACCAAGACAGGACACAGTGATGAGAGACAGGATGGCAAAGCCTGTTGGTCAGAGATGAGGGAAACTCCCAAATGTGTGTCTTCCTTTAACCACTTTTAAATTAAGATAATAAAACAATAGTATTCATGCTTTCCATAGTTAATCCTAAGGACAGACTGGAGTTAAATGGGTTATACAGAGAAAAACATTTTGGAAAGGAGACTAATCAACTGACTGCTAAGAATGTCTTTATAAGATTTTTATAATTTTAAAACAAAAAGTTTTTCTCTGGTATGAAAATGGCAAATTCTCTTAAAATACATGTCTTAGTTACTTTTCTTGTGACTGAAAAAAATTACTCAACACTCAAAAGTTAAGGAGGAAAGGTTTATTTGGAACACGGTTTGTAGAGGGTTCAGTCCATATTCAGCTGACTCCAAGGCAGGTTAGCATGGCAGAGGGCATCACAGAGAAGGAGCAGTCAGTGGCAAACCAGGATGGGTAAGAAAGCAGCCAGCAGTGAAGCAGCAAGAGACAAGGAACCATCAGTGACCCTATTTCTGTCCCTTATATCTTATCTAGTCCTCCCACCTTTTGGACAGGTAGCACTTACACCCCTAATCTTACCCAGAACTATGCCAAACCAATCAGTGGACTCATTTAGTAATCATACACCCTTCATTCCAACCCTACGCATACCAGATCCAGCCATCTCCAAAAAGCCCTACTTATGACCACATGAGGCTTTGGGGAGACATCCAGGCTCAAACTGTAACACTATAACTTTTAAATTCAATAGAACATTTTAATAGTAAAATACCACTTGCCTTCATTGTTTTCCAGCTTATAATGAGATACCTTTATGTGATATAGGTAATTATTTGGACAGTTTTTCCTACTTTAAAAGATTTTCATGGTTATTCCTTTCCATTTCATTTCCACGTAATATGTTTCAGGGAAGGCATATTTCTGCCATTGTAAAATAAGTAGGTAAGGGTCTTTTAACAGTAGGTGGCTTCTGAAGTAACTTGTACATATTCCACATGTGGGTAAAGAACGGTTGCCTTAAATGACCCATGAAGAGACAAGCAAAATTCAAAGTGAAGTAAAAAAAAAAAAATGCAAATTCGAGAATGGATTTTGATTCAGTCAGGTTACTCATAGTAGGTTCTCAGGGAGGAGAACAGTGAGGTTCCCAGCCATGACAAGAGGTAGTGAAGCGCATCTCAGTCACCTCCCATACCACATCTGTGTCTTCAGGACACAAAAGGAGTCATAGGAATTATACTTGTCTGTTTTCTTGCTGTGGTATCACGTACGATCTGTTGACTTTATTGTGCTTGTCTTTTCAGTGGTCGAATAGAAATGAAGCTGAACACTGATAGGCAGTTCTCTGACAGTTTGCAAATGCAATATGACATACAGGGAAACCTAGATGATCTTATATTTTAAATTTCCCTTTATATTTACAATTTCTCTTATATTTATAATTTCTCTTTAACTGAAATGTGTTTCAGAGAAGTCAAGACTAATGCTTATGGGCATGGAAGACGGGCGTAATGAAGGTGAACAGTAAAGTTCTCTGACTTTTCCACTCAGAATGTATTCTGTTTAGTCCTGTGTGGCCACAGATTAAATCTCTCATGATTTTTATGTATATAAGAGACTGGTGATTTTCAGTAATATGTTCTATTGAATTGTTTCCCTTAATTTAAGTGCCATGGTACTTAAATGCGGTTTAACCATAGTAGTTACATCACCCATCACACTAGTAGTCAGCTGCTATACCATTGTAATAGTGATGTCACAATCATATCCATGACTGATAGCCACAACTCACCTACTATTACAGTTCTTTTTGAAATGCAAAGTAACTACTGGAATCTAATACACTTGTAAAATGCCCCAAAACAACCTGATACAGTTTAGAATATTTTGGGATTCTATATAATACTGTGTTAGGAAAAGTATATATGTGTCTGTCCAAAGGAGAAATTTCTGTAAATAATTAAAAAATATGGAGATGATCTTACAAGCAGAGATCTGATGAAGAAGCCAAGAGTGTAACAGATACCTGACCTGGAAAAACTGTAGTTTCTCTTTATTTACAAAACACTAGAAGCTCTCTGCCTTAATCATCTCTTTTAGAAATTGAATATCCCCCAAAAGGCTGAGAGGGGGTAGGAGGGAAAAAAATGTTACATTTGTCATTAATTTGACCTCTGTTTATCTCGCATGACAAAGTTAATTGGTTTCAATATTTTAAATAAGAGTGTTTTGAAAAACTAATCATTCCTGGAGCACCAGCCCGACTTTGTTGAAACAGAATTCTATTTACTCAATTCAAGAAAGCATTGTCTATTTCTTAAATTATTACATTAACTTGCATAACTCTGTGTATGATCTCAGTATGCTCCAAACATGTTTTCTTTCTCTCATGGCAAGTATGAATTCCTTATTTACATTACCATGGTTTTGTTATGGTTGTTAAATGATTCTTTCCATTTCTAATATTTCTTGCAGCTTGAAATGCCAGAATTTTTGTTTGAATAATGTATTTCTTTCTGTTCATTCTTATCATAGGCAATATTTAAGCATGTGTTTTGCAGCCATTTTTTCCACTCTTAACAAATTAATTATAATTTTTAGTTAAGTATTTAAATTGAGGCGACCTCACCCAGCAGTCCATCTCCCTGCCTCATGAGCGCACACTCTTTAGTCCTGTGGGCTCTGTTTGTTCTAGGCCTGCTGTATTCATGACATTACCACCACTTAAACTGTAGCTCCTCCACTTTGACCTGCCTGCTTCCTATCCATGCATCAAAGTCAATGCCTGTACTCTTACGTAACCGCCCTGTGTACCCAGGAACTCTGTACCTTTCAGCTTACTTATTGCTTTCTACCTTACATTGCAAATATTTGTGTACTCATCTTCACTTTCAGATGGTAATCAGAACATGACAAGATTAGTTTCATTGTAATTATTTGGCTTGAATATATTTATACTTCTACTTGTTGAAACTTAGGATGTACGAACTTCTTCATTGGTGTTTTATTCAATCATTATGGATTGAATGAAAAATAGTGTCATAATATATTCATTTTACATGGCAAAAATAATTTGCAAAGTGTCATAATAAAGCCTAATGTGCAACAGCATGAAGAGGAACTCACTGTTCACCCCTTTTAAAATAGCAGGAGCACTTTCAAAATGGTTAATAAGATTTTCTATATTCAAACAAAGAACCATGACATCATTTTTGCTAACCTCAGAAGCATAATAAACTATCATCAGTTTTGGCTTTAATCCAATTTTGCCATTAACTTTTCCCATAAAATTTGATGAAAGGGCATTGAAAGATTTTTGTAATTAAAGATAGTGTATTAGGAATTTATTTCTTATCCACAATTTGTCATATTATGAGTGATACTGCACTGTGAATACCTGTAAACCTTGTAGCCAATAAACCTTTATTTTAACTAAAATTAGTTTCAGTCCCAAGACCAAATTGTTATTTTATCAAGTAATTGAATTTAAAGATTTGTTGGATATATATATATATATATATATATATATATATATATATATATATATTATATGAAAACCGAAGTTACTGCAGTTCCTGGGTATTTTTCTCAAGTTCATCAGTTCATTGATATATCTTACCATATTTTGTTAATATTTATTAATTTTCCACCCTTGAATTAACAAATACTAGCTACTCACACAAATTTGGATGAATTAACATATTTCACTCCGAACTTACAGTAAGTCTTTCTCTTCTAAGTATATTCTTGAATGTTTAAATTATTTCATTAGCCATATTTCTATGGTTAGCTGTATAGGGGTTAAGAAAAAGATTATTTCTAAATAAAGTTTCACTTGATGTGGACTGTATTTTCAACCTATGAAAGTTTTTTTCTAATTTATTTTCTGTTCATCATCTATGTTTCTGTATTTTGAAAGACTTTGTCCCTTTGAATATTTGAAGATTTTTGTCAAGTCAGTTGTAAATGAATACAGCAGAATCAGATCAACATGATCTAAACTGCTCATAACTAGCTGAATCAGCGACTTAAAAAAAAAAAAAAAAGTAATATGTCTTTCTGAAAGAAGAAAGACTACGGCCAGAGGTGGTGACAGATGTCTGTACTGATGCTTTTTTTAGGTTGTACTAATGATCCGTGGGCTGCTTTTACAGAATATTTTTCTCCCTAGATGATTCAAAGTTTATAAGAGCTGGTTTCCACAGTCAACATACCTGACTAAGCTATTTAAGTGACAGTCTTTTTTCTTTAACCTAAAATGGTACTTTTCTATTTAAAGTTAAACATCTACTTATGCACTAATTGTGAAATTAGCTAGACACTAAAAATCTAACTTAATTTTCATTTTTAAATACCTGTTACATAACATTTTAGGCAGCCTCAAAGAAGAACAGGAACTCTACAGCTTTAATTTATTATATGGATAAAATTACTCAAGACATGTTTTCTTGAAGACTATATTCATTTTAATAACAGTTTTTATTGCTTGTTGGATGAGTCTTCCTTGCTAATACAGGACACAGTGCTTCATATGCGTTGACTTCCTTGTCCATATTATGGCATCTGTATTCTAGGAAATTCTAGCACAGTTTTTAAATGAGGAAACTTAGATGCTGAGACACTAATTCATTGAGGACTTCTGTACTATTTTTCAACATCTTGCTTTGTCTGCAAGTATAATTGAGGACAGGCATGTTTGATAGGGGTATCTCTGTGCAGATTTTTTTTTCTCTCTTTTTATTGGTACCGGAGATTGAACTCACAACTGCCTGCTTGCAAGGCAGGTGCTTATGCCGCTGAGCTAAATCCCCAGCCCCGATAGGGATATCTCTGATGATTCTAACATTATGGCACTGCCTTTTCATACGTAAAATGCTAAGACAAATGTAAAAGTTATAGCTGAGATCAAATAATAATTTATCATCTTTGTGGCCCATGAATGAAATAAATGCAAGTGATGAGTTGTAGGCTGTGCTGAGGCCTCTGACTTGCTGAGCTCCACAGGTTGGACACAGAGAGCCAGGGTAGCTTTTACTGAATAATGGACAATCCATGTAATAAGTGGAAAACTAGAGCCCACATCACTGTTTGAAAACAGAGCATGGAGACTTGTCTACTTCTGAGTGAAGGATGAAAACTCTGCTCCCGACCACTGGTTGAGATCATAGCTTTGTTATCAAGACGGAAGCCCAACCCAGCCGGTGAGCTATCAACTTGAGCAAATCATTCACTGGGTTAAAGAAGGGACTGTTAATAATCTGGATGCAATCACAGTGTAATACTCAAATCACTAGTGGAAAAGAAGTTAGCATTCTCTGAATGTAGGCATAAAATGAGTGAAAAAGCAAATTAAGAGGAGGATGGTAATAGAGGTAATAATGAAACTGTGTAAAAAACTAAATAAATTTTTTAGTTCAGATGAACTTAAAAATGTAATTGTAGGGCCAGGAGTGTAGCTCAGCAGCACAGCGCCTGCCTGGCAAGTGCAAGGCCCTGAGTTAGATTCCCAGTACCAAAAAAGAAAATAGAAAAAAAAAAAAAAGGCCCAAAAATGTAATTGTAAAGAGAAGACCTAACATTGAGAAAAACTGAGGAAAAGCTGGTCATTAAAATTCAGTGTGTGCCAGGGAATCTGATGTATTGATAGAGATAAAGGTTAAAAAGCAAGCTATAAAATTCCACCCATAAACAAAGACAAGAAATCTCAGAATAAGTCAATTCTACAATTATTTTTTTGCAGATATTTATTCAAATCATCCTATGTTCTGTACAACATTACAAATGATAAGCCATTATTATGGTTTAGATCTAAAATGCTTCCCAAAGTCTCTTGTTTAAGGTGAGACCTGCTCACAGGGGCACGTCAGAGCATGTGACTTGGAAAGGTATATTTGTGTCACTGGCTCCTCCTTTCTCTCTCTCTGCTTCCTGGATACAATGGAGGGAACTGCTGTTTTCTCCCAGTCTCTTCCACTATGCTGTTTCTGCTTTGGAGTCAGCCAGCTACAGACTACACTCACTAAAAAAGTGAGACAAATAAACCTTCCTTTCATTAAATTGCGGATGTCAGGTATTTTGTCTTAGCTATGGAAAAGTGACTAACACAGTCATGATCAAAAGTGAATAAAATCTATATTCGGTTAGGGTTAATATTCTAGTGGGGCATTTACTTTTTAATGGCAAAAATAAAGTAATAAAAAGTAGAAACATTGGAAATGAAAACAATAATCATTAGAATAACTTTCTGATAGAAAGGATAAATTCTGCACTTGACACACAGTCAAAGTTAATCATTTGGAAGATGTTACTGAGGAGATTACCTAAAATGGAGTAATTGTAAACAAGACATCAAAGGGGGTTTGGGATAGTAGAAAGAGGGAGAAAGAGATAAAAACATGTGAGCATATGTGTAATGGATATTACAGAAGGGAAAAAGTAGAAATGATGTTGGAAAGATAAAATTAGGCGAAAGAATAGATAGGATTATTTTTCAGGTGATTAGACAAGCTTCTTTGTTAATGTACAATCTGAGAAGTATCTGGATAAATAAAAAATCTGTGGTAAACACTTTGTGGTTAAACTTTATGAAGTAAAATTTAAAAAGAATACACACTAGCAGAAGAAAAAATACAGACTAGCTTCAGATACCATTACATTGAAATCAGATGTAAAGGACCATACTGAGGGAGAACAATATAGTCTGTCTAGGTTTTACAATTTCATGCCCTCATATTCTACTTATAGATGCTAACCAAAAATGCAAATTGAATAATTTACTTAAGAAACAGAACTATTCTTGAGAAAGTAAGCCAGAAAGAAAGTATGGCATTTAAAAAACAAAAGATGAAAAGGGAGAAACAGAAACTTTTAAAAGTCATTAACTCTTGCTATCAGAAGTTGTAACTAATTTATGTTTAAAAAGAAAAGGTAAGACATATGAGCAAGCAAATGAAAGAAAGAGAAAGAATGTTGACCAGCAGAAATACACTGTTGCAAGAAAATTCCCAAGTCAAACCAAAAGGCAGACTCTCCTCACCAAGGAGATACGAAGGCATCATTTAATCTTTATGACAGTGGTAAAAATCTTCGCACTAGTGGACTGTTGTGGGATCATTCCCAAAGGCAATAGCCCTGAGTTTACAGAGCTTAGTTTATATAGCGTTAAGACAAAACAAGTGACAAAACATTACATATTTGGTTACATGCTTTGAGTCATACTTGACAGACTGACTAGTCTTAAACAGATTTGTTGAAATGAGTTATTTATCATGATATAGAAATGTACTGGTAACAAGGGGAGGGGATTTACAGGGCGAGCATAATTAAAGGTGTCTGATTAGCCCATGGTGCCTTAAAGTATAGACCTTTACTCTGACTTAGTGCTTATCAGAGATGTGCAGCTGAGCTTTAGACAATGTCAAGGTCAATTGAATTCCCAAGCAGAAACTTGGTCAGAGACCTCTAATTTGTATCATCAAATACCTATAAATTTGCTATTTTACAAATGTGTCCTTGCATTATAATTGTGCCCCAACAACACAAATCAAAGGTAAAAAGGCCAAAGTTGGAAATCTAAGAGAATCAAAGTAAACAAAGATGCAGAAGGATGGTCACAGCTATTCTTTTGTGCCTCCACTTGTGCTCATGGTATGGGTGACAGTCTGCAGCCTGGAAGTGAGAAACATCCACCTCCAGGTGACCATTCTGGGAGGGAGGAAAATGATCACCTTGGAGCAAGAACGGGGAGGGGGAAGAATAGGCAACATGGGGACCGCAGGAACAGGGAGTCAGCTCTGCCCGTAACTGGTGAAAAGGGGGTGGGTGTGTACGCAGCAGTGGGGTGCTTTTCTCAGTACTGAGGGGGGAAAATATGCAGAAGATAAATTGCTAAGATTTGTTAAAGTATGGTGATATAAGCATGAATTTTCATAGTTCTATCTTAAGTATATCTGTATAGAGATGAGAAGACCTAGAGAGCTTTCAGAAGAACATTAATTTTGAGACCTAGTGATAAAGTTTAAAAATTAGCAAGTTTTCTCGCAGTGGGGCAAGTCAGATGGTCCTTTCTCTTCAGTGACTCCCAAATTCCCTCAAAAGAAGACCCGAACTCCCTTTCAGGGCCCTTAAATCCCTACACCGTTTACCGCGGCTGACTCGCAAGGTTGCCCATACATTACCCAGCTCAGCTCTATTGCATGTTTTTGTTCCTCGTGCGGTCTATGCATACATTTGCTTTTTTGGATGACAGTATTTTTCTTGGATTTCTGCTGTCGTTTTTTGGTACTGAAGAAAGTCTAGATTTGATGAGCTTTTTGATGTTTGTGGTTTTGCATTGCAAAGATGGAAGCCAGGTATGCAACCACTGAACTATTTTTTTCAAATTTTTTTTGTTGTATTTGTGAGACAAGGTCTCACTAGGTTGCCCAGACTGACCTTGAACTTGTAATCCTCCTACCTCAGCCTTCTGAGTAGTTAAGAGTACAGGCATGTACCACTGTACCTAGGTAGAAATATTTCAGAATCATTAGTTCAAGCTTAGCTCAGGAAACTTACCAATTAACAAGACTCTATCATAAATAAAAATTTAAAAAGGGCTGGGATGTAGCTCAGTGTGAAGGCTCTGGCTTCAGGTCCCAGTACCACAAAATATGATGATGATGATATGATGGTGATGATGATGCCTCAAATCTCTCTGATTTTTCTTGTGATGTAGTAATTACAGTGAAGGAGCTGTCTTTGCTTGGAACCTGGTAGCATTCCTGATGCATGTCACTATAGCCTAGTCATTGTGAGTTGGGTGCAGCCTGGCATTGCTAGAGTCCCATGCTTCTGGCAGTATATGTACCCTGAGGCAATGACTTATAGATTCAGGCTGAGGAACAACAGATGGTACCTAGAAACAAATCTCTTAGGATCCAGAGTGAATTCTAATGAGTAATACCAAAATTTAGATGCCAAGTTTTTTGCAGTTTTTTTGAAAAGGGTGTTTAATGTGTATTTTAAGGAAGAAAAAAGTAATTTTTGATAATTGGCCAATATTTTGAATTCTTTTTTGTTTTTGTTGTTTGTTTGGGACAGGGCCTGCCTTTAGTACAGGCTGACCATGGAACAATCCTTGTATCTCAGTCTCCCCAATGCTGAGATTATAGGTGTGTACTACCACACTCAGCATATTTTGAATTCTTGAAAGATGCTCTTAAATGTCAATCTAATCAATTTTTGTTTAAATTCTAATTCATCCTGATACATTGGGACTTACTTTGTTATATTGTCATTACATGTTCATATCTTAGAAATAATTTCCCTTCAGCAATAACAAATAAGTAACGGTTTTTGTGGAAGTATTTAATGCCATTGAAATCTATACTTAAGAATGTATAAAATGGTACATTTTATGTTATATGCATTTTAACATAACTTTAAGAATGGAAGGTTAAAAACTTAAATGTATCCTATCTTCAAGGATCACTCTCTAAATTTTGTTAATATGCAGTCAGAAGCTAAGCAATAAGGCAGTTCTTGGGATTATTGCAAGCTATTAGATTTGACTTAATAGGCATTGCATGTTTTATCCTGGTGAAAATAAGGGCCAAGGCTTCCTCAAAGTTTAACTTCCAATCTGAAACTTTACCAACTGAAAAGTCAGTTTTTTAATCTGTTTAAAATTAGAAGGGTTTTTTGTATTAATTTTTTATTTTAAAAAGCAAAACAAAAAAGGATAGAAATGATACAGAATTTCAAAACAAAATAGTAGGAAATTAACACTAGTTAATATATTGCATATTGTTATCTTAGAAGTAGTTGTTCAGGTTACAAGATTTAGGTGTGAAAAAATGATCAAATGGTGAAAGCTCAAACTTCTTTTTGATGAACTAACAGGTTAGTAGTATAGTTATCTATTTTGTATATATATGCATACACACACATACATGTACATACCCCTATATACATGTGAACTTTCTCCTTTTCCCTATCTCAATTGTTCTTTCCCTTTGAGCACTTTCTTTCCCTTTCATTATCACAATATGTGTTGTACATAGGTGCACATATATTGCTGGGGCGTGACGTTGTCAGTTTTTCTGGGAAAATACCCAGAAGAGGAGCAACTAGAATGAATGGGACTTCCAATTCTAGTTTTCTGAGGAGTCTTCACACTGGTTTCCACCGTGGCTGCACCAGTCTGCACTCCTACCAACAGTGGAGAAGCATTTCTGTTTTCCCTGCAGCCTTACGAACATTTGTTATCAGTTGACTTCTCGATGCCAGCCATGCTTTCTGGCATGAGATGGAATCTCCATGTTGTTTTAATTTGCATTTCTCGAATGACCAGTGTTACTGAACATTTCTTCGTGTCTTTATTTGTCATTTGTATTTCTTCATTTGAGAAGTGCGTGTTCATCTCAGATGTACATTTTTGGACTGGGTCTTTGAATTTGATGGCCTGATGTTTTTTAATTCTTCATATGTTCTAAATATAAATCCTTTGTCAGAGGGACAGCTGGCTAAAATTCTTTCCCATTCTGTGGGTTTTCTTTTCACTCTGTTGATAATTTTTTTTAAGCACAAAGCTTTTTAATAAGAGGAGAGTCTAGTAGTGGATTCTTTGAAGCACTTCCCATATGGTTTGCATTTTGTTTATGAACTCTCTGCCTACCCTTATGTCTTCAAGATTTCTACCTACCTTGTCTTCCAGTAGATTTAGTGTTTCTGTTTTAATATTTAGATCTTTGATCCATTTTGACTTTAGTTTAGTGCATTATGATAGATAAGGGTCTAATTTTAATCTTTGCCATGGAAAGTCAATTTTTCTAGCACCATTTATTAAAGTGAACATGTGTATGTATTTTATAATTTGACATTCTTACAATAAATGAAAATTGGATAGTGTTTTCTAATAGTCATATTTCTTCAGCTTTTGTGATATTATCACAATTATTGAAAAACACATTTTGTGCTGTGCCCTGTTCTAAGCATTTTTTTCTGAATAAATCTTTGATTCTACTAGACAATCTTCTGATACAAATGGACGCTGCTGTCCACTTACAGATGAGAAAACTGAGCAAGGACAACTCTGCTCTAAAGCCAAATGCTATGTAATGGAGATAGTGGTAGCTTTAATTGTTTGTTTGTTTGTTTGAATGGATGGATGCCTTGTGACGTTTGTGCATCCCCCCGCTGATCCTAGTGTTTATAGCTTTATTCAGTTCTATAGAAGAAATTTAATGAAAATTGAACATGTTTATGCATTTTAAATTTTGTTTACCAATAAACAAATATTCTTTGTATTCCTACAGGGCATTCTACCTGGACAAATCAAACTCCCCCCCGAACTCCACATCCAAAGCTGCCTATGTAGATAAGGTAAAAACAGATGATTACACATATTGATACTTTCTTAGTCACAAACCTCCCATAGTTTTCTACTCTTGTTCTTGCTTGGTATGTAATTATATTTAGTCTCCAGTCCTGTTAGTCCCATAACAAAATAATAAAACTATTCATTAAAAGCTACCACAACTGTGATACAACCCAGCTAAAAGGATTTCTGCTCAACATGTTGAACTTTCTGTTCCTCACTTTTTCTGCAGCTAATGAGGCCTCTCAATGCTTTGGATGAGCTTTATCGCCTGGTAGCCTCATTCATCAGATCCAAACGCACAGCTGCCTGTGCAAACACAGCATGCAGCGCGTCTGGGGTTGGCCTGCTGTCAGTTTCCTCTGAGCTGTGCGACAGGCTCGGTGCCTGCCACATCATCATGTGCAGCAATGGCGTGCACCGGTAAGTGAACGTCCCCACCTTTCCCATCCTTGTTAGTTCACAGTTTGTGTGGTGGCTCTCGTCTACATTTTGTCTAAATGAAATTAAAGGTGCAAGCAATTAAAGGACCCAGATGCATCTGTAATAAGATTCTGGATGTTTTCTAATTTTGGTTCTTGTATTTTTAGTGATCATTTAGTCATACAAGTGAATGCACTTTCACATTTTTATCATGGTGGCCTGGAATCTTATCCTTTTTGCATTTATATTACCACAGTAGATTTTAGGTACAAAATATGTATCCTTCCTTGCTCTAGGAATGTCTTGATAGGAGCTGAACCTAACTAGCTTAATAAACTTTTCTCACAGCCACCAGTGGCTCACATCCTTGTAACCCAAGTGCTATGAGGTACATGTTCTGGGTTTGGTGCTTCACCCTATATCAGAAACAATGATGGCCCAAGAGGTCACTTAACATTCTTCTAGAGAACTCAAGGAAAAATATTTGCCAGGTCCTATTCAGACATTTGTCCTAGGCAACTGTATTCTTTCTGAGGCAGCAATGTATACTACATTCAGTAGTGTGTCACTCAATGTATACTACAAAAACAGATATAATAAAAGATACACAGATATATAAGAATTTATAAGAATGGGTTACAATGGCTACTCACAGAATTGGATGAGGAAGAGTGCAGAGGATCTGTATGCGCGCTGGAGACCAAAGGGATCAGTTGAAGGTATGGTGCTCACTACAGTGTCCCATGCAAGTCCGTTTCCGGAGGCCAGTGGATCTGTGATGGAGGCTGAAGACTATGCCACAAAAGCCAAGGAGCCTGTGCTGGAAGCCAGGAGATGATGTCCAAGGTGAAGCTGGATACTGAAGCCCTCTGAAGAAACAGAAGCAGATCCCCCCTTTTTTATTTCTCCTTTATACCATCCAGGCAACAGGCACCCCAGGGTGAGTCTTCCTTACCCATGGGTGAGGAATTGCCGAGCCAGTTCAGTTAAACTTCTCTTCCTCAAATTGACACAGTCGCTCCACCGTCACACTCAGGTTTACGAGTTCATCCAGCTACATGGACTCATGTAGGGGACGAGAGCCAGCATCCTCAAGTCAGATTCCTCCCCACAGTCATCCCTTTCTACCGTCTCTCATTTTCACGAGCAGGTAAAATCTTGTGGATGAAAATAATACAATAGACTTTAAATCATCCTTTTAATTCGAGTAGGGAGATCGCCTTCTTTCAGAGACATAGCTCTTCTTAGTTCTATGCCAGCTAGATTTTGAAGATGGTATTTTTTCATGCATGCATTCGTTCAAATTTGTGTGGTTCTTAAACCAGGGAAAGAATCGCAGTTGATGCTGCAGATTATGTTCTCTTTCATTAGAAGTCAGGGTCATTGGTGATGAAGACATAAAGCATGAATAGCAAATAACAAAAAGCTAGCAATACCGACAATTATGAAACAACGTAAGATAAAAATCACACAATGATGAATAATAACACACAGAAAACTATCAGTGACTAGGAAAGTTACAGCTAAAGTCTGAGATTCATTCCCAT
Organism: Cavia porcellus; assembly: GCF_034190915.1. Classification (NCBI taxonomy): domain Eukaryota; kingdom Metazoa; phylum Chordata; class Mammalia; order Rodentia; family Caviidae; genus Cavia; species Cavia porcellus. Next base: position 44,644,293 of record NW_026947493.1, read on the forward strand.
TCCTGGAGGTGGTTAGATCTGGGAACTTTCCGTGGAGAAGGTGATGTTCAGACTGAGGTTTGATGGATCAGGTTGTAGAAGTAAAAACAGGAGAGAGCCATTCAAGGCAGCAGCTTCTCATCTGTGAAATCCCATTTTAACTAGTTTTAAAGCCCCACACAATATGATCTTGCTTATGTAATGTGGCAAGTCTGTTTCACTGAAGTGAACATTTTTTGTGGTTGACAAAAATGTATGGAAAGCCTTCATTCTAATTGCTATGTGGTTTGTGCTCTTTCACAATTTTACTGACGGCTCGATTGATGTCTAAATGTTACTTTACAAACTTTTTACTATTGGGGATCTTTCCTTTTTGAAAGACCTGTATTTCTTCAGTCTGTTACCACTTACCCATTCATTATTTCCATTTATGTCCCTTGAACACTAATTAGGCACCAGCAGTGTTCTAGATGCTTGGCTTTTTGCATTAGAAAGTTTTAAAGTCTTTGATTTTCTATAATGTGCACTGTTAGATGGAATTGGATGATAGAGTAAACAATGTGCTATGTGGCAGGTGGAAGAAATACACAAATGAATAGGAGTCATAGGAGTAAGAGGACAGGAATAAGAGGCACCTCCTCTCGTGGGGTGGAAAGACTTCATTGGACACCTGTGTGAAATGGAGTAGGTTATGCTCATGTTTCATGGAAGATGTCTTGAGCACAAATGTCCTAAGATGGGAGTGTGCCAGTAGGGTTCAAGGAACCTGCAAGGGGTTCGTTGTAGCCTCAGCACATAGGTGTGAGAGGACCAGATGCAATGGGACAACCAAGAAACCCTTACAACTTAATTTACAAACATGTACTTTCTGCCTCTACATTAATTTACTGAAAATTAATGCAGTGAAATCTGCTGTTTAGCACTGAGTACCATGACCAAGTTGTCCAGATTACTGTCACCATGCACATTTTTAGAATTTGACAGGTGTTGTATAAGAGAAACAGGTTGATTTTATAGAACTATTTTATAAGTACTGCTTTCATTGCAGTTAGAATTATGTTAGAATTATAAGAAGCACTGAAATTTTAAAATAAACTCCATTTCTAATTCAAAATTAATAGAGTTTTAGTTAACTTCAGGAGACACTTATTAAGATGTTGGCCCTAATACATCCAAGATAGGTGCTAAATTTAAACTTTGTTTGAAAATAATGTATCTTTATTTTTTCTGTTATGGAGAATAAATGGGAAATTTAACATAATCTTAATGTTTCAGTAAAGTCTTCACTTAGATTTTTTATGAAGATAAAATGTGTGCTAATTTATTTTGGAATTCAAAATCCCAAGGAAGGCTGTTCCTAAAATAATCCTTTAATAATTCAGGTAGCAAGAAAAGAACCCAAGCTGATCCACACCTGCCTGAAACATTAATCAGGGAGGTTTGCCTTCATCTTCCAACAGAAGGGAGGAATCACAGTATTAATTGGAATGAATATTACACGTTATTTTTATCATTTACTTTTCAAGTCAAGACAAGAAATAATCAACAATATTGTGTCTTACTTACTTTTATCTCAGTGCTGATCCAAAATACCCAACACCCAAAGCTAAAAGGAGAAAAAATTATTTATCTCAGTTTGTAGACCTTTCGGTCCATAATCACTTGGCTCCAAAGGACGGTGGCATGGCTGAGGCCCATCTCAAAGTAGAACCAGATCATGGGAAGGAAAAGAGAGCAAAAGCAAGGAAGCAAGGCACAAGACAAGCTTCTGTCTGTCCTGTTTATTGTTTCCAGGTTACCAGGATTAGGTGGTATAAAACCAGTACATGTACTGATTTAGTAATCACCTACTCTTAATCCTAGCATAGCACCATGAGTTGGTTACATACTGTAGATTCAGGAACCTCTGAAAAATCCTCACCTCTGACTGCATGAGGCTTTGGGGGAGCATCTAGACACAAGCCAGAACATACAGTATCCACATTAATCTATTTCTTGTCTTTTCTAATTTTATTGGTCAAAAGTGATCTAAAATATTTTTAAACTACTGAATTATACTGTATACATTTGATACTAAAAGGAAGAATGTGAGTTTTGGAACAAAAAGGCAGATTTAATTAGCATTAATGTCTAGATATTTTAATGCCATTTTGAATCCAATGCTAGAACTGCAAACAGTAGTGAATATACCATTAGTGGGAAGAGAATTACTGATAAATTATTAAAATCATCTCATAGCACTTAGCCTGGCTTTTGCTAAATTCTCTTTCTTAGATAATCCTGTGCACGCTACATAAGGCAGCTGATGAACTCTCTAGATAGTATCCTCTTCAGCCATTCACTTTTGTTTAAGTTCTCAGTTGCTACTCAATTTTAGAAGAATGGGATGGTCTCTTTTTTAAATCAAGTTTTTACTTTTTAAGCAACCTAAACACAACTGAAAGGTGATTTAATAAAGGGAAAAAATTTCAGATTTTTCTGTTTACATGTACCTTTTTTCATTTTGCCTCCTCTTACAACTTCTATCAAATAATACTCATTTGAAGCATTATTTATTTAGAGTATGTAGTATGTGAGACTGCTGGTATTGCTATAACAAGATACTCAAGACCAGATGATTTTAAAAGAATAGAAATCTACTTCCTCACAGTTTGGGAGGCTGTACGTGTACAGTCAAGGCACTGGCAGACTCAGCGACCCTGACCCTGTCTGCTTCTCAGGTGGCACCCTGGGTAGTATGTCCAAGAGCTCTAACCTCATGGTTTATTCACCTCCTAAATTTCTCCGCTCTTCTGTTACCCCACTGAGAGTTTAGCTTCAATATGTGAATTTTGGAGGACATATCAACAGTGTGTGGTTAGTAATGTTTTGTGCTAGAGCAGTTGTATATGTATTTTCAAAATGTGCAGGTGGACTTTAAAGGTGTTCCCAAAAGTTCGTGTTGAAAATTTAACCCCCAAAGAAATAGTATTGGGAAGTAGAACTTAGTTAAGAGGTAATTAGGTCATGAAGACATAGTAAGTTAATGTCATCATCGTGGGAATGGGTTACTTATCACAAGAATGAGTTGCTAAATAGTGAGTTGGACTCTTGTCTTGTGCTATCTTGTACCCTCTTGTCCATCTCCTTTTCATCCCGGGATATGGTAGCAAGAAGGCCTCACCACGTGCAGGACTGTCCACCTTAAATGCCTCAGCTTCACGTATGAGTTACTCAGTCTCGGGGATTCTCAGATGGCAGAACCACGGGGTCTAACACAGACTTTTTCCTTACCTACATAGCTTATTTACTACTTAATATGCCAACTGTTGCATATGCCACAATTTATTAAAGTCATATAATCTCTTTTTCCGTTGTACATAATGCTGGCAGAGGGGAATCTTTCTATATGTTCCTGTTTAACATCAGTTTTATTTTCTTAGGCTAAAACCAAATATCTCCAATTAGAACTACTGCATCAAAGAATTTAAAGCTTTGGCTAATGTACTGTTTAGACTCCTGAAAGGATCACTTTATTGTGCCGTACAACCAGGAAAGTGGAAAGCTTTGTAGGTAGCATTTGTACCCTTACTTTGTCTGCACAGGATATAAGAATTCATTTGTGTATTGTTTTTCTTCACTAGATACACAATTACATTATCATACTATTTCAATTTATACCTCTTTATTGACAAATGAAAGCATTTTGTATCTTTTCCTACAAAGACTTACATTGTGTATATACCTAGTTTATTGGCAGTCATTTTTTGCCAAACTGAATCTTTTTAAAGCGTTGAATCAGCACTGTCACTTTCACGTTCTCTTTTGTACCCATGCCAGTTATTTATTGCAGGCAATCAAAAAGCTTGCTACAGGGAATTCTAAATTTCCGTTTCTTCCTGTAGCATCTTCCTATTGAGTCTGGTATTTTGCTTTGGTTCTTTATTCCAGCTCCTGTTTAATAGCCAGCCTCTTTTACTTTAACCAGTATGGATCAGTGTACTGTGTAGGTTATAAAACCAAAAGCATTCAACTTACAGAATAAAAAAATGAAGACAGTATTTTTCATCTACTATGTTGTTTTCTGCCTCCTTCCCTAGTGGAAACGAGTGAGTAGAAAGTTGCAGTCCTACCTGAATGGGTAAAGGATATAGCAAAGAAATTTTTAGAAAAGGCAAGAAATCTGGAATCAAAGTGCTTTCCCTTCTAAGGACTTGTTCCTAACAGTTTTGTCCTCATTTTTTTACTCTATACTTTTTGGTAATGAGTTATCAGGAGTGTCCAAGCCTTCATGTGGCCTGGTAGGCAGGTGACTGACTTGAGTGCAGGTGCTAAGATGCAGCCTGGTCTGTAACATCTTTAACAGTGGAGACCTTGTTTCAGTAAGGGTTTACTAGGGACACAAATACAACACAAGGCATACAAATATGTAAGACATTACAAGATGGGCCTAGGATGGTCAGCCACAGATTTGGATGAGGAAGCATGCAGAGGATATCTAAAGGGTTTAATCCAAAGTCTGTAGCTCACAGCATGTTCCATGAAGTCTGTATCAGGAGGCTGATGGGTCTGGGACAGAAGGCTGAAGAATCAAGGCAGAAGCTGAATGATCAATACTAGAAGCCATGAGACATGGTCCTAGCTGAAGGTGAAGAGTGGAGCTCTCAACCAGCAATCAGTCCTTCTTCACTTCCCTTTTATTGTATGAGGTTACCCACCCTAGGTGTAGCACTCACAGCATTTCTGTGCTCCCCTCTTTTAGAGGTTGTTTACAGAGTGAATACCCTGGCCCCCTGCTGAGTCCCTTAAACTTCTAAAACTTCTCAGGCTGACACAATGAGTCACCTATCATGGAATCCTGAGGTGTAAACAGCCTCCCGCATGTCCTCTACATCCTAGGCTGTAGCACTGCCAAGTTAAGCTTCTAAACTTACCAAGTTGATACAATGTATCAATGATTATAGATCTGTATATGTGAATTACTTTCTGTTTCATGATTTCTTGTGAGATTGAGTCTCTACTATAACATAAGGCCCTGCATTTTTAATGACCATACCTTGCCTTCCATTATCTAGAGGTTATTAGTGGCATCATCAGGATTCTTCACTGCATCTGCATACAGCACCAAGCTCCTTGGCATCATAACCCTCCTGTGCATAGAGCCCAGTGGGTAAGAGAAGGAAACCATCTGCAAAGCCAGCCTGCCACATCTGACAAACAATAGTGATGACATCTGGCTAGCCATTGTCTGCCTAATCCAGTGTGAGGCTGTATTTAATGTGTTGAGAAAATTATTTTTACCATACGTAAAGTTTTAGAAACCAAATTAAAACTGGTCTTTTTGCAAAATGCACTTATTAGTAGATTATTTGGAAATTAAGGTATATTTTCACATTTAACAAGGTTACCAGTGGTAGTGAGTTCCCAGGGCCTTCCTGCCTGCCCTTTGCCCTCCAGAAGCTTTAGAACTCATCATGTAACCACAGTATAACATGAAACATTTCTTAAGGAAGTGAAATTAAAAAGTTACTATACAAATACAACTAGAGGAGATTGGGAATATAGCTCAGCAGCATAAGCACCTGCCTGTCAAGGACAAAGTCCTGAGTTTGATTCCTGGTACCAACAAAACAAAACAAATGTAACTGGAAAGAAATTTATCTGTCAATATGGCTAACAGAATAGTTTTTATTTCAAATGAAGATAACAGTATAGTACCTCTTGGTTCGTATAAGCAATTATAAAACCTTTACTCAGTTAATATTGATTAACAAATTTAGAAGCTACTTTGAATTTTTAAAAGACTATTTCTTCATATTTTATTCTGTCGTCACCATGACAGCAAAGGACAAATTGGACAAGTAGACTCCGATTAGGTAATAGAGAACCTTGTAACAGGAGCACATTCAAGGCAGCCTGACTTAGGTAATCAGAATTCCAACAGAGCAAATAATAGGGCTGCATCTTTTCTACAGTGTGAAGATGAATACATTAACAGGAGTTGGTTTACTCTGGGGATCTGTGTGTGGGTTAGATTTACGTATGGGACACAAAGAATAAATTACTTTAATAAATAAATGAAAGTTTCTAATGTATCCACTTAGTTTTGTACACAAACATCTTTTAAAAGATGCAGTTATAAGATTAGAGAGGCATTTGCACTCTAAATCCCTATGAAGATGACAAAAGGAACCAAATAGATGTTTTTTGCAGCTCATGATCCAAGAGTGTTGTACATTTCTAGTAAGAAGTTGTTCTAAGGGTATATTGTAGTCTTTTAAGATAAAAAGTATAAAATACTGACGTATGGGGTTCTGAAAGAAAAAGTATAACCTACTCATGGTAGATTTGTAGCATTCTCTTTTCCATAAGTGGAAATGTAAATTACTCCATACATTCTTTTAAGTAGAAATGAATCCAGGTTTGTAGATTTTGCTGAATTGTGAAATAGGCAAATAAGCACTAAAATTTATGCTAATTTAGGTGAGACAAATAATACAAGAGTTCTTATTATGTTAATAGGAAAAAATCAAATATTTTAAGTATATTTCAGTTTAATTCTTTTACTTTTGTCTGTTACCTTTTATAACAACTCTTTATTTTAAAGACATTCACATTTTCAGGTGACATCTCTTACACTATTACATGTTGGATTTTCACTGTCTTCAGGTGGATTCACAGTCAGTGAAGACTAAAGATGCTGCAAATATATAAATATCAAGTCAAAGGGCTGTGGAAAAACAGACATGGGGATGCCCCGTGAATGGAGGGCACCCTGTCAGAGAAGGCTTTCCAGAGTTATAGTTGATTTGGATTTAAAACATTGCTAAGACTTTTTGGCGAATATAGTTTGGGTATTAGGATTGAGAGACATTCTAAGAGAAGAAATGGAGAAGAAAGTGTAATCAGCTGGTTTTATGGTTTAGATCTGATTTGACACCCAAAAGCTAATCTGTTGAAGGTTTGATGTCTAATGCAGCAATATATATGGAGAGGGGTTTTGCAAAAGTAATTGAATTGTGATGCTTCTGATAGCATTGGATTCTGATGGTATTGGATACCATGGAAATATTATGAGGTAGGAGTTGGAAGATTGTAGGTCATGGAAGCAGACCTTTGAAGGCAATATCATGTCCCGTGGCTAGCTCCCTCTCTTTCTTTTTTCCTGTCTCTCTCTTTCTGCCTCTCTTCCTTCTTGTTGGCCATCACAAAGCTTTCCTCTGCCATGACTTCCAACATGATATTCCTGCCTGACCACAGCCTAAAAGCGATGGAGGCAGCTGAACGTACACTGAACTCACGAGCCCAGACTAACCTTTTCTGCTTCAAATTGTTATTGTCAGTAGCAGAAAGCTGATGCACACAGCTACTGGCTGTAGAAGTTGAGAAAAGAGACAATGTATAACAGCATATATAATACTAATATTTCCTGTACCTCCCCATCCACTGTAGAGCCCAAAGATCGAGTGCCTCAAAATAAAACAGAAGGATTTCTAACTAGAAATGTATGGAAATAGAGTTCTATTTAATATCTTGGGCAAACAGCTCAGTGAAAAACAATTATGGTACAGCACCAGAGAATTGGACTGACAGATGAAAACTACATACTAGATACCTCCTTAAGTACTGATATCATCAGAGAACCGGTGAGGGGTAAAAACAGAAGTCTAGTGGTAAGTGGAAGGACACAGGACTAGAGAGGTGATATTAAAGAACCTCAGCCATCTGGGAGTATACTTAGTCTATTCAGTTAAATCCTGAAGAGCAAAATAGAAAGGAGGTAAACTGATGAAAAAACTGCAGGCTGAAACGTTTGAAATACGAAGAAGCAGATTGAAACCTGGTGATTTAGGGTATTGAACTTCCTAACTTACACATAGTGGCTCCTTATTCACACACATTCTCGGCACAGTAAATACTTTTACAAGTGTCTGTGTGCTCATTTGCCAATCAAAAAGGTCAGCGATTCCGTGTCTGCTAACCTGTACAAGAAAAGAGTTCAAGGAAAATTGAACTTTACCATCCTCTAATGAAAGATGGGAGGGCTATGGAATGTTGTTGCCCAGCAGTTGGTTTTTAATAAGCCTAGGTTTAAAACGTACACCAAGAACATTCAGAAAATGTATTGAAAGTTGTAATAGAAATTTCCATTATCTTTAATGAGAATTTCATGGCTAATTCCCTGTGCAGTGCTGAAAATGTGCTCTTTAAATGCAATTGCTTTTTTTGCCTTAAGATAGATGGAGTGAGTGGAGTATTCAATTTAACTCTGCTTCTGCCTCTAGAATCTCTCTCCAACTGTTAGCCATCACTTGTACATTTAGTTCTACTGTTTCTCCAAGGCTCCTCTCTGCCTGTCATGTCTTCACTTTTTTCCAAATACCCCTTTACCCTTGCCTTCCAGCTCTCCAACTATAAAATATAGGACCACAGTACATGTATGGGGAGATTGCATCAGTGTAGTCTATTTGACAAGACCTATATAATTAATAATGTTGAGAGATATCTGGAGGTTGTTCCCATAAATTATTCTGAAAAATAGACCATATGATTACTGGCTTTTGGATCACAGCTATCAATATATTGATATTCAAATATTCCTAAAGGAAAAGTACAAATGTTTAATATACTGTATGTGAGAGTCTGTGTAAGGTAGTTCATTAAGACAAATAGTTTGCTCTTTTGTTTCACAAAAAATGTATATGTTGCATTAAGAAAAGGGCTTCTCTGTTACAGAGGAATGAGAGCCTGAGTATTGGGTTTCTGAAATTCCCATTGATGTGTGGCAGTTTTCTCAAGATTTTCATTTGTCACCAAAGCATCAGTGTGAGTACATAATCTGGGAATGATCAATAGGTCATCAGCTGGCCTTTCCACATTAGTTTTGCAGGAGCTGCACCTGTGCAGGACCTGGACAGCTACTTGGGGAATGGTAGGTGTTTAACATACTGCATTATCCTGCAGATGTTCGGTTCTCTTCTGTGTAAGATAGTCAAAGGGAGCAGAGAAAATATAACCAAAGTGAAAGAATTTGTTTTTTAATCACGTGCTTCATTCCCATTGTCAGTAGACTTTTCACAGTGACACTCTGTGTTATGTAGTTAAAAATAATTAGAAGCCAGAATAAATGTGAACATTGTAGAAATGAATACACTTTTGCACACAACAGCACATTTTATATAGGAAAAATGGTGATCTCTATAGAGGAAAAGAACACATTCTCCCTTCACTTTTCTTTTACTACTTGACCATTTTACACTTGATGTATTTAGTGTGTGTCTAATCTAGTTTCTTTTTAATTGTATACACGTTTTTAGTACCATGAGCTCTACATCGTGGTGAAGGAATGTGGGCTGCCTGAGTTCATTTCTACCAACAATGCCTTTATAATATAAATAATGAGCCCAACACTGTGATGGTTGAATTATAGATGCAGAGACCTAGAATTCTGTGATAATATGATACGAATTTGGTGTAGTGAAGTCCTGTATTTTGGATCAGAAAATGGTTTTATAAATCCTGTTATGTAAGCACATGATCACATCACCTGATCTCTCAGAGATACATGGATGAGATGGAAATAATGGAATCTTTTTCACAAAGCTGGAGTGAAAAATTAAACAAGCAAGAAAATGATCTTGCACAAAGGCGCACTTACAGAGTTAGAAATATAAAATGTATTTGGCTTTTAATTATTTTTTATAGCATCACCTATTAAACCCAGGCCTAATACATGCTAGACAAGCTCAGTCACACTCAGCTACACCCCCTGGTCCACAAGACACATGTTTTTAAAAATCACTAAATCATACCTACTAGCATAGAGAAAAATCTGTGAAGCATCATTACAAACCAGAGTTGGGGTCACCACAGGATAAAAACAACAGTTGATTCTTCTGATCTATAAGAAGTAGGATACAGAAAACCTGGGACCTAGTAGAGCTTATTTCTACAATTTTTATTTCATAGCTCATAGAAAATCATTCAAGAGCATCAGAACAGGTATCCTTAAATTAAGAATAAGGAAATTTTTTCTCAGAATAAAGAACCAAGAATATATGTTATAATAATATTTAGAACTTGAAAGAGTCAAGGACTAGCATTTGTTTATTCTTTCATTTGTTGAGGGAGAAATAAAACATAAAACACAACCAGCACAACAAAAATATGCCTACTTGTGGAGCACTGCTATGTGCCAAGTGCTGTGCTCCAGCTAGGAAAACAGGAGGGTCACAATGCTTCCTGCACTTCCCTAACTAAAGGAACCACGCTGGAGCGACACACAACCAAACCAGAGAGTACCAAGTGAATAATGAGAATAAAAGAAAAATAATGAGAAGAGTATATTTTTAAGTGAGCATAGGGTTTTTAAAGTAAAGTGACCCAAAGAAGCAGATACTTCTCAAACCATGATAGATTAATATAGCTTGTAATTTTGGCAGTATGAAAGAACTAGTTTTCTTGAGGTTTCAACTGTATTGTTCCTCAAAAATGTTGATAAATAATGAGTAGATAATTTATGGAATAGTAATTAATAGTTAATAGAAGATTAATCAAGTATTAGCAAAACTCATTCAGAATTGTTAATTAGCAAGTGTGATAGGAACAGTGATTAAATCCAGAGAAAGATAAATGTAAGCCATCAGTTACAAAGAAAAACAATATTACAGTTATGAGCCACAAGGGAATCTATGACTGTCCCCTCAGTATTATCATTTTATTAAATGATATTGGCAAATATAGAATAAAAGGAAATGAATCTTGTCTTCTAGGAACACACCTATAGTATTATTGATACGTTAGGAATTCGTGAATTTTGCCAAAGACATATTGAATACTAGTTAAGGCTCAGGAAGTCTGCTGCATTCTAGAAAGGCCACGGTCAGTGTAGGCAGTCTAGCCTGGTAGCGGTAGTGGTGATATTAATGAAAATTGCTAACTTTCATTGTAAGTATACTATATTTGTATGTCCTGTGCTAAGAACTGAACATGAATCATTTCACGTAACACTGAAAACACTATTATTACAGAATAGTAATATTCTATTATTAACTTCAACTTACAGAGGAAGAAGCAGAATTTAAATAACTTGCCCACAGTTACAGAACTATTAGCCAGGGCAGGGTCTTTCTCAGGAAGTTTTCTCCAATGTTCTTTTATAAGACAGAGACTCGCTGTGTAGTTCGGGATGGTCTTGGATTCACTATGTACCCCAGAGCAGTCTTGAACTCGCACCTATTCTCCTACCTCTGTCTCCAAATGTTAGGATTACCGGCGTGTGCCAGGCCAGTGTTCATATTGTTAGTCTCTGCACTTTTCAGATGAGTATGATACAGTGTGACTGGAGGTGTGGTGTGTGACTTAACCTGGTACGTATTAAGGCGGTCTCTACGTATAGAGACAAGGAGCAACACATGAGAGCAGTGAGAGTTGAGATTTGCGGAGAGCTGCAAACACTGCAGTTAAAGCATAGAGTACAAGTCAGGAAAATAAGGGCCCAGATTGCGAAGGCCTTGATGTTTATGTTAAGCAGTGGGAACCCATTCAAGTGTTGGCATTTTCCTTCACTTTCAAAAACTCACCTCTGTTGTAGAGGAAGATCAGTGGGAAGAAACCAGAAAGGAAAGGTCGGAATGAAGTTCTGTCAGTGTAGGCAGGAGGTGATGGCTTTAGCAGTACAGCTAGAGAAAAGAGCTCTGAGCAATTGTAAGAAATACGATATTAGCAAGTACAAAATATATTGCAGTGATGCATTAACATATAGAAATGCATACATAATTAGACTCTTATAAAGGATGGGTTTAACTTGATAACTTGGGACATTATAAAAGTCCTTACTTGAGAGATAAAGTGTAATAGCTAGTTGTAAATTTCTAGATAAGGATTTTTGGAACCCTATAACTTTAGTCCTGATCACACCTACACTGAAAGGTTTTGTAAAAATGAGGTTAAAGTCACAAAAAAAAATTATGGTACAATAAATTAAGTAAGTTCTGTGCCTCATTTATTTTCTGTCACATCAAGGTCAGTGAATGTACATCATTTTTCTTCTCTCTCACCAGGGTCAGTGAATATGGCTCATCTCTCTTAACCTTATTCTTTCCAGGGTCAGTGAATCTCTTAACACAACCTGTTTTAAACGATGCTTTTCTGTGACTACAAGAAAAGCAAAAGGTGAACACAGTTAGAAGTGGAGCAGTCATTAACATTTACCCAGCATCTTTAGTTCAGAGTCTATTAAAACTAATCTGCCTTAGACTTTCCAGGACAGAATTTCAGATGATGCTTTGGACTGCATAAAATCAGGTGCTCAGCAGTACTGGGCATTGGCTGCAAGAAGCTCCTGTACACACAGCAGTGTGTGCAAACAGCAGTAGCTGCCAATGTCCCTCCTTACCGCCATCATCGTTCCCCTGGGTAGGAATGAGTGGTTATTTTTCTCTTCTAAAATCTGAATGCCACATAGGTAACTTCAGGCTGATAGAGTATCACAGAGACCACACCTGACTAGATTCCTAACAGTTTGTTCAGGATAGTCCTGTGAACAAAGATAAAGATGTGGCCTTATTTGAAGGAGAAATAGTGAAGAGTCTTACGGAATGAAGAAAATGACTTTGGATTCTAAGTTCTAAATCTGTATGAACTAAATGTAAATATATAGCTATGTAAAGTCATAATTCATATGAAGCATATTATCAAAGCATATTTCTCTTATAATGGATGGATTTAAATTGAGAACTAATTCTATTATAATTCATATGAAGCGATCTCGGACTGGCTTTATTCCTGAAGTTTGCAGGATGCATATTCCCGAAGGAATTTTCTCCCTCTTGTTTCCATTACTAAAGGCAACACCATAGTTATAAAGGATGATGAAAAGGAGGTAATGCATGTGGAAGTCTAGAACTATACAAAATTGGGCTGTGATCGTGGGATACACGTCAAAAATCAGAATAATTTCAAAACTCTCAATATGTATTTCTCTTTATATTTACAAAATCAAATTAATCTTGTTTTTGAAAGTGAATCAACACAAGTTTCACTGTTAGCCAATTTATACAGACTGTTAAGGGGTCACATCTAGTGTACTTCCATGAGAAAAGTATTGTTTAGCATGTAGTCCTTTGAACTCGGATAACTTAGGCAGATGCCTTTCAACTTGGGGTGTTCCTTTATCAAATGCCATGTTTTTCTAACAGTAAATTATTCTGCTAATAATAAATACCACTTTAAAAAGATCATATCCAAATGCTCAAGTTAGGTTACTGCTCAAGTCAAGTAAATTCAGTAATTACAATCATTTCTAATAATAGCTTTTTTCTGGTTGAATATATAAGCTTATTGAGGAAAACAGTAGAAATGTTCAAACTAATCTTTAATCTCAATTAATTTATAAAATATAGGGAAATAAAAAATAAAATATCTCTGATTAAAAGTGACATTTTCTATTTTTGATTGCTCTAATTTTGTTTTACCTCTGTATGTACATAATATCATCTATGATAAATTGTGGCTACAAATTCACAGAGCCTTATCACCCTAGTTTGTGTCAGCTTCTGACTGAGTAACCCTCCTCCACTAGTATAAACTTTTGAGATTGCCCCCAAGAGATGGCAATATAACAATTAACTTCCTAGCAAAACCTCAGAGTTCCTGAATTGACAGATAAATCCACAGTAGAGAAACAAAGCCCTGAGCCTCAATCACTCCAGTTCCCGTGTCTATTTCACTGTAAGCTCTGCATCACCCTAGTGGATGGAAAGAGGTGCTACAAGGAGATTGGTCTCCTTTAATACAATTTGAATCAACCTTACATGGGTCAATAGATGCCTAGAGCTTTGTTAGTAGATGTTAAGATCCAATATTTGAAATTTAAGCCAATTTAAAAAACCAAGCTTTGTCTCTGCAGTAAGACTTAGTTGAGGAGAGACTGGGATGGGGGTTATATCTTGATTATTTTGTACCCCTAGTATCTGCAAATAGAATTGGCACACAGATCATTTCATGTTATTTCTTGACACTTATCCCTATAGTTTGACATGTAAAATTGAAGCCTGATGATAGATCATTTGGAACAAACACATGAAAGAAAAAGCACAAAGAATTTTATCATCAAGCATGACATTATACTCAGGTGAACTCTACTTTGTTGGATTTTAATTTATAAAAAGATATAAAAGAAGTTTGTTAGTAGTTTATGCAATTATCATGACCTTATGACATAAATTATCTCAGGGCTACTTTAACCAATAGCTTTTTAAAATACATAGGATTATTAAATATTAGCATTTTAAAGTAGTTAAAATATAGTGAAATTTGAGAAAGTGGGATTTAGAAAAGCTCATGTTCCTCACCTTTTCCAAATAATGTGTCACCTGTAATGAGAAGCTCATACAGAAACATACAGCGTGAGCTCAGTAGTGAGGAGAGGTGGCAGTGGCATTACCACAGACGTTGCTGAGCCTCACGCACTCATTGCAGGCCATTCCTGTGGCACTTTATGAAGACAGTATACCTGGTTTGCTGCTTATAGTTGCAAGTGGAGAAAGAAACTAGAATTCACCCACCCAAAGCCCAACAAAGCAATCTCTATTGTGAGAACGCTGTTGTCAGCAGCCATTCTATATTGGGGAAGAGGTTCCAAGGTATTTTAAAAGCACTGAAAGACTAATAAAATTGGATGAGCTTTCCAAGTTAGGGAAAGTATTTTGTCATGGAACAGAAAGAAGTTCTAGGGTGGGTGGAGAAACTAAAGTATACATACACAAGGGATTGGTGGAAGATGGTATCTTAAGCATCATGATGAACAGTTTGTTTTTGCAAATGATGCCACTGGAATGCAAGTGAAAGCATTTTGAATATAATATTGGTAAGATTTTAAAGTTGACTTAGTAAATTTATTTAATAAGTTGCATAACAAATTTCTCCTTTATATCATGTGATATAAAGGTCAAAATTCTTTTTTGTATCAACCAAAGAAATAAACAAGAAGACTGCTTACTCCTACACTCTGACCTCCAAAGTCACAAATATTGTGGCTCAAGTTATTTCCCAAACCGCATTACCTTCTTCTCTGTGTGCATCAGTGTGTTGAATTCCATATTTGTGAGCAAATCAAACAAGTATTAATCTCAGGCTCTTGAAACTTCCTCTTCATGAAATAATTTTCTTAAAAACAGCACCACCCTCTACATTCCTCCCCCATTTTAACACTGTTCCATCTTATATACAAAATTAACTTTCCTGGATAATTTATGTCCACTTCATGCACTATTTTGCTTCTTTATTTTCTTTTTCTTCTCACAAAAATTTGATTACGAAAAGGAGTGGGACCTGGCTTTGTTCACGGGTACAAACCTAACTCACTGGAAAAATGGAGACTAGAATCAGAAATTAAGTGCCCTCTTTAAAAAGAAGAATAGAAAATTACCAAAAAAATGGAAACTCAAACTAGTATTTATCCAGAATGCCAAAACATAAATTGTAAGGTTTATAATGCTAATAATTTCAAGCATAAAATCTATAACAGTATTTTATTACTGCCTGACTCTCCTAACATTTTTAGTAACATTGCCTTTGATTGCTTCTTCAAATTATAACAGTTTTGAAACATAACTTTCTATTAAAGATAATAAGAAAATTATTCTATCTTTTCTCTAGCATGAGTGATCAAATTTAAATCACTGAAAGTTGAGAAAACCCTTTCAACCTCAAAATGCATTATTGCTAATGGCTTGTGTGTTTTTAAATTATACTCAAATACAAAAAAAAAATGCCTGTGAGATTCTTTAACATATGGACCATAATGTTTAGAAGATTATTCTCCATAGAAACTTCTGCTTTATGCATTTCAAATGTGTTTCTTCACCAGGCCCACCTCCAGGCCTGGGAATCCCAGCAGGTGGGCATATCGCATCATAATCTCTGGCCCAGCCTTCCTTCTTAACATGGGATTGTGCAGTGGGGAGTAGGGACATTCTGGGAGCCATTACTACACCAGAACTCACAGTAACCTAACTATAATTGACAGTAACTGTATATCCTTTACACAGATCTCAACAAACGTATTCTGAATGTGTTTCTAACTGAATTTCCTTCAGCTCAATTCCAGAAATAGTTGTACTACCCATCAAGACAGAAGACACTAGAATATAAAAAAGACCATAACTCTAATATTTTTCAGTTGAGGCATTTTGCTTTTGCAGATTTGTAAACACATGCTACTGTGTGAACACATTGCTAAGGCCCCTTTCAGAACCTTAAAAAAGATCTATACAAGCAAAGAGTCCTGAAATTCAAGCTTTTTCAGCTTGGCAGTGAATACATTCTGCCAGCCCCAAGTGGTATCTGTAGGTGCAAAATAAATATCAAAAAAATGTGTCAAATAATTGAATGAATGAATGAATGAATGGAAAAATACTTCTTTTTGTTTCTTCCAGAGAATTGCTAAGTATCGTTCTAATTAAATTGGACCCATTAGCTTATAGGTTATATTTATCATATTAAATCTGTGCTAATTGTCTGAGTTATCTGTTCTCAATACAAAATGTGTCAAGGAGATTTATTAACCATAAGTACAGATATATTGGCTCCTCCTATTGGCTTTCTTTGCGGAATTTAACAGTTCTTTGTGACACTCCAAAAGTGCATTTCCTCACAAGTCAGTAATTGGAATGTCTCATCACTGAAATTATGGAATCACTTTGCTCAATGAATATGTTTTTTATGACCTCTGGGGAAGTTGTCTAAAAGCACTAATGATGTAACAGCTACAAGGAGCTGAACATTTTGAAAGCCCATATTTTTCAGATAGGATGAAAATGTAAACCGATTTAAATTTCAATTTACGTGTCCTTTCTAGAAAAGATATTGGGTGATGAGGCAGGAAACATACTGAGTAGAAATTCCTTATATTTCCTGATCTTAGAATGCTCCTTTCACTTTCTTGGCCTAAAGTTATAGGACCAGTCACTCTGGTAAGTAAAAGTACCTATAAAATCAAATCATCTCTCATGGATCCTAACTCTGAGCATACATTTATGTCCTGTCGAAAAATATATGCCGCATTCTGGACCTGAAGTCTTTTAGACAGTGCCAAAAATCAAAATGCTTCCTGTGAATACTCGAATTTTCCGCTTGGCATTGAGATTGAGATAGTTGAAAGGAGCTAAAATTATGAAGCATGTGATAGCAAAGTTGTGGACTTAGCGCTGGTTTTCTTTCATAGGCCCATTTAGGATGGTGGAATTCTGTGATTCTAAGCCTCTACTGAATCCATTAGCCATGAATTAAATAGAGGCAGTGTTTCAAATATTTCCATGATTTTCTTGTTCAAAATTTGTCACGTTATAAAACTTTTAAATCAGTGTTGGATCTAATTGGGTTATATATAATAGTAGTTAGTATGAAGAAATAAATATATGCAGAGCCATCCTTTTTGAATATGTTGAGAAAAAAAAATCCATATCTGTTTGCAGGTAGTTTTCTAAGTGATATGTGATTGGTTCTTTAAAAGTGACACTTTGAGGCACTGTCTCAGCAAGCATGATACTGATATGGCTCTATGATTTTCCAATTGTTATAAAGGTCTTTTAATGTCTCTCGCAGTTAATTTGGTGTTGTGCTGCTGTTTACCAAAACTTGAACAAAGGGAGAATAAATCAGTTTAAAAAGATTAAGAAAATGAATAAAAATTATATGTTGCCTGTAAAAAAAAAAAAAGAAAGAAAACAAAAAAACCCACAGAGTGTATTTGTTATAAATAGAGTAGGGCAAGTTGTACTTGATCAAGAAAACACAGGCATATTCCAGCCTGGTTAGAACAAAACAGAGATTTTTTTTCTTAGTTCAACTGGTATAATAAGCATTATAGATTAAAATGTTAATATCAATAAAGATTTAAAATTGGAGTAGGGGAGACCTAATGGAGGGAAAAGGTTATGGTCTGTTGAGTAATCAGGAGGCAATTAAATGCTTTGTAGAAGATTGATTTTTTTTTTTTTTTTATGCATGAACTGTCAATTGTGCTACTTGGTCTTCACTGGCATAGTGTTGTGCGGCATACATATAAGCCTACTCGTATGTGAAATACTTGTGAACATCATGTAAATCTAAAATGAATTACAAAATTTTAGTCTGTATGAACATGTGTTATTAAAGCTCTCAAAAGAATTTTCTATAATGGTAATGAGGAAATTGCTTTTCAAATCATTTAACATGTTTCTCCTCAGAATGTAGCTATATAAATTAGGTGTTGTAAAATGGTCCTAACTTTCCAATTTCTTTCTAATATTATAACCATAATTTTTAAATGTTTCTCTTTATCATAATTCACTACAATCTACTGAATTATTACACTTGTATGTTACAGCCTCATAAAGTATGGATTATGAGTTAAATAATCCTAACCTAAGAGTAATGGTATTGTTTTTGTTATTCATTCTCTTTATTTGTAAAAGGACATAGTAAGTAGATCTAGAAAAATATATAAGAACACCAAACCATAGGGAGGTCAGTGCACAAACAGAGACAAGACATCAAACTACAGTAACTCAAAATAAGGAAGAATAACAAAACTTAATAAAATTTTTCAGAAAAACATTTAAGATTGATGAGCATTTGAAATATATGCAAAAACTACCCATAAAAATCCAATTCAGAGATCATTGCCTAAAAATATTAACAACTAAAAATAGGGCCTAAGAGATGCTATGGAGAAAAACGTGGCAGAACATAAAAGAAATGCCTTAGAGGGAAGGGCAAGAATAAAGACGAGTCCTTTACTGCTGGTTAGAACATACCTTTCAGGGTACCACATTGGTTTTAGCCCCTGTTCCATAGCTGGATGACACACCTGAACCACACCCAAAAGGAGGAGAGGCTTATTTTGACTCACATTTTTAGCTCATTGTTGGCTGGCTCCAAGGTATGATAGAAGGAACCGGTGGCGAAAAACTGCTCATGTCTTGGCAGCCAGGAAGCAGAGAGCAAAGGAAGGAACCGGGGAGAGAGATGGACTTTCTGTGGTCACACACATCCCAGGGACCCACGTCTTCCAACCAGAGCCCACATCCCTGCAGCACATTCAGCTGCAGATTCCTCAGCAGATGAATCCCTGCAGGCACAGCGCCCAGGATCCCGTCACCTTCCAAACGCCTCAGCTCTGACCTCTGAGGCTTTGGGGAGACCATCCAGACACAAACCATAGCAACATCGCCGTACAACTAATAGCCAGGCTTTTTTTTTTCTGAAACTTTACAGAAAGTTTTTTAGATCAGATCCAAGAATCATATTTTTAAAATGAAATCTCAGTTTTGTAACAGTAATTTCATTGTTTATTTTTCTAAGAATACATACAAAAGTAAAAGTCTGACTATCCATGTATAGAAATAAATATTTTTAAGTTATTCCTTCTAAACTGTATGAAGTATCAATAAATAATATTTAATACAATTTATTGATTCCACTTATTTAATTTTCTATGGAAAATATTTCTTATGAATCTAGCTTATTATAGGTTACTCTTAAATTTAAATTCTTAATTTACAGTTTCAGTAACTTTCCTCTATAACCTTAACCAAGTATTCTATGTAGAAAAGTCAGCGGATCCTTGTCTAACCACTGTAGACAAGGCTGATTTGGGGCTGATTTTGGATTTTGAAATGAGTAAGCCAAACAATCTCAGCGGGCATTGCTGGAAACCAGTGGGGTCTGACTCGCCTTTGCCTTGCCACACAGGTGCACCCTGAGTGTGACGCTGGAGCAGGCCATCATTCTAGCCAGAAGCCACGGGCTGCCGCCCCGCTATATTATGCAGGCCACCGATGTCATGAGGAAACAGGTAAGTCTCCTGTATACTTTAGGGGAGTTATTTTAAAGGAGCTGTTAAAGGTTCTTTTGTTTATTTATCAGGTATCTGAAAGGTGCCAAAATGTGATGGGCACTGTTTTAGGCACATGACTGCCAGGTAAGTCATGAAGAGAAGCGTGCCCAATGACAACATAAATGGACGCATACAGGAGCATTCTCCAAGGATCATGTTTTTTTGTTTGGGTTTTTTGTTGTGTTTGTATGTTTATTTTTCCCCAAAGATCTTGTACAACCCTGAAAAAAAGATATCAGTAACCTAAAAGAGTAAAGGGGACAAGACAGGCACATGGGACAGAAATGGATTTGTAAGACACAAGATGAAGGTCATGTGTGTTTTCTGGGAACTGTAAATGATTTAGTAAGTTCTATAAGTAGACTGGGAGAAGGGCAGTGGCAAGGAAGGAGAAGGAATTGAGAGCTTTGTTGCTGCAGTCTGCCCTATCCCAGGCTAAGTGCGCACATTGTTCTGAGGATAAAGCACTGACCTCAAGTTCTCCTTCAGAGGAAGGATAGCAGGCTCTGGACTGTCTTTAGTATACTGAAATACTTATAGATGAGACTATGCCTTCACAAGGAGAATGAGAGAATTTCTTTACTGTAAGTAGAATTCTACAAAAGTAGAATTTCTGTACTGTAACACAAGAGCATTTTAAGTGCAACAGCTTACACTTTATCCTTACAATGCTTTTGTGTACCAAAAATGTACAAATTGCTGATTCATAAATGGATTTAATCTAGTAAAAAACACAGTGTATAAAAATTGAAAGGTATTAATTTTGTGTTTTATTCCATCTATTTGCTGGCTTGGATTGATTATAATTATGATTACTTTATTTATTAGAGGCCAGCATAGTGTTTAATTCTCTTTTTAAATTTTTTTTAAATAGTAAAATTAAACAGAATAAAGCAGATCATAAGAAAACAATTTAAGAAACACAGTTTCAAAGCAAGACCACCAGAGATCTTCACTATCATAATGTCTCTTGTTTTCTTCCAAATAGTTGTCCATATCTTCACACACAGTGAATACATACTGAACAATAGTACTAAATTGATCAGAATAGGATGATGAAGTCATTTTAGGTCTTCAAAACCAGACAATAGGGGAATCAATAATGGCTGCCATAATGTCTCATTGTCTTCGAAATAGCTGCCCATATCTTTATGTATGTTGAAATTAAACAAAAGAAATGTCACTCTGAAAAGAGAATAATAGTATTGCTAGATTTTATATCATAATGCTACAGAATTAGCAGTGGTTATCTTAGTGTCTCTTCAGAGCATCTGTTCATTAATCATGCATTATATAATCTATTCTTGTAAACTATTCTACACATGCATGAATCACTACGTGTATACACATCCTTTCTGTATTATAGGGAAAAACAGATCAAAACAAGACAACCAAACAAATTTTTAGAAAAACATGAAATAAAAAACACATGTAAAAACCACAATACTAGGTGATCTACAGTAGTTACTATGATGTCTGTTGTTTTTTCAATAGAATTGTCTATATCATCAGGCATAATATAATTGAAGATAGCGGTACATAGCAATATTAATAAAAACACAACACTGGAGACATTGTAGGACTTCAAAAGCAGTTAATACTCAAACCAGAATGGGTATCCTGTTGCATCTTGTCATCTTCAGAGTAGTTGCCTCTACTCTTAGACCTGATACTATTAAGCATACCAAATTTGAATAAAATCAGGCTAAAACAATGATCTAATAAACCAGATTCAAATAAGATCAGTCATAATAAGAATGTAAATAATACAGAGCTTCAGTTTAAGTTAATAGGAAATTAAGAATAGTTCCTGTAGTATATCCTGCTATTTTGGGGATAGCCATCTGAGCCCTCAAATCTACTATGAGTAGAGACACTGGAACAGAATAAAATCAAACTAAACAGAGCAGTAAGACTAATGTGGTTTTTAAATCTGGATACACTATTAATAATGTCCTCTGCCTTCTTTTTTTTAAACAATTCCTCCCCTTTCCCTTTCTCAGGGTGCTTTGTACATTTTGGGTCCCACTAACTCCTTTAGTTTTTAGATTAGGGGGCAACCCGTTATCTACCTAAGTGGTGCTGAACCTTTTTATCCCTGAGCTTGATCTTGAGCTGAACACCGACTAAAGCCTCAAGGTTTTCCTTCCTTAGCTGAGTCTCCACTGCCCAAAAGTGTCATGACCTTCCAACCTATCTGCAGCTGTCTCTTTTCCTTTCTGGTTCCCTGTCACGTGGAGCATCATTTTCTCGTCTTTGACTTTTGGTTTATTAACCCTCTTTTAGGTTGAGTATATTTCCTATTTGGAGCATCTTGAGTGGACCCTATCTCGTGATGTACTCTGCCTGTGTTTCTTTTTGTTAGTGTATCAAGGCCATCTGTGTTAGGGATTATAGCCAGTCTTATCTGCCTCATCTCTGCTATGCTATTTTTCTGCTGTTGATTGTCTACTTTTTTCCTTCATTCCACTGTCTGCCCCATTCATTGAGGCCTCTCTGCGACTGTTGCTGGAATCCTGGTATTTTTTTCTCTCTTTCTGGAATGTACTTCAGTATTTTTTGTAGGGTTGGATTGATGGTCATGAACTCCCACAGTTCTTTGTCATGGAAACATCTTGTTTCTCCATTTATTTTGAGAGACAGTTTTTCAGAGTACATCAATTTGGGTTGGAGGTTATTTTCTTTCAGGGCTTGGAATACTTTGCTCCAAGCTCTTTTTGATTTGATAGTTTGTGTTGAGAAGTCTATTGTGATTTTGATGGATTTTCCTTTACAGGTGAACTGTTTCATTTCTCTGACCAGTTTTAATACTCTGTTCTTGTGATTAATTTCTGGGATCTTGATTATTATATATCTGGGTGTAGATCTGTTTTGGTTGTAGTTGGTTGGAGTTCTGTATACCTCATTTATCTGAATATCATTTCTTTTTCCTATGATTGGGAAGTTTTCCTTAAATATTTCTATGAATAGCCTTTGTAATTCATTTGTGTTTACTCCTGCTTCTTCGCTCATATGTTTTATTCTTAAGTTATAAATTTTCTTGTTGTCTTCTAGCCTTTGTATTGTTACTTCTGGTTCGTTGTTATTTTTAAGAGGTCTTTTCTTTCACAATCACACATTGCAAATCTATCTTCAAGTTTTGAAAGTCTATCTTTAGTTTCTGTCAAGGAATTTTGCCAGCTTTCAATGAAGTTTTTAATTTCCTGGTAATCTCTTTGGATTCTGTTTCCTGTATTCTAGATTATGTTTATATTCTTCATCAAAGGTTTCTCTCCTTTTTCTGGGTTCCTCCATTCTTCCATCTGCATCTTCTTAAAGGTGCTTAGTATTTCTTTTATTAATCTTTTTGTATCTTGCCTCACTTGAATTAGAATTTCAGTTTTAAGTTTGTCTATGAGGTCATGAAAGTATTTCTTTATTTCTGCTGATACTGTGGCCAATATTGCATGATTGCTATCCTCGCTCTCTTCTGTATTTACTCTCCTGGACTTATTCTCCCAGGGTCAGCAGCTGGAGGCTTTTTCTTATTTCTTTCTCTTAACATGTTTCTGTTTTTTTTCAAACAGGTGTATGGTGGAGGTCTCAGGCATTCTCCGTATTGCTTATGATTTTGCTAAAGTGTGCTGGCTGAGGGATTTCTGCCTTCTCCACTTTACTGTTATTTGAGATGCACCCAGGGATGATGTGGGCTGGCCCCTCTCCTCTGAGCCAGTCAACTGGCGAGTGTCTTCAACATGTTAGTCTGTGCCATGTGGACATCACAAGTTTGGGACAGTTTTGACCCAGGGTATTGGGTCCTGACCAGGGGCGTGACCCAACCCAAGCAGATCCCACCAATCCTCTTTGGGCCAGGAGCAGCTGACTGACACCATTGCAGTTCCGGATTCAGGCCTGTCCTGCCCAACTCCAATATGTCATCCAGCCAGTCACTTCCTCCACGGGACCCAATTCCTAGCACTCACCATGGATTAATGTAGCTCTCCACATTGGTTCCCTTGCACCTCATCCTCCCACCAAGGGCCCTGGACTCACCAACTCTCAATTTTGAGGACTTCAGCGCTACCATGAATTGTCAGACTCCAAGGCATGCCCAGAATAGCACAAGACCAGCTCCAGTGAGAGCATCTAGTTCCAGCCTTTTGTCCACGTTTTTCCTTTCTTCCTTTTTTTTTTTCTTTCTCTTTTTCCCCAGTTTCTTCCTGGGTCATGAGAATCCCTCTCCTTTCATCTGGTCTTCTCCATGGTGTTAAATTCTAGTGTTTGTGTTGTTTTTCTCAGCGAGGCTCTCTACTCTGCTACCTATCAAGCCACTATCTTCCTCGCCCCATAATGTTCAATTCTCAAGCAAACATAAATCCCTGTGGGCTTACTCACAAGATTACACTATGTATTATTGAACAAGCCAATGGAAAATATATCAGGGAAAATGCCACCATCAAACCAGAATCTGCAGTGAAGAGAAGAACACAGGGAGGGAGTACAAGTGTATGGACACTTCTGGTCAGAACCCAGGAGCTGAGGCTGGACAGCCAAGATGTAGGAAGGACTTGCTAAGGAAAGTTTGGATCAACCAAAAGCATTCACTTGTCAAAGAGTAAACACAGGTGCAAGTTTCCAAGGGTTTAGGATGGGTTTGTGGGGAGTAGATGTACAAATTCTGCCTTAAAAATAAATCAAACTAAATTTACCGTGGATTTGGGATTTGGGTTCCTGAGACAGAGAAAGAGATTAAGCACTTCTCTGTTTTACCATGTTGCCCTCAGAGTAAATTCACAAGAAGACTTTGGAAGAATCGTCTCAAAATTATGCCTGAAACAAGAAAAATAGACTAGAATTGTCTTTTCCTTACAATAGCCCACTAAAGAGGTACATAATTTAAAGGACTAAAAAAAAATCACAGTTTTTGTTTAAAAAAATTTTTCTCTATATCTAAACTATAGTATTTATCATTTTCTTCCCCCTGTTTTCTAAATAATAAATACATTAGTAATAGTAATTTCTTCTTTTGTTACCAGTTTCTTGGGTCCAAGTTGTACATCCCACGTGGTTGTGACAAACAGTGAACTAATTTATAACTTCTTTGTTAAAGATCACAGCATGTAGGACCCTTTTTCTGGAAAACTGAGCAGACTGGTACAGAGCAAATATTTCTGCAATAGTCCTTCTGTCGCCAGTCTTCTCAGTATTCAGCAGTTGCAGCAGGAATAGTGGCTGGATGAGTGCCCAGGCCAACTCTTACTCACTTAGGATCTGAGCAGTTGGAATACAAATCTGAGTCAAGTACCTCACTTAGATTTTATGTTCCTTTTGCCTTTCAACCTCAGGAAAATTATTAAGTCATTTATATTCCACTTTCCAGAGACTAAGTGATCAGAATATTTGCCATGTTTACCATATATTAAATATTTGAATTATTTCATTATTAAATTTCAATTCCTGTAATTTATAATAATTTATTTGCTATATATTAAATTGAATACTGCTGATGAATAATGTAATGAACTTTTGTTTGTTTTTAAAAACAAAGCTTTTGGCATTATTTGTTGTTCTTATTTATAATTGTGGTATTGTTTTCATATGCAGATTTTGTGTATATACTTTCTATAAATAGAAGTGGCACTTTAACATAACCAGCTGATGAGATAATAATTGAGGTAGAAACTGTTATTGAATAATAAACATAGCTTTCCATCCTATCTATGATGCATTCCAAGTGATCTTTGGTGGAAGTCTACTCAAAAATTTCTTCTTGACCTTTTTATAAAACTAAGTTTTCGAAGTATTCATTATCAAGGCATCATACTGTCACTAAGGATGAAGACATGGGAGCAGTGAGGTCCTGACTTAGTCTCAAGTCAGTCACTTGTGTGGGGAAATTGCCACTGATGAGCAAGTGTTCCAAGACATGTAACCCTCAGTGTATCGAGACATAGAACAGGGAACAAATAGTGGGCTGTGAGCCCCTCATTTTGCTGTCCCTGTTTCCAAGAATAGTACCTAGTACAGTGTAAATGCTAAATGGTACTTGTTCAATGAAATTGGTTTTAAATAGTATAACTGAGAAAAGCTGTTGTGTACAAAGTGAGTATTTGTTAAGAGCTCAGAGACAAGCAGACTTAGTTTGAATCTTGGGTACTTCAGTGCTTATTAGTTGTATACCTTGCAACAAGATTGAACTTATCTGTTCCTTAGTTTCCTCATTAATATAATAGGTTTGCTAAACATTACTTGACTTCTAATGTGTGAGGATTAAATAAATCAGTATACATGAGGCACTTAAAAAGATATAGTGAGTGACCAGTTATTAGAAAACTAAGATGATTTTTTTATGTGAGCCTTGAATAATTAATATCATGAACACAGGGAGGAAGGGACAGAACAGGTATTTAGGTAGAGATAGCAGTATGAACAAGGGAGTAAAAATGTAAGTATCTAGCATATTTAGTATATAAAGGATTATATAGATAAATTCAAAGTAAAATGTGCCAATATATGTGTTCAGTATGACAGACATCGGATTTTAAAAAGCAAAAATCTTTGTGTTATGTAATGGAATTTATAAGATTATAGACAAATTATATGTGAATATTTCATTCTAGCTAGTAAATGTTTTTCACTATTGGCATGACTTAGAAATTCTAAAACTAATGTATCTGTACAGTATGATTGAAAGAAAAGAAAGGAAAAAAAAA
Organism: Cavia porcellus; assembly: GCF_034190915.1. Taxonomy (NCBI): domain Eukaryota; kingdom Metazoa; phylum Chordata; class Mammalia; order Rodentia; family Caviidae; genus Cavia; species Cavia porcellus. The sequence goes on from NW_026947493.1 coordinate 44,670,825, forward strand.
GTTCTATGAGAAGCCAGAGAAAGAGATTACAAATAAGGAAAGGGAAAAAGATTAGAATCTCGAATGAACCTTGAACTGGACATCAATCACTGATACTAGTATAAACTGTTAGATGCACACCCAAAGACACATGTAGATGCAGACAAATGTAAATGTGAGCATAGATGTGTATGTTTGCATTAGTAAACTATTTCTATTTACTAGAAAGGCCTAGAAGCAGTAGTAATGGATACAGGTGATATCAAAATCTTGCCTTCTAAACAGAATTCTCCAGTAAAAGAATCACCACCCTCAGTGAAGTGGTGAGTTACCAGATGAGAAAGGAAAGGTGAGTCTGAAGCATCTCAAGGTGACAGAAAGTAAGGAAGCAGTAAAACAGAAGGAGCTTATATCGAGAAGAACAAGAGGCAACCAGAAAGAGCACCCAGTGACCACATTTAGAACAATTTGAGGCATAAAATGATTGGATCATATCACATATGAATAAGATCAATGAGTTCGTGCTGAGTTAAATATGTGGCTCAATAACTAAATAATTTTTATTTGCTTTATAGAAGAATTCTAGTTCATAAACACAGAAATATTGTTATTGCAAACAAGATGCACCAATGCAGGCTCAAATGGTAAATCTAAAGAGAAACAGGATTTTTATTCACATAATCTCATAGTATGTTGCCCAACTTCTTTGTTAAGTCTAAAAGAAAGGGTGGTAACTTTATAGTGGGAAAATTTTAGCCAGGTAATCAAAATTAATGTAACAAGTGATAAGACATGTTGATATTATGTACCCCCTTATGTGATGCTCAGGTGGAGCACAACATCATTTCTGTGTTTTTCTTACCAAAATGTATTTCTTTTCCTGAGAAAACATCTCAGAAATCCAAAACGTAACATTCTGCAAAATAACGATCCCTACTCATCAGAAGTGTTAAGGTCACAAAAGACGAGGATCTGCTGGGACTGTCCCAGAAGAATAAAAATTCTTGAAAGCAAAATGCAATACAGAATCCTGGATTGGGCCCTAGAATTGAAGAAGAGGATCAGTGGGGAAAATGGTGGAATCTGAGTAAGACATGCAGTGAAGTTAAGAATATTGGATCGGTGCTAACTCCTGGTTTTGATCACTGTATTGTGATTAAGTGAAGGGTTGACATTAGGGGAAGTTATATAATCCCTGCTCTGCTTTTGCAACTTTCCTCAAAATCTCAAATTGCCTCAAGTAGATTTACAGGTTGTAAATTCCTTCCTATCTTTATGCTACTTTTCTCTTTCTCTATTTGCTTTCTTTTGTTGCATTCATATTGAGAGAATATATTCTTTGATCTTTCTTCTTTTTCTTCTTTCTTTAACTTGGTTCACTATTTGGAAGCTGAAAGAATTTCAGAGATTTTGAGGAATCCTCCTTCACCTATTCTAAGTCACAAAACCTGGTTTTAAGTTCTCTCTAGTAAATAATTTTATCAGGAACTGAGCAATAATTATAACTTCATTCATGAATTTGGAAGACTATAGAGACTTTGGATAAAGATTGTGTTTTTAACTATAACCTTCAAGAGAAAAATTTTTAAATTTCAAAAAGTCATCTGGACATGACTGATCCAGAAATTACTGTAGAACTACTTGAAATATTTTCTTGGCCAATATAATTAATTTTAAAATATCTACTTAACAAGGAAAAGGTATTAGACTATGATATCACTTGGATTTTGTAATATGAAAGTGATAACACAGACCAGGTATTTATAGTTTGCTCCTTTCTGCTTTCAGTATTTTTAGTTTTTAATTGTTTCTGAGACTAAACACAGACAAGATGAGGTAGTGACAGGAAGCCCGTACCTGATTTTGAATGATATGTGTAGCTACAGAAATAATTGTTAATCATCTGAAATAACAAGGTATATTTTGATTCTTAGAAGCGTTGACTTTGAAAATTCTCAGATAGTCATTTCTCTCTACTTCTCCACCCAGTCTCTCTCATTGTTAAATATAGTTTTGGAATAACTGTTCACACTCAGAGTTTAATGGTATGTTAAGTGGTACAATGGAGAGCTAAAAGTGATTTTCCTTTAGGGAGCAAGAGTTCAGAACACAGCAAAGAATTTGGGAGTCAGAGACCGGACCCCTCAGTCAGCTCCAAGGTAAGTGCGTACTCATGTCTGCTCTTTCCCAAAGAGTGTGGCAATGTCTCCCAGGCCTTGTCACTAGAGGATAACACACCTGTTCCAGGAAATGCCCTGAGTCATCCTGAGGATAATCTTGGGGAGTGTCCCTTTAGACACCCAGTGGCTAAGGGTGATTAAGTACACAGGCAGTCACACTTCACTAGACAGTATTCTATTTTACTTCTATCATGAATTCGGAATTGGAAATCCACCTGGGTACAAGTATACTTTGAATATATTGTGAAACTGCCAAAATGGCATTTCCATTTATCCTTCCGTATTTACATGTGTTCTTTCCTCTGCTGTGATTGCCTCTCCCATCTGAGCCTATATGGAAAACCACTTAATACACAAAACCCGGCTCATTTTCTGCCTGGAATCTTGTTTGAGTTTATTCCTTTCTGGGGTCCTTTAGCATGCATGTATGTTGCATTATAATAGCCCTCACTATGTCGTGTTGTACTATTTCTTAACATATTTCTTGGCCCAATCTGCATATGAGTATTCAGAAGCCTGAGGATGTATTTTGTGTTTTATTTATTGCTTACATTATGGTGCCTACGTAGTAGACATCAAATATTTAAACTGCTTTTAAGAATATGTGTCTTAATAAATCAGTGAATGAGCTTTTTGTTATGCCAAATATTCACAGTTCACGCTTCATCATAAGAAAGAAAGGACTTTGATCCACCTTTAAAATAAATGAATATAGTTAACAGGCATAGAGAAACATTTTCAGTTTGATTTCTTTGGTGATTAAGGTAGGCAGCCATCTAGCTTAAAATGGGTCAAAGCTAAATAATTTCTGTTGCGTTTGATTGCTTTTATACATTTGCATTAACCAAAAGCAGGCTCTTCCAAGCACTGTCTCAGACACGACACTGTATTTGTTTCTATTTACAACGCCATTACCAGGGTGAGAATGATGACTGCAGCGTTTATGAAGTTATATTTCATTCTGAAAAACTGCGTGGGCAGTGAAAGTGCTTTCAAAAAGGAAAACATATTTTCCCTCTGAAAATGGATGGAACACTCATGTGCTTGCTGCATTTATTTTTAGTGCTGACTCCTAACTCTGTGTAATCTTCTAGTCTTGTTAATGTTATCTTTCAGAGCTGATTAGATTAGAACCTAAGACTTTTGCTAAAGAATAACTTCACATAAGCGTTCTCTTTCCAGTGCCTTGAGCAAACATGGTATATTTTTATAAAAGATCTACTGAAGCGTTAAAATTCCAATAAGAAAACAAGATAACAGTTCTGCGAGGCGTTTTTAGCTAGAGCTTATAAACACTAATAAATAGTGGATTGGGATGAGTTCTTAGCATGCTGATCGATAAACCATTATGCAAGCTGTACACAAGGAAAAAAACTGATGAGCTCACTTTTTTCTTTATTGGGTTATGTATAAAGTACTTGAAATAAAAGACAATAAAATGAACCAGCTATAAAAGTGACACTTTTCCAAGAGAGTAATAATGCCAAGACAGAAATCAAGAGAAATTTAAAAATTTTATTTATTCTTTTCTTCATTCTACAAATATTTGAAAAATGTAATAACACACTAAATGTGTGCCCCAGCAAGAATGTGAACCTGAGACAAAAGTATCCCTGGCCCTCAAGGAACTTTCAGTTAAAGAGAAATGAGGAAAACACTACATAAGAAAAGATAGAGGGTCCGATGCAGTCTGTGGAAGCCGGAGATAGTAACCCCAAGGAGCATACCCACCATGCCTGCCCCAAAGACTGCAGCTGAAGGTCATATGTGGCTCTCAAGAACAGGCCATCTGTGGGTGAAGCTGGTATAATTAATGTTTCTTGAAGTTACACTTACAGAAGTCTAGAAATAAATACAAACTGTCAGGAGAACACAGAGAAAGTACGTGACACATTCTAACCATGGAGAAGGGAGGTCACAAAATACTGTGGTCCTGTCAGCATGGTGATCTTGTGCCATACAGCAGATATATTGACACATGGTGTCAAAGCACAAATTGCACTCTGAGAATTCAACTTCAGTGACTGGGGTTCAATGTGATTTAAGAGCAAGGCATAGTGAAGCTAAAAGTGTAGATAGGAACAAGGTCAGGAAGAGATTTATAGGGGATCCTCAAGAGTTGTCATGGTAACTAGAAGACAATAAAGAGACTTCACTAATCTCTGTAATACTTGAATTGTAGGAAATTCTTCAGCTACATTAGAGGGTCCATTTGAGGACAGAAGTTAAGATTGAAGAAAGGGACTTGAAAAGAGCTTATGGTGGTATTGAGAACCAAGATGAGGAAGTGCACTAGAGAGATACTCAGAAGACAGAACTAATAGTCTCTGGATACTAATTAAATGGAAAGAGTTGGGGAAAAGGAGTATTTTAGGATGACTGCAAAATCTTTGGCTTAAATAACAAGGGATTAATGATAATTTCCCCTGAGATAGTGGATCCTGGGGGGAGGGGTGCATTTGGGTAAGACTGATGACCTCAGCTTGGATTAAGACTGAGGATTCGAGGATGTCTATTGTAGATGCCTTTGAGGGCAGTGCAGTTCACTGGTTTGAAGTTGAGAAGTTTAGGTAGAGCCATAGTCTTGAAACACATTCAGGGCTCAGTGAAGACCTAGAAGAATTTTGTCACCATTAAGTATGTGCGCAAGAGATACAAAAAAAAAAAAAAAAAAAAAAAAAAAAAAGGGGAACCACCAACAGTGAAGAGAAACCAGAGGAATAGATTTATAGAATGACAATGTACCAGAGAAAGTAAAGGAGAGGAATAGATAATTATACTTGAATTCCAAAGGGACGAAGTGGCCAGCGTTACACCCCAGAAAGAGTGAATACGATAATTTAGGGAATCAGAATGCTGGAGAACAGAATATTGAACTTCAGTGATTCTGAGACAGATTGGTTCTGGGTGACGGGTTTGCTGGACATCCTTGACTCTGCCACAGTTTAGCAATCGGTTTCTACAATACGTGTCAGAACTGCTTTTGGCATTGCTATCTCAAGGTGGATGACACATATGTCGTATGTTCACAGCGCTTCCACCTAATAGAATAGGAGGACAAAATAAATGTGGGCCATCAGGAAATGTGTGCTGTGACAGAATGGCAGGAGCTGGGGCAGAAGCCGGTCCTTCTTGTCTTCTGATTCCCACCTGTGTGTTGGTTCTGAGAGACCCTACACATGTCTTCATCAAGAGTTAAAATATTACATACAGGACAGTGAATTATAAGTGCAGCACTTTGGCCTTATTTTCTGTTATTATACAAAATTTGCAACTGTAATGCTATTAAAGTTTGATTTTTTTTATTTGTTTAATTGAGAAGCAGCATACTACAGTGGTTAAGGGAAAAAAAAACTGGTTAGAACTCCGAGTCTAAGCTCTTATGTGACCTTATTCAGTCAGGTGTATTTTCTTTTCCTCTGTGAGACTCAGTTTTATTTATCTGTAGGATGGGGAGAATCCCTTTGCGACAGTATCATTGATACTTGAACCTTCAAAGAGACATTTGCTTTGTGGGCTGTCTTAACACATCCTGTATTTTTGCTGCGTAAAAGATAAAGGATATGCCTGTAGCATGAATTCGATAGATCTGTTCTCTGCAGACTTGGATCTGAGCTAAAATACCAGCGCCACAATGACTGCCTGAGCACAAACAGGAATAGGAAACAAAGAAGCCAAGAATAAACCTTGTTCAGGGAGGATCACTGGTGTGCATGAGTATCTGGCCCCAAAGGTTGGGCAAAAAAGGCCTCCTACTGCCCACCACTTTAGCTGCCAAAATAAAAATGCCTCAGTGCAGAGTCTGAGTCCAGCTCTTTACCTGTTCCCTTTGATTTTCCAACTTCATCTGCCTGCTCTAAATTCCCAACGCTCCACAATTTCCATTACAAATGTGTCTGAACTCACATAACCCAGAGTGTCTTCCAAGAAGCCTCACAACAGCAGAAGCTGCCCAGATCTGCTGTTCCCAGAGTTGTTATTTCATTAGATGATCACAGGGAATAGCCTTTGTTCCGGTTTGTAAGGCAAGCATTTCAAAGTCTCATCTACTGGTGGCATTAGTTACATTCTGCGGAACATACCGAGCAAGGTAATAGCATGTGATGGCTCAGCCCAGAGCTCACTGCTCAGATGCTCACCATTTATTCTCATTGCTGAACTGTCTAAGGCCATTGTGCCATTTCACTCATTAGGCATCACTGTCAGCAAAATAAGAGGTGGAAAATTAAAAGGAAAAAATTTCTGATCATTATATTATTCCAACCAGGGGAATGCACCTTGAAGCAGTATGTATCTTTCAACTACAAAGCTTTCTTCCAAGTGCATCAGCTTAACTTCATATATTCTTTTCTCTGTGAGATAAACTTTTTTGATGTGACATGTTGTTAGTTCAGTATTCACCTCTTCTATGGAGCTAATATAAAACATAAACCATGTTCCAGACTTGAAGTACATTTTGTAAACCTTCAGCAATAATAATTTATGTGTTTCCAGACAAAGAAAGTTCATTCGTTAACCAGATTTACAACTCAATATTAAATCATTTTCATTCTTCCCCCATTGATTTAGAATTAGCATGTGATTAAATGTCAAAAGGAGAGGAAGGTTATAATTCTCTAAATTGGTTAACAACTCATTTAAGCTAGGTTCAATTTAATCTGTAAAAGGAAGTCAGCTAGCCTTGCATTTTTGATTGCTTCTTTAAAAAGGTGTTTAAGGGTGTGGCTCAGAGATGGAGCACTTGGCTTGCTTGCCTGAATTGGGTTTCATTCTTCACACAGAAAAGGGGAGAATTCAGAGAATAGATTTTACTTGGGCTGTAATGGAGAGAAACAGGGCTTTTAACATGCAACATTGTTTAATCAGTCACCATCCAGAGATACAAAGAAACAGGACGTTTTCTAAATCAGAGGTCTAAAATTTTAGAGTTTGCTCATTCACATAGTGTTTTTAGTGAAATAAACAATGTCATCATGATTTATGGAACTAAGAAATTATTATCTTTGTGGTTGTTCTACCAACAAAAGCTTCTCAGATCAGAGCAGACCTCTGCATAGCAATCAAACTTTCCTGTGTCTTTTCTAGGCTATACAAGCTCTGTGAGCCACCTCCCCCAGCTGGAGAAGAATGAAGAGGATTGCCAAGGAACCAGGCAAGCAGCAGCTTCTTAACACTGGCCTAGAGAAAGTACATGCCAGGTCACCATTTCCCACTGAAGATGAAGTAATGCTTTCCCTGCCATATTGTAAATAACTAATGTTCAGTTTGTACTTGGACATGTATGCATTAAATGTTCATTCAAAAAATTCACCCCCAAAAACTGATCCCTCTCTATATCTATAGGGCAAAATTCATCTCTGGAATTTATAGGAAAGATATCAGAGATAAAAATAACCACCATGCATCCTCTTTCATTACTAATTTTATTGGTTTTGGACACATTGTAACAGTGGATGGTTTTGCTTGAAGAAGTCAATCACTGAGGAAAGATGGCCACACAAATCATGGTGCAGAAATGTTAAAGACACTTTAGGCCCGGTGATACAGGTGTGTTGTCCTCCACTTGCATCAGAGAAAAGCACATGCTTAGAGGTGGAGGAATATGCTTCACTTTTTCTGCTTCACAGGAGAGAAGAAATATTGAGACCTCCAGCAAGACTTTTTCTGCTGCTTTCTGGTGTACTCAGGACCACGGACTGTCCCAGTGCGTTGGCTCCGTCTCTGGTATTTGCAGTGGACGTGTTCCCCAAGGCTGCACATACTGGGTGCTGTAGCCTTGGTGGTCCTGGACAGAAAGCAGTAGAGACTGGGAAGATAAAAGGAAGCGGAGTGAGTGAGGAAAGAAAAGATGAATCTGTTTAAAACTTTAACCTAGAAAGGTACCTAAATTCTTAATGTTAGGCAGCCTTTCCTGTGAGATGTCAGACTCTAAACTACCATAGTGAGTATTTTTTAATCAAGGTATATGTATAAGAAAAATAAAGCTTTATTTATTGTACTTTAAAAGAACCATTACAAACCTTGGTAATTTATGGCCGTAGGGTATATTCTATCTTCATTCTAAATATGTGTACTGTTGATCACACTATATTGATTTAATTGTGGATACAGTAACATTGATTTTAAATTAATAATTTTCTAAAGACTTAAAAGACTTTAATAATTAAAACCATGCTTTACTTAACTATGAAGATCCACAAGGACAAGTAATTTCTAATAAATGTGTTGTTAGGCAAATTTTTGTGCAAACATTTTATAGTTCACTTACACAAGCTAAGACAATGTCATTCAGTTATCTAAATTATGGGGCTACTCTTACATGCTATTCACTGTTGACCACATCACTGTGTAGAACATGGCTGCTCATGATTTGAAGCGAAGTATGTTAAATACTGTTCATAACCTCTGGTTGTCTTGCTCATCTTTTGTTGTTACTCTTTCATATATCTTCATAATAGATTTTATTACCCACAAAGAATGGCCCAGTGACTTAAACAAGTTCATATGACTAACAAGTACCAAGATCAAAATTTAAAACCCAAAATTTTGCCTCCTTAATATAATATCATTAACATTTTAGTAATATAACTATTTAATAGAATCAATTATTTTATTAAACTTGAAGTTAGAATGCATGCAATGCCACTTAATTATACATTTTGTGTTTATAAAAACAAATGGAAATATATAGTATGCCTATAATATATAAAAACTGTAAGATTTCCTGGAAATTTTAACATTCTGTGTATACATTTTGAAATAACCCAGTACAGCTCTAACCTAAAAAATATTTTATGTCATATTTCTCATAATTACAGATAACACTTTTAGATAGATATTGAAAGTGTGGAATAGTACATCAGTTAAAACTTGACTACAATTGTAAAACAGTGGTAATAGTAAAAATATCTAATGGGTCAGTGAGTGATGACAGAATTTTAATACCATAATTTGTATCCATGTGGCTTTGAATGCTTAACTGGATTTGACTCTTTAGACTATGGTTACCTAAATGCTACAAGCTTCTTTATAACTAGTGTTCCTTCTGATGCTGCTGAAGTCTGCTAACTGTTCATCAGGTCCTGAGTTTGGACATCTGCCCCTGTTTAAATAAATTGCAGGTCTTACATTGAAATTTTAGATCTGAACATGAGAACACTAAAAAAATCAATGTCATAATTCATAGCCAATATATCCTCAACATTCCATAATATCTTTACATGTTCCTAATATTAATTTTAAGTATATACTTTTCTATAATTCATAATTTATATAAATTTCAAATATATAATTTTAAAATACAAAATTGAAACTAGAAATTTACATTAATTATTATGAAAGAGAATGAAAGACAGAATGAGAGAGAAAATTATTCCTATACTAGTCTTTCTGATATTGGATATGTAATATTGAATTTAGTGTTCAATCTGTATTTTATAAACCAATATCCTAATCTGAAGCCTCAGATTATTTGTATGTCTTTAAAGTTCCTTGTTCCAGTGACTCAAATTTCCTTTGTGTCCATTGATGGTACTAATATTAAATTAAGACTAATATTGAATTAAGACTAAAAAGTATGTGACATTGGTTATGATTCTGTGAATTCCAATTGTGTAATCATTTAATTCATAGTGAAATAAAGTTGACTTTAATATTAAGTATGCAAGCCAAGAAAATAAATAAGTAAACCAATCCTAAAGGCCATATTAACTAATTTTTAAAATCAATTTTCAGTCCTTCCAGAAAAAGTTAGTAAGCTAGTATTTATTCATTTAGAAGCGTTGATTAAAAGTAAATTATTCCATGTAGTTAAAACTGATACATTCATTCAAAATACTATCTTATTAGTTTAAAAAGTCTTTTTTCTGTGTAGCAAAATGTAATGCAAAATAGTAGGCATATTTTTATTCACAAGTATTTTAATAAAATTGTGATATGAAAATTTAAAAAGAATAGCCTTTATTCAAGTCATTCCAACTTTATGTTTTACTTTAAAGGTAATTTGCAGACTTTCTGCTCTTCATAGCTAAAAAAAATAATACTGACTAACCTGTAACATTTGACTGGATTGCTTCTCAATCTTTGGAAACTTTATTTTTACTGACTGACTTTATGTGAATTAACTCATTAAATTGTCCTTTAATAAAGTATTCTGTAGTCAGTAATAATTTTATTAACATATATGTAAACAAATTTTTCAGACTGGTCAGTTATGCTGCTTAAATACGAGGGCAAAAGATTTTGAAATAGTTTAGGAGAACCGAGTTTCTGTTAAGCAGAATGTTCCATGGTGTATTAAGCATTTGAAATTGGGGCAATGAGTCCCAGCACACTTTACTCTTAGAAAGGTAAGGGAAAGTTTTAAGATGGATCTATGCCATGAATGACCCCAGGGTATTCCTTGCAGGGATATTGGCCACCATTTTCCTAGGTGCTGCAATTCCATAATAGTCACTATGATTAGTTTCTGGTTTCAGAAGGATGTTACTGCCTTAGAGATTTTCCATGAAGAGTGATCTCAGTATTATACTGCCAAACGTCTATTGGCTCATGAGGAAAGAAGGCCTGTGCATCGTTTAGCAGTTGTTAACTTGTTAGCAGGCCCTCTTCGCTCAGGACAGTTTGTGTGTCTCACTCAACAGAGATTTCTGAAGTCTACTAAATAGAGTAAAACAGTTATATCATTGTATGTCAGTGTCTGCTTGTCTTTTATGATAATACATTTTTAAAATTACTTAAATTCTTGTGTCTTGTTCAGTATGAAGAGATAAAAGATGGAATTGTTCAGTGTTTGCTCTGTAGACATCAGCGCTGTCTGCGTAGTACTGTTAAACATCTTTTGATCACTGGCTTACTCTTAGTGCTGGCCGATTTTCTATCACTGTAACAAATACCTGAGATTACCAGGTATGTGTGAAAGAAAAGACTTGGATTTGGCTCACAGTTTTGGAGGTTCTAGCCTGTGAGCAGTTAGGACTGTGCCAGAGTGGTGCATTATGGCTGGGGAGCACAGGACAGAGCAAAACTGCTCACTTCGTGGTCAAGAAGCAAGAGGAGAGAGAGAGAGAGAGAGAGAGAGAGAGAGAGAGAGAGAGAGAGAGAGAGAGAGAGAGAGAGAGAGAAGGGCCAGGGCACACAGGGTCAAGAGTACACCCCAGATGACCTGAGGCCCTCTCACTGGACTTTAGGGGGCATTCAGCATCCAAGCTGTAGCACTATTCAATCTAAATCAGTTGATCTGGCTTTGACACCAAAAGTAGATGATTAAGAAAAAAAAGTCTTAAATTATATTAATAGGATTAGAAGCTTTTAATAGTTAATTTTAGAATAAAAGAAAAAGCAAATGCTTTGTATTCATTCAACAAATGCTTCCCAGAATTCACTTTTCACAAGGCACAGCTGGAAATCTGGTGAAATGTTGACTATGTTTGGATCAAAAATTTGCCATGTTTTATGTGTTATTGATTACTTGTATCTTTTATTTAAAATGCTATTACTTGTAACATGAACCTATTCTAATACTGTGTACATGTATACTGAGTTGGTGAAACATTTTAGAAAACATACATTTGAATTTGAATGTCTAATGCTTCAAGAAAATTTATTAGTTCTCCAGATGAATATATATTTTTGTAACTGAGAGGTAAATGTTAGAACATAGCTTTTTGCTTAAGAATATTTTTATAAGTACTCATGTACTCAATATTCATTATTTTAAACAGCAGAGTATGAAATTGGTTCTTTAAATGGTAATTGTTTTGAACATAATCTATATTTAACATAATTTGACATCCACAATTTAATATTAAATTTCATCTGAATGTGATATTAGTCTTTTTTCTTTTGTAAAATATCTATGTGACATAGTTTCAATCACTCCATATTTTGTGTGTGGTTAAAATTATCAAACTGAATTATGTATTTTATATCATTCATTTTTGTCTGCATAAAAAATTAGAGTAATAACATTGTATCATAAGTGTTAATAATAAAATAAATTGTAGTGTGGCCAGTTTGGTTTCTTTACATTTATATTTAACTAATTTCTCTTACAGTCTTAGCTGTTGGAAAGACAGAAACCATGAAACACAGATTTTTCACCCTTGAGGGCTTTGTGAAGATGGGAAGTGAATGTGGAGAAGGAGGGAGAGGGAATAAAAATGATCAACACAATATATATGAGTGTGTGTGTGTGTGTGTGTGTGTGTGTGTGTGTGTGTTACCAGTTCCCCAAAATGAATGTGATTATGTATATCTGATATATACTAGTAAAAATTTCACAAACTCAATACATGTGTGAAACAAATCTACAAATATGAACTGGAGACATGTTTACTGCTAAGGAGGAAACAGAAAACAGAAGCTTAATCTGGGGCCAACACAGGAAAACTGCACGGGAGAGAGACTTGTATTAGTCTGTGCAATAATTAGTGGATCCTTCAAGGCTTATTCAGTACTTACGTAAGAGCCACTCTCCAGTTTCAGAGTGTATTACAAATGCATGTGATTCCCAAAATGTAAGGTTAAAGAACTTGTCATGTTTAAGGTGATTCATGAAGTGCAAGAATGGTAGCTACCAACCTGAGATAACACGTACTAACACCAAACGAGATAAAGCCAGGAAAAGAATACACTACAGAAACTCAAAAGAATTTAGATTTAATCAAACATGAATGTATTGGACATTTATAGAATATCAGCTACTGAGCTAAGCTGGGTATTTTATAACTAAAAATACATGCATGACTATTGTCCTTACGGAATATACAGTCTAAGGGGGAAATATATTTTAAAAATGCAAAATCATCAGAAAATACTAGGTCAGCAAAGGTAGTCAGTTTTCAGCATGAGTAAGATTAAGCAAAACAAAAAGCATTCTTTTTAACCTTAACAAGATGAACATGAAAATACCGTAATAAATAAAAAGTGAACCAGGTATGTAAAGTGGTGTGTGGGTAGGTTTATCTGTGCAGAGGATGTAGAGCTGTGAATGTGGTTAGAAAGAGCAGTATGGTAAGTTAGATGTGGTCTGCATGATTTGGGGCTCTGGATGCCAGGCTAAAAAGTCAGGAAAGTGGACATTGTAAGCATAAGAAAAGAGATGAATACTTGGTGGCAGTGATTTAAAAAATCATGAATTCCAAGTAGAGAATTAGAAGAATATGTGTATGTTTGTCTTAATTACTTTTTGCTCATAACTGAGACAAAGTACCTGATGGCCAAAATTAGGGAAGGAGAAGTTTATTTCTAAAGTTCTTGGAGGTTTCAGTCCATGCTCAGTTGACTCCAAGGCAGCATGGCATGGCGGGACAGGCATTCATGGCCACTGCAAACAGCAAGGCACGAACTGGAAAGAGAGACCCCTTCTTCCCACACTTACATCCTATCCTGGCTCCACCCCTAGTTGGGTGTGGCACTCATACCACCAATCCAAGTGGTAGACAACAAACCAATCCAAATGCTAGACAACAAACCAATCAACAAACCAGTCATGCTAGGTGTGGTTGAGTCAATAATTGCATGAGGCTTGGGGGCCACTGACATAAACCATGACAGTGTTGTTGATTTGAAGTCTGGCTCGGAAATGTCAAAATTAATACTAAGTAGGGGAAGTGAAAATCAACAACTGGATCTTGCTTTTTGGAGATTGCTGGTATACTCTAAGATGGTAGGTTTAACTCAATTATTAGAATAAAAACAGAATCTGAAAGCATATTTAGAATAGCTTGCCAAGCCAGACCTGGGGACACCTACCTGTAATCCCAGCACTCAGGAGGCTGAAGCAGGAGGACTGGGCTACATAGTAGTCCTGGCTACATAGTGAGTTCAAGGGCTGCCTGAGCTACATTGTGAGACCCTGTCTCAAAACAAAAGAACACCTTGCCTAACATCTGTGTTTTACAGATGCTGTAAGATCCCAACACACACACACACACACACACACACACACACACACACACACACACACACACCATGCAAGTATTATGTGGTAAAAATAAAGAAAAACAAATAGGTTTATTATGGGACCCCCTCCCCAGTCTTCTAATGTAATAGTTACAAGTGTGACAGGAGGATAGAGGTGATACGCTGTGTTTCTCATACTCACTAGAAGGCAAGATGTATTTCATTGAAGGCTTGTTATTGTATTTCCAGAATACAAATGTTCATCAGAGCACAATGTGGGAAAACTTTTAGAAACTGCATAATGTAGAAGAAAAAAATAGTAAATATATGCATGGGAGATGGTAGAATCTCTGAATGTGATGCCATTTGGGATTAAAGGAAAACATGACAAGTAAATGAACATTAACAATGAACTACAATTGAAAGCAAGTTGTGATATTGTGATCTTTATTCTGTCACCATTCATTCTGTTCAGGTCAGAATGGCCAGGAAGAGGTTATTCCAATGAGGAATGCAGATATCTCTGCTCTTTTCTAGTCTCTTGAATCTTGTAATAGGATGACATGTCAAAGTAGGCCCTCAACCCCTCAAAGCCCTGGACCAGTACCAGTCTATGACCTAAGAACCAGGCTACACCACAGGAAGCAAACAGTGGGTATGTCAGTGAGGCTTCCTTTGTGTTCATAGCTGTTCCTCAAGGCTCACATTACCCGCTGAGCTCTGCACCTGGCAGATAGGAGCATGAACCCTACTGTCAACTGTGCATGTGGGGAATCTAGATTAGGTACTCTTTACATAAATGTAATCCTGAAACAGCTCCCCCAACTTGTATCTGACTTGTATCTAGATGTCCTCTCAAACTCATGTGTTCATAGGTATTTTTCAGAGATGGCTGGGTCTAAAATGTGTGATGTGAGGTATAAGGATGTGTGGTAACTAAGTAGGTTTAGTGTAGTTTTAGGAGTGGCTAATGGGAAGGCCCAGCCTTGGTGAGGATGGTACCATTCTAAAGGTTTATAATCTAGATGGAATAAAAGGGAAAAGGCAGCTTGCTGCTGCTGCTGCCTACCTGCTGTCTCATGGACTCTGCTTCTGTGCCATGTTGCCATGGCCTGGGACCAGCAGACTATGGCCTGAAACCTCTACAAACTGTGAGCTGAAATACACCTGTCTTCCTTTAACTCATGGAGATTAGGAATTCTGTCTCAGTAACGAAAGAGTTACTAAGACACCGTTTGTGGACCTTCCCATGAGTCTGGCCGATGGTGTCAAAAACATTGAGGACTGCTGAACTAGAGAGAATTTTATTTTGTCTACATGCAGCTCTAGTTTGCCATGATTCCTAAGCTAACGTTGCAATCGCTGATGGCCGAGACCAGGATGTCATGAGCTGAAAGTGAAAAGAGTTCTCGTGCTCGCTTTGGCAGCCCACACACTGAAAGTGGAAAAGAGTTATTTTTTCATTCATGAAAGATATTTAAAAGACATAAAGTGTAGAATTCCCCAGCTTGCATCAATTGGCCATTTAAATGCAGTGATAGAAACTTCACATTGACTCCTTTAGGACAAGTCTTGGTATAAACCTCCCAAGTCTCAGCAGGTTTTTCTCACCTAAGCCAGATCCATGATTTTTTTTTTTTTCTTTTTAGCTCAGAAGTTTTACAAATCTACTGTAAAGTAAATTATACAGGGGCCATTTCATTGTTAACTAAAGTGAATACACAGAAGTTTCTACAAGATTATGTGGAAATTCAGCAAGTCATGGACTCGTTGACTCCCTGCCTTTGACTCACTATGCTGATCTCCCTAAGGAGAAGCCTGTGGACTCCTTGCCAGACAAGTGATACATTATTCCAGAGTGATGTGCTCTGAGGAAAAGGCTGTAATCACCACATGATATAATAGAGTGTTCTGTTAAGGGCACTTTAATTTGGAGGGCTGAAGACAAGTGAAGATATAAATAATGGTCAAAGAATGACTAAGGACATACAGGGATTAATTGGCCAATAATATCATCTACCAAGAACTGCTGTCGCTCTGACTGCCCATGTGTTACCTCACTGTTAAAAAATATTTACCCAAAGGCAAGACATTAGAAAATCACCTAACTTTATCAGTAAGTGATCTGGAAACTGGAAGCTAATACTGAAAAAAGAATAGGCTAGAGGATGAAATACACAATCTTAGAAAAACCTATGTGAGTTGTATAAAACATGGATTGGGCCGGGTGTGGTGGTGCATGCCTGTTATTCCAGCACTTAGGAGCCTGAGACAGGAGAACCACTGTGAGTTCAAGGCCAGCCTGAACTGCAGAGCAAAACCCCGTCTCAAAAAACAAAATGAAACCATCAATTGGATATCATTTTTCTTCACTCCTTGGTTCAGATGAGATTTACAACATAAAATTAACCTAATAAAAATATGCAATTTAGGCCACTATTCTCTCTTGCATGGTGGCCTGCCCTCACACTATAGTATGTACTTTTTTTCCCTCTTATTTAGCCTAAATTCATTCTGTAGAACCTATTTTTGTCTTGCCTTCAATAAAACTATATGTATATATAAAATTTACTGATATTTGATTAATCATAATAATGTGCAATCATCACCTTTAGCTCAAAAAAGTTTCCATTATCCTGAAACATATTTTTTAATTGAATTTATTTAGAGACAATTGTTGATTCACTTTCTTTTTTGGTAGGCTCAAACTCATGACCTCTTGCTTGCCAGACAAGCTCTTGTGCTGCTGAGCTAAATCCCTGGCCTGATTCACATTTTTAAATAAAATGGAAAAGCAATTCAAAATTTATGGGTAGCAAGAATCTTTAGACTTAACCAAAAAGTCATGACCCATAAAAGGAAGACTTGACAAATTGGATCCTATCACAATTTAAATTTTCTTCCATTTTGAAACCTGTCTGAAAGATAGTGAAAGGACAAGGTACGGGCTGGGGGAGTTACAGGCTGATGCCATAAATTACTTGTGTGGTAGAACCTGTAACAAACTTGGAGAGAGGAGAGAAGAGGGAGGGAGGGAAAGGACAGGGGATTAGAAAAGGAAGGAGGATGTGTTATGTGTATGAAAGCCACACAAAGAATGTAGACAGTATGTAACACATACATGTACTAATAAACTAAAGAAAACATGCAAAATGTTTCATACCTACTATGTCATCCTTATAAAATATTCTTCTAAAAACAAACTTACAGAAATGGAGAATGGTTTGGGGTACATAGCAGAGAAAAGCAGGTGCCTATGTAAGGGCAACAAGAATAATCATTGCGATGGGAACCTTAAAGGTATTCATGTCAATACCCTCCGCTTGTGAAACTGTATTATATATTTTCAAGGTGTTACCTGAAAGAATCTTGCCCTAGGCCGGACACGGCAGCTGGGAGGAGGCTGGGAGGCGGACCAAGGGGCTCTATCTTCCCCGCCCCTAGGAATTTACCTGTGGCGCAAAATGAATACCAATGGGCTACCTGTGCATCACTAATGCCCCTTAGGCACCATCCCAAAACTAAGCTACATGTATCCCCCCACTCCAAGTTTCTGACGGAGAGAATGCCAGTCCCCGGAGACAATGCCAAACTCCGGATTCTTAAAATAAAGGTCATTTATATTTCATGCTTCTTATCTTTTCAGCCATGCCAGAATTCTATCATTACCTTTTTGGGCAATTAAATAAAGAGCATGAACTATCATTCTGTTATTTCTTACAACTGCATGTTCATCTACAATCAACTCAATAGCAATGGAGGGCTGCAAAAGTACTTCAGTAGTAAAGCGTGTGCTAAGTACAGAGAGGCCTTGGGGGTCCCTGAACCACATGTGAAGAACTTAACTCTCTCAATGTGGTAATTTCTTTCTTTCTTTTTTTTTTTTTTTCTTGGTACCAGGGATGAAACTCATGACCATGCGCTTGCCAGGCAGGCACTTATACCACTAAGCTAAATCCCCAGCCCCAATGTGGTAATTTTAAAGATAGCCTTATTAATAAAAAATCTTCCTGAAAATTAAATCACTTTTTGAGGCAGAATAGGAGCTAATAGACATTTTTACTATTACTTATTCTTTCTGCCTTCTAGCACTAATTCCTGCAGAAAGACAGCTCCACAAATAGAGCACCCGCTATGCCAAAGACTTGATATTGGGGTTTGGTACCCTGTAGAGGACCGAGGAAGTCACATTGCAGAAGCAGTAGCAACCTTGTAACCAGATGTGTAGTATAGCAATCTGATTAAGGGTCCCATCCCAGAATTTAATAGTTTTATGACCTAAAGTAAGTTATTTTCTGAGCCTCAGATTTCCTGCACTATATTATTATAAGAATACCTTTATTTTGCCATGAATTAATAAGATAATATAGATAAGCATTTAGCTCTGATCCTGACAGCTAGAAGAATCTTATAGTAACCAGCTAGGATAATAAGTTTTCCTATGAAATTGATCAAAGTTAGATGTAGACGGGTCGATGCACCCTCCAGAGACATTTTCTTCAGATCAGTGCTTATTTGCTGAATTGGGAAATACACTTGGAAGAGTTAGGTGCAGTTTAAAAGTGTGAGATGCATGTTAAAGAGCTGTTGTTTATCTTTGTAGGCAGCTAAACTGTTGGGAGTTTCAAGCAGGAAAACAAATGAAATGATCAGAAACTGCTGCATTTTTAGCAACTAGTTAGAAGGCTATTGGAATAATCTAACTAGTGTTTCTCAGAGTGGAATTCTCAGGCAAACTCCATCAAAATCCCTTGAAAAATTACACTTGAAGATTTTATTTTTAGTGAACACTCTAGATGGTTCATTTCTGCACATCATGTTCATGAATTGCAGTCTGAAACAGACGTAGTAGAATTCCTGATGAAAGAGTATTGAGAAAACATGGATGAGGGACCATTTTGACAAAGATTTAGGAGGTAAATAAAATTTGTTAATCTAAAGGGTATGGAAAAGAGCATGTTGGTAAAGTGTTAAGCTTGGATCATCGATCCCCACAATAGGACACTAAGAATTTGCAATCTTGTATATCACACACCAACTTCCAACATAACATCCCCAAAGATTCCCCAATACCCTGCTTTACTTCCAATTGATTTTATCTGAGTCACATGAGTTCACCTAAACAAATCAGAGCCAAGCTACAGCTCACTGACCAGACCTTGATCACACTGGCCAGCTCTTGCTGAGGAATAGAGCTATCGCAGATTCACCAAAAGAAAATCAGGGCTGTCTCACCACAAGCAGGAATGGATTCTGTGTAGGCATAAACACCAGATGGCTGTGAGATCAGTGCTGGAGTATTCATTTGCCAACCTTAATTATGTGCTTTATCTTGCATTGACATGCCAATCCCTCATGTGAAATTGACTGTAAACTCTGAATGTCCTATCTTCTAAAAATTGAACAGGAATGTTGTTATCTTTACACAGGTTCTTGGTTAACAAAATAGATTATGGTAGGTTATGTACTGAGCAAAGTAACCATGGATCACTTTTCTTGTAAAGTTGCTGTGACCTGAAGCTATCATTTGAGCAGGGAGCAATGTTCATTCTTTTGTTTTATCTTGTATGCAGGGATGGGTTAAGGTTTATTTTTTTCTGTTAAGAATGAAAATCTTTATTTTCCAAGTGGCTGATTAGGTAAGAGGATTTTCACCATAAGAATATTTAAACATTCCTGCTTTGGATTTCTTTTCCTGCCCTGATTTACTTGGCCTTGGCCCTTAGAGGTACATTACTCAACTGTGGATTTCCACTGTGATGTTAACCTTGGTGGAGACCATATATTCTGAGAAAATGGGCTTAAGAGTCCCAAAGCATATGTGGCAGATTGATGGTCCCAACATGTGCTTCATAATTCATGTCTGACATCAGTCAAGAGTTGAAATGCAGATAATCTAAATGGTGTCAGTTTTCATATTAAATGGCTCACATTATTGTACAGATCATGAAAATTTTCTCTAAAAAGTAAGCAGAGTAAATGTGCTTGGCACACTTTTTGAATTTCTATCTAAACAATGGATTAAACAATTCTCAACTTAATTCCTGAGCATTCTTTCTGGGCTAAAATTAAAACTCAAATCAGAAAAAACTATATGATCATTACCAGGGTAGTAATTACTGCATAATTTAAAAAATAATCCTCAGTGACTTTAGACTTCAACTTTGAAATTGAGTTGAAAATCAAGTTATTGTGTTCACTTTCAGTAAAGGAGATAATCACAAGCCATCACAGTGTTTCACATCTGGCACTCTAAATCATGAAAGACCCAAGGAGACTCGCCAGTGGCTTCTCTTGAGTTTCTTCTAGGATGCACTTCAAGCATCTTTTGGAGCGACTAACTCACTGTCACTCAGTTCCTCAACCAGAGGGGAAAAGGGATATGTAATAAAGTTTCATTTTACCCAGAACCATTTCATCCAATTTGACATAAACTAAATAGTTTGTACATGGCAGGGCAACACACAATCTTGGAACACAAATGTACCAGATTAGCCTTTAGAAAAGAGTGACAGGTGACATGAAATTAACATTGTTATTGACAATTGCTAATGGGAGTAGATTGAGAAAAATCAATTGTTTGGGACATTTTAGATAGAGGAACTTAGATTGCAGCCCCTGCCAGTGCTCACAGGAGTAGCACTATCTGAAATGTCACAGTTGAATCACAGCTCTGAGTTCTCATTTTGTTAAATATAGAGATGGTGGGACATGGCATGCTGGAGAGGAAGACGATGATGTTATCAAAGAGATACATTTTCTGCATTTAAGTCAGGACACATGCTACGACTAGCCAGAAAAGCCTGATCTGATTGTAGCAAACTTAAGTGTGGAAGGCTTGGGAGGTTGTGTCAATCGTTTCTTATTTCTTTGTTTCTGATGCTTTGACATCCAGCCATTGCTGCTGGGAGGGACCACCCCAGCAGAACTAGTCCATTCATAGAAGTGGGGAAAAAACCTCACCCACAAGCGCACTTCTCATTATATCAGTGAGTCAATTCACACACACACACCTAGCCACCTCCTTTATGTGCCCTCATACTCAGGGCTACTGTCAGCCTTTGCTGAGCAACCCAGAGCCTGACAACAGACCACAGGGGACAGCACGGTGCCCCAGAGCCTGTGATTACTCAGAGCAACCAATCTTAACTTCATCCGCTGCCTTGCCTGTTCCTTCCCACAGAAACCATCCTAAAGGGTTTTGGCCCGGAGTCTCTTCCTTTTTCCTCTGCCTCTTCACTGACTCTGCTGCTTCCTCACACCTTTCATGGTGTGAGGGTCCTGCTCTCTTGGTTTCTCTAAGCATAACAAATTACATTTTCAACAGCAGTTGTTTCCGGACCTCTGGACATCACCATTCCAGAATAATAATAAAGTCTATTTTTAATTGTAGACGAAGGTTAAAGGAACAGGAATAAATTGCTTCTTAGGACATCAGAACATGAAAATAAAACTCTTCGATAGTCAATCCCTGAAGCCAGCTAATAACAAATTGAGGTAAAGGCTTATTTTCAACTGCTTGAAGACATCTCCATAAGGTTCACTAAGGTCAACCCCTACTGTACATAGAGTCCTTAACTGGGTATGCTGGTTAGGTCGTTATTTTTACTTAATTGATGTAATAGTTTATCATATATGCACAGCATTGAGCAGGGGACTGGATGACTTTTTTTTTTTTTTTTCAGTCTTAAAGACTCTTTTCCACTTAAGTCATCTAGTGACCTATTCTATGTGTGGGGACAAGGTAGTGGTAGTTCCTAAATCCAGCTCACTATTTGAATCACTCAGAGAATCAAAAAGAAAGCTATATATCTTTCCTTAGACCACAGTCCAGTTTCATTAAGTAATTCTAGTGACCTTCCAGATTTAGGAATTTCAAAAGCATGTAACTTAAGCCAATTCTTCTTAAATTTTAACATACCTAGGAATCTTGTTAAACCTCAATGGGTCAGAGTAAGGCTTGTAGCTCTGCATTTTTAGCAAGCTTCCTGGTGCAATAATCACATTTTGAAGAGCAACCCCTACACAAAATTCACCCAGAGTATTTGTTTAAAAATAATGATTCCTGGGAATTTTTCTGAAAATCCTGATTCAGTGGGTTAGACTGGATCTGGGAATCATTCCAGATAATTTTATCATTGGGCACATTTGAATTTACCAGCCTACAGGAAATAAAAAATAATGATAATAGCAACAATAGAACAGATTTGTTCACATGGGGTATTACTGCCTGCTCTACGCCAGCACTGCCCCTGGCTGTGAGGCCACCTTGATACATTACAATCAGGATTCTTACTCTCAGGAAAGAGATAGCGAATGAAATAGTTAATGCTGAAATAGATAAAATAACTTGACAGAAGGTTAGCACTTTGAAAATATAGAACAGGCTGAGGAGACAGTGGCCTGGAGAACAGCTGTTAGGTACCAGAACAGCAAGAACAGTACCTGGCTGATAAGAACAGTTAATGTGTGAGGGGCGGCAGTTACAGGCTGTACAGTATTGAGAGAATTGTGTGGGTAACCTTGTCTTACACCAACCGTGTGATACATCTATGGTTGTCCATTCCACACATGAAGTAACTGAAGTTTACGGAGTTTTAGGAGCAATTTTTAATTGTGGTAAAATATATATAACATATTGGATTATACTTTAGTATATTAAAACTGTGAAATCAATGTTCAGAAATCTTACATTTTTGTGAAAGTAATTCTGTACCCATTAAACAACTCCTCTTTTTTCCTCCTTCAGACCACTGGTTTTATGAATATGGCCACTCTTGAGAGTGGCATATTAGTGAAATGATACAGAACTTGTCTTTCTGTGACTGTCTTGTACTACTGTGACTGGCCTATTTCACTTAGCACCATGCCCTCAGGTTCATCAGTGTGATAACATGGCATAGCATCCTCCTTTATAAAGCTGAAAGGCATTCCACTGTTAAGTATGAACCACAGTGTGTGCACCCACTCACTCACTGATGTACACTTGACTTGCACGAACCTTTGGCTATTTGAGTAATGTTCTTTTGAGTGAGTATAATAACTGGCTTTCTTGCATGTTTTAAACCAAAATCTTTTGTGCTGTAAGACATTCTTACTGTTCTTTCAGGAAGACATTTCCCAGAACTTCCTGGCTCAGTCAGTATGATACTTCTCAAATCTTTGCTCAAATATTACCTCCTGGGACAAGCAAGCAGTCCTAATCAACCCCATATAAGACGAGAGGCTCTCTGTCCTCTTACCTCACTATAATATTCCTTAGAGCTCTATTAGTATCTGAGATCATACTATGTACTGTGTTTATTTATTGCCTATAAACAATAACATTTGCCTCCCACCCTCAAATGTTGCCTTTAAGAAGGTAAGTTTGGTCCCGGTAAAATGCCTTATCTTCATTTCCTTGGGCACCACCCGGCAATAAATATTTATTTTGATGAATGAATGAGTGAACAAAGGAATGAGCAGGGTGGTAGAATCTGTATTAAATCCAGGCCCTCTTCTTTCAAAGCCCCTCAATGGGTGCTAACTTGTCCTATGGATGAACTTGCGAGTGAAATTTCTAGGTAGTGGAAAACTTGTGCTTGGTGTAAGTGATCAGAGATAAATTTCTAGGAGTATCAACAAGATGCTGAAGTCTCAAGAAACAAGATCCAGGAATAAGAAATTATAACTGAAGTGCTATTCGCATAGTGGAATGAAGGGTAGACCCTAAAACGTACGTAAACTCACCCCTAAAATTTGTAACCTTGAAAAAACATCTTTGAAGATGGAATTAAGTTTAAAACCTTGATTACCTGGGTGGACCCTAGACCCAATGACAGTTTCTTTTAGAAGAAAAAGGCAGAGAGAGATATGACACACTGAAAGTTCATGTAAATATAGACCACATGGATGAAAGTAGAGAACATTATGCTAAATGAAATAAGTCTGTCACAGAAAAACAAGTACTCCCTGTTCTCACACCAAGTTTGAAGGAGTAGAATTTATTGAAGCTGATCCATGGGATTAAGGGGAAGGGTAAGAAAATGGGAATTTGGCCAAAAAGTACAAGTGTGCAGTTAAAGATGTATAATTTCTAGAAACTTACATAGAGTATGCTAATTATATAAATAATAATGCTTTGAATACTTAAAAATTTACTATGACTAGATTTTAAATGTTCTATATGAGGTGATGTATATATTAGTTTGATGATGATAATCACATCACAATGTATATCCAAACATTACACTGTACATTTCAAATCTATAAAAATTTTATTTGCCAGCAATACCTCAGTCAGGTTACAAGAAAGACAAAGAAACAAAGATTGGCTAGCAACCACCAAGAAACACCCGAGGCCAACAGGGGCTGGAGGAAGCAAGCAGAGGGAGGGCATCTATGCTAACACTTTGACTTGGGACTTGCAAAGCCTTGCATTTTGGAAGAATAAATTTTTGTGGCTTTAAACCACCAAGTTTGTTAAAGCAAATGCAGGAAATAAATTTAATCCTAAAATTAGTGGAGCAGAATGGACTAAAGGCAGGAGTTTGGTGTTCCTGAGAGCTGGGGCCAGGATTAGCTGCAGCAAAGACATTCCGGGACAACTTGCATTGTAGCATTCTTCACTCAGCAGCAAGATGATTGGGGAAACAACACAGGGTGACTGGGAGCAATATCCTTACCATAGAGCTGGGTGAGAAGATGGGGGACATGGTGAGGGTTGAGCAAGCTCTCTGGGCAGCTGGTTTCCACAGTCTGTATGACACTGCATGGGTCAAATGGTAAAGAGTTATCAAGTGCTAAAAGACACAGAAAGTAATAAAAAATTAGGATTGCAAACATCCCCTACAAGTGCATTCTTGTCCAAAGCATAAAATATTTTCTGAATCATTTTATTGGTAAGAGAAAACTTACTTCATTTGTAATTTTTAAATTGTTATTGTACATTGACAAATTATAATTATACAATATATAAAATTAAATTTATATAATTATAAAGTTTTATTATAAATTACATACATATGTATATTTAATGATGGAGGCTCAGAACTTTTCCCCTGAGCTACATTTCTCACCCATTTTAATATATTTATTTTATTTTAATGTATGTATGTATGTTTTAAGACAAGATCTTTTTTTTTTTTTTTTTGTCTTTTTCCTTTACGGGTACCAGGGATCGAACTCACAACTGCCTGCTTGCAAGGCAGGCGCTTATGCCGCTAAGCTAAATCCCCAACCCCTAGACAAGATCTTGTTAAGTCACTATGTTGTCTAAGCTATCCTTGAAATTGTGAATCTCCTGTCTCAGCCTCCCAGCGTTCTCTTACAGATGTCAGCACCATACCTAACAATTGCATATGTTTATGGAATACAAAGTAATATAGTAATTTGAATACGATATGGAATAACTTTGTTAAATGAATTGATATCTATCACCTCAAATATTTTTGTAGTGAAAACATTTGCAATTTTTTCCAATTATTTTGAAAATTGCAACACACTATTATCAAGATATTCCCCATAATGTGCAATAGATCTCACACACACAAAAAAACTGGTTTCTCCTTTCTGAGGTTTTGTATCTGCTGATCATTAAATTCGCTTGCCTTTGTAACCACCATTCTATTCTCTGCTTCTATTGTTTTAAATGTTTTAAATTCCATGTACAACTGAGAACAAGTGCCGTCTTTCTGTGCCTTAATTGCTCCACTCACCATAAAGTCCTCCAGTTCCATCCACATTGTTGCAAGTAACAGAACCCCTTTAATTTTTAAACCTGAGTAGCATCCAATTATGTATATATACTACATTTCCTTATCCATTCTTACTTGATGAACAATCACATTCATCTCATAACTGAGCCTATTGTGAACAAAACACTTTTACTGAATGTGGAGATACAGATTCTCTTCAATAAACTAATTTCAATTTGTTCAGTAAACACTCAGAAGTCGGATTGCTGAGTCCATTTTTTAGGTCTTTGTCAAGTACACCAACATTTTGCTACAAAAAGAAAAATAGAGATATAGCTTTCTTCTCTGTCACATTTTTTAAAAGAAATTTTTGAAGAATCCAGAAAAGAGATCTATTGGAATATATTTAAATAAAGTCCTTCTCCAAAACAGAAGATGGATTTAATAATCCAACAAGTCCTCATATAGCCTTGTATTTCTAAAATTTATTCAATGTCCATTTATCCTAAACTATTATATGATGTAAAATTTTCAAACCTTTTGGAGTTACATGACATGAAACTGTATCTGATGCACAGATAGCTTTGTTATTTCACTTAGTACCAACACTTCATGTTTACTATTAGAATTAATTTATAATTAATTCTATCTTTTTTGTTTATTCTAGCTTAATAATAGTGTTGTAATTAAAAAGTATTATCAAAGACAAGTGAGTATTGCCTGAATATCCAGCTAAGAATCTGTGAAATTCTTTGAATTTTTCCTTTCTAGGCAGATGGCAAGCTTGTATGGTGCCAATTCTTTTTATCAGGGGCATACACATAGGAAAAGCCCTGTCCAGGACTATAATAATTTATACATCATCTATTTGTTGATTCTTCATGCCTGCAGTGTGGAGAATTGGAAAGACAATATATATATATATATATATATATATATATATATATATATAACAAGAGTTATTGGTCTGCAGTCTGCATAAACATCAACTAATCAGACACTTCAGCCAAGTTCCCATCTTTCACAAAATGATGATACATAAAATGACATAAGGTGCTTAAAATAATTCCTGGCATATAGTAGCATTTAATATATGCTAACTTTTTCTGATCAACATTTCCTTTGTCTTTTTCCATGACAATTACATTTCTGTGAAAATCAATTCCTAGAAAAATAAGACTCTTCCTCATTTGTTTGTATATCAGAAGTATTTTTTAAGAAAATCAGTTTTTAAGTCTCAGCCCAAATGTCATTCAAAATATCAACTAGTGGCTAACATCATGATTATTAGAAATGTCTAGACTAGCGTCTTAGAACACAGGCTACACATTATGAGCAGACTTTCTCTCATTTTTTTCCCAGTGTTTCAGTAAAAGAGATAGTGGCAAAAACAAGTTTCACAAACCTTAGAGTGTGTCTGTGTTTTTATACTGCTGCTGGTCTGAAGGTCCTTTCATCTATTAGGACCCATCAGCTGGAGAAATCACTGTGGAAGGTATGAGCAAGAAATCTTCCATATAGGCCATGAACTTGGATGTACCTGGAAAAGTGAGCATGATTGTGCTAGGTGGTGTTAAAAAGGAGGAGTGGATGGGGTTTATGCAAAGTTCAGGTGATAGAGAAACAGGGGCCCGTTGGAGCAGTGCTACACTGACAATCCTTACATTCTCTTTTAGGAGGACCTCTGAATCTACCTTTGCTAATAATGGCCACAATGGCAATAAAACACACTAATGGGGGCTGGGGGTTTAGCTCAGTGGCATAAGCACCTGCCTTGCAAGCAGGCAGTCATGAGTTCGGTCCCTGATACCAATAAAAAAAAATAAAACACACTAATGGGTTAAACACAAAAAAGAGCAAGTGGAAGGGTGGTGATGGAACTAAAGCTCTTCGAGTGCTGTGGAAAGGACAGACAGCTGTGCCAACACCTCAGCATCTGCTAAATGCTTCAACCATGAAAGCAGAAAGCTGTAGCTCAGTTTAGAAAATCATCTCAATTCTAGATTCTTGTTAAAAATCTAATATAAAACATCTCTTCAGAGATTAATATCTTCATGATATATTTGGCTTTAAAGTACTTTTTAAAAATACCTAGAATCTTCACAAATATGTTCAGTTCATATTCATGAATCTTTGAGAAATCTTCAAGTATTATACTCATTAATATAAGTGCATTTCACCGTGAACATTTCTGATGCATGAATATCTCATTTACCCCTCCAACTGATACTGAGAATAAATAAATCACTTCCTGGATGTTGCACAGCATTTTAAAAATTTTAAACATTTTTTCTACAGTTACGTGGGTCTACTAGCATGTTGTCTCCTCTATACACTGTGTTAGAACTGTCAGCTGCCAAGGGCAGGAGGTGGCCTTGCACAGGGAGAAGAATATAGAAGAGCTGATTTCCAGGCTCATGTTCTACAATGAGTAGAGTCACTCTATGGGAAATCCAAGGTGCGTTGAGACTCTGCTTTCTCCTATGTTGGATTAAACAAGTAAACCAAGTCAAATTTCAGGTCCCTTATAATTCTAAAAATACAAAAAAGATGATACTAAAATATTCATGGAATCCAAATGGAAAAAGATCAGGAAACGATTCTTAGAAAAGGAAGAATTAGATACGAACTTTTGTAGGATACATACTTAACATTGAACATTTTGAGCTTGGATTCTACTGGAGTAATTCAATCCATTATAAATCTACTGGAGTGAAAGTTGGTGTATATGGGGCCTTTAAAGGAATAGCAAGTGGCCAGGGGCAGAATGTTATGGTTTGTGTCTAGATGTTCCCTCAAAACCTCATGCTGTTTATAATTTGTGAATGAATGATGATCCAGTCCTGAGATTTTGAGTTCAAGTATAAGGAAGAGAAAGGGTAGGGGAAAGAAAGGTCTGTATACAGTGTAAGGGAAAGAAAAAAATCTTCATTCTGCATTCCTTCCCTTTTGCTCTTGTTGCTTTTTCTGTTTGCTGCCACCATGAATGGTTGCCCCTGTGCCATGCCACCCTGCCTTGGAGCTGATCATGGTCTGAAACCTCCACAAACTGTGAGCTAAATAAATCTTTCCATCCTTAATTTTGAGCATCAAGTATTTTGTCCATTAATAAGAGAAAAGTAGCTAACACAGTAGGATACATATTCAATATCAAGCATTTTGAGCTTGGGCTCTAGGGGAGCAATTAAATACATTATAAATCTATAGGAGTGAAAATTGGTGTATATGGGGCCTTTAGAGGACTAGCAAGTGGCCTAGATTGGCAGAGAGGAAGAATACACACAGATGAGCTTTGGACATGCAGTCAAAAGCCTATGAGTTATTCAGCACTTACTGTGTGCCAGACATCACCCCAAGAACAGAATATAATGGTGAACATGATGGAATTTCCTTAGGGAAACTTGTAGACTGTTGGGGCACAGTGACTAGTTAGCAGTTACTATAGGAGCGTATGGGAGGAATATAAGTCAAGCCTAGGGGTGGATGATCTCTAAAGAAAGTCTGTGTAAACTGCAGAACATATAAGTATTAGCCAGGCATCTATCGTAAAACTGTTTGAATCTCTGAAGTATCTGACTTATCTAACCCTTTGTATCCAAATCTTGTTAATCAAATTATATATTCTGTGGCCAACATCTAATACAAATAAATCACTGGTACACCAATTGAAAATGGAATAATAATGAAAAAGCACATTTATCATTTCTAGTCTAGGTGATAATATACCAGATATATATGGCATCTCTTTATTTTTAATCACAAAACAACATGCTAATGATTTGAAAAATCTCATATACAATATATGTGAAAGTCAACAAACAGCATCAATAACAAGTATCGTTTAAGTCAGCTAAATTGCGATATAATTAATTCAATTTTTAAAATAATATATGGCACTTGAGTAGTAAAATAGCTTCTAATTATGTGTTCAGTGTCTAATGAGAGCCCACAGGTAGGAGGCTTTTTTAAATTATGAATTTCTTTAGCAAGATTTATCAGCTGCAGCATATAATGAGAGAAGCCTTATGGTTTTACAGAGAAGTAGAATTGATGGCAACTGTCAGAAGGGGTCTAGGCTAAATGGAAAAAGATGCCAGGCCAGATAACTGGATGACAGAGTGGGAGAAAACGAGTTGCCTGAGAACTGCCAGTTTCAATAAGGCTGAAAAATGTGATGGCAAAGAGGAGACTGAGGTTCAGGCATCAGGAGAACAGGTGGCTAAGGAGTAGGATATACAACCTAGAGTTCAGCAAGGGGAACGATATGGAAGATGGGAAATTCTAGGTTGGGGTCATGGGAGTGGTAACTCAGAGAAAGAAAAAAAAGATTGTGAGGTTACGGTGGTGACTGAATACTGATATGGGTAGATAGTCGTGGACTTAGGGATGCAATTAAATCTTCCAGTCATAAGGAGTGTACAGATTTCCCCAACTGGTAACCAAATAGGAAGCCAGTCTCAGCAATAGAAGATATGCAAGAATCAGATGTGATAAGTAGCCCAAATGCTTGGGGAGCGAGGAACAAGAAGCTGTTTAGAAATGATGTTGGAGAGTGCTGAAGTGCAGGGACCTGTTTATGGTGTAACCTGCGAGGGGCGGAGGTGAAGTCACGCAAAGTCCCAGGAAGCAGTGCTTGCTCTTAAGGCAAGGTTTTGGGAAAGGGGGTGAGAATGTGAGATGGGATGGGATGGAATTAAATGGAAAGAAAGAGCTAGGGGCTCAAAGGAACAAAAGTCAATTTGAAAAACCCAGGAACTAGGATGCAAACACAAAAACAGAATAAGGATGCCTGGGCTAATGAAAATGGTGATGAATTACAGGGATTAACATTTGGTGTTGGTCTATTTTAAAACTTTATGTAGAATTATAATGTAAAGATGCTCCCCTATCGATGTGGACAGAAACACACAGTTATATCTGAAGCTTGATAATACATCTGCCCTGTGGACAACTTCCTGTCTTAAAAGATGAGCTTCCTTACATGGGTAGGTAGGTGTAGCCAAGTAGGAGTAACTTTCTTTAGTGGAGACCAAAGTTTTGTGGTCAAAGGACTGTCTTCTTTATTTAATGACTGCGAGATAGGATGTTGGCATTAACTGGATCTGTTAGAATCAATAGCTGTATTAGTTAGCATTCTACAACTGTAACAAAATGTCTGAGACAATCTCCTGAAACAGAGAAAAGGTTTATGTGGCTCATTTTCAGAGATTTCAGTTTGTGGTCTGATGGTACCATTGCCCTCAGCCCTGTTGCAGGCCAGTATATCATGGAAGCAGTATGTAGTGGAGGAAGATGTTCTCCTCATGGTATAAAGAGAGCAAGGAGAGAAGCAGGAAGGGGATGGATTCTAATATTCTACTCAAAGACTTAGCCCTACTTACATAACTTCTTTCCATCTATTAAAGGATTCCTCCCCCTCAGTGCAATAACACTGCATGATTTTGAAGAATCCTTTAACACATAGGCTTTTGGTGGACTCTCATGCAAGCCAAAGCAATAGCTTTCCTGGACTATAATTCAAGGTGGATTCCTATTTTCAGCATGCAGCTAAAATCAACTCCAAAAAGACACGTCAGTGGTGAAGAGCCAAATGGACATGTATAGAAATCAAAGATAAATTTCCTTGTAGTTTGTTGCCTACATAGGCCCTTAGAATTTTGCCTACCTGTAGAAAACTATAATATTAGAAACAGAGTCCTTTTCTATATCAAAAGTATCACTTTGATACTTTTGGCAAGGGCTCCTGAAACTTTTCCAAATTTAGCTGCCTTTAATTTCATGACTGAGAATGATTATACCAGCAAACAAAGAAGCGCATAGATGAATGCATTTGTGTCTATATATGTACCCCTTGTCTCAGTTTGAGAACATAAGCCATTTTGATGCAAATCCTTTAAAGATTATTTACTCAACAATATATGAATTTCAGTGACAGAGGAATTAATTCATTCACTCCAATGGAAAGTGAAGTCTAGAGTGTTCCTCTTATCAGCTTTGGACAACAACCTCAAGAGTCTGATGGCAAATAGCAAAAGACAGCCAGCACACCCTGAATTAGTTAAGAATGCATGCAAGTTAAACTTTTTCAACATATAAATCAGCAGGTTGAAAAAGCATGAATCCTTGAAGCCTCCTTAGTCTTCAGTGTATCTTCAGAGCGTAGCAAATCAAATTCACTGAGTTCTAGAGAAAAGAAGAACTTAGAAAAATCTTACATCACCCTTGATTTTTTAAACCCAATAAAAGATGAGTACACTATATGAAGGCTCAAAACTATTGATGCAAATGGTCACCAAATACAACCCTCGAGAGGACAATGGCATCATGACATTAATAACATACATCACAAACTGGAGCAGAGGTCAGATTTTCTTTGTGATGACTGCTTTTCTCTTCACTTTTATAGTGTACTATGAGCTCATAGCTCTGCTTCTCTGTGGTAGCTTTACTTCCTGAATTAGTTATTTAACTTCACATTTAGTCAGATGCCAATGATAGTAACCAAGACTTTCAGTAAAAAGGCAAAATGTGATTGTAAAACTCCAGTTTTTTTATTCAAAAATTAAAAAATAAAAAAGGGAAGGATATTGAGATAAAAGAGGACATAACAACATAACAACACAGGTCAGAACAGAAGAATATAAGCAACATAGTGTTTCACCAAAAGATAACCCAACATAACAGTACTTATCACAGGGTCTCTTTTCTTGAAATATTTGAGTATAACTTCATATACTATACCATAACAAGACAGTATAAAAACATTCAAGACAATAAACATATTACAGGGTGTTTAGAACCAACTAACAGAAAGCAAACAATGGTTTCTATATTATCTGCTTGTCTATAAAAATTTTTGTTTATACTATCACATATAATAAAATCCAATAAGATACAAGATGATAAAAACAATGGAGACAAAAGAACAAAAGCTTGATGGGACTTCAAAACAATATGATATTAAATCAGCACTACCTATTATGATGTCTTGTTTTCTTCAAAATAGCTGTTCATATAATCCCACATAATATAATCAAACAACCCAGAATAAAAACATTCCAGTTAATGAATGAAAACATTATAAAGCTTCAAAGTAATTTAATGGGGAATCATGATTACAACATAATTTTATGTATTCTTATCATTTCATACACCAGGGAAACTATTCATGTGAGTTTAATTTATTTCACTTATAAGGATGATCTCAAGCTGTGCCCATTTATTTATAAATATCTCAATGTGATCATGCTTTATAGCTGAGTAATACTCCATTGTCTAAAAATACCACAACTTTTTTATCCATTCCTCAGTTGATGGACACTTAGGTTGTTTCCAAGATCTGGCTATTATAAATTGTGCTACTATAAACATGGGTGCACCATATATCACTGTGGCATGATGCTTTCAGTTCTTGTGGGAATAGGCATAGAAGTGGAATAGCTGGAAAAAATGGGACTTCCAATGCCAGCTTTTTGAGAAATCTCCAGATTGATCTTCACAATGGTTGCACCAGTCTACACTTCTACCGACAGTGCAGGAGAGTTCCTCTTTCCCCACAGCCTCTCCAGCATTTATTGTTAGTAGTTTTCTTGATCCTGGCCATTCTTTCAGGAGTGAGATGGTATCTCAGTGTGGTTTTAATTTGCATTTCTCTAATGACCAATGATGATGAACATTTTTTCATGTATTTATTTGCCATTTGTATTTCTTCATCTGAGAAGTGTGTATTCATCTCACACGCCCATTTTTGGATTGGATCTTTGAATTTTGGGGGTCTGATTTTTTAAAAAATTCTTTATGTGTTTTAGACAGAAGCCCTTTGTCTGAGGGACAGTTCACTAAGATTTTTTCGCAGTTTATGGGTTTTCTTTTCACTATGCTGGAGATTTCTTTTGACGTGCAGAAACTTTTTAATGAGATGTGATCCCAGTTATTGATTCTGGGGAGTATGTCCCATGTGGTTTGATTCCTGTTCATGAAATCTCTACCTACCCCAATGTCTTCAAGGTTTTTACCCAATTTGTCTTCCAATAGAGTTAGTGTTTCAGATCTTTGATCCATTTAGATTTTAATTTAGTACATGGTATAGGCATGGGTCTAGCTTTAGTTTTCGGCAAATGGAGAGCCAGTTTTTCCAGCACCATTTATTAAAGAGACTGTCATTCTTCCAGTGAAACTGCTTGGCCCCTTTATCAAAGATAAGGTGGTTGAGTGTGTTCGTAGTTGTGGTTGTATCTTCTAATCTATTCCACTGATCTTCAGTTCTGTTTTTATTCCAGTACCATGTTGATTTTACTACTGTTGCTTTGTAGTATAACTTCAAGTCAGGGATTGTGATGCCCCCTGCCTTGCCTTTGCTGCTTAGAACTGTCTTTGCTATTCTAGGTCTCTTCTGGTTCCAGATGAATTTTGGGAGTGATTTCTCTAGATCTATGAGGTATGCTGATGGTATTTTTATTGGGATTGCACTTAATCTGTATAAAAGCTTTGGGAGAATGGCCATTTTCACAATATTTTTCTTCCTATCCATGAGCAAGGGATGTCTTTCCACTTTCTAGATCCTCTTCAATTTCTTTTTCAGTGTATTATAATTTTCCATGTATAGGTCTTTCACTTCTTTTGTGAGAATAATTCCTACATATTTCATTTTTTTGATTGCTAGTGTGAAGAGTGTGGCTTCTCTTATTTCTGTGTCAGTGATTTTGTTGTTAGAGAATAGGAAGGTTATTGATTTTTAAGTATTGATTTTGTATCCAGCTACATTGCTGAATTTATTTATCATATCCAAGAGTCTTTCAATGGAGTTTTGGGGGTCTTCTATGTAGAGTATCATGTCATCTGCAAACAATGACAATTTAACTTCTCCTTTTCTATCTTTACTCCTTTTATTTCTCTCTCTTGTCTAATTGCTCTGGCTAATATTTCCAGTACTATATTAAATAGGAGCAGTGATAAGGAACATCCTTGCCTTGTGCTTGATTTTAAAGTGAAGGCCTTCAATTTTTGGCCATTTAATATGATATTGGCTGTTGGTTTGTCATAGATAGCCTTTATTATATTGAGGTAAAGACCATCTATTCTAATTTTCTGTGAGGTTCTTATCATAAATAAATGTTGGACCTTATCAAAAGCTTTTTCTGCATCTATAGAAATGATCATGTGATTCTTACTTTTGGCTCTATTGATATGAGGATTGCATTTATTGATTTACGTATGTTGAACCATCCCGGCATGCCTGGGATGAATCCTACTTGGTTGTGGTGTTTAATCTTCTTGATGATTTGCAGCATCCTACTTGCCAATATTTTACTGAGGACTTCTGCATCGTGTTCATTGGGGAGATTGGTCTATAGTTCTCTTTTTTTAGTTCAGTCTTTCTCAGGTTTTGGTACTAGAGTGATATTTGCTTCCAGGAATGACTTAGGAAGGACTGCTTTCCTTTCAATTTCATTAAAGAGTTTGAGGAGTGTCAGCATTAAGTCTTCTTTGTATTTCTTGTAGAATTCTGCAGTGAATGTGTCTGGGCCTGGGCACTTCTTTGTAGGTAAGGGCTTAATTACATTTTCAATTTCATTAATAGAAATTGGGTTATTCAGCAGTTTTACATCTTCTTGACCTAGCTTTGGTATTTCATATGTTTCTAGGAATCTGTCTATTTCTTCTGTGTTATCAAACTTTTGAGAGTAGAGGTTTTCAAAATAGGTGTTGATGATCTTCTGTATTTCTATAGAGTCTGTAGTGATTTCACCTTTTCCATTTCTTATTGCATGAATTTGAGCTTTTTCTTCCCCTTTTTAAAAATAAAGTTGGCTAGGGGCTTATCAATTTTATTTTTTCTTTCAAGGAACCAACACTTTGATTCACTGATTCTTTGGATTGTTTTCTTAGTCTCTAATGCATTGATTTCTGCTCTGATTTTTATAATTTCCTCTTCCTTTTGGCCTTGGACTTGATTTGATCATTTTTTTCTGGATGTTTGAGGTGTAACATCAGGTTAGCAACTCAGTGCAATAAATTTTCTTCTGAGGACAGCTTTCATTGCATTCCACACATTGCGGTAAGTTGTATTTGTATTTTTGTTTGCTTGTAGGTATTGTTTAATTTCTTCTTTAATTTCCCCTGTGCCCCACTGATTACTCAAGAATGTATTATTCACTTGCCTTGTGTTTGTGGGTTTTTGCAGTTTCTTTTATCATTAATTTCTAATTTCATGGTGCTGTGATATGATAACATGCAAGGGATAATTTCAACCCTTTTGCATTTATTTAAATATGTTCTGTGAGCTAATATATGATCTATTTTAGAGAATGACTCATGTACTGCTGAGAAGAATGTGTATTCTGATGTTGTTGGATGGAACACTCTGTATATGTCTATCAAGTCCATTTGTCCACAAGTGTGATTCAGTTCTGTTACTTCTTTGCTGATTTTCTGTCTGGTTTATCTGTCCCTTGCTGTCAATGGTGTGTTAAGGTCTCCTGTTATAATTGTGTTAGTGCTAATTTGATTTTTCATTTCTATTAATAATTAATTTGTATAACTGGGTGCTCTGGAATTTGGTGCATATATATTTAAGATTGTTATCTGTTCCTCTAGAAGTTTTCCCCTAACCAGTATGTAATGACCTTCTTTATCTCTTCTGATCATTCTTGACTTGAAGGTCACATTGTCTGCAAACAGATTAGCTACCCCCGCTTTTTTTTTTAGGGCTCCTGTTGCATGAAGTATTGTTTTCCATCCTTTGACTTTCAGTCTGTGAGTATCCTTTTGGATTAGATGGGTTTCTTGTAGACAACATATGGTTGGATTTTGTTTCTTGATCCATTCTGCCAGTCTGTTTCTTTTAATTGGTGAATTGAGACCATTTACATTAATGGTTATAACTGTTATATGTTGGTTTATTGTTGACATTTTATCTTTCTGCTCTTGCATCTTTACCTTTCTGTTCTGTTTAACTGTCTGCTCTGCTTAGTGGTTTTTTCCTAAGTGTTTCTAAACTGTCTTTCAATATTCTTTGCATGGTTATGCTTGGTGATGATGAAGTTCTTCAGCTGTTCTTTGTCATGGATGTATCTTATTTCTCCATCCATTTTGAAGGACAGTTTTTCAGGGTACATCAGTCTAGGTTGGAAATCATTTTCTTTTAGGATCTGAAATACTTCACTCCATCCTCTTCTTGACTTTATTGTTTGTGCTGAGAAGTCTGCTGTGATTCTGATAAGTTTTCCTTTATAGGGATTTGTCTTTTCTCTGACAGCTTTTAATATTCTATTCTTATGTTGAATTTCTGGGATGGTGATTATTGTATGTCTGGGTATAGTTTTATTTTGATTATGGGTATTTGGAGTTCTATATGCTTCACTGATCCTAATGTCAGTTTCCAATCTCATGTTTGGGAAATTTTCAGCTATTTCTTCTCTAAATATCCTCTTGACATTCTTTATGTTGTCCCCTTCTTTTTCATTTTTCTGTATCAATATTACATTGTTTTTCTTTACATCATCTTGCAGCTGTTGAATTGTTATTCCCTGATTCCTTGTTATTTTTAAAAGATCTTTCCTTTCATGTTCACTAGATGCAAGCTTCTCTTCAAGGTTTGAAAGTCTATCTTCACTTTCATTGAGGCGGTTTTTACAACTTTCAATGGAATTTTTGATTTCCTGTATATTTCTTTGAATCTACTTCATGTATCCTGTTTGTTTCTTATTTTTTCATCCAGGGATTCTACCTTTTTGTTATTATTATTATTATTTTTGTCTTTATCCTTTTTATCGGTACCAGGGATCGAACTCATGATTGCCTGCTTGCAAGGCAGGTGCTTATGCTGCCTAGCTAAATATCCAGCCCCTACCTTTTTGTTTAGTTCCTCCAATTTTTTAATTGTGTCTTCTTTAGATATATTCAGCATCTCTTTCATTTCTTTTATCATTTCTTCTTTTACCTGGGAGATTATTTTTAGTTTGAATTCCTTTAAAACTTCTCAGAGTTGCTTCTTTATTTCAGTTGCTATTATTTCAGGTATGTCAGGTGTATGGCATGTATTTTGTTCTAGGTACATAGCTCCTAAGGTTTCTTGGGATGAGCTGCAGGTTTGAGACTATAATTTGGTCTTTTGTTTTGTCATTTTCCTCTGTTTCTGTGTTTCAAGTGTTATTCCCCAGGCTCCCCCAGGGCCTGTTGAAAATTGTCTTCTATGTACTCAGCTTCTGGGACTCTGGTCTCCCAGTTCCCAGGATTGAGAGAGGGTCACTGGGAGTGGGACAGGCTGGCTCAAGACCCGCCAAGCTGGTCCAGTGCAGCAGGAAATTGTGAAATTTCCTGTGCGGGGCCAAATGAGGATCCCACACTAGTTGGACTTGGGGTATGGTGCGGGGACACTCATCCCAGGCTGCCCAGCCTATGTAACCGATGACACTGGCAGGCCTGGAACTCTAGAGTCTCCCAAGGATGGCAGGGAGCAGGATGGCCAGTGCAGGCCGGCTTAAGACTGGCAGAGCTGGTGCAATGCAACAGCAATCCACGAAGTTCCCTCAAGCTCTGATTTTTGATATCAGAATAAAGTTAATTTTCCTCACTTAAGGTAGCTTTGTAACTTTCTTTTTTTAAAATTTTTTTTGTCTTTTTCTTTTTTTATCAGTACCAGGGATCAAACTCATGACCACATACTTGCAAGGCAGGCAATTATGCCACTGAGCTAATTCCCAAGCCCCTAGATTTGTAATTTTCAATCTGAATTCAGTTCAAACTATATGAAACTTATTTGTTCAAAATATAAATATGCATAGAACTTTACACATTTTTAAAAAGTAATAGTTGAAAAATTCCAGAAAAAACGGCTTAAGAGAGATGTCACCATTTCCCCAGGTATCACTGCTTGGGAGTTAGATGACACACATCTCTCCCCCCAACCTTTAATATAAGCTCTCACAAAAACAGATTATAGGATCTTCATGAAATGAAATGAAGAGTCTTTGGCCAGCAAATAAGATGAGTATCTGCCATCAAAGTTTCAATTTTATCAAAAAATATAATATTGTATTAGTTCTTCACTGCTAAACAAAATACTTACAGTTAGGTACTTATTTTTTCTTTATAAAGTAGGCAACATCTTATTTTATTTTATACCACTGGGGAAAAGAAGTTTATTTAGCTCACATATTTGAAACTGGAAGACCAATTAATTAATCAGACAGCCCCATTAGTTTGGTCTCTAGTGAGATCTCCAGAGGATACATCACATCATGACAAATGACATCATGCTGAGTGTAGGCTAGAGAAAGAGATCACATGCAAGTCAGGAAGCCAGAGAGCAGGAGAGGCCAGTCTCACTTCTGTACAATAATTCACTCTTGTTGGAATCAACTGAAGTTCTATGAGAACTATTTCCATCTCTTCAGAGGACCGCAACCCTAATAACCTAACTAATTCATTAGCCTCCACCCTGAAGAGGCTGTGCCACTTCAACTATGCCATCCTCCCCCAATCTGTATCCTTTGCATTTTCCTCTGAGAGATAGGATCACTTGCATTCTCTTTTGTAGATATTTGTTCCCATTTAAACTCCCAGGGTTATCTGTCCTATCAGCTCTCATCTTACGTTTCTAATTTATGTAATCTGTAACCTATTCAGATGTAACCATTCTGACCTTATTTATAATGGCTTGTCAAACATCATATGGTTTTGGACTTGGAGTGCTGGTTTAAAATTAGTGAAAAATATTAATGTTTCATGGGAAAGTGGACTATGAATTCCAGGTTGCTTAAAGTTAGTAATTTAGAAGAGCTAACTGCCTCCAGCAGAGGGATTGAGGCAGGAAATCCAAGGCAGTCATCTGAGGTCACAGTGACAGTTGTGGAAGACTGTGATGTTTGCAGATGGTGCCTTGATGGATGTGCCCTCACTGTCAGGTGTAAGTAGCATGGGTACTGGACCATGGGTGAGTTTCCCTGTTCATTCCCCTCATGTCTGGAGACACAAGAAAATACTTTTTGTGTCTCACAACAGTGGTATAGATGCCCTGAAACTAGTTATGGAGTGGAATTTCTAGCATTTTAGATTTTCTCTTGTAGACCATCACAAGTTTCAGGAGACTATATATTCATTCATTTACACATTCATTGTTATTATACTTGTTTTTTTTTTTTTTTTGTGGTTGTTGTTGTTTGTTTGTTTTTTTGTACTGGGGAATTGAACTCAACACCTGCCAGGCAGGCACTTTATTAGACTTTTTGAGATGAAGAACATTATTTTCTGACTGAATGGAAAAATGAGATGAAAATAGGTAAAAAAAAAAAAAAAATCAAGGCTTCATTAGTAGAAATTGATTTTGATTGAATGGTGATTTCTTTTGGTTGAGAGCAAATAACCACCTTTCTCAAACATGCAGTGTCAATTTTTTTTGCCAGCAGAGCCTGGCTAGGGCAGCCTAAATAGGCAAACTGTGGCTTTAAAAGCATTGAATGTGTTTGTTTTCTTGCTCCTTCCCAAGGGTGGTGGCCTGGGATTGTCTGAAGAGTGCCTCTGGGAAAACTTTGTTTCCTGGGTGACAGAGCCCAAGTGCCTGACACTTAAAATGCCTTGTGAACACTATTTTACATAAAATCTTCTGTTTCTTGGGAAAACTTTCCTTTTTATTAGCAGCAATAGCTATGTGTTGTTTATTTTACCTTTGGATGCCTCAGAGCAGAGCAGAGGGAGCAGCAAGAGCTTCAGATTCTGTTTCTTTGTTTATAGTGGGACGATTTTGTGTGTTCATTTGGTGGAGTGTGGGTCAAGCTATTCCAGAGCTTTTCCTGAATTTTCTTTCCTTATATTTCATAAAGAATGTTCTGTACTTGCACCTATATTCTAAATGAGCATGGCTGATTTCTAAAAATCAGCACGGTGTTGTTTGGGTCAGCTGTAATCAACCAAGGCAAAAATTTAACTTCACAAAAGACTGCTACAGATTCAACCTCAGAGAGTGTGTTCCTAGTGTACTATGATACACATATTCTCAATACAATCTTATTTTAGTCCCAAATAAATTTAATCTTTAAAGAATTTCTTTCTGATTTTTATTTACATTGCCATCTTTTATTATTTTATCCAAAAATCACCAATTGCATCTATTACATCATATCTGGATCTCCATTTATATACAAAGATCTAGGGATTCATGTAAAGTGGAATTTAAACATGTGAGAATGCTCCATCTCAATTACAGTGCACATAATGTAAAACATGTTTATTTCTGATTCAAGACCATAGAGACTGAATATTCAAATTTTCTGTAGAGAAATATTTCATTATTAAGATTTATATGACTTCAAGTACATGTCTATCCATTTTGCAAAGTGATCAGAATATGAATTGATGTCTGAACTATATTGCAAAATTTGGGTTAAAAAAAATCTCAATACCAGTGAATTTACTTGAAGAGCTCTCCAGTTTAATAAAAGACTTGAATGCAAATTCCACCCCTTTGTAGCTTTGTAAATGTCAGTGACTTTGGAGTCTTAGTGTTTTCCGGTACAAAAAAAAAAAAAAAGAAGAAGAAAAGAAAAGAAATGAAATGAAAAGAAACTAATGGCATGCCTAGAAACACAGGATTAAAATGAGAACTAAATAAAAATTTGTATGAAAGTGCTGAAAGCATAACATACCATGACTACGCTATATTAAAATAAGAATTTGTATGAAAGTGCTGAAAGCATGAAGTATCATGAACGTTATATTCAAATAAGTTTTATGAAACTGCTAAGAGCTATTATTTGATGTGTATATTCTTCAAATAATCAAACACAGGCTTTTTAGCATTATGCTCTACAAGAATTATCTAGTTCTTATATTTTGTGTGATATATGCAAACAAAAGCTGATTTCTCATAATACTACTAAATCGCTCAAAAAAATCATTCTTCTTTACTCAGAAAATTTAGCAAATGATTGAGAAATATTTAGGAGGGGTATATCAGCTTTTTAAAAGACAATTGGTAATGCTATAATTCCGTAGTTTGTGTATTTTTATTGTAGTTTTCTACTCAATTTCATATCAAATAAGACCTTTAAAAAGCCATAAGGGATGTTTGTTTTTGAGTTGTTTAAAAGTAATTTTCTGTAACATATATTGTTATCTTCAAAATAGCTGTCTATTCTTCAGACATTCTGTTTTGTTTGATTTTATTATGTCTAATGGTCTGGACAGCTATTTTGAAGAAAACAAGAATAGCCATTGTTCATTTCCTCTTATCTTATTTTGAAGTCCTATATTGCTTTCATTGTTCTGTTCTGATTGACTTTATTCTGTCTTATTTTGTTTGGTTTAAGTCTCTGTAAAATAAAAAATCATAATTTTCTGTATAAAGAGAGAAATATTTTTAATTTGTTCATAAATGATTTTCTTTTTTAAAAAAATATAGTTTTATATTAGGTATATAATTCAAACACTGAATTCTTGTTTATCATCATTAAAATATAATTACAAATTAAAAATGAAGAGATATCCTTAGGCATTCTTGGCTAGAAAACTGATTTATTTTATATATATATATATATATATATATATATATATATATGTGTGTGTGTGTGTGTGTGTGTATAATATAGGATAATTTGGATTCATTTTAAATATAATTGCTAAACTAACATACTATATATTATTCCTGTTATAATAAAAGTTAATTATATTTGATTTTCTTAATAAAGGGTTAGTGCCAGTGAAGGTTTTCCATACTTATTTTGAAGTTATGTTTCATTTAATTTACTCATTGAATTAATGAACTTATCTATGGCATTGTTCATTTTGTTGCTTCCGCCTAATCCAGTAGTATTCTTCAGCCTGGCTGATCTGATTGTTGTCATTCATATGCCTTCTGTCCTTGGCAACAGAGTAAAAAGCAACCACTGATTGCTGTCATTGTCTTAGTAAAGTGCTCAGTGTTGTTCCGATCTGGAAATCAAATTGCTAAACACACTATAACCTTTAGAAAAGACCTGAACAACAGAGTGTTGTACTATAAAGGACCACTAGGATGGATTCCCTTGAAAGAAGAGTATTTGTCTCCATTTGGCTAAACCTGGCCCTGGCTGCATGTATTGATATGTACAGAGCTGGCTAGGATATTTCTTTACCCCCTCAATTGGCTTTTAGTGATGCATATGGGTCCAGCTGAGGTGCTAATGTGCAGTCTTTGAAGCAATGCTACAGGTCAGTGATGCCCTGCCTTCTGCTTCCTAGCTCTACTGTATGAGCTAGTCTACGGGATACTGCTCTATGATCTGAGACTGAGGCTTGAGAAAGAACTCATGATATGTCCAGGCATGAAGGCTAAACACTGGGGCTCACGCACCCCAAACACAAGATCCTTTCTCAAGCTGTGCTAATCAGACTGCTCTTTCTGCCTACCTCCCTCTGTATGTTGCAGATGTGCTATTACGCTTCATACCTAGCCCCGATCATAGCATTCATGTGCTTCCCGTCATTCTCACAGTCGTACATTCCACTCCCTCTTCACGATTTAATAAAGCCCTGGTTTGCCCTGGGTGGAGTCCTTTATGCTGGTTGATCATTGTTCTAACTGGATTTAGGATCCCTTTAGCTCCCCACAACTACAGGCATGTGTTTATTTCTTTATTGTCTTCACAGGTTGCTCTGGAAGTGGTAAATCGGAATTATGCATTGGAATTCCAAAGC
Source organism: Cavia porcellus (assembly GCF_034190915.1). Taxonomy (NCBI): domain Eukaryota; kingdom Metazoa; phylum Chordata; class Mammalia; order Rodentia; family Caviidae; genus Cavia; species Cavia porcellus. Next base: position 44,714,236 of record NW_026947493.1, read on the forward strand.
TTTTCTCTGGAATTATAAGTATGGGCTCAACTGGACCAAGATGAGGCCAGTGGACAGTGTTCTCTATATTGTACCACACTCAGTATTAGTTCACCTTTACGTAGTGTTCCCTGTTGTCAAGATATCTTCATCAGTCTTTTTGAGTCTTTATTATTCCTGATTTCTATGGGATAGGTCACCGTGGTATGGCTTATTTTCTTTTTAAATTAATTTGTCACTAATCTTGCCAAGTATATGGCTTCAACTTTTGCATAAGACAAAGTTTCAAAACCAGTTCCCAGGATTGATTTTTTTCCTAGTCTAATTTTTGTGGGGGGTGGGGGGTACTGTGACCTCGCACTTACCAGGCAAGCACTTGAGATTCTGAACTAAATCTTTGGCCTGTAATTATTCCTTTGTTTTCTCTTATCAGTTCAAACTCCACTGGCATAAAAACAGATTCTGTAATTCTCCTAACCTGAGATGTTGCTTTCTGCAGTTAAACTATCCATGAATAATGATGGCCCAAAAATATGCAATGGAAATTTCCAGAAATAATTCAGAATTTTAAAACATACACTGTTTTAAATAGCATGATGAAGTCTCATGCACTCTGTCCTCCCCACAGTGCAAATCATTTCCTTGTCCAGTGTATTTGTGCATTGTGTGCCAAATTATCCTTAATCAATTTGTAGCATTCTCAGTTATTAGATAGCCTGTTGCAGCATCACATGCTTGTATGCTAAGCTTATTTAGTAGCTTAACACTACATTACAGGGCCTCTGCCACTCACCCAATCTCATCTTACATCAGCACAAACAGGGTAAACACAGTATAGCACAATAATTTGCAAAGATATCCTAGTCACATAAGTTTTATAACAGTAAATTGATACAGTTGTTCTTCTTATTACTAGTGTTCTTAATCTCAAATTTCAGATAGACTTTAACTTGGCCATTTTTTCCTTCTTCAACTCTTAGTCCATCTATAGTTCCTTTATGCTTCCTGTTCAAGTTACTGAAATTCAAATTCAAACTAAAATTCTTTTTTCCAAATCCTCCTATACACTGCTATCAAAATGACACATAAGGTCATTTACAAGTCGTATTTGCTCCTTATTACCTTTTGAATTAGAATATTTATGTGGCATTTAACTCCTTCATTCTGTAATCTTCAGCAGGTCTTACTTTGGTTTAAATCCTGCTCCCCTACTAATAGGCTATGTTCAAATCAAAGTCAACTGTTGTTTGATGGATATGCTGTGTATTTTCCCATCCTCATCCATCTAAGCAGGGTCTGAGTCTTAATCATTCTACCTAATATGAGTATAACTATATCTAATGACACAATCTCCATGACATCTTCCTAATTACCCTTAGTCATTTCTTCCTCTGAATTCATGTGGCTTTGTTTTTTGAGATTTATGCACATACAGACTCTTCTCTTAGATACAGTAGTGCATTTGCCCTAGTAGTGTTACCACACTGCAAGCTCTTGGAGGATTGGTGGCATTTTTCTTATTTCGGAGCTCCAGTAGCACCTGACCCTGTCATATGCTTTGGTCACTAATCCACAAATGCAGTTTCTCCAAAAGCATTTTGGAACTCTTGCTATGAATAACCAGCTGTTACATAAATTCTTCCCTTTACTGCTGCTGAATATTTATTTTTGATATTTTATTTTATTCATATATATTAAACAGAACTATTTTAAGTCACAAGGAAATGGTTCTAGACATTTACTTCAGTAGAAAATGAGATTCAGAAGACACGTTGGGGAGATAGAGTGGAATTCTAGGCATTTCTGAAACATAAACACTAGAATTTGGTAGAGATTCATAATCTGCTCAAGTTCAAACTCAAAGCCAAGTCAGCACCTATTGTCTTGGTCTGGACTACAGGAAAGAAGATCTCAGGGAATGTATAACTGAATATTACCATGGGGTTGTTCTTAAGGTTTAACCTGTAAGTGAACTCACTGGGGCTCAGAAAATGATACCCCAAAATATGATTGTTTGGCATGCTGAGCACTTTCAAATGATGGACATTGGAAAGGAAAAGAAACAGCCCTAGAATTAAAGTTTCTCCTCCCTCCTGCCCTCTTGTCTCCTGACTCTCATTCTTACCACAAGGGAATTGTAGAATTCAGAATTCTTCTGACCCAACTTGTCTGCTAGATCATAAGACCCTCATTCCAAAAGGGGTCTCATACATGAGGAAGAAGAAATTCTATGCAGAGATGCTCAGAAGAATCTAGGTAGACAAGCCTTATTGAATTTCTAGCCTATTACGGTTAAATCATAACATTTTTTCCAATTAGATTTCTTCATGCTGCGTTTTCTTCATAAACACTAAAAATAAAAATAATGTCTTAGGGTCTTCACTCTGAAGGCTTTCCTGCCAAGTAAATTTTGGCCAAATAAATTTGTTATATTTTTCTTTTGTAACCTTATCCTTACAAAAGTGTTGGTTGTGACTCTTACAAGGCAAGCAAAAGAATTACACCTTTTCAGTCTTCCAAACATACACCTGAACATTGAGGAAATTTGCCATACAGAGCCTCTTCCCAAGGATTAAGGAGCATTAACTCCTGAAGAACATGTTTCAACCTCATATGAATGCAGAGAAAGACTTGAAATGACAAATTTGATAATGAAGAGGCAGAAGCCATATAGACATTTTTTCAATTTTTAAAAAAAAATTTAAATTTTTTTACTGTTAAAGAGGGTAAAATTAAACATAACAAAACAGATCATAAGATAACAATGTAAGAGACATAGATTTCAAAGCAAGACAACCAGAGATCTTCCCTGCCTATCATATTGTCTCTTGTTTTCTTCCAAATAGTTGTCAATATCTTCACATACAATGAACTCATACAAAACAAAATAGTATACAACTGATCAGAATAAGATGATGGAAGCATTTTAGGTCTTCAAGACTAGACAATAAGGAAGTCAACAATGGCTACCATCATGTCTCTCTTTCTCAAAACAGCTGTCCATACCTTCATGTATGTTGAAATTAAACAAAACAAAACAGACAAAAATCACTCTGAACAAAGAAAAATAGTATTGCTGGATTTTACATTTTGATAATATGGAATCAGCACTGGGTACCTTAGTATTTCTTTTTCTTCAAAGTAGCTGTTCATGTCATCATACAATATATTATCAATTCTCATAAACTTTTTGGAAGTTCTATGTATGCATGAGTCTACATGTATAACTATCTTTTCTGTATTAGAGAGAAAAACAAAACAAAAAAAAAAAACACACACAAAATAAAACAAATTCTTAGAAAAACATGAAATGAAAAAGCCATATAAACAACACTAGCTAAGAGCCCAGAACACTGACAATGTAGGTCTTCAAAACAAGGTGGTATGAACATAACTAGGGTTGTTAGTTTACATAATGATCTTTAAGAGTTCCTCAGATCACTATACAATAATATGCACAATTGTTCCAAACCTATGAATGTTAGCTATTTTGTTCCAAAAAAAATTACAGTTTGTAGTGCAATCATCTTAGCTACTCTATGTGTGCTTATCATTTTACGTTTTTTATTTTCCTTTCCTTTTTCTTTTTCTTCATTTTCCCTGAGATACCTTTTCCCTTTAAGCAGATTCTTATTCTCTTGTACTCTTCTTACACTAGGGAGACTATATGGTATTCATTTACACATGTGAGTTTGATTTATTTCACTTATGAGTACAGTCTCAAGTTGTATCAATTTACTTATAAATATCTCAAGGGTGATCATTCTTTATAGCTGAGTAGTACTCCATTGTATAAAAATACCACAACTTTTTTATTCATTCCTCAGTTGATGGGCATTTAGGTTGTTTCCAAGATCTGGCTATTACAAATTGTGCTGCTATAAACATGGGTACACAAGGATCACTGTGATATGATGTTTTCAGTTCTGGGAATATGCCCAGCAGAGGGATAGCAGGATGAAATGAGACCTCCAATCCCAGCTTTTTGAGGATTCTCCAGACTGACTTCCATAGTGAGTACACAAGTCTACACTCCCACCAACAGTGCAGAAGAGTTCCTTTTTCCCTGAAGCTTCTCCAGCATTTGTTGTTGATAGTTTTCTTTATACTGGTCATTCTTGCTGGAGTGAGATGGAACCTTAGTGTTTTAATTTGCATTTATCTAATGACGAATGATGCCGAACAATTTTTCATGTGTTTATTTGCCATTTGTATTTCTTCATCTGAGAACTGTGTATTCATCTCAGATGTCCATTTTTGGAATGGGTCTTTGAATTTGGGGATCTGATTCTTTTTTAATTCTTTATATATTCTAGATAGAAGTCCTTTGTCTGAGGGACTGTTCACTAAGATTTTTTCCCAATTGATGGGCTTTCTTTTGGCTATGCTGGAGATTTCGTTCAATATGCAAAAACTCTTTAATAGGAAGCGATCCCAGTTACTGATTCTGTGAAGTATTTCACATGCAATTTGATCTTGTTCATGAATTCTCTACCTACTCCTATGTCTTCAAGATTTCTACTTTGTCTTTCAACAAATTTAGTGTTTCTGTTTTAATATTTAGATCTTTGATCCATTTAGACTTTAGTTTAGTACATGGTGATAGGCATGAGTCTAGTTTTATTTTTCAGAATATGAAGAACCAATTTTTCCAGCACCTTTATAAAAGAGACTATCTTTCTTCCAGTGGACATGTTTGGCCCCTTTATCAAAGATAAGGTGGCTGAGTGTGTTTGTAGTTGTAGTTGTATCTTTTAATCTATTCCACTGATCTTCAGGTCTGTTTTTATTTCAATACTATGCTGATTTTATTACAGTAGATTTGTAGTATAACTTCAAGTCAGTCAATATGAAGCTTCCTGCCTTGCCTTTATTGCTTAGAATTGCCTTTCTATTCTAGGTTTTTTCTGGTGCCAGATGAATTTCAGGAGTGATTTATCTAGATTTGTGAGGTAAGTTAGTGGCATTTTGATTGGAATTGCATTACATTTGTATAAGAATATTGGAAGAGTGGCCATTTTCACAATGTTTGTTCTTCCTACCCATGAACATGGAATGGATGTCTTTCCGTTTTCTGAGGTCCTCTGTGATTTATTTTTCAGGGTATTATAATTTTCCCTGAAATAGATGTTTTACTTCTTTTGTTAGATTGATTCCTAAGTGTTTCATTTTTTGGATGCCATTATGAAGGGTATGGTTTCTTTTATTTCTCTCTCAGTGAGTTTGTTTTTAGTGTATAGGAATACTATTGATTTTTGAATGTTGACTTTGTATCCACTACATTGCTGAATTTATTTATTATACCTAGGAGTCTTTCAATGGAGTTTAGGGTGTCTTCTATGTAGTTAGTATCATGTCATCTGCAAATAATGATAATTTAACTTATTCTTTTTCTATTCTTACTTCTTTCATTTCTCTCTCTTGTCTAATTGCTATGTCTAGTATTTCCAGCACTATATTGAATAGGAGTAGTGATAATGGACATCCTTGTCTTGTTCCTGATTTTAGAGTGAAGGCTTTCAGTTTTTAGCCATTATTTAATAGGATTCTGGCTGTTGGTTTGTCATAGACGGCTTTTATCATATTGAGGTAAATACTATCTATTCTAATTTTCTGTAAGATTTTTATCATGAATAAATGTTGGACCTTATCAAAAGCTTTTTCTGCATCATGGGTTCTTATTTTTGGCTCTGTTAATACTGTGGAGTACACTTATTGATTTGCATATATTGAACCATCCCTGCATGCCTGGGAGGAATCCCACTTGGTCATGGTGTATAGTCTTCTTGATGATTTGCTGCAATCTGTTTGCCAAAATTTTATTGAGAATTTTTGCATCTGTGTTCATTAGGGAGACTGGCTTGTAGTTCTCTTTTTTGACTGGGTCTTTCTCATGTTTTGGTACTAGAGTAATGTTTGCTTCCAGGAATGAGTTAGAGAGAATTGCTTCCCTTTCAATTTCATTGAAGAGTTTGAGGAGTGTCAGTGTTAAATCTTTTTCTTGTAGAATTCAGCAGTGAATCCATCTGGACCTGGACTTTTCTTTGTTGCTCAGAATTTAACTACATTTTCAATTTTGTTAATTGAAATTGGGTTATTCAGCAGCTTTACATCTTCTTGACCCAGCTTTGGCAATTCATGTTTCTAGGAATCTGTCCATTTCTTCTGTGTTATCAAGCCTATGAGAGTGGAGGTTTTCCAAATGGGTATTGATGATCTTCTGTATTTCCACAGGGTCTATATTGATTTCACCCTTTTCATTCCTTATTGAATAAATTTGAAATTTTTCTTTCCTTTTTAATATAAGGTTGGTTAGAGGCCTTATTCTATTTATTCTTTCAAAGAACCAAGTTTTTGATTCATTAATTCTTTGGATTGTTTTTCTTAGTCTCTGTTGCATTGATTTCTGCTCTAACCTTTATAATTTCCTCCCTTCTTTTGGATTTGGGCTTAACTTGCTCTTCTTTTTCTAGAGGTTTGAGGTGTAGCATCAGGTTGTTTATTTGTGTTTGTTCTGTTTTCCTGATGTAGGAGTTCACCGCAATAAATTTTTGTCTGAGGACTGCTTTCATCGTGTCCCACAGGTTCCGGTAAGATGCATTTGTATTTTCATTTGCCTGCCAATATTGATTAATTTCTTCTTTAATTTCCTCTGTGACCCAGTGATTGCTCAGGGGTGTATTATTCAATTTCCTTGTGTTTGTGAGCTTTTTGAAGTTTCTTTTTTTTATTAATTTCTACTTTTATGACACTATGATACAATAAGATGCATGGGATAATTTCAATTCATTTGCATTTACTTGAGCATGTTCTGTGGGCTAGTATATGGTCTGTTTTAGAGAATGTTCCATGTACTGCTGAGAAGAATGTGTATTCGATGTTGTTGGGTGGAACTCTCTCTATATACCTACTAAGTCCATTTGTTCACACGTGTGATTCAGTTCTGATATTTCTTTGCTGATTTTCTGCCTAGTTGATCTGTCTCTTTTTGTCAATGGGGTGTTAAGGTCTCCCGCTATAATTGTATTATTGCATTTGATTTTTCATTTCTTTTAACATTTATTTTGTGTAGCTGAGTGCTCCCAAATTTGGTACATAGATATTTAAGATTGTTATCACTTTCTCTTGAAGTTTTCCTCTAACTAGTATGTAGTGGCCTTCTTTGTCTCTTGGGATCATTCTTGGTTTGAGGTTTACACTGTCTGCAAACAGATTATCTACCCCCCCCCTTTTTTTTGTATCCTGTTGCATGGTGTATTGTTTTCCATCCTTTGACTCTCAGTCTATGAGCTTCCTTTTGGGTTAGATGGGTTTCCTGTATATAGCATATGCTGGATGTTGTTTCTTGATCCATTCTGGCAGTCTGTTTCTTTTAATTGATGAATTGAGGTTATTTACACTAATGGTTATAATTTTGATACATATTGGTTTACTTTTGCATGTTATCTTTTTGCTATTGATTTTTTATGTTTCCACTCCATTGGATTGTTTGCCTTGCTTAGTGGTTTTTACCTATGTCTGCCTAGAATGTCTTTCAGTATTTTTTGCAGAGTTGGTTTGGTGGTCATGAATTTCTTCAGCTGTTCTTTGTCATGAAAGTATCTTATTTCTCCATGCATTGTTAAGGGCAGTTTTGCAGGGTACATCAATCTGGGTTGGAAGTTGTTTTCCTTTAGGATCTGAAAGACTTCACTCCATGCTTTTCTTGATTTCATTGTTTGAGTTGAGAAGTCTGCTGTGATTCTGATATGCTTTCCGTTACAGGTGACCTGTGTCTTCTCTCTAGCAGCTTTTAATATTCTGTTTTTATGTTGGATTTCTGAGATGGTGATTATTATATGTCTGGGTGTAGTTTTATTTTGGGTATGATTATTTAGAGTTCTCTATGCTTCACTGATCTCTCTGTCAGTTTCCAGTCTCATGTTTGGAAAATTTTCAACTATTACTTCTGTAAATAGCTTCTTGATATCATTTGTGTTATCACCTTCTTTTTTGTTTATACATATCAATCTTATGTTGTTCTTCTTTGCATCATCGTGCAGTTGTTGAATTGTTATTTCCTGATTCCTTGTTATTTTTAACAGATATTTCCTTTACTGTTCACTAGCTGCAATCTTGTCTTTGAAGTCTGAATTCTATCTTCACTTTCATTGAGGTGGTTTGGCCAACTCTGGATGGAATTTTTGATTTCCTGTATATCTCTTTGAATCTGCTTCCTGCATTCTGTTTGTTTCTTATATTCTTCATTCAGAGTTTCCATCTTTTTGCTTGTTCCTCTAATTTTTTAACTACATCCTCTTCAGATGTGTTCAGCATTTCTTTCATTACATTTATCATTTCTTCTTTTACCTGGGAGACTATTTCTGATTTGAGTTCTTTTATAGCTTCTTGGACTTCTTTATTTCAGTAGTTTCAGGCATTTCAGGAATGTCAGGCTTATATTTTCTTCTGTGTCCATGCCTCCTAGGCTTGCTTGGATTGGGTTGGAAGTTTGAGATTGCATTTTACTCTTTCATTTCGTCATTTTCCTATATTTCCAGGATTCGAGCTACGTTTCAAGGCTTCTCCTGTGTTCTGAGAATCACCTGGTCCACTTTTGGCTCCTGGAGCAGACAGCAGGCAACAACTAGATGCTTGGAGTTTGCTGGGCAAGGGCCAGTTAGGCCCATGGGAACTCCGGTGTGACCTCCAGTGATTTCAGATGTGGGGGATGGCCTTACTGCCTGGGCGCAAAGTTCCAAGGCTTCCCTGTGTGCTGGGTTTCAACCAGTGCACACTCAGGGCCCAGGACTCAATTCAGGCCTCTGCCAGCTGCTCAGAGTCCACTGGTCATGGACCTTATAGACATTTTCAACACAATCTTTAACAAATATATCACTTGGTTTTTATTGATTCTCTTCTATATGCCAAGTTCAAATCTTCACTGGGTATTCTAGGTACACTAATATATTTTGTCTTTGGAATTTTCTTTGAAATCATTACTTTCTACTTTGTATATGATGAGATGGGATCTTAGAGAGACTAATTAGTGAACTGTAACTGTCACGTAATAGAAAACAACTGCATGGAGATCATCCCAAAGTACAGGATTGTGTCAGAAACAAGTGTGCCCTTTGTTCAACACTGACAGGTAGGCAACACACAGATATTTGTGGCTCTGTAGATAGCCACAAATAATAAAAATAGTTTTAAGTACAAGTAGCCACAAATCAAAGATAGTTTCTATGTACAAATAGTGCTTTTAGCTGTTTTTGTTTTGTTTTGCTTTTACTTTACTGGCAAAAGACATTTTCAGACCCATTTGTAACTGCTCTGGAGTAATGGAGTGAGTCACTCTTTTTTGTTTTTTACATGGCAGATAGTCTAGGTCATGATCAAGTCTTCCTACTACACTGAAGTTTAGCTGGTGGTAGGTCAAGGTTTACAGTAACTGGCTCACAAGGCATACCTCACATGAAGACATTTTGTAGTACATTTTCTTTGTTACCTTATCACATAAAACATACTTAAAGGCCAGGGATTTAGCTCGGTAGCATAAGCACCTGCACAAGGTCATGAGTTCGATCCCTAATCCAAAAATCAAGAACAACAGCAACAACAACAAAACCCAAAAAACTTACTTTCTTTTTTTTTTTTTTTTTTTTTTTTGCCTTATTCGGTACCAGGGATCGAACTCATGACTGCCTGCTTGTAAGGCAGGCCCTTATGCTACTGAGCTAAATCCTCAGGCCCCAAAAAACTTACTTAAAGCTTTAGGAAAACTAGTTTAATTCTCTAATTACTCACTTCAGTTGTGTAACATAAAGCTTTTAGAAAATGTAATCATATTACTATCTCTGATCAATATGAAAATCTGTGTGACTATAATTATGTAATATATCATACGTGGATGTTTTAGCAACCTACATATACAAGCAATGAAATTTTTATTTAAAATGCAATTTACACTGAAATATTTTCTGAAATATAATTCAATTATCTCTTATTGTTTATAAAACAAATCATGAGAAAGTAAATGTCAAGCAGATATTGATTTTTTCTCTATGAAATCATAAATTCCTTATTATTAAGTAACTGCAAAAACCTTTTTGTGTTTTATGATGTGGCTGTTATAAAACTGGATTGAATAAACTGCTTATTGTTTTATGTTTTCTTGGGAAGACAGTTTCATTAAGAACAGTAAGTATGACTGTGTGACAATACGATCAGATGTTGCTGCATTTAAATTGCAAAATGTTGAAACAACATAATATTTGAAAAAGCTGCTTCTAATGTTCAAAGGCTGAGCTTCCACTTTTTGAATTTTAGCAAATCCACTTCATTATTCTTTAACCTAACTTTGCATTCATAATTTCTTTTCTATACAATAGTATTTTTTGTATCAGGCTTATTAGAAGTCTAAATTTTGAAATTTATGACTTATAAGTTCAAAATGGCTTTTGAGCTAAATAAAAATCTATTTCTGGCAAACTTTGCCTTTCTTTCCTTCTACCATCTCCTATGTTTCTTTCCTTGCTCATTCTTTTATTTGTGTCTTTGTATTTAGTTATAACTTATCTGTGTACTTATATTTAAAATCGACATTTAATGTACATAATTGCATCTTGGTGTTTTTTATATCCATTGTGTTAATTCTGTCTTTTGTGTGCTTTAATCTACTTACATATAAATTAATTACTGGTCTACTTGATTTAATTCTATAATCTTGTTTTCATCTAGTTTCATCTACTTTTTAATGAATAGTCTTTATTTTTCCTTTTCTGACTTCTTTTGGGTTAATCAAATATGTTTAATTATTGTACTTTTTCTTCTCTGTTAATGTTTTAGTTTTACATTTTTATGATTTTTAATGATTACCTTTCAATAGATATTTTAATATGCACGGTGGCTTATGTAAATATTTGTACTAATTCCAGAATGATGTAAGAATGTCTCCCTGTTTGTTTTCTTCTCCTCAGTTTGGGACATATTTTAGAGTGAAAAGGATCACTGTGAATAATTACATTGTGAGAACTGATATAAACTGGGACACATCCCAAATGTATAAATTTTAGAAAATTAATTAAACCACAGCATCCATTTCACAATAAGCCAGGGAAAAAATATGAGCAAGTAAGATCAAATTCATATAAATGTTACTGAAAACTTAAAAAAAAAAACTTCTATTGGACACAAAATGCTGTCTGGCATATGTTAGCTACTTAATACAAAGTGGCAATTATAATTTCCTAATTTTTTTTTTATAAACAGACGCTTGCCTTACACAGGTTTATCTTTTGCCTTTCTGAGAACTTCTTGATGTTCGCAAATTAAGAAGAGCATCCTACAAGTTTAATGAGCTGGGAATTACTTATCTTTACAACTAATCTTTCTAAACACATATGAAGTCCATTTTTACCCTGCTATACATTTTTATGTATTGACTGTCACTCAGATATGAAATTCAAACTTAGTAGCACAGTTCCATGCTTAATGGATAAATCTGGTCTTGTTGCATGATACCTGGTAACAATTTAACTTCAGGGCTTATAATTTTTAAGAAAGGGGAAATCTCTTTATTCTCTAATCAAATTACATGTAGGTTGAAACAAAGTGATAGAACTAATCAGTTTGTTACAAAATATCATGGCAAAATATTTGATAAGCAAAATAAGCAAAAAGAAAATATGAAAATGTATGCAAAAACAAGTAAAAAGAAAATGAGTACAGAGTGCTAGTAAGGATACGAACCCAGTGCATCCATGGAAGAAATGGTCCAAATGGTCTGCGAAGTCAGCGCTTACATGGTGACACTGGAACAGGGCTAGAGTGCTGTAGAGTCATCTTCACTGAAGGAAAGGACTGTTCATGCCTGTATTGGCAAATGTGACCGCAGAGTGAATACTCAAAGGCTGGAATCACAGGGCTATGTCCTCCAAATTGCCACGCAGAAGGCACTGATGTTACAGTTCCAGAATGGTACTCTCCTTCCACATGTCAGTTTTGGAGGGAAACGTCCAGGACACCAACTATCGTATTTGTATATTTGGGCACAATTGTCAACATTGCTCTCAGCCAGGAACCCGGCTCAGGGACAGCTGATGTTACAAGATAAAGCTCAAAACGGAGTTAGTGGTGTCAAAGGATACTCACATTAACTATAACTAAAACGTCAATTTAGACTCACAAGAGTTATAAGATAGCAAAACACACATCACAACACATGGCAAAGAGTTTCTCAAGTCTTTCCTTGCCACTCCAGCAATGTAGCCTATATGCTAACAAACTCAACAGTTACATCAGACTTTGGGGCCTTTATTCCAACTGCTGAGAGCACTCACCAACTCATCTTGATCACCTGATCAGCCATTTTTAGTTTTCTCAAGAGTTTCACAATTAACATTAATCACTCCCTGTTCTATTCTTTCATATTACTTGTGGGTAGGCAAGATTGAAAGTGAAGCAAATGAGTATTCTGAGAGTTAAACAGTTGAAAGAGATTAACATGAAAACACAGAGGCACACTAAAAGTAGTATTTTCCCAACCAGAATCAAGAAGAGCTACAACACCTAAGTAGTTGTAGTTGTTGCCCCCAGAGAGAAAGATATTTAAAATATTGATGGAGCATTTCTGTTTTAATGATGATTAAATTTACAACCTCTTTTCTTATAGCTACTTTTAAAATTGTGAGTTTGTTCCAAGGCAATTAAAAGACTAGAGAAAAACTTGAAAATAAGCACATTCCAAATTTTCTTCTTTGCAAAATTTCAACCCAGCGAACTGAGTGCAAAATTTACATCTGGTGAACCCAGGTCAATGCTAGGCATACCCAGACTGAATATGGTACACACACTTCAAACTATCACCAGCTACCTAAGGCCACCACACGCGCCATCCCATGAGGTTATGCTTCGTGGCCTTTTTTTCCATCTGTGAATTTAACCTATTAAACATTCGAAATTTGTTTAAGCATCCTGCTTCAAATGCTGAGCAGTGCTTGAAAAACTACAACAACGACAAAAAGAAACTCTTGTCTGGTTATTATGTAAATGATTTAACTACTTGTTTAATGTTAGTTTTCATGGCAGTAGTGTCACAATTAGTATTCCTATGATCAGCACAATTTTCAAAGTTTTCAGCTATTGAAATAAAGTCTTTGTGCAAATTGAAAAATTGAAAAACAATTTCCAAGAACAGAGAAGTTACTTGAAGAAGAAAATTGTGTATTGGTTAAATTTTTCTAATTTGATGAACTAGACATAGTTTGGATCTTAAATGATGTCCAAGGTACTGTCTGTTGCCAAAGTTTTTGTCCCCAGAGTGGCCCTGCTGGGAGGTGACCAATACTTAAGAGGCAGGAGGTAAAGGGAGGACTTTAGGTCACTGGGTACATGCCCTTGAAGGGGATGGGATACCAGTCATCTTCTCACCTTCTTTTGCTTCCTCTAAGGTAGGTGGGGTTGCTCTGGGCACAATTTGCAACCATTGGCCCAGCGCAACAGGAGCAGCTGATCCTGGACTGAAACTTTCAAAACTATGATCCATGAATTTAGCTTCTCACTTTACAAATTCATTAAGGTGGTGTTGTAACAGTAGAACGCTAACACAGGTACATACCTAAAACATTTGTCCCAAAGAATTTACATCCCAAAGGTGAAAACACAGGCTTGAGGATTTAAGGCTGAGAAAAAGCACCAAGAGGAAGACAATGAGCCATACCAGTTTGCATTTGATGTCACAACTTTCCCTATGATTTCAGCAGACTTCCTTTGATTTCATAATGCTATAGGGTATAATTTCAGTCCTTCCAACAAACACATCTCAGGCAAACTCTTAGTCTTTTGCAAGGCAAAGTGCAATATTTAGTCTAGTGTCTACATATTTTAAGCCATTGATATAAAATTGTGAAGAATTTTATTAGGCTATTTCTTTTTTATTTCATGCTTACTGATAAACATTGGTTATCCCTGGCTAAGTGTGTTACCAGTACCTAAGGAGCAGGTGAGAATGCTGGGGACTACAGAAATAGGGATAGCCTCTTTGTATCAGTCAGGATTTACTAGAGAAATAGATATAACACAACATATGCAACTGCATAAGAAATTACAAGATTGGCTTACAATGTTCAGCCACAAGCTGAATGCGTGCAGAGGATGTCTGCATGCTAGAGGTTGAAGGCACACTGCAGGTGTCCTGTGCAAGTCTGCATCAGCAGGCCGATGGGTCTACAATGGAACACTGAAGAATCTACAATGGAAAGCTGAAGAGTCTACGACCAGGGCTGAAGAGTCCCAGGCAGAACTGAAGAGTCTCAGGCAGAAGCCGAACAGTTTGTGACAGAAGCCAGGAGACAATATCCAAGCTGAAGGCAAAGACTAGAGCTCCTGCAAAGAAGAAGCAGTCAGTCAGTTCCTCCTCCTTTGCCTTTGTGTGCAGGCTGCTCCCCTGGGGTGGGTGTAGCACACACACCATCTGTCAGCCCTGCACAGGCTGAGGATGTTACAGACTAGGGACTCTGCCCCCTTGCTGAATCACCTAAAGTTGCGACTTTCTCAAATTGATACAACGAACAATATCCTAGAGGTAACTGCATGCTCTCTACACCCCAGAATGCAGAGCTGCTGAATGGATTAGTTAAGCTTTTAGACTTCTCAAGTTGACACAACATATGAACCACAACACTCTTTGTCTAAAAGCCTGTGGAAAGTATTCCAAGTAGCCAGCCCTGTAATTGCTTACTCTGCCTTGCCTGTTCCTTCCTGTGGAAACCACAAAAAGTTGCTCTTGCCATAGTTCTCTAGATCTTTACTTTCTGATTCACTCTGATGCATCTCTTATAGCTTCTCCCACACCGCACTGTGATAAGTCGCGGCCCCTTCTTCTGGGAATTGTGAATAATCATCTAAATTTAAAAATATTTTAAATTTTTAAAAAATATCTATAAATAGTGTATTACAAATTTTAAAAATATCATTTTAAAAATATCTATAAATAGTGTATTACAAATACTTAATTTAAAAAGATAGTGTTGACTTACATAGTTGAAGACTACTGAAGTAAACTTGATTGTAGTTTATAGAATTTGTCAGAGGATGCGAGTCAGCTCTGAGCTTAAACAAATGACGCATGTGTCTCAGCACTGATGAACAGAAAGAAAACTTGACAGACCTGTGTATTCTTTCTTTTATCGTATATGGGTTCATCAAATGAAATCTAACACCAGTAAAGTTTCAAAACAGAGGAATAATTATTTTTGCCCATCATCAAACTTGAAATATTCCATTAATTTGCTTTCTAGGACAATGTTTCAGCAGGGAGAAAATATGATAATCAGGAATGGGAATATCTTATTTTCTTGGCAATTCAAAATTTCTAAGTAATACAAGGTTTATTATTTTTGAAAGGTTAGTTAAGATAAATCACCACTCCTAAATGTAATGATGCTACATTAGTGTTCCAATCAAGTAACTAATTTTAGAAGGATTTCTCAGTCTTTAGAGCTAGGATCTTAATAAATGAGGACACTGGTTGAGCATCCCAGAGCAACTCTTCAATCCTGGTATTTTTCTTCCAGCCCTCCACAGTATGTCACTACTGTGTTAAGTCATTTTATTCTGTTATTATCCTATGACATTAGTTTGTTCTTTATACCTTGTGTGCCACTTTACTGTCTTCTCTTATTAACTCATATGTATCTCTGGCATGCATTAGATGATGACTTTTAAATCTCTTTTAATGGATATTATTCTTACAAAACCTTCCAGCTTTCTCTCATGGGAAAATACATTCTTCTAGTTTCTGTTTTTGTGCCATAGTGGTAAAAGGGAGAGTTCTACAGTTATACAAGCCTCCTCCGAGGCTTGGTGTAATGCCTCCATGGCAGTCGTGAACATGGTTAATGCTGGTCTCCTTCCCTTTGTCTCCATGCAGATAACAGTCTTCCTCCCCCAAGGTCAGTCAAAAAGCCAGAAGTAATTTGTAGTTGATGTTTAGAGTACAATTCAAGTTCACATAGTCCCTTCTTACTGTCAACAACATCACCTGTTGTGTTTCTAATTGTCATTATATTTTTAGTTATAGTTGTTCTGTTGAGCAGCAGACTCTTGAAATTAAATTGTACCTTCCTTAAATTTAGGAAGCAAACTCCTGCCAAATGACTGGTACACTGAAGGAGTTAAGTGAATAATACAGATATCACTGTAAAGTTGTCTATCATTAGAATTTTCATCACTGAGGAGGCAGAATAACAATAAGTATGAATGTATTCTCCAAAGTTAGCCAGTTCTGACATTAAGATACAATCTGGCCTCTGACAAGCATAGTCCTCAAATACATTCTTCACACTATAGTTTCAACATCTATGCACACTTTTAATTTATAAGATTCATACATAAGTATGTGAATTTTTTATAGTGAGACTTATTTTATTTTAAAAAGATTAAGATAAAAGAGGACATAACAAAAAAAATCAGAACACAATAATATAAGCAACATAGTGTTTCACCACAAGACAGCCTGACATAACAGTAGCTAACATAGTGTCTCTTTCCTTGAAATATTTGAATATACCTTCATACACTATGGTATCAAACATAACAAGATAGTAAAAAACCATTCAAGAGAATGAAAGCATTATAGGGCATTCAAAACCACCTAACAGAAAACAAACAACGGTTACTATATTATCTCCTTGTCCATAAATTTTTTTATATTATCACATATAATAAAATCCAATAAGATAGAACATGATAAAACTGATGGAGACAGTAGAACAAAAGCATGGTAGGACTTCAAAACAAGATGATATTAAATCAGCACCAGCTATTATAATGTCTTGTTTTCTTCAAAATAGCTGTTCATACCATCACAGACAATAAAATCAAACAAGCCATCCCAACTCATGAATGAAAACGTTATAAGTCCTCAAAGCAATGTAATGGGGAATCATCATTACTACTTGCTTTTATGTATTCTTACCACTTCTTACACTAGGGAGACTATACGGTATTTATACATGTGAATTTGATTTATTTCTCTTATGAGTATGGACTCAAGCTGCGCCCATTTATTTATAAATATCTCAATGTGATCATTCTTTATAGCTGAGTAGTACTCCATTGTATAAAATTATCACAACTTCTTTATCCATTCCTCAGTTGATGGATACTTAGGTTGTTTCCAAGATGTAGCGATTACAAATTGTGCTACTATAAACATGGGTGCACATATATCACTGTGGTATGATGTTTTCAGTTCTTCTGGGAATATGCCTAGAAGTGGAATAGCTAGAACAAATGGGAATTCCAATCTCAGCTTTTTGAGAAATCTCCAGACTGACCTCCACAATGGTTGCACCAGTCTACACTCCCACCAACAGTGCAGGAGAGTTCCTGTTTCCCCACACCCTCTTTAGCATTTGTTGTTGGTAGTTTTCTTGACCCTGGCCATTCTCTCAGGAGTAAGACGGAACCTCAGTGTGGTTTTAATTGAATTTCTCTAATGAATAATGAAGATGAACATTTTTTCATGTATTTATTTGCAATTTGTATTTCTTCATCTGAGAACTGTGCATTCATCTCAGATGCCCATTTTTAGATTGGATCTTCAAATTTTAGGGGTTTGATTTTTTAAAATTCTTTATGTTTTAGACAGAAGTTCTTTGTCTGAGGGACAGTTCACTAAGATTTTTTCCCCAATTTTCTGGGTTTTCTTTTCTGGAGATTTCTTTTGACATGCAGAAACTTTTTAATAAGAGGTGATCCCAGTTACTGATTCTGGGGAGTATTTCCCATGCAGTTTGAATCCTGTTCATGAATTCTCTACCTACCCCTATGTTTTCAAGGTTTTTACCCAATTTGTCTTCCAATAATTTTCTGCTTTAACATTTAAATCTTTGATCCAGTTAGATTTTAATTTAGTACATGGTGATAGGCATGGGTCTAGTTGTAGTTTTTGGCATATGGAGAGCCAGTTTTTCCAACACCATTTATTAAAGAGACGGTCATTCTTCCAGTGAACATGTTTGGCCTCTTTATCAAAGATAAGGTAGTTGAGTGTGTTTGTAGTTGTGGTTGTATCTTCTACTCTATTCTATTGATCTTTCGCTCTGTTTTAAGTCCAATACCATGTTGATTTTACTATAGTTACTTTGTAGTATAACTTCAGTTCAGGTATTGTGATGCCTCCTGGTTTGCCTTTGCTGCTTAGAACTGTCTTTGAGGTATGTTGATGGCATTTTTATTGGTATTTCATTGAATCTATATAACAGCTTTGGGAGAATGGCCATTTTCACAATATTTATTCTTCCTATCCATGAGCAAGGGATGTCTTTCCATTTTCTGAGATCTTTGATTTCTTTTTCAGGGCATTATAATTTACCATGTATAGGTCTTTCACTTCTTTCATGAGATTAATTCCTAAGTATTTCAATTTTGGGTGCTAGTGTGCATAGTGTGGCTTCTCTTATTTCTCTGTCAGTGATTTTGCTCTTAGTGTATAGGAATGCAATTGATTTTTGAGTATTGATTTTTGTATTTCCCATGCAGTTTGAATCCTGTTCATGAATTCTCTACCTACATAGCTGAATTTATTTATTATATCTAGGAGACTTTCAATGGAGTTTTGGGGGTCTTCTATGTGGAATATCATGTCATCTACAAATAATGATAATTTAACTTCCTCTTTTCCTATGTTTACCCCTTTTTATTTCTCTCTCTTGTCTAATTGCTCTGGCTAGTATTTCCAGTACTATATTGAATAGGCGCAGAGATAAGGGACATCCTTTTCTTGTGCCTGATTTTAAGGTAAAGACCTTCAGTTTTTGACAACTTAGTATGATACTGGCTGTTGGTTTGGCATAGTTGGCCTTTATCATATTGAGGTAAAGACCATCTATTCCAATTTTCTTCAAAGTTCTTATGAATGAATGTTGGATCGTATCAAAAGCTCTTTCTGCATCTATGGAAATGATCATGTGATTCTTACTTTTGGCTTTATTGATATGGTGGATTACATTTATTGATTTATGTATGTTGAACCATCCATCTTTGCATGCCTGGGATGAATCCCACTTGGTCGTGGTGTATAATCTTCTTGATGATTGCTGCATCGTATTTGCCAATATTTTATTGAGGATTTTTGCATCTGTGTTCATTAGGGAGATTGGCCAGTAGTTCTCTTTTTCAGTTGGGTCTTTCTCAGGTTTTAGTACTAGAACAGTATTTGCTTCCAGGAATGACTTAGGAGTGATTGCTTCCCCATCAATTCACAGAAGAGTTTGAGGAGTGTTGGCATTAAGTCTTCTTTGTATTTCTTGTAGAATTCTGCAGTGAATCTATCGGGGCCTGGGCTTTTCTTTGTAGGTCAGCATTTAATTACATTTTCAATTTCATTAGTAGAAATAGAGTTATTCAGAAGTTTTACATCTTGATGTAGCTTGATACTTCATATGTTTCTAGGAATCTGTCTATTTCTTATTTTAAACCTATGAGAGTAGAGATTTTCAAAATAGGTGTTGATGATCTTCTGTATTTCTACAGAGTCTATAGTGATTTCACCTTTTTCATTCCTTATTGCACGAATTTGAGCTTTTTCTTCCCTTTTTAAATAAGGTTGGCTAGGGGCTTATCAATTTTATTTACTTTTTCAAAGAACCAACTCTTTGATTCATTGATTCTTTGGCTTGTTTTCTTAATCTTTATTGTATTTATATCAGCTCTGATTTTTATAATATCCTCCCTACTTTTGGCTTTGGACTTGACTTGCTCTTCTTTTTATAGATGTTTGAGGTGTAGCACCAGGCTATTAATTTGTATTGATTCTGTTCTTCTGATGTGGGGACTCAGTGCAATAAATTTTTCTCTGAGGACCACTTTGATTGCATCCCACAGATTCTGGTGAGTTGTATTTGTATTTTCATTTGCTTATAGGTATTGTTTAATTTCTTCTTTAATTTCCCCTGTGATCCACTGATTGCTCAAGAGTGTATTATTCAATTTCCATGTGTTTTTTGGATATTTGCAATTTCTTTTATCATTAATTTCTATTTTCATGGAGCTATGATCTGATAACATGCATGGGATAACTTCAACTCTTTTGCATTTATTTAATTATGTTCTGTGAACTAGTATATGGCCTATTTTAGAGAATGTTCATGTACTGCTGAGAAGAATGTGTATTCTCATGTTCTTGGATGGGACACTCTGTATGTGTCTATCAAGTCCATTTATTCACAGGTGTGATTCAGTTCTGTTATTTTTTTGCTGATTTTCTGTCTGGTTGATCTGTCCCTTGGTGTCAGTGGTGTGTTAAGGTCTCCTGTTATAATTGTGTTATTGCTAATTTGATTTTTCATTTCTATTAATACTTGCTTTGGGTGCTCTGGAATTTGATGCATATATATTTAAGATTGTTATCTGTTCCTCTTGAAGTTTTCCCCTATTCAGTATGTAATGACCTTCTTTATCTCTTCTGATCATTCTTGGTTTGAAGTTCACATTGTCTGCAAACATATTAGCTACCCCTGCTTTTTTTAGGGTCTCTGTTTCATGAAGTATTGTTTTCCATCCCTTGACTTTCAGTCTGTGAGTATCCTTTTTGGTTAGATGGGTTTCTTGTAGACAGCATATGGTTGGATGTTGTTTCTTGATCCAGTCTGCCAGTCTGTTTCCTTTAATTGGTGAATTGAGACCATTTACATTAATAACTGTTATATATTGGTTTATTGTTGACATGTTAACTTTCTGCTGTTGCATCTTTATCTTTCCTTTCTGTTTAATTGTCTGCTTTGCTTAGTGGTTTTTTCGTAAGTGTTTCTAAACTGTCTCTCAGTATTCTTTGCAGGGTTGGTTTGGTGATCATGATGTTCATCAGCTGTTTTTTGTCATTTAAGTATCTTATTTCTCCATCGATTTTCAAGGACAGTTTTCAGGGTACATCAGTCTAGGCTGGAAATCATTTTGCTTTAGGATCTGAAATATTTTCACTCCATGCTCTTCTTGACTTTATTGTTTGTGCTGAGACGTCTGGTATGACTCTGATAGGTTTCCCTTTATTGGTGATCTGTCTTTTCTCTCTAACAGCTTTTAATATTCTATTCTTATGTTGGATTTCTGAGATGGTGATTTTTATATGTCTGGGTGTAGTTTTATTTTGGTTATGGCTATTTGGAGTTCTACATGCTTCACTGATCCTGATAACAGTTTCCATTCTCATGTTTGGGAAATTTTCAGCTATTCTCTAAATATCCTCTTGATATCATTTGTGTTGTCCCCTTCTTTTTCATTTATCCCTCTATCAGCCTTATGTTGTTTTTCTTTGCATCATCTTGCAGTTGTTGAATTATTTCCTGATTCCTTGTTATTTTTAAAAGATCTTTCCTTTCTTGTTCACTAGCTGCAATCTTGTCTTCAAGATCTGAAATTCTATCTTCAGTTTCATTGAGGTGGTTTTGACAACTTTCAATGAAATTTTTGATTTCCTGTATATCTCTTTGAATCTGCTTCATGTATTCTGGTTTTCTTTTTTTTTTTTTTTTTTTTTTTTTGTGGTACTGGGAATTGAACTAATGACCTTGTGTGTGCCATGCAGGCACTTATGCCACTGAGCTAAATCCCCAGCCCCTCCTTTTATTTCTGTTTTTTTCTTATATTGTTCATCCAGGGATTCTATCTTTTTGTTGTGTTTCTCTAATCTTTTAACTTTCCTTAGATATGTTCAGCATCTCTTTCATTACTTTTATCATTTCTTCTTTTACCTGGGAGGTTATTTCTATTTTGAATTCTTTTCACGCTTGTTGGAGTTGCTTCTTTATTTCAGTTGCTATCATTTCAGGTATTTCAGGTGTATGGCATATATTTTCTTCTATGTACATAGCTCCTAAGCTTTTCTGGGATGGGCTAGAAGTTTGAGACTGCATTTTGGTCTTTCATTTTGTCATTTTCCTGTATTTCCCTGTTTCAAGTGTTGTTCCAAGGATTCCCCTGGGCCTCGTGGAAATCCTCCTCTATGCCTTCAGCTCCTGAGATTCTGGCCACCCAGTTCCCCGGACTGAGAGAAATTCACTGCATGCCCTAGGCAGGCCTGAAACCTGCAGAGCCTCCAGCTGCCCGGTTCCCAGGATTGAGAGAGGGTCACTGTGGGTGATGCAGGCAGGCCCAAGACTTCTGACCACCCAGTTCCCTGGATTCAGAGAGGGTCACTGAGGGTAGCACAGGCAGGCCCAAGATTTGCGGGGCTGGTCGAGTGTGGCAGGAAGCTGGAAAGTTCCTTGGCCTGTGGGAGTGATGATCTTAGACTCCTGGGGCTTGGACTGGTGCATGGATACTCACCAGTGATACTTATTTTTAAATCATTCATCAAATAGATTTGGTATTGAAAGGGTTTTGGCCCAGGCTGGATACTGTAGCGGGTAAAGCCAAGGAGCTCCTATCTCCCCCCACCCTTAGGAATTACCTCTGGCGCCAAACTAAGACCAATGGGCTACCTGTGCATACCTAATGCCCCCTTAGGTTCCACCCCAGGCCGAGGCTACTTATGTGCCTCACTCCAAGTGTTCCACGGAGAGATTGCCGCCCAGGGTGGAGATGCCACGCCCCAGGGGGTCGGGGGTGTCTCTCCCTGCATTCCCAAAATAAAGGTTATTTATATTTCATACTTCTTATCTTTTCAGTCGCCGCCCGTCCTCCTCTTCCTCCACCTTCCCCTCCACAGTTCTATCAGGTATCAATGATGAAGTAAACATAATTTTCTCTGCAAAAGATAAAGCATTTAGAATGCACATTTGAAATCTCAATGAAGTAAAAAGTCCTTTATTGAGATGCCTAAAAAAGGCAATTATTAAATCAAATTACATTTTCTGAGATAATTAAACAATTATCTTGAAATACCTGTCATTAGGATAAGTTAAAATGTCAATAAACACAATAAATCTCTTTTACATAAGGCCTAGGTAAAACAAACTTAATTTTTAGTACTATTATTTTTAAAGATATTTTTTATCTTTTTTCTTTCTTTTAATTAGAACTTATTTTCAATTAAATCATTTCTACATCTGATTTATCCATTTGTTCCCCATAACTTTTGTTGCTGTGCTATATAAAAACACTGAAATTTATATTCAAACCTAGCATCTCAAATATTCAAGAATATTCCAGGTTTTTACTCTTCTGATCAATTTATTAAATTCTGATTTTTCAAAAAAAGACTATTTATGCTATATGAATATGTTTTATCTGAAGGATTTTTTTTTTACATTACATTGAACTCTTACTAAAGAGTTAGGCACATGAGTAATTAAAATCAGTATTACTTGTCAGATAGTGCCTCCTGAGAATCGGCCATGCTGAGTGAGAGGAGCCCACCAAGAAGCCAACTAGCCAGCCTTTCTGGTAAGCCACTGGAGCTGTAAGGTGCTCAGGAAGAGAAGAGTCAGGCTCCTGTGAACCTATCCAGTGAGTGAGTGAGACTCAAGGTCCCCCCCCCCCCCCAAGCAACTGGCTGGTTTGGAGCACAGGCTGAGTTGACAGCAATTGAGGTACAAAAAGCAACTGAAGGCTTATATTGTTTGGTTGATTTTTCAGACCAGGGACCAGTGATCTGAGCATCTATTGGGAGGATGACAGTATGCAATACAGCAAATATGGAGGAAATATGGGAGCATTTCCTTCTACCTTGTTCTTGAAATCCAATATTGTTCTCACTGTTTTGCTTTGTTTCAATTAATTGTTTTGCTTTACTCAATATTCTGTTCTGATTGGTTTTACTCTGTTTTGTTTTGGTTTGATTTTGCTATGTCTGATGAAATGGACAACTATTGTGAAGACAACAAATATATTATAGTTATTGTTGTTTCCCTATTATCCTGCTTTGTTGTTCTGTACAATCTCACTGCTTTGCTTTGGTTGGATTTATTGTTTTGATTGTTTTATTACCTTAATAATAAAATTTTAAAAAGAGATAAAAGAATCAATATTACTTCTATGAGTTGATATGAACCCTAATAAATGAGAAAACATCAAGTATACTTAGAAAAAATTTAATTCATAGATCACTCAATAGCTAGATGTAAAAAAACCCTGATTTTTGCAAAAGTAAATCATTTAGCTATCTTTTGTCCACAAGAAGTATTTACTAGGTCATAGCCTTTTTACTTTTACGTAATTCTTTCTTTTGATTTTAAAGGTACAATAATAAACTATGGAATACATGCAAAAGATAAATTCCTGCTTCTAGAATTTCATAGGTCAACCACCAAGTGGTAGGCTTGTTGCTCAGTTTTATTAATTTTATTTTTAAGCAGCCAGGAATGTCTTATCCTTGTAATGAGAAGTAATAGTGTAAATGGAATTGTCACTGATTTACAGTGACTATTTATTTTGTACATATAATTCTATTGCATATGGTTATTGCATGTGAAACAATATTTATAATTTGGGAAATTCAGGTATCATTTAAGATAGCAATATCTACTTTAAAAATGCTTAGAACAGTAGAGGTTGCATTTATTTCAACCTTGCTGCATGTTCAACTCTAAACTATATATTATAGGAAATATAAAAGAATTTCATTTTAGATGGCATTTGTGATCCTACCTGATCACCGAGTTTGAACAGGTACATTACTTTTCGCATTCATGCTCAAAAATTCTACAGTTGAAATTAATTATAAACTTGGTTATCAGATTTAGGATATTAACAATATAATCTTAGCAAATATTTTTAGATACTATTGCTTTTTAGCAGTTACTTTAACAATGGTGTTGGATTGCCTTTCAAAAAAGTTAAATGAATATTTTGCAAAAGGGAAGGAAACCAAAAGATGGAGAGAGTTGAGAAAGAGCACTAGACGAAAAAAGAATTAAAATGTGTTATGTATATGTTCCGACTGTCCCTGAGAAACACAATCACTATGTATTGCAAACATGCACCAATAAAATTAAAATATTAAAAAAAACTATCGTATATGTTAAAGCATTAACATTCTCTGTCCTACCCAGGTTGGAAATTAGATTCTTGATGATTTTGTGTTCTGTTCAGTTTCCTTATCTGAACTGCTTTTTTAAAAAATGCTCATTCATTGTTCTCATTTTTATTCTTTTTAGAAGGAAAATCTGATATTTCATTACTATCCCAAGTCTGACTTTTAAAATGTCACTAGTCATTCACTCCTAAAAAGTGTTTTTAAGTATCATGGGCTTATCAAGCAAATCTGTAATGTTGGGATAGACAACTCCTCTTGTGTCATGGGCATGTACCACGGACAGGAGTGTCGTTACATAGCCACATCCAGAGCTGCTGAGTATAAATTTGAGCTTCTCTGTGCAAGAAGTTATTTATCTTAAGAAGGTATGCGTGAGATGAACAGTTTATTTTGTCATCTGTAGAAAAGAGATAATCTGAGATTCCATATTTGTGGTTTCTCACTGTGGTAATGCTGAGTCCTAAAGCTTATATAATATTTAAAATTGCCTAGGTTCATAAGTACCTAGAATTCATGCCAAGAAATCTATATTAATTCATTAATTCCATGGATCTTATATTATTACTAAACTGATTTCTCTTCTCAAATTTATTCAGTTTAAAAGGCTGTCAGATGGAGGCCTGCTTTAAGGTGAGGATGTTTTATAGCATCCTCAGCTTCAAATGGTTTGAGGAGGAGCTGAGTGTCAAGCTGCAATGACTTCAATTTGATTGTATAGAAAGAATTTAGTCCTTATACTTTGAACTGCAATTTCTGGTTTAGAAAACCACTCCTTAGTTCTGATTTCACAGGAATTTTCTAACACAGATCATATCCATTTTGTCCTTTAGTTAACATATAAAATTTACTGAAGAATTTCAAAGATTTTAAAATTCGTTTTTTGTTTTTTATGAAATAACTCATATTTCTGTTGATGATAATTTTTTTAGTCTATAATTCAAGTTTGTTTTGTTTCTACAGTATCCCAGAGTGAAATCAAATTAAGTCATAGGTTCAAGGTTAAATTTAGATAACATTTCTTAGTAACTATCTCAACTAAAGTCTAAACAGAGCCATAGCCTATTAATACAAAAATCCATTATCATTTTTATAATGAGTAACACTCAAGGAAAATTCATTATTACGCACAGTATTGTGAGCTTTGTGCAAGTCAACACATTTGACCCAAAAATCCAACTGTAAGAATTACTAAGAATAAGAACATTTTGCATCAGATAGTTCTTGAAGCATCCAATTGGTCTATGATCATTCCTATATACCTAATTGTTAATGTTTCTGTCCTTTTAATTAAAATCAATGTTTTCTTTTATATTAATGTATTTTATTTGGAAAATGGGCACATGCAAAAGGTATTCAAAGTCTCCAAAGGGGGAAGAAGTTGATCCATTTTGGGAACAAAATACCAAACCCCTGTAACTTAAAAAAGGTGAAGAAATTTCTTTTGGTTCACAGCTTTTAGAGGATTTATTTCATGTATATCTGCCTCCAAGATAGAAATATCATGGCAGAAAAGCATTTCACAGAAGTGCTATTTAACCCATGGCAGCTGAGAGAAAGAGAGAGAGAGAGAGAGAGAGAGAGAGAGAGAGAGAGAGAGAGGAGAGTCCAACTGGGACCCATCTCCTAATAGCATTGTTAGAACTCATTAATGGATAAATCCACTGGTAAGTGTAGCAGTCTATGATCCAATCACCCAACCCAGTGAGAATTTTGGGGGATATTTAGGTATAAACCATAATAGAAGTGCTTTTTTTTCTTTATTCTGATTTAAAATTTTGTTGCTCTGTTCAGAATGAGAATACTGACATAAAAAACGTGTCACCGTTAATCCAAATTAAGACTCTCAGAGTCTCACCATCTGCAATGCTATTTATGTTGACTAATGTGACTATTGATAATCTAACACAACAGAAAATGTGATTTTTTTGAATCACCAGGGAATTATTAAGTCAGTGTGACAAAGATGATATAATGTGGAATCAAAAGACTGTTTTATACTGTCTAGACCCCTTGAAGAAACCACAGTTGTCAAAACTTTCCCCCTGCCTTATCTATAGAACTGAATTAATAATAACACTATCTCAAAGACCAATAAGAATCACGGGACCTAATACATGAGACTCTGCTTTGTAAACTGTACAAAGAACTATTAAACATACATGTTTTGCTTGTAGTTTTAAGAATAAAAAAATTCTCATATTCTCATATTATGAAATTATTATACAACCAAAGAAACCAAGCTTTGGTTTGGATCTTGTGTCCTCTACAAAGCCCCTGTGTTGAAGGTTTGATGTTCAACTGCTTGGGCTACAGGGAAGTGGTGGAAACTGTTGGGGCTGGGACTTCGCTGAATTAGGTTACTATCAGCATGAGCATATTAGGGCACCAACCTTTCTACTCTTTCTTTGCTTCCCAGCTCCCATGAGGCGAACAGATTTTCTCCATCAGGAGCAGATTATATCATGTCTGAATTTCATCTGAAATTATATTGTGTCTTGCCACTGACCCCAAAACAATGGAGCCAGCCCACCATGTACTGAAACCTCTGAAACATTGAGATATAAAATTTTCCTCCTTTTAAGATCTTTGCATCAGGCCCTTTGTTACAGTGATAGAAAGATAACTACCCTGCAACATTTCTCTTACACTTGTAGATTAGTTTAATCTGCCATTCCTGTTTATTTTTTTTTTTATTTTTGTGATACTAAAGAATTGAACCTAGCGCTTTCACACTGAATTACATACCTAGCTTTTTATTTTACTTTATTTTTTAAATTTTGAGGTAGGAACTCACCAAGTTGCCCAGTTGAATTTGAATTTGTGATCCTTGTATCCTAACCTCTCAGGGTACTGGGATTAAAGCACTTAAATTTATTTTAATTAAAATATTTTTGAGGTCATTTGTAAATTTTCATGTAGCTACAAAACAATAATAAACACCAATCTTTAGTACTTTTCCCTGTTTGCTCCAAAGTTAGCATCTTGCAAAGAATTTTTTTTTTTGGACTGGGGATTGAACTCATGACCTCGTACTTGCCCGGCAGGCCCTCGTGCCACTGAACTAAATCCACAATGCATCTTACAAAAATTTGTATAAAACTTTGATGCATGACCACAAACAGGACTCACTTTGATCTTATTCACTTGTTCAGTTTTACTACTACTCATTGGCATGTCTGTGGAGGGGCCTATATGAGCAGATGCACTTGCATTTGTCTGTATAGTTTTATCACAGGCATAGGCTGGTGTATTCAGCACTGCAATCAAGATAAAGAATAATTCCATCACCACAAGGTTCTTTACTGGAGCCTTTTCCTTTCTAAAGCCATTTCCCTCCACTTTTACCTCATTAACCTCTTAGGAAGCTTTTCTCCATTTTCAACTTTTGTCATTTCAGACATTTTGTATAAGTGGAATCATACATTTTGGAACACTTTAGGATTGGCTTTTTTCACTTAGTGCAGTTCCTCAGAAATTCTCTCAAATTATTTCTTACATTGATAGGTTGTTTATTTGAATTTATGAGTAGTATTCCATAATACAGGCGCCATACAATGTTTAGCCAGTCATCTCCTGAAGGATATCTGGTTGATCCCAGTTTTTTACTATTATGAATACAGCTGTTAGAATCATACACATTCAGATTTTTGTGTTAACCAAAACTTTCATTCTTTTGGGATGCGTGATTGAGAATGCAATTGCTGGGTCACATTGTGACTCCTAAACTGTGTCCCAGCATGGCTGTACCACTGACGTTTTGACAGGCAGTGCATGAGGGATCCACTCCCTCTGCATCATCTCCAGCATCTGATGTGTTACCACTATTTTTTATTGCATTCATTATGGTAGGTAGATAGTGCAGTCTTACTGAGGTTTTAATTAGCATCTCCTTGATGGCTGATATACTGAACATCTTTAACTTGTATATTCATCATCTGTATGTATTTTTGAGGGAACTGTCTCTTATTATCTTCTGTTTCTTATCTGGATTGTTTGCTTTTATGCTGTTGAGTTTTGAGAATCCTTTTTAAGTTCTACACACTGGCCTATTAATAATGTGGTTTGAAAATACTGTAGTTTCTTCCAGTCTAGCAGGCTTTCTATCCTCATAACATGGTCTTCATTGAAAAGTTTTAAATTTTGATGAAGTCTGGTCCACTGTGTTTTGCTTTGTCTTTGAACTCTGTCTTGCTCTAAATTCTGAAGATTTTTACCTATTTTCTAAGAATTTAATATACTTTCATTTTACATTTAAATGAACTAATTTTTGTATGAAATATAAGATGTAGTTCTCTTTCTTTCTTTTTTTCTTATGGGTATGTAATTGTGACAATATATTTGTTGAGAAAGCTATTCTTGCTCATTGAACTGCATGTATACTTTTTCAGAAGTCAATTTTTCATACTTATGCAGATTTATTTATAGGTTTTCCTTCCTGTTTCATTGATGGTTGTGCCTGTCCCTTCAACAGTATAAATTGTCTATTTCATCTTGGTTGATGTTTGGTAGTAGCTTTGAGATTATGCCAACCACATGGACAATACTGGGCAGATGAGATGAACTGAGAGTTTGTTGGTTATTACATTCACAGCCTAGGGGAGGAGACCACTTGCCACACAGAGACAGTGGGCTCCCTTCAGGAACAGAGTGAAGAAACTGAGGCTGTGGAGACTGTAGAGGTTGTAGATGGCAGGCTTTGAAATATTAATAGAGAAGAATGCCCCTTTACTCCTATAGTTGGTGACAAAGATTCTTTGGTTGATCCAACTGTAGTGAGGTTTCTAACTCATCTCTTAGGGTCATTTCAGTACCTTCCTATAACACTCAATTTAAGCAAATAACCTTACTATGCTAGCAAGAATCCTACTATCTGTGGCTTCTGGTTATTCTTGGCATCTTTATCACTTAGGGGTCACTAGAGGAACAGATTTTATATGAATATACATACCTGTTATGGTTGATATAGATATAGATAGATACGATAGATAATATATTTACGAAGCAGGTTTATAACAGCTTCCTGAAGACTCAAGGGTAGAAGAAATGCAAAATGGCTGTCTCCATGCTGGAGCACCAGAAGATCCCGCTGAAAGCTGAAAGGCTGGAACTCACCGATGTGCTGGAAGACTGAAGGGTCAGCATTGGAACACTGAAGTCTGCACTAGAAGCATGAAGGAACTGGCTTCAGTGCAAAGGTGAAGGCAATGTCCAAAGGTGAAGGCAAAGACCAGACTTCCCCTAAAGAAGAAGAACAACAACAACAAAAAAAAGCCAGACTTTCTTCTTTCCATCTTTATTCTATTCAAGCTACAAGTCTATTGGTTGGTGCTACCTACATCCAGGGTGAGTCTTCTGTCTTCAGTGTGTAGCTTACATGTCAGTAATCCAGACACATCCAGTTTTGTGCTCCACTAATCCACTAGGCATTCCTTAACCCATTCAAGTCGACATTCCAGTTAACTGTCACAGTATCTGACTAGGTTCCACTTCTTCCACCACATCTTAGGAGACATCTTAGGTCTAACACCCTTGCCTGACTTCAGCAAGAATTCTATTATATTAGTGTAGCCAATGTATCCCTTATCTCTAAAGTTTTCCATAGTAATTTTCCATTGATTGATCTTCCTTGTTGGGTATAAATTATTACTTGCCCTTCCTTTATTTGAAGTTCAGCCTAATTTCTCCCCTTGCAAAATCCCATTGCTATGGTCCTTGTATTTATTTCAAGAGTCCTGGATAAAGTCTGCCTTACCTTGCTTTAAATAAATACATCATTTATATTTTTCTTTTTAACAAAGGTTGTTTATTTGCTTGTTTAGATAGTCCTGTGAGCTGGCAGGAAACCCAGACCACTGAGCCAAAATGGAGACCTTATCTATTGGAGAGGAATTTGCAGTTGAGCCATTCAAGCCCCTCCCAAACCCATCAGATGTTAATGCAATGCATAACATTGGGTGTTAATTTTAGCCCCATACTACTAGATAGGTGTGATATTTGAGAAACAGCTTATTTCTTCTAAACTGTCAAATTCAGAAGTGTAAAGCTATTTGTAGTATTTTCCTGTTGGTACCATAATAAGTGTAACATCTCTAGTGAGAGCCTCTATTTCATTCCTGATATTGATGTTTTGTGTCTTTTCTTTTTAAGTTTTGTATCAGGTTTATGAATCTTAGTGATTATTCTGAGCAGTTTTTAAAACTGACTTTTTGTTGTTCTATTTCTGATATCATTAATTTTTTTGTTGCCCCACTGAATGTGATGTTGCCCTGCTTGTTGTGAGGTTTTGGTTTGTTTATTTTTATTCTAATTTCTTGTTATGGTTCTAATTAAATAAATTCAGTTGCTCTTTTTGACTTTACTGATTCTATGTGGTAAGATTACAAAATCCACTGAATGTTTAAATTAAAAAAACAATTACAGTAAAAACACATTGCTGTTAACTCCATCAAATCACCCCTCACTTGGAACACTTAACCTCTCCTTCTTGCTGCTTTCTGAAGGAGTCCTGAAAGTCTGCTTTTGTGAGTGTTTTTGTGGTTGCTGCTGCTGCCTGGATGTCTGAAACCAATTTAAAATGGTAATGGCAACCTCTGTCAAAAAAAAATTACATGTGTTCTCACTCACCTTACTCAATGAATTGGGCGCTATGTGATTTCTGGCTCTTCCTCCAAGTCAAAATGACCAGGAAAGATAGAGACTTTAAAATGATTCACAACACTGACACAGCCACAAGGGTGCAAATACAGTCATTCACTGTCTAAGTTATTTTCTTATTACTGAGGCAAAATATCTAATACCCGAAGTTAAAGAAGAAAAAGTCTATGTCAGCTAATCGTTTGTAGTGGTTTTAGGCCACAGCTGGCTGGCTCCACATGGGGAGGCGTGGTAGAGGGGCACTGCAGAGGAGAAACCTTTGTTAGTGACACAGCAGGGCAGGCAGAGAGCAGCAAGAATCTTGTATCTCACCTACTACAAACATTTTGGGTGGTGCCACTCACACGCAAGGTGGGGGTTCCCATTATCTATCCCCAGAATTATGCTAATTCAAATCAGTGGACCAATTTAGGGTGTAATACATCCTTACTGTCAGAATTACATACCCTATAACACATGAAACTTCAGGAAGGAAATCTAGATACAGGCCATCACACTCATGAAAGAGGACTTCCAGGGCAGCTTCAGAAGATGCCAAGAAAGATGGGATAGGTGCATTTGAAGCGAGGGGGAGTTTTTGATAGATAAAAATGGCAGTGTATCTGTTGTGCTCTATGCTTATCACCCTATTAACCATGTACCTGGAGCACCGACCACATTGCTATAAATTAGTTATAAATTAACTGAGGCATTGCCATACTGTTCTGTATGCATCATCACCTTAGTAACCTGTTTGCAGTGTCAACTATTGTTCCCTTTGTGAGAGACAAATGATGCTGTGTCAACCTTTGTTCACTCTGTGAGACATAAATGTTCCTAGAATTAGCAGACCAAGGGCTGTAACTTAAGGGGGAAAAAAAGGCTAACCACCAACTGTGAGAAGTCTCTGATCTCAAGCAAAGGGAAACAAAGGCCTTCCTCATTCCTGCTCTGTCACGTCACTCGGTTAATGTGCTATAAAAATCTGTCAAAATTCTAACTCAGTTGCACAGCTTTGCAAACTTCATCTGCACTGTATCGCTGGTGCCAGCTTAAATAAAAGCACTTCTTTTTAAAAAAGATGACTTGCTGCCCTGTTTTTTTTTTTTTTTTTTTTTAACTTTTTCTTGAATAACACCATGGGGCGTTGTTTTTTGGGGTACAATAGTATCTTACCATTTTTAAAAATTTAAACATTCACTGTATGTTTTATTACCTTGTATGCTTTCCCATCTTTACTATCCCATTAAGCTCACCCAGCCAGCTTTTCTACATCCTATATTTTAAAGTTATTCATCTTCTTTTTGATACAGATTTTATGATGACTACTGTAAAATCCTTGGTCAGACCATTTTAACATCTGATTTAGCACTATGTTGATATCACCTAGATTTTTATTTATTCAAGGGGTTGTTTTCCTTAGTATCAGGAACAACATTTCTGTGTATCCTAGACATTTTGGTTGTGTTAGGAAAAATCTATGTTTCTTAGTCTTTTACCAGATAGTTTTTCTGCTTGGTTTAGCATGCAGATTATGGTCATATTTGGGGGGCTTTGGTTTCAGTGACAGCTGAATATTTAGAGTCTGTGTGGCAGTGTGTTGGTCTGGTTGGTTACACAGCACCGTAGGACCACTGCTTACTTTGATGGTTTTAGCTGATAAAGCAGAATGGGTTTCCCTTAACCAGGGTGCCAGGTATCTTTTTTCAGGCGAAGCAAGTATAGTATGAGGCCCTTGATGATGAAGTTTTTTGTTGGCCAGGTGCTTCTTGTATGGATGTCATTTCCCTGTGCCCTCAGCTGATTCTGGGCTAGGAAGGGAAGTCTCAGACATTTGGAAAAAAAGAAGCTGTCTGGGGTAACTTTCAAGGTGGGCTTCTTCTTCCAGGTGGCACTCTACTGACTGTATCTCATGGTGAGAGAGGAATGTGTCAGGCCTGCTTGAGGACAGCCTTTTCCCTGTAGAATTACGTAATCAAACTTCCCAGTGGCTCCCCCTTACCTTGGTGATGGGTTTGTTACTGTTGTCTGTTTTCTGTTGGGGAATTCAGGTATGATTCAGAGAAGGAATAATACTACCTGAACTGTCTAGGCTGTTGCTAGGTTGCACATCAGAAAACACAGGGCCTGGGTTGTTTTCTTTTGTGTGGGGAGAGAGCTGGGACAGCAAATGGCTTGTAATTGTGTTATTCCTCTAGACCTGTAGTTACAAACTAGTTATTCTTCCTTTGCCTGCCTTTCAGAATTCCCCTTTGAACTGCATTATTTTTCACTTATTCTGTAAGAGTAGAGAGAAATAAAACATCAGTACCACCTTGTCTTGGCTAGAAGTCCTAAACTAACTAAAAGCTTATGTTTTATAACTTATATTGTTATTTTTCAAAATCAGATGATTTTTGTTTGTGTGCATTTATTTCAGGACTCTTCTGTTTTGATTCATCAAGTTTGCCTCTTATCTCCCTCACTGTGATACCTTTATTTCATTCTATAAGAAAAAAATTGTGCTACTGCTGTGGCGGCTACTTGTCTATATTCTGCTGATAAATGCTTGAACAAATAACGTTGTCCTCTGGTTTATTTTCCCATCTGTAAAATGAGATTCATTTAAAATCTGTCTTTGTAATGTTACTAAACAAACCATGACTGATGTGAAAAGTGTAAACTAGCCAGTAAGGGACACTGTTCAGAAGATTCTCTAAGAATCTGAACCAGAGATTTAGAATATCTCACCGTGTGACATCAGGTTGACTCTTCAGTCTTCTCCTTGTCGACTTCCTATTCTGTAATTCATTTTTTAATGAATGAGTCTACCAGTTTTCTTTGATTTTGAGTATTATGTCAGGTGTAAATAAATGCTTGAAATGCAGTTACAGACACAAAATCGATCTGTCTACCTACTTACCTACCACAGACACGTATGTATATAAGCATTTTATGTGACTTTGCAATAGTTAGAATAAAATCACTGTCAAATGTGTGACCAAATCTTGCTTATTAACTCTGATGGCAAAGAGTGGATTGATTTTTATGTACTATGCTATCTTAAGTTTCTAGAGCAGAAGTTCCACGTGTATTCATTGTATTAATAATGAGTAGCAGAAGTAAAAATTTAAAAATTGTGTGTGTTATAGTATGAGTTCCAGTCAATAGAGAAGTATGGCCAAGTAGTTAGAAAGGAGGCGGCCAGTGCGCCGTACCAGCGCTGAGTGTTAGTTAGGTTTGCTTGTATGTGTGTATGTGTGTGGGTGGGTAGCTGGAAAGTCACCATGTGAGTTAGGCTTGAAAGCTTTGTGGATTTCAAGGGAACTGAAGAAAGAGTGTGGTAATTACGGAAATAAGGAAATAAGGGATGAATTCTTGAGAGCAGCAAGCAGCTATCAGAATCTAGATACTGCAGAGTCTCATATTTGAACTTCTTTTGTGCTCTTCTGAACTGTTCTTTTTGTACTCTTACCTACAGTATGATTTGGTTTCAAAGCAATAACAATAAAACAAAAATATCTCAATGTATTTTCTGTCATTTTCTTTTTCATTGCTATTAATTTATTCAGTTTGGAATTTTAGCTTTAAAAACTAAATGAGTCAATAAGCTTTAGCAAATAACATTTAACATGTAATAACAGTTAAAATGTATGAATAAATTACTGTAACAATGCCAAAATATTCTCATAAAATCAAATGAAGCATTACTAATATTTAAAAAAAGACTGAAAGACAATGATATATCAAGACCTGTTTCTTTGGAGTCTCCTTCTTCTTCTTTTTTTTTTTTTTTGCCTTTTGATACAGGGTCCTACCAGGCAGTTCAGGCTGGTCTTGAGCTCACTTTGTAGCCCAGCCTGGTCTAACTTGCAATGATCCTCCTGCCTCAGCCTCCTGAGTGCGGGGATTACAGGCATGTGCCCCTATGCTCAGTTTGGGGTCTGTTTGATGAGTCATTTTCTATAGGAGAAAATAAAGACAACTGGTAAATTTTTCATATGGTATAAGTAATTAAGAGTAAGAGTATCACATTACATTACATGATCATAAATCATATTAAGGTTCTATCACATGGTTTACACTCTCTTCAGATCTGTTCAAATCCTGTAGACATAGAAGAAAAGAGAAAGACAAAGGTGTCTTTTATTATAGAGAAGGAAGTAGCTAATCAATACTAAATCGATTGCTGGGTCTTTCTTCTCCTTATTTTCCTCGTATTATTGGCTGAGACACACTCTGTCTTGTTTTTTTTTTTTTTTTTTGTATTTTATGACAATATAGTAAGTTAATACACTGTGTATTCTTATGTTGCTATGTTCATAGAATTTACTCAGAGTACCTGACACAAACAGAAAAGATTCTTTCTTACAAACAAGAAACAAATCGATATTACCACAAAAATTTCACTGAACTAAGGAAAGCTAGTCTATCAGAACCTAAAAAATGTGAGAGTGATTCAATCACTCATCTAAAAACTGAAAGAGCTATTATTCTTATCATTCTGGGAATAGTGAAAAAAACGACTCACATTTTATCACTCAATTTGAACTTGGAATCTGATTGGATGCACTGTGCTTGTTGGCAAGGAGTGCCTGTAATAGATGAGTTATAAACATTCTGACTTAAGCAGTGCAATGAAAAGATTCAGGACTGCTTTACTGCTTTACTTCTATTTAGGAAAATAGAAAGATAAAGGGATGCCATCACATCATATTTTGCATTTCTAAAGATTGAAATGCAAATGCAATATGTTCTTTATTATACTAACTCAAATGTTCTCCTCTTAAAATGGCAAAATTGATCAACCAATGTAGGCTAACGCATTTATCTGCCTTAAGAATTGGTTTTATACTTTTAAAATGTCAACGTGTTGTCTCTTATCTAACTTCTGAAGGAAATAATTATTGAAATGATACACAATGTCTGGGTTCCTTCTCTTCATTAGTTTTAAAATGATACTAATCTCTATGATCTCCATTGGCTAATTTGTTACAAAGAGAAATCAGTCTAATATTTGGTGAATGAAACCTTAGAACTTGAATTAATCAATTTAGCTGTGGAGTTTGAATTATTAGAATCTTTTACTTGTTCCTTGTATTTTCTCAAAGCTCTCTGGCATTCTGTGATTTTCTCTATCAATTTTCCTTTCATTGTTATGTCCACTACACAATAATTTTTATTTTAAAGAGAATTATTTTCCTTTACTTCATCTTACAGCCACTGAATTGTTATTTTTCTGGTTCCTTTTACTTTTAAGAGATCTTTCCTTTCATGACTGCTAGCTGTGATCCTGTCGTTAAGGTTGGAAAGTCTGTTTTCAGTTTCTTTCAAGTGGTTGTTCCAGCTTTCGATTGACTTTTTAATTTCCTGGGTATCTCACTGAATCGGTCTCATGCATTGTAATTCCTTTCTATATTGTTTAATCAAGGTTTCCATCATTTTCGTATGCTCCTCTTTTTCATCTGTGTCTTCTTTAGATATGTCACTTACATTACATTACATTACATGAGCAATTCTTTCATTATGTTTGTGATTTCTTCTTTTACCAGAGAGATTGTTTCTGATATGATTATTTTTACAGCCTCATGAAGTTGCTTCTTTACTTCAGTTGCTGTCCTCTTGCAAATTTCAGGTGTGACTTAACCTTTTCTTTTGTAACTGTATCTCCTAGACTTGTTCTGTGTGGGCTAGATGTCTGAGATTGTCTTTTGCTCCTTCATTTTGACATTCTACTGGGTTCATCCCAACAAGCCAGTTGTGGGGTCCCAAGCACTCCCCATGTGGGCTGCTCCTCTGTAGTGTAGGGAAATGGAACAAGCATCTGAATTTCTCTAAACTCAGATTCCCAGGGTGGTAGCAGGGCATGGGGCAGGCTTCTCCAGACCCGTTTCACTACACTGGGGCTTCCCCAGTGGCCCAGGGGTGTGTGGTGGGGAGGCTGCTTCTTCTGTCAGCCTGGGTGTCTACAAAGTGACCCCTGCAATGGTGGCAAACACACAGGGGTGTGTTTGTCTGAGTCTCCTGATGGATGATGGCTGCCTGAAGGAAGCAAGGGTCTCCAAGAGTGGCCTGCTGGTGTAGGAGGCTTACCTGGCTACATATCCCTGCCCATGCTGGCTGCCTGTGGGAAGCAAGCCTTACAGCGATTTCATTATGTGTGAAGATATGGACATCTATTTTGAAGACAGCAAGACATTATAGTAGCAATTGTTGATTTCCTATTGTCTAGTTTTGAAGTGCCATAATGCTTTCATTCTTTTGTTTTGATAGGTTTTATACTATTTTGTTTTGTTTTATTGTGTGTGAAAGTATAGTGGACAACTATTTCAAAGAACACAAGACACATGGTAGTCACTGTTGATTTCCCATTGTCTTGTTTTGAAACCTTGTGCTGCTTGTATTGTTCTGTTCTGGTTTGCTCTGTTCTGTTCTGTTTTGTTTTATTCTCTTTAAAATAAAAAAAAGAAGAAAAAAAATAGAAAGAAAATAGTTTCAAATCACACTAATAGGAGAGTAACAATAATTAACACACTGCACATTGTTATCTTCATAGTAGTTACTCAGAATACAAGATACAGGCATGAAACAATGTCCAGTCAATATTAACACATATCTTACTTTTCAATGAACTGAGAGAAAGTAGTTTTATAATTATCTTAACTATTTTTTGTGTGTATAAGTATATATATATATATTTTTTTTCCTTTTTTTGCTCCTTCCTTTTTTGGGGTCTTATTTACTCATTTAGCTTCTCACACTAGTGAACAAATGATATGTTACAACTATGGGTCTGATTTATTTCACTTGTGAATATGATCCCAAGTTGCACCACTTATGTGCACCTATGTCTATAGCAGCACAATTTGTAATAGCTAAATTTTGGAAACCATCCAAATGCCCATCAACTAGAATAAAAAACATATGGTTTTTTTAATGTAATGGAATACAAATTTAAGTATTTTATGTAATAATAAATACATAATATTGTCAGTTCAAAATACATTCCACATGCTAATAAAACAATATCTTATATTTTAGTTGACTCTTTAAAATCCAGTGTATAATTTTATCCTTGTAGCACACTCAACTTGAAAGTTAAATTTTGTTAAATGAACTACTTAATCTGTATTTAGATGTTATAAGATTTGTAGTTGAAAAAGAGGATTCAAATATCCAAGATGTTCTGATACAGGACAAATAAGAACTTGTCTTAGTGAAAATAGAAACTAAAACCGAGTCTACAGTACAGAATCACAGGTAACTTTGTGAGACAACACTGATACAAAATCAGATAGCTTCCTTTAACAAAGAAAATTTTATTCCAGTTGCTGGTGTGGTTTAGGAGTTCCTAATTTTCCACTGTTGTTTAAACAGTCTCCTAATGTAACATACAAATCCGCAACTATTTTTGTCATTGGAGACATCCTGGCATTCCCTTTGTTGTTACAACTGTACCTGGTCCTTGCAATAACACAGGCAGCTAGGCAAAGGTGTATTCTACATATTTGCAAGAGAAGTCAAAGGAAAAGACCTATCTTCCCCATCAGTGGGTGACAGGTCACGGATTAGAGTCTAAGAATTCCCCCACCACATCTTTTCCCTCTGAGGGTCGCTTTTGTGTTTCAATTCAAAATATGTTTTTAAATATTTTCCAAAAATTGGAATCAAATGTTTGATACATTAAATAAAACTAAGTCAAATAAAACATCCTCATTCTGTTACTGCTGAGTGGTGCCTCATTGAGTGAGTCTGCCACCTTGTTTAACCATTCACCCACTGAAGCACGCGTACACTGTTTTCATTCTTTGCCAGTGTGAATATTTGCATATGGGGCTTTGTGGACACTTGCTTAATTCCTCCAGGGTTTAAGAGTTAGAAAGCTGAGTCATCTGGTAACTATGAAAACTGCTGAGTTGTCTGTCGGAGTAGCTGTGTGATTTTACGTTTCCACCTGAAACACGTGAGAGTGCCAGTTGTTCTGTACTCTCAGCAGCCTTGGGTATGGGGAGCAAATTTTACCTTAGTCACCATAACATGTGTGGTATAGTGCATTTCCTTCACGGGGATTGACCTTGACTATTATTTCATGTGTTTATTTCCATTTCATATATCCTTTTTGGTGACAAGTATCTAAACCTCTTACAGAACTTACAGAACTGGTACCCTGTATCTTTGTGGGAGACAATGTTATCAGAATACAGTATTTTTGCAGAGGTTTTTTTTTTTTTTTTTTTTTTTTTTTGCTTTTAGTCTGAGAGGCTCTAGTCATTTTCCAAGTTATTTAGGTCAGTACCATTGTCCAATCTCCCTAACCCTTAGGACAGTTATTTCATACATGTGTAACACAGTTAAACTGTTATATTCTTCACTTCATTCTGAGCTTGTCCACTCTACTAAATTATTTTCTAAAAGTATATATATATTTAGATTTGTTCTTTGGGGTTTAAAGTTCTGTGAGTTTTGGCAAATGCAAATGTACCCATTATAGCATGAAATAGTTTTGTACCTGTGTAACACTCTCTAACTCTCATTCAACTCAAATAATGGTGTGTTTACTTTTACTACATTTTCGTCTTCTCCGGAATATCTTATGATTGAAACTTTTAAGACTAGTTCCTTTACTTAGTAATGTGCACTTTTGATTCATCCACACTTTTAAAATTAAAAAAAATAAAATTAATATGACATATTTGGGAGGCACAGAGTAATGTTTTGCTAGACTGTATAATGGTGGAACAGAGTACTGAGTTTATTCACTAGCTCAGTCATTGTAGTGGTTGATTGATTATGTCAACTTCAGACATTTAGAAGCTTAACTAAATGGGTTGAGCAACTATATACCCAAGGGTGTAGAAGACCCACTGTAGGGTGGCTCATCACCTGGAGGTATACAAGGGAGGAGGAAGGACAAATGCATTCCATTCTTGGGAGAAGCTCCAGTCTTCCCCCTTGGTTTGGACCTCGTCTCCTGGCTTCCAGTGTAGACTCTCCAGCTTTCCAGCATAGACTCTTCAACCTTTCATCCTAGAGCCTTTGGTCTTCTGTCGCAGACCCATCAGCCTGCTGGT
Source organism: Cavia porcellus (assembly GCF_034190915.1). NCBI lineage: Eukaryota > Metazoa > Chordata > Mammalia > Rodentia > Caviidae > Cavia > Cavia porcellus. The sequence goes on from NW_026947493.1 coordinate 44,754,856, forward strand.
GTGGACTTGCACAAGATACTAGGGTGAACTCCAGACCTTGGGTTGAATCCTTCGGCCTCCAGTGTGTAGACACCCTCTGCAGGTTTCCTCATTGGACTCTGTGGCTGACCGTTGTAAGCCAATCTTGTTGTTTCTTTTACATCTGTATATCTCGTGTTATATCTGTTCTCTCTAGTAAAACCCTGACTAATATAGTCATTATCATTCTTTGGGATGAGAATATTCAAAAAATCTTATCATCTATCTATTTTTAAATATGCAATATAATATTGTTAACTATAATTACCCATTTGTGGAGTTGCACACAGAAATGTACTTCTCCTAGGTATCTATGACTCTGTGACTGTTAACCAACCTCTCCTTATATCCCCTTTCCTGCTATACTTTCTAGCCTAGGTAATCATTATTCTACTCTATATTTCTATAAAAATTACCCTTTTAAAGATTTCAAATACAAATAAAATCATATGGTATTTGCCTTTCAGTGCCCGACTTATTTCACATACTCTTATGCCCTTCAGTTTCATTCTGCTCATTCAAATCCTTGTGTGGCTTGGTAACGCATTTCTTTTTGTCAACAAGTAGTATTGCACTGTTTGGATGAGCCGCAATGTTTGTCTTTCATGTACTAAAGAACATCTTGGTTGCTTCTACTTTTTGCAATTACAAACAAAGCTTTTATAAACATTTGTGTGTAGGATTTTGTGTGGACAAAGTCTTCAAATCAGTTGGATAAACACCTGGGAGTACAATTGCTGTATCATATGGTCAGACTGTTTAACTTTGTAAGAAACTACCGAGTGATCTTCAAAATGGCGGCATCATTTTTTATTTCTAGCAGCAATGAATGAGTTTCTGTTGTTTGATCTTGCCTAGCAATTTGTATGGTCACTTTTTGAATTTTAAGGTATCGCCTTAATTGAATATGACAGATGACCTCAGAAGAGGGAGGGGTGCCAGGGTCAGATGCACACACATTGAGAAAAGTCCATGTGAGTTCACGGGGAGAAGCCATCTTTAAGCCAAAGAGAAAGCCCTCCACTGGAAACAAATATGCCGACAACTGTCCTCATTTGGGCTTTCATCTTCCAGAGCAATGTACAAATAAATTTCTGTTATTTGAGCCACCAAGTCTGTGATATTTGTCTCCACAATCTGTAAAAAAACTAATACACAAAGTTTCAAAGATTTTCTTCTGTACTTTCAAGAAAGTCTTTGTCTTTATATTTTATATTATGATATATGGTCCATTTTTAGTAAACTTTTACGATGAAGTTTTAAATCTATGGCGAGGGTCCTTTATTTGTATTTGTTTATTTGGATATAGATATGGAGTTGTATTAACAGTCATTATTGAAAAACCTCACCCTTCTTCCACTGAATCACTTTTGCACTTTTGTTAGAAAAAAGTTGAGTATATTTGGGTAGAATCAGTATTATTTTACTATTTAGATAAGTGAATGTGAATTAATGATTAAGACATTATCAATATTAACTCTAAAGCTGTAAGTCAATCTTTATTGCCCATTAAATCACTTATCTCCATGTTGAATTTTGTAATTGTGATTAGATCAACCCATTCCTTAAAAAGAGAATATTTCAACTTAAGAAAAATGCCAATGATTTATACTAGCCTTTGGGAATTCAAGTTCCATACCAAAATCTTATGTATGATTTTTGATTCACCTATAGGAAATTACAAAAGCTTTAAGTGGCTTTAACTAATGGCAAACTGCTCTCCCCACACCAGCCCTTGTACACAGTGGTGCACTGAAGACTCTGGGGGGAGTTGCAGTTAGAGTTTCAGTACCCCCCCACACCCCCACCTCAAATGCTGAGGATAAAGCACAACGGTATCACATTTGCATTTCTAGTCCATTTGCCTTCATTCTGAGACCTTTCTGGGGAAGGAGAGGGGAAGCCTCGAAGATATCCTGGCATTTCTGACCCTTTTGCCTCTCAGGAAATTTCAAATGAGGAGAATATTTTGTTCAGGGCTCTGTGGCCAATGTGATGACCACTCACCTGCTGCTGTGTGGGCTAACAGATATGCCCCTCTTCTGATGCTGCTCCATGGGGAAAGGGAGCACTGAGGAGACACAGTGTACCTCCCTTCTCTTTATGGCCTCTTCCTCACACTATCAGAGTAAGTGAATAAAGGCTTTGCTTCTACTTTCAATTTGATTTACAGTCTCGATGGGTGATACTGACACTCATGGCTCTCTACCAGCTTTTTTAAAATGGTTCTTTCTTGAAAACTGTTAAATTATTAAATGGAGTATACAGTGTGTGTATACATACTATGTACTTTCTGATATTTATATATCCATACATTCACCCATCTTTCTATCTATATCTAGTTCTCTGAGATATTTCAATGGGTCTTATTAGTTGTGGTTTGAAGATGGAATCTCAGTTTGACAGCTTTTGGGCGTACTGAGATCTCTGAAATCCCATATCTGAAAATAAATGACCATTTCAAATTTTAAAGCCAAAAATGTAATGCTATGACAATCATAGCTACTTACAATACATTAACAAAGCTGGCCTTATGCAAAGCAAATGATGGGCATCCATTAAGCTTTGCTCATAACTATGGCCTACATCTCAGTATTTCTTAAACTTCTCTAAGTGTGAATTATCTGAATTGCTGGAAGCTACCCCAAGATAGCTGAAGGCTTTACAAGAAAAGAGACTGGTGTTGTACTTAGGGGTTGTACACAGAGAACAACTAGGATTAGGACATGGAGTTTATAATATTTTTATAATGGTCACTGGAGGTTAACACAGGAAAATGCAGGAAATCTATTCGCAACACCAAAGACATAGATTATTTAGTCGAGAACCTAAACCCTACGGCAAATGTCCCACATGAGTCCAGATAAAAATCTACAGCTCAGGACAATGCCTCCCATGAGTCCAACTGAGGTCCAGAGCCCACAAGAAGGACTCATGCCAGTCTCTTTTATGGGTTGGTGCTGGGAAGACCCAAGGGTCAGCAGTGGAAGCCAGAAAGTCTATGCCAGCAGGACGAAGGAGCTGTGCTAGTGGGATGAGGGTTCTACACTGGAACCGAGAAGTCACACTCACAACAAAGACCAGGGCTATTGTGAAGGCACCACAGATGTCCTCAGCGACATGGAGCCCCGAGCTCCTCCAATGACATGCACAGTCGGGTGCATGCCAGGAAGCAGCGTGACGAGTTCATCCTGGAGACCAGGCTGCACATGTCTTCCCCTCCAGAGCCAGGAAGCAATGCTCCATGTGAGGACCAAAGCTTCTCCAGGAGAACCAACAGCTCAGACAGCAACTCATAGGAGAACCCACAATGCTTCCTTAACGCCTCAACCCTCTCACACCTCCCTTCTTTTCCACCTATTTTTCTTGGCGACTTTTCTCAGGTGGAGCATCTTTACTCAAAGCCATGCTGATGTAATCCGGCTGGCGTTAAGTTGACCACCAGATTTTAATCCATAACAGCTGGGGATTGTTTTACTCTTTCAATTTTTAATTTTTTTTAATACATGTTTTTCAGTCGTAATAATTAGAGTAGTCCATGTATACAACATATCTTAATTCTTTTTTCATTCCTTTCCCCTCTTTCTTGCCCCCCTTCATCCTTTAGTCCTCTTTTATAAAATATCTATCTCCTATATCTACCTTTTATCTTGTTGGCTGTTTATTTATATTTTTAGTTTCTCAAATAAGAGAAACCATGTGATATTTAAGCTTGTGTGTCCGGTTAATTTCACTTAAAATTATGGCCTCAGCGGTCATCAATTTTGTTACAAATGGCACTTTTATTCTTCTTTATGAAAGAAGAACACACCATTGTACATAAAGATCACATATTATTTATTAATTTATCTTTTGTTGGGCATATAAACCACTTCCAAGAGTTAAATAATATACATTGTGCTGCTATACATGTGTATATTCATACATCACTGTAATCTGATACTTTAACTCTTTTTGGGAAGATATCCAGAAGATGAATAAATGAGTCCAATGGAATTTCTACTTTTAATTTTTTGAGGATTCTTGATTTTCATAATAGTTGTACTAGTTTAAATTCCCACCAGCAGTGTAGAAGAGTTTCTTTTTCTCCCTGCAGTCTGGCCAACATTTGTTATTATTTGATTTCTTTTTTCATTATTATTTGATTTCTTGATGATAACCTCTTTTTCTGTGCAATCTTAATATTGTTTTCATTTGCATTTCTCTAATGGCCAGCAACATTGAACAACTTTTCCTGTATTTATTGGCCATTAATACTTCTTCAATAGGTTCTGGCAAGGCTTTCTGAACAGAACCCCAATAGCAAAAAAAAATAGAGGAAAAAGAAAACCTATAGAATAGGAAAAACTATTTTTCAGCTAATCTTTGGAGAAAGGATGAATATTTAAAATACATAAGGAACTCCAAAAAATTAGACCCCTTTAAAAAAAAAAGACCTGGTCAAAAAAGAACAACTAAAATCAATAAACACTTCTGGGAATTATTGTGGTTAGGTGCCTAGAGCATTTTTGTCATCAGAGAAATTTTGGTAGCCTTGGGCAGACTTGTAGGTTTATAGATATTTTACAGTACCAATCCTTTCCTTTCTGCCTTGAATTCTATTAAATTATTATAAAAGTCACAAATGAAAACACTGAGCATAGTAATATTATTTGATCATGCTTTATCCTTCGTGTTCATTTGATTCTCTGGGTTCCAGCTTGCTATGGTTTGTGTCTGGGTGTCCACCCAAAGTCTTATGCAGGCATGGAGTTTGTGACTGATACATGGTCCAATGCTGGGATTATGGGTGTGAGTGCTAAACCCACGTGGATGTGGCCATCATACAACATAAGGGACAGAAAGAGTCTTCTTGGTGTTCTCCTCTCCTTTTTGCTTTTCTAGTCTTCCACCACTATACACTGTTGCCCTCTGCCATGGGACACTCTACTGTGGAGCCACTCAAGTGTGGCTGAAACCTCCACAAAGTGTGGGCTAAATAAGCCTTTCCTTCCTTAATTTTGGGTGTTGGGTATCTTGTCTCACACATGGTTTAGGAAAATATCTCCATGGTTAAATTTTTCATTTACTTCACTTACATATGAAGAAATTTATAAGGATTCTCAGGAAACTAGTAGTAGTATTATTTTCAGAATTGTATTTCATTTAACTATTATGAGATTTGCATTAGACATAATAAAATCAAGATGGAGTTCTTTATAATTTCACTTTCATATTTTTCCTTCATCATTGAAGTTGCTGAAAAGCATAATCTTCTGATATTTATAATGGTACATCTTTATCATGTCAGGTTTTTTATGGCTCTGACTTGGTGCATCTTTTGCAATCTCTGAAGAATTATGTACAGGGCCGGGCATTTAGCTCAGTGGCCTAAGTGCCTGCCTAGCTAGTGCGAGCTTGTTGGGCTAAATTTTGTTGGAATATTTTTTCCTAATGCTTCAACAGATTCACACAATGGCTGGTGAACTCTCCTTCAAATAGTTTAATAACAAAATCTGGAAAAGATTTGGGCTAACTTTATGTACCAGGTCCAGAGTGTGTCAATTATAATTGATAAGCCTCCACATATTACAAGTAGTCATTTCATCTCTATTGCTAACTGAAATTTAGTTAAAAGCTGTTGTATACATTTATCCAGCTGATACTCCACATATTGTAGCAGTGAAGTTCTCACCAAGAACCAAGTGGAAGGTTTGAACCAAGAATCAGCATTTATTACCCTTGCAGTTCTGGTTGGGATCTTTCCTAAAGAAATCAACCCCTAAAGGCTCAGGCAGGGAGGATTTTTTGAGGTTGCAAAGTGGAAGTACAGAAGCAGAGTCGCTCATCGCTGGGGATTGGTTCTTACAATGTGCATCATAGTGACCAGCCATGTGTCATAGCAACCAGCTGTTTCTGGGAAACAGAAATGACAGAAACTGCAGTAAGCTGGAGGTTACTTGGGCAAAAGAAACTAACAGAAACTGAAGTATCCTGGCGTTTACATTGCTGGGAACCAACAACTTGTCCCTGGGGAGAGGGAGGGTTTTTCTATTATAATATGAATGTGAAAGGGTTTTGGCCCAGAAAGGACACTGTAGCCAGGAAAGCCACAACCGGAAGCAGGAAGCCCCATCTCCCCTGTCCCTAGGAAGTTACCTGTGACGCCATCTTCCCGCCCCTGGAAATTTACATATGGCGCCAAACCTAGGACCAATGGGCTACCTGTGTATCCCTAATGCCCGCCTTAGGTTCCACCCCAAACCGAGGCTATTTACAGGCCCCCACGCCAGGCCACGTGTCCGCTGGAGAGATCACTGGATGCCAGCGGTGAGGGTGCCGATCATCTCTCTCCGTGTTCTCAGAATAAAAGCGGCTTTTTATTTTATATTTCTCATCTTTTGTTAATATTTTTCATCTTTTGGAAATAACCCTAGCAGAATGTACTACAATTCAAACAGAGACACATATTTGCAGTGGCATTACAGAAAAAAAATATTTTGTGAAATATTTATGGAAATGTAAAAGATCAAGCTCTCTTTGACAAAATAGAGGTACTTCAGTATGACAGTAGTACAGAATGATGGGAGAAAGAAAACTTTTCCTGAGGATAAAATCAAGTTCCAGTAAAAATATAATGGTCATTTGCATATCATGCTATCACCCAGCACTTAAAGCAACAGTTAAGGTTTCAAGCGATTTCTGCTTGATTGTTTTTGGTTTTCATAGCTAACCTAATATATCAAATTCAGTCCATAGGCAAGAATCACTGAGAAAAACATGGAAGAATACAAGTGAAGTGAGTGGATAAATGATTTTCATTCAAGACATATGTGTAGTCACCAACTGTAGATTTATTTTCAGTATCAATATGATTATCAGGGGTACTTATCTAGGCCCTGAAGAAAGACCATTTTATACCAAAATGACCAGAAAATGTCAGCAAGGTTGTATGTTAGAGAATTCTACAGTCCTCTATGAGTAATTTGTAATCTTTCTTTTAGTACATTAGTTTTAAAAATAAAAGCAGTACCTAATGTCAGCAGGCATTTAAGAAATTAGCAAAGGAAGAAAGTGAAAAGACTGTCATTTGACTTTAATACTGAGGGTGAAGTTACAGTAATCAAAGCTGTGTGGTACTAGAATGAGATCAAGTGAATAGTTAAGAGAATTCAGAAATATATGCATATATACAGCAAATGGAAAGCTCACTTTTTACAAAAACCATTCAAAGGACAAAAACTGATGTGGTTTTTTTTTTTTTTTTTGGGTCTTTTTTCATTTTTATCGGTACCAGGGATCAAACTCACGACCACACACTTGCAAGGAAGGCACTTATGCTGCTGAGCTAAATCCCAGTCCCCAAAACTGATGTTTTTTAGACAGGATCTCATAATGTTGCCTAGACTGGAATCAAACTCCTGGCCTCAAGTTGCTCCTTCTACCTCGGTCCCCTGAGTATCTGAAATTACAGGAGTGAGATTACATTGTGCATACTTTTTAGAAAATTTAGCGTGACAATGAGGTAGTAAATATTGATAAAAAATAAAGACTTACTTAGATATTTCCTAGTATTTTATAGTACAGTAGAGTGACTATAGTCCACTACAGTTTATAATATACAGTATTTCTAAATAATTAGAAAGATTCCAAAGGTTTCCAAACACATAGAAATGATAAATTCTTGAACAAATGGAAATGTTGGTTATACTGATTTAATCATTACATATCCAACATATGTATAAAATTTTTATATCCCATAAATATGTGGAAAGATTATATGTCATTTAAGAATAAAATTATATATGCTACTTAAAATAACATTTAGCCATATATTCTACCATTGTTATGGCTTGTATCTAGATGTTCCCCCAAAGCCTCATGTAGTCATACATGTGGTTTTTCAGAGGTGGCTGGGCCTAGAGTGTGTGATTCTTGGAGCAAGGATGTGATGCTGTAATTGACTCATGGTGTGATACTAGGATTAGGGCTATGAGTTCTGCCCTAGCTAACAGCCAGTAGCCTGAATAAGATAAGGGACAGAAAGAGTGCTGCTGAATGTCACTTGCTTGTTGCTTGCTCCCTTCTGCCTGCACTGACCTGCCACGGATTGCTTGTCTTCTGAGATACCCCCACCATGTCAACCTCCTTAGGAACTAGTCAACTATGGGCTGAACCTCTATGCACTGTGAACCAGATAAACATTTCCTTCTTTAACTTTAGGTGTCAGGTATTTTGTCTAAGCAATGAGAAAAAGTACCTAAGAGAACCACATAGAAAAATTCACTCAAATGGGTCATAAACATAAATGCAAAACTTGAACTTATAAAACTTTCAGGGAAAAAAAACCTAAAAGAAAAAGCGTATTTCATTTCAGATAAACAAGTATTTCTAAGATAAGAACTCAAAGGTATGATCTTTTTAAAAATCAGCAAGTATTTTGACAGTTTTCAATGGGGAAGAGGAAAGGAATATGGAGAGTTGTTTTTAAGTGAGGGTAAGAATTTTAGTTTTACCTTATAGCTGACATAGTTACTGATAACTTTTCTTGCATAGGCCTGTATTTCTGAAAATTTTTATCTTACATATTATTTTCATTATATATTTAATCTATTAGTAACCATTTTGATAAATGAAAGTACACTGGTGACAAAACTGTATGAACTATTGAATTCTTTATTCATTACTAAGCTGAGAAAATTTACCTAAACCAAATTTTGGTGGTGATGTAGAAAAACTAGAACTCTTAAATACTTCAAAGAGGAATAAAATGCTACTATCTTCTTGGGAAGTGGATTGGTAAAAATGTTAAACATTCAAACCAAGTATGATGGCCCAAGTTTGTAATCCCAGCACTAAGAAGCAGAGGCAAGAAGAGCTTGAATATCAGGTCATCCAGGACTAACAGAGTGAGTTTAAGACCATCCTGAGATAAAGAGCAAGACCTCATCTTTAAAAATAAAAAAAAAAAAAATAAAACAAAATCACAAACAAGTTAAACAACCATCTGCATATGAGCCAGCCATTCCACTCCTAGAAAATTACTTGAAAGATAAAAAAAGAATGTGTATAAATGTTCCTGGCTACTTTATTTGCAATGAATTCAAAGTAGAAACAACCCTAAGGTCCATTACCTGAAGAATGAATGGACATGTTGTGATATAGTCACACTGCAGAGTACTACTCAGCAATGAACTAATGATGCACATCATAAGGTATGAACTGCAGAACAATTAGTTGATAATTAAAAGTAATTAAGCAAAAGTGTATGAGCTTATACATGTAAAATCTTAGGAAGTGAAAACTAACATAGAGTATCAGAAATATCAGTGGTAGTTCACGAATTGAGTAGAAAACTGTGGAATTTATAAGGTTCAGAAAAATACTTTCTGAATAGACAAGTTTAATGTTTTGATAATAATGATGGTTTTCTGAATTTATATTTATGGAAAAATCTACTCAACTATACATTTGAATATATGGTATTATCATATGTGAATTACACTGTAATAGACTCTTTTTAAAATTTTTTTTCTTTTTTATTTTTTTTAAATTTTATTTAAGGAGACAAAAGAAAAAAAAGCAGAAAAAGGGTACAAGTTATACAGACTTTCAGAAAAAATAAACAGTAGGAAATCACTAGTTAATTACATATTGTCATCTTAGAAATAGTTGTTGAAGCTACAAAATTAAAGCATATAGAGGGGACTTTCAAATAGTGAGACTGCAAACAGTTTTGTTCGATGATCCAACAAAACTCAGTAATATGGTTATCTATCTTATACACTTAAATATATATGCAGTTATATCTTTTAGAGAACTTTCTTTTCCTTTCTTTTGTACAATGACAATTAGATGCATTTTGGGTTTTATTATTCCCACAGTTTTTATTACTTTTTTTTTTTTTTGAAGAAAGTAAAACCAAATGTGACATACCATGACAGAGTCAGTCAAATCAAAAGGATGAACATAATACATAATGTAAAAACAAAATACAAGGTGATCAACAACGGTTACCATACTTGCTATCTTAAGAATAATTGCCTAAATCATCAGTTATAATAAAATTAAGCAAAACAGTAAAGACTAAGACCAGTAAAACCAAAACACTGGAGACATTAGAGGACTTCAAAAGAAGATAATAGTCAACCAGAATGAGCATCACAATGAATCTTATTGTCTTCATAGTTGTTGCCTATACTTTCAAACTTGGTACTATCAAGCATAACAGAATAGAGGAAAATCAGTCAAAACAAGATGGTGAGAGCAATACAGAGTTTCAAATCAAGTTAATAGGAAATCAAAGTGGGTTACTATAATATATCCTGCTATTTTTTATTTATTTTTCACTTAATTAAAAGGATAAAAATGAAAAAGTAGATAATAAAAAGGAGATTGAGATAAAAAAGAGGGCATAACAACAAAACAGCGCAAGTCAAAACATAGCCATTTAAGCAAAACAGTGTTTCACCACAAGATAATCTCGACATAATAGTAGTTACCATAGTGTCTCTTCCCATAAAATCTTTGGGTATAACTTCGTATACTGTAGCATCAAACATATCAAGACAATGTAAAACCGTTCAAGAGAATGACAGTATTACAGGGTATTTAGAATCAACTAACAGAAAATGAACAATGGTTTCTATATAATCTCCTTGTCTATAAAAGTTTTTGCTTATATTATCACATATAATAAAATCCAATAAGATACAACACGTTAAAACCAATGGAGACAGAAGAACAAAAGCTTGATGGGACTTCAAAACAAGAGGATATTAAATCAGCACTACCTATTATGATGTCTTATTTTCTCCAAAATGGCTGTTCCTACCATCCAACCTTCTCTGCCTCATTTCTGTTGAGCTCTTTTTCTGTCATTAGTTGTCAGTTTGTCCTCTTCATTTTGCTTTCTGCTCCATTCATTGTGGCCTCTCTGCCACTGTTTCTGGAATCTTGGTATTTTCCTTTTTTAGAATATCCTGCAGTAATCTCTGTAGAGTTGAATTGGTGGTTGCAAATTCCCCTAGTTCCTTTTTATCCTGGAAGCACCTTGTTTTTCCATCAATTTCTAGGGACAGTTGTGCAGGACTCTTCTTAAAGTTAATGAATTCCAAAATGAAAAAAGAAAATAAAATCAAATTTTGACTCTGCATCATAAGGCAAATATCAAAATAGATATAAATAATGAAAGATTTAAGAGAAAACAGCCCATTCTAAATAGATGAATAAGAGAACAAAGCAACACATTTAGGATTGTGAAAGAATAGCAAAAAATCTTTGAACTCAAAATTCTATATCCAGCAAAAAAGGAAAAGTAAAGATATTTTTAAATAAGAAAAAAGAATTATTACCATCAGTCAAGCCTCTTGAGAAATGTTAATAGGAAGTCTTCAGATGTAGGAAAATGAAACCACATCAAAATTCAGATTTTCAGGAAGTAATTAAGAATGCAGGAATAAAAATGAACATTTCATAATACTAACAGTGTCAGTTCATTAAGAAGGCAGTATTCATAGTTTCTCTCACCAATTTAAAAATTCATGAAACAATAAAGAAAGGATTAATGGGAGTAATAAATAATTATATAACCATAGTTGATTTTTAACATAATTCAGCAATTGATAAAACTAGATAAAAATCAATTAAACAGATAGAACTGAACAAATCACCATTACTTTGCCCAAAACTACATCAAACTACATATAAAGAACACTCAACAACTTCAGAATAAGCATTCTTTTTTTATTTCATTTTACTTTTTGGTACTGAGGATTGAACTTGTAACCTCACACTTGCCTAGCAGGTGCTTATGCCTCTGAGCTAAATCCCCATCCCAGAATAAGCATTTTTTTTCACATAAACATGATATGTTCACTGAAATGTATTGTATCTTGGATCTTCCAGCAAATCTTAATAAGTTTAAAAGGTTGAAAACATACAGAATATATTCTCTATCATAATAGAATTAAACTAGAAATCAAAAGACATTCAGGAAAACCTTGAAATTATATAGATCCTACTAATTTCTTTTTTTATATATATATATATATATATTTTTTTTTTATTTAAGAGGAAAAAGAGAAAAACACAAAACAAACCAAAGCGGCGTAAGGGTACACGCAATACAGAACTACAAAACAAAACAAAACAAAACAAAACAAAAAACCATAACAGTAAGAAATTACCTGCTAGTAGATTACACACTATTTTCTTGAAAATAGTTCCTCAAATCACAGTATCAAAGAACACAAGGTGGACATTCAAACAGGGAGACTGCAAACAGCTGTGTTCAATGTTCCAAAAACATTGATAAAGTCAGCTATTTAACACCCCCAAACACACTTGCTGTTATATCCGTTAGAGCTCTTTTTCTTTTTTTTTTTTTCCCTCTCTTTTTTACAACAAAATTTACACATCTTGGATTTTATTACTCCTTAGTGCTTATTACTTTCTTTGGGGGGGGGGGGAAGAATACAGTCAAATATGGCAAAACAAAGCTGTCAGTCAATACCAAGGATAGACATAGCACATGGTGTAGAACAGAGTACAAGTTTATCAACAATGGTTATCAACGTTGTCCCTTGTTTCCTTAAAAAGAATTGTCTATCTTATTAGATATTATAAAGTTGGACAAAACAGTAGAGAACAAGACCAATAAAACTTAGGCATTGTAAACATTACAGGACTTCCAAAGAAGACAATAGTCAAACCAGAATGGGTATCTTAGTGAATCTTATTGTCTTCAAAGTAGTTGCCTATGTCTTCAAACTTGATACTATCATATAGAATGGAACAGAGTCTAATCAGTCAAAACAAGATCGTGGGAGTACTACAGGACTTCAAAACAAGTTAATAGGAAATCGAAAAGAGTTACTATTTATATATCCTAATTTTTTTTGAATTTTTTCTTTAATTAAGACAAACATAAGAAATGACTAAATACTTTTTTTTGAAACAATAAGGGGGAGATTGAGATAAAGCAGGACATAACAATATAACAATAGAGGTCACAGCATGACTGTTTCAATAACCTAGTACTTCACCACCTTATAACCTGACTTAATAGTAGTTACCATAGTGTCTTTTTCTTGAAATATTTGGGTAAAACTTCATATACTCTAACTTCAAATATTTTCATATCAAGAAGCCCAGAATAAAGCCTTTCTAATTAATGAGTGAAAACTTTATAAGGCTTCAAGGCCACCTAATGGGGAATCATGATTACCACATATTTTTATATATTTGAATCATTACTTACATTAGGGAAACTATTCGGTATTCACACATGCGAGATTGATTGATTTCACTTATGAGTATGGTCTCAAGCTGTGCCCATTTATTGATAAATATCTCAATGTGATCCTTCTTTATAGCTGAATAATACTCCATTGTATAGAAATACCACAACTTTTTTATCCATTCCTCAGTTGATGGGCACTTGGGTTGTTTCCAAGATCTGGCGATTACAAATTGTGCTGCTATAAACATAGGTGCACATATATCACTGTGGTATGATGCTTTCAGTTCTTCTGGGAATATGCCTAGAAGTGGAATAGCTGGAATAAATGGGATTTCCAGTCCCAACTTTTTGAGAAATCTCCAGACAGATCTCCACAAAGGTTGTACCAGTCTACACTCCCACCAGCAGTGCAGGAGAGTTCCTTTTTCCCCACAGCCTCTCCAGCATTTGTTGTCGGTTTTCTTGATCCTGGCCATTCTTTCAGGAGTGAGATGGTATCTCAGTGTGGTTTTAATTTGCATTTCTCTAATGACCAATGATGATGAGCATTTTTTCATGTATTTATTTGCCATTTGCATTTCTTCATCTGAGAATTGCATATTCATCTCAGATGCCCATTTTTGGATTGGATCTTTGAATTTCGGAGGTCTGAGTTTCTTTAATTCTTTGTATGTTTTAGACAAGAGGCCCTTGTCTGAGAGAGAGTTCACTAAAATCTTTTCCCAGTTTGTGGGTTTTCTTTTCACTATGCTGGAGATTTCTTTTGACATGCAGAAACTTTTTAATAAGAAGTGGTCCCAGTTATTGATTCTGGGAAGTATTTCCCGTGCGGTTTGAGTCCTGTTCATGAATTCTTTACCTACTCCTATGTCTCCAAGGTTTCTACCTATTTTGTCTTCCAATAGATTTAGTGTTTCTGTTTTAATATTCAGATCTTTGACCCATTTAGATTTTAATTTAGTACATGGTGATAGACATGGGTCTAGCTTTAGTTTTCGGCAAATGGAGAGCCAGTTTTTCCAGCACCATTTATTAAAGAGACTGTCGTTCTTCCAGTGAACCTGCTTGGCTCCTTTATCAAAAATAAGGTGGTTGAGTGTGTTCGTAGTTGTGGTTGTATCTTCTAATCTATTCCACTGATCTTCAGCTCTGTTTTGATTCCAGTACCATGTTGATTTTACTACTGTTGCTTTGTAGTATAACTTCAAGTCAGGGATTGTGATGCCTCCTGCTTTGTCTTTGCTGCTTAGAATTGCCTTTGCGATTCTAAGTCTCTTCTGGTTCCAGATGAAATTTAGGAGTGATTTCTCTAGATCTATAAGGTATGTTGATGGTATTTCTATTGGGATTGCATTGAATCTGTATAACAGTTTTGGGAGAATGGCCATTTTCACAATGTTTGTTCTTCCTATCCATGAGCAAGGGATGTCTTTCCATTTTCTGAGACCATCTTCAATTTCCTTTTTCAGTGTATTATAATTTTCACTGTATAAGTCTTTCACTTCTTTCGTAAGAGTAATTCCTAAATATTTCATTTTTTTGCTTGCTAATGTGAATAGTCCAGTTTCTCTTATTTCCCTCTCTGTAATTTTGTTGTTCGTGTATAGGAATGCTATTGATTTCTGAGTATTGATTTTGTATCCAGCCACATTACTGAATTTATTTATTGTATCTAAGAGTATTTCAATGGAGTTTAGGGGGTCTTCTATGTAGAGTATCATGTCATCTGCAAACAATGATAATTTAACTTCTTCTTTTCCTATCTTTACCCCTTTTATTTCTCTTTCTTGCCTAATTGCTCTGGCTAGTACTTCCAGTACTATATTAAATAGGAGTGGTGATAAAGGACATCCTTGTCTTGTACCCGATTTTAAAGTAAAGGCTTTCAATTTTTGGCCATTTAGTATGATGCTGGCTGTTGGTTTGTCATAAATGGCCTTTATTATATTGAGGTAAAGACCATTTATTCCAATTTTCTGTAAAGTTCTTATCATGAATAAGTGTTGGACCTTATCGAAGGCTTTTTCTGCATCTATAGAGATGATCATGTGATTCTTATTTTTGGCTTTATTGATATGGTGGATTACATTTATTGATTTGCATATGTTGAACCATCCTTGCATTCCTGGGATGAATCCCACCTGGTCATGGTGTATAATCTTCTTGATGATTTGCTGGATCCTATTTGCCAATATTTTATTGAGGATTTTTGCATCTGTGTTCATTAGGGAGATCGGTCTATAGTTCTCTTTTATAGTTGGGTCTTTCTCAGGTTTTGGTACTAGAGTAATATTTGCTTCCAGGAATGACTTAGGAAGGATTGCTTCCCTTTCAATTTCATTGAATCGTTTGAGGAGTGTCGGCATTAGGTCTTCTTTATATTTCTTGTAGAATTCTGCAGTGAATCCATCTGGGCCTGGGCTCTTCTTGGTGGGCAAGGACCCAATTACATTCTCAATTTCATTAGCAGAGATTGGGTTATTCAACAGTTTTATATCCTCTTGATCTAGCTTTGGTACTTCATATGCTTCTAAGAATCTGTCTATTTCTTCTGTTTTATCAAACTTTTGAGAGTAGAGGTTTTCGAAATAGGTGTTGATGATCCTCTGTATTTCTATTGGGTCTGTAGTGATTTCTCCTTTTTCATTTCTTATTGCATGAATTTGAGCTTTTTCTTTCCTTTTTTTAATAAGGTTGGCTAGGGGCTTATCGATTTTATTTATTCTTTCAAAGAACCAACTCTTTGATTCGTTGATTCTTTGGATTGTTTTCTTAGTCTCTATTGCATTGATTTCTGCTCTGATTTTTATAATTTCCTCTCTTCTTTTGGCTTTGGGCTTGACTTGCTCTTCTTTTTCTAGCTGTTTGAGGTGTAGCATCAAGTTATTTATTTGTATTCGTTCTGTTTTCCTGATGTGGGTACTCAGTGCAATAAATTTTCCTCTCAGAACGGCTTTCATTGCATCCCACAGATTCCGGTAAGTTGTATCTGCATTTTCATTTTCTTTTAGGTATTGTTTAATTTCTTCTTTAATTTCTTCTGTGACCCACTGATTACTCAAGAGTGTGTTATTTAGTTTCCATGTGTTTGCGGAATTTTTGCAGTATCCTTTGTCATTAATTTCTAATTTCAGAGCGCTATGATCCGATAATATGCAAGGGATGATTTCAACTCTTTTGCATTTGCTTAAATATATTCTGAGAGCTAATATATGGTCTATTTTAGAAAATGATCCATGTACTGCTGAGAAGAATGTGTATTCTGATGTTGTTGGGTGGAACATTCTGTATATGTCTATCAAACCCATTTGTTCACAGGTGTGATTCAGTTCTGTTATTTCTTTGCTCATTTTCTGTCTGGTTGATCTGTCCCTTGGTGTCAGTGGTGTATTAAGGTCTCCTGTTACAATTGTGTTACTGATAATTTGAGTTTTCATTTCTGTTAATAATTGTTTTATATAACTGGGTGCTCTGGAGTTTGGTGCGTATATATTTAAGATAGTTATCTCTTCCTCTTGGAGTTTTCCCCTTACGAGTATGTAGTGACCTTCTTTGTCCTTTATGGTCATTGTTGGTTTAAAGTTCACGTTGTCTGCAAACAGAATGGCTACTCCTGCCTTTTTTTGGATTCCTGCTGCATGAAGAATTGTTTTCCATCCTTTGACTTTCAGTCTGTGAGTATCTTTCTGGGTTAGATGGGTTTCCTGTAAACAGCATATGGTTGGATTTTGTTTCTTGATCCATTCTGCTAGTCTGTTTCTTTTGATTGGTGCATTGAGACCATTTACATTAATGGTTATTACTGTTAAATGCTGGTTAATTGTAGGAATGTTATCTCTCTGCTGTTGCATCTTTATCTTTCGGTTCTGTTTAATTATTTGCTTTGCTTAGTGGTTTTTTCCTTTGTGTATCTAAACTGTCTTTCAATATTTTTTGCAGGGTTGGTTTGGTGTTCATGAAGTTCTTCAGCTGTTCTTTGTCATGGAAGTATCGTATTGCACCATCTATTTTGAATGATAGTTTTGCAGGATATATCAGTCTTGGTTGGAAATCATTTTGCTTTAGGATCTGGAATACTTCACTCCATGCTCTTCTTGACTTTATTGTTTGTGCTGAGAAGTCTGCTGTGATTCTGATAGGTTTTCCTTTATAAGTGATTTGTCTTTTCTCTCTGACAGCTTTTAATAATCTATTCTTGTGTTGGATTTCTGGGATGGTGACTATTATATGTCTGGGTGTAGTTTTATTTTGGTTATGACTGTTTGGAGTTCTATATGCTTCACTGATCCTGATGTCAGTTTCTGATCTCATGCTTGGGAAATTTTCAGCTATTACTTCTCTAAATATCCTCCTGACATCCTTCATGTTGTCTCCCTCTCTTTCATTAATCCCTATCATTCTTATGTTATTCTTCTTTGCATCGTCTTGCAGTTGTTGAATTGTTGTTTCCTGGTTCCTTGTTATTTTCAAAAGATCTTTCCTTTCCTGTTCACTAGCTGCAATCCTGTCTTCAAGGTCTGAAATTCTATCTTCACTTTCATTAAGGCGGTTTTTACAACTTTCAGTGGAGTTTTTTATTTCCTGTATATCTCTGTGCATCTGCATTATGTATTCTGTTTGTTTCTTATATTGCTCGTCTACGGATTCTATCTTTTTGTTTAGTTCCTCCAATTTTTTATCTGTGTTTTCTTTAGATATATTTAGAATCTCTTTCATTTCTTTTATCATTTCTTCTTTTATCTGGGAGATTATTTCGAGTTTGAATTTCTTTAAAGCTTCCTGGAGTTGCTTGTCAATTTCAGTGGCTATTGTGTCCGATATATGAGGTGGATGGGATATATTTTCTTCTATATACATCGCTCCTAGGGTTTCTTGAGATGGGCTGGAGGTTTGAGGTTGTAATTTGGTCTTTCGTTTTGTCATTTTCCTATATTTCTGTGTTTCAAGTGTTATTTGAAAGCTTCCTCAGGATCTGTTGAAAATCCCCTTCTATGTTTGGAGCTACTGGGACTCTGGCGCCGCGCTACTCCAAGCCATTAGGCCTACAGAACCAGTGGCCCTCCTCTGCCTGCTCAGAACTCCGCAGTTCCAGACAAGCTGGGCCTCAGAGACACTGTGCGCCCACCTGCCCCTTGGAAGCTCCACAGTTCTTCAATCGCAGCCAGGTTAGGGTACTCACCACAGGCCGCAGTGCTTCAGGAACCTGTGGACCCTCCCTGGTTGCAGAGATATCCACAGTCCTCCAGACACGCAGAGAGGCCAGTGAGGGCACCCCAGATCTGCCCAGCTCCTCCTCTGCAGACCTATGGCCAGGCGCGGCTGCTAAACAGGCTGGGCTAGGCTGGTAGTGTGGGCCAGCCCACCTATCGGGCGCTCAGCAGGTCTCCAAATGAATCCGGGAATGGGGAGGCTGATGTGGAAGCCTCAAACCCACCTCTCTCCTTCACTGCACCTGGAAGCCTGAGGGAACTCCAGCAGTCTGGGCGCAGAAATCCAGAGTCCTCCAGACACGCAGAGAGGCCAGTGAGGGCACCCCAGATCTGCCCAGCTCCTCCTCTGCAGACATGGCCAGGCGCGGCAGCTAAACAGGCTGGGCTAGGCTGGTAGTGTGGGCCAGCCCACCTATCGGGAGCTCAGCAGGTCTCCAAATGAAGCCGGGAATGGGGAGGCTGATGTGGAAGCCTCAAACCCACCTCTCTCCTTCACTGTACCTGGAAGCCTGAGGGAACTCCAGCAGTCTGGGCGCAGAAATCCAGAGTCCTCCAGACACGCAGAGAGGCCAGTGAGGGCACCCCAGATCTGCCCAGCTCCTCCTCTGCAGACCTATGGCCAGGCGCGGCAGCTAAACAGGCTAGGCTAGGCTGGTAGTGTGGGCCAGCCCACCTATCGGAAGCTCAGCAGGTCTCCAAATGAAGCCGGGAATGGGGAGGCTGATGTGGAAGCCTCAAACCCACCTCTCCCCTTCACTGCACCTGGAAGCCTGAGGGAACTCCAGCAGTCTGGGCGCAGAAATCCAGAGTCCTCCAGACACGCAGAGAGGCCAGTGAGGGCACCCCAGATCTGCCCAGCTCCTCCTCTGCAGACCTGTGGCCAGGCGCGGCAGCTAAACAGGCTAGGCTAGGCTGGTAGTGTGGGCCAGCCCACCTATCGGAAGCTCAGCAGGTCTCCAAATGAAGCCGGGAATGGGGAGGCTGATGTGGAAGCCTCAAACCCACCTCTCCCCTTCACTGCACCTGGAAGCCTGAGGGAACTCCAGCAGTCTGGGCGCAGAAATCCAGAGTCCTCCAGACACGCAGAGAGGCCAGTGAGGGCACCCCAGATCTGCCCAGCTCCTCCTCTGCAGACCTATGGCCAGGCGCGGCTGCTAAACAGGCTGGGCTAGGCTGGTAGTGTGGGCCAGCCCACCTATCGGGCGCTCAGCAGGTCTCCAAATGAATCCGGGAATGGGGAGGCTGATGTGGAAGCCTCAAACCCACCTCTCTCCTTCACTGCACCTGGAAGCCTGAGGGAACTCCAGCAGTCTGGGCGCAGAAATCCAGAGTCCTCCAGACACGCAGAGAGGCCAGTGAGGGCACCCCAGATCTGCCCAGCTCCTCCTCTGCCCTTTCCCTTTTTCTTTTTCCTCAGTTTCCTCCTAGGTCACGAGAATCCCTCCTGCCTCATCTGCCCCTCTCCATATTGTCAATTTCCAGCCTCTGAGTTGTTTTTCCCAGAGAGGCTCTCCACCCAGCTACCTATCAAGCTGCCATCTTCTTGCCTCTCCCTCAGTGTTTTTTTAATTTTATGTGAAGAAAAGTTATTAGTCTGACCAAAGAGGAAAAAATACTGCAGAAGGATTTCTTTTAATCACAATAGCTAATTTCCATGTCCTAGCATACCCATGCTGTGAAAATTCATGTCCCGAAGATTGACCCTTAGTAAAAATGGCACATAAGAAGAAAATGACACTACTTATTCTGCTAGTGTATTGTGTACTGTTTTTATCATCTTACTTCTTGTTAAAAAAAATTAAGAAATTTAGCTGAATGATTTACCTGACTTTTATAAGCAGTTCATGCATGGAATAGCACCCACATAAGAGACAGGAAGAGTGCTCCAGTGTGCTCAAAAAAGGGGGCTGGCTTTCTAGAAAGGAAAGAGCTGAAGAAAGCAGAAACTGGCCATGAAAGTACTTTGGTTGCTTCTTAATAGTGTTAAAGCAGAGTGGCCTTCCTTTTAATATTGACTCGGCAGTTTAGGCCCTTTCTCATTCATTGACATGACTCTTCCTTTGTGGGGAAAGACTGAGCAGTTTTAAAATACAATTTGACACCTTGGTACCTAGCATGGTGATCCCATTTGGATTTGGTCTAGTCTAGTAGGCTCTGGTACAGAAGTTCACTGCAAAACAATGGCCTCCCCCAAATTTCATTTAATGTAACCTTTCATGCTATATCCACATTACAATATTTTGCACTTAGTAAGTATATTGTATACTTCTCTTGAGTGGAAATAAGCTAAGAGTCATTTTATTACCTAAGCAGCACACCTGACAATGATGCCCCATAGTAATGCGACTTTGTTTTTCTACGATAATCACTTAGCTGTTTCCTTTGTGTAGTGCCCATTCTCATTCAAGTCTGACAAGGTTTAGTTCTCTTCTGGGATGTGAGGGGACAAAATTATTATTACATCATGACTGTCTTTTACTTTATCATGTACAGAAAGACATATAGTCTACAATATATAATTATTTTCTCACATCTAAAAAGTCACTGTTTCTGTCCAGTTATACCATAACTGGAAAGCTGACAAAAATTTGTTTGCATTATGTTTGTAACCCCACATTTTACTCTTTCAAACTCTTGGACCTTGCTTATAATTTTGCAGGGTGGGGGTTGCAGTGTTCCTCTATTTCAAACATAAAGAAAATCTTTATATACTAAATTTGTCAACAATTTTTTCTCTAGTTTTCCTACCAAACATCATTCTCAACTCAGAAACACCATTTCATTCTTATTCTGGGTGTAAATTAACATTTTATTTCCTGGCTTTTTAAAATGAGGCCTGGTCCTATGGCTAGCTCTGGCCAGTGGCTTGGAGCAGACGTGCAATGTGTTAATGCCTGATTGAATCATTTGATTGTGGTTGGTTGTTACCAGGCCTTTGAATTCTGCTCTTTGTCTGTTTGGATGACTGTGGATGGAAAAGTAGAGATAAGCCTTCATCATCTGCATCCCTGAAAGACTAGATGAGAGAAGAGTTCACCCTTCTCAAATGGATGCAAATTAAATCAGAAGTGGCATATTCTGTTTGATAATCATGCCAGTTCACATATGTGGGAAACATTGTCCTCATGATATTAACAAGAAGGAGTGGAAATACATCCTAATGTAACTATTTTTTCCCTGAATATGACTTTAAAAGCTACACTGTGTTCCCAGTTATGCTACCCTTTGAGCAAGTCAACAAGTCATCAGTCGGACGCTTACCGTGTTCCAGGTATACCTTTGTCTTACTGCTTTCAAGACTTTGCTCTTAGTAACTATAAAATTAGACTGACTAGAATTTTAATTTCATAATCTTTTTCTTTTTCTTTTTTTTTTTTTTTACTGGTACCAGGAATCGAACTCACAACTGCCTGCTTGCAAGGCAGGCGCTTATGCCACTGAGCTAAATCCCCAGCCCCTAATTTCATAATCTTAACAGAGAGTAGTGTTCTGCTATTTTGTGTTTTATTGTTTTAGTTCAGGAGCTCAAAAGTGTTTTCATTGCTGCCTCAGTTACCAGATTTTGTTTTGCTTTATGCCCCTTTCTTCTGGAAGAAGACTCTTATGCTATAATGAGGTGACTTCTTGAAAAAGTTTATGATGTAACATTAGAAAGTATAAAATTGGGGCCGGGGATTTAGCTCAGCGGCATAAGCGCCTTCCTTGCAAGTGTGTGGTCGTGAGTTCGATCTCTGGTACCGATAAAAACGAAAAAGACAGAAAAAAAAAAAAAAAAGAAAGTATAAAATTGAAATCAGCAAACTTTGTGTCTCTTGGCCAAATTCAAGTTTTATTGGAAGATAGTGACACCTGTGTGCTGAGCGTGATCTCTACACTGGCATAGATGAGCAATTGTAAAAGAGATAGAATGTCAGAGAGATAGAGACAGAGACAAACAGTGACAGAGAAACAGACAGATAGACAGAGACCTAACATCTGTATTGCTCTCTGTTAGACTAGAGATAGCTCCGTTTTTTCTTCTGATTCCTTATTTATCTACCCTTATCTCTATAATGTCCTAGCATTCCACTGACATTATTTTTGTTAAGGTAGCCTCTTAATTTTATCCAGTAAATATCTTTCAGTCCTTTCAAGAAGATATTTATAAATAATAGAAGCTAAATTAGATTATGGCCAGGAGGAAATACAAAATTACTAGTTTTTAATTCCCTTTCATTTTTAAAATAAAATAATTTTAAGATAATTTTGCTCAGCAGTACAGAATCTGCCTGGCCTGCATGAGATGGTGAGTTCAATCCTTATACAAAAAAATAAAAATGAATATTATTAAAATTATTAAATTATTAAAGGTTTATTAAAGCTTAATTTAATGATTTATACATATTGATATAAAATATGAAATTATGTAATTTAAAGAACAAGAAGAAAAATCTTAAAAATCAATAGCAAAAGAAATGCCAAAAAAGAAAATTAAAGAATTGATTATGGCAAACTTCTGGAAGCTCAGTTTGACTCTCATGGAGGGATGAGCATGAATGAGTTGTGGAATTCCTTAGGGTGAGCGCTCATGCAGTGCCATATGACAGGGCGAAGAGTTTACCCTTCATTTTGCAGGCAATGAGAGAAAAGCAATGTTTTGGGTGCATGGCGACCTACCCAGGCCTGTGTCTTGTAGATATGAGTTATGTAACAACTGATATCTTTGATATATTTTGTTGGGCCTGTACATAACACAATAAAGAAAATCTTGCAATTTATTGCTTATCCATAAATTCAATACCCCATAAAATTTCTCTCATGGTTATTGATACACTTCTTTTATTCTACATACATTACTCTTCACTCAAAAAACCAGTTTCTCTTTATGTAAAAAAAAATTAGTACTCAAAAACAATCGTATACTAGAAAGTTTATATTGCTTCACTTAAATACTTACAAGTTTCTGGCTAATAGGCATAACTTTTCCATAATAACTCCCATAAAGAAAAACAGTATTATATTTTATGATAAGAATTTGAGCTAGAGGAATAAGTTTTCTCAACAGTCATTTGAGTAATGCCATTATTTAATATTCTGCATATTAAATTTTATTTTTTATCTACTATTTAGTCACATAGTTTTCTGAGACTCATAATAGAAAAAAAACAGCTGTCTCCTGGTCTGTGCCCATCTTTATCTGTGGTTTTCAGAGAAAAAGGTGTTCAAATTTTTTTCTTTCTGATATTTGTTATCAAATTTCTGAATTATGAGATAAAATATTATTTATGTTTTTTCAGTATTAATACTTATTGACTATACATGACATGGATTTAGTTTTCCTATTTACTCTTTGTTATATTCATCTGTGGTAGTTATCTATCTATCCACATTAATGCTGAACTTGAAATTAATATTAGCAAAATATCCCACAGTTGAACCATGTGTTTGGTAATACAGAAAGAATATATTTGTAAAAATTTGTTGTCCTTGTTAGTCAAGGTTACTCACTTAATTCTTTCTTACATATATTGCATTAATTTGTGCCCAACTTTCTCCCACTGGTGTGACTGAACCTCCTCACATGTTCATAAATAGCAAATTAATGTAATTACTTCATTTCTTAGAACAATCCTTCCAGAATCCCTGAACGCTCTTTTCCTAATTGGAAAAGTTAGTTCTGTGGGTTCACTTACACAGTGCACACCTAGGTTTTCTTTCAGTATCATCTCTGGAATATGTGTCGCTTTGCCCTTGAATTTGGTCACCTGTTTCCTATGCCCCACGTCTTCTCCTTGTTTCCAAGTTCAATTTGGTTGATCAGCATCCAATAAAACTGCTGACGAAAGACAAAGGAAGATCAATTTTTGAGATTGTTGCCTGAATTAAAATGCACTTTAATTTCACCATTTGGCCATAAAATAGTAGACTGGAAATCATTTAGAATTTGGAAAGTCTTCATTCTGTCATTTTCTGACAACAGTGTTGTGATTCAAAGGTCAAATGCCACTCTGTGGCCCACTCTTTGGTTGATAACTTGTTTCTCGCTCCTTCTTCCCTTCTCCCACCTTCTTCATGCTGTCATCCTCATCCTGGGCTTTAAAAGTTGTGAGTTCACATCTTTATCCCTAGTGCTCCCAAATGTCTTGGTAATGTGCTGCTTCCCTCCGTCACGGAGCTAGACACATAGTTCTTTCATTCTATAACAGCAAATTTCTTTCCCATGTGTTGTCAGACACTTTCTTCTATTCTATAATTTCCTCAGTAACATTTTCTCAGTTCTCACTGAACTGATGTTGGCTCTTCTTACCTAATGCTGTAATTTTTTTTAATTTTTTTCCACCCTTCTCAATCTTTGCCAAAGGAATAAATTATCCCATCTTCCTGTTGATTATGTGTATACTATTTACGAGATACAATCTACTTTTTAAGAAGTTTTAGCTGTCTAGTATTTATTTCTCGTGTCCCTTAGAAAATGTTGATAAATAGTACATTTGCTTTTCAAAATTTTATTCATTTTTAGATTTATAGAAAAACTGAGTTTTGTGATTAATGCAATGAATTGACCACCTAAATCATAGCATTAACATTTTGCTGTATTTCTTTTTTACTTATTATTCCTATATGGTACCTCATTTGTTCTACTGATTTTAAAGTAAATTGCAGACAAATATATCCTTAAGTATTTCTAGAATCCTGTCATTAGCTAGTTTAATATTCGATTTTTCCTTTTCATATAAAGTTTGCAGTCAATTAAATGTATAAATGTTGCTGATCTCTGAAAAATGCATATGCTTGTATAACCCAAATCCCAATACATTTTGTGTCACCTCATGATACATTTGTGTCACCTCACACAGATCGTCCATATTTCTTCACAATCAACAATCCTAGTCTCATCCCAGGAATGCTGTTCAAATTTTTTCAACATTGACTAATTTTGAATATTTTAGAACCTCAAAAAATAAACTAGTATAGTATGTTTCTTCTATATCTGATTACTTTGCTTCAGATGGTGGCCTTGATATTTATCCATATCAACACATGCCAGTGATTGCCTTAATTTGTTGTTCAAAAGTGTTCCAATGCATGAACTGGGCATACCTCTTTTCTTTATCTCTTTTCTTATTAAATGATCTCTGGGTATTTCCACTTATGAGTATTATGAAAAAGCAAATCTCAGTATTTTATATGATTATTAGTAAGTATATGTACATATTTTTATTGTAAAATCTCTAGAAGTAAAATTGCTGAATAATTGCTTCGTGTATGTTTAATTTCACAAGAACATGTCAAATCATTTTGCAGAGCAGCTGTCTCAGTATTACACTCCCACCAACAACATATAAAATTTCTAGATGCTGCATTTTCTTACCAAATTTGGATACTGACAGTCTTTTGAATTTAAGTCATTTTGATGTGTGGGTAGTGGCATCAATATGTACTTATTTGCATTTCTTTGATGACTAATGGTGTTAAATGTATTTCCATACTCTTATTCCATGTGCATGTTGATACATCTACTTGATACCTTTGATGACTTTGTTTCTATCACTGAGCTGTCACATTTCTTTACATATTCTTATTTCAGAAATAGATCTTCAAATATGCATCACATTTAAGTCTGGGGCATAACTATGCTGTTTGTTAATGGTTCTTTTTTTTAATTTTGATGAAATCTAACTTATCAACTTTTCCTAATTTGATTATTATTACTTTATGTTTCAAGGCTCTAAATTTTGCTTTCCTACCAATCACTGAACTGATGTTGGCTCTTCTTACCTAATGCTGTAACCTATGTTTTTCTTAAAAAGTTTTATGTTTCATTGTTACTCAGTTCAGGACATTTTATAATTGCTTTGGTGATTTCTTCATTAAGAAATTAGGGCAGAGGAGGAGCTGGGCAGATCTGGGGTGCCCTCACTGGCCTCTCTGCGTGTCTGGAGGACTCTGGATTTCTGCGCCCAGACTGCTGGAGTTCCCTCAGGCTTCCAGGTGCAGTGAAGGAGAGAGGTGGGTTTGAGGCTTCCACATCAGCCTCCCCATTCCCGGCTTCATTTGGAGACCTGCTGAGCTCCCGATAGGTGGGCTGGCCCACACTACCAGCCTAGCCCAGCCTGTTTAGCAGCCGCGCCTGGCCATAGGTCTGCAGAGGAGGAGCTGGGCAGATCTGGGGTGCCCTCACTGGCCTCTCTGCGTGTCTGGAGGACTCTGGATTTCTGCGCCCAGACTGCTGGAGTTCCCTCAGGCTTCCAGGTGCAGTGAAGGAGAGAGGTGGGTTTGAGGCTTCCACATCAGCCTCCCCATTCCCGGATTCATTTGGAGACCTGCTGAGCTCCCGATAGGTGGGCTGGCCCACACTACCAGCCTAGCCCAGCCTGTTTAGCTGCCGCGCCTCGCCACAGGTCTGCAGAGGAGGAGCTGGGCAGATCTGGGGTGCCCTCACTGGCCTCTCTGCGTGTCTGGAGGACTCTGGATTTCTGCGCCCAGACTGCTGGAGTTCCCTCAGGCTTCCAGGTACAGTGAAGGAGAGAGGTGGGTTTGAGGCTTCCACATCAGCCTCCCCATTCCCGGCTTCATTTGGAGACCTGCTGAGCTCCCGATAGGTGGGCTGGCCCACACTACCAGCCTAGCCCAGCCTGTTTAGCTGCCGCGCCTGGCCATGTCTGCAGAGGAGGAGCTGGGCAGATCTGGGGTGCCCTCACTGGCCTCTCTGCGTGTCTGGAGGACTCTGGATTTCTGCGCCCAGACTGCTGGAGTTCCCTCAGGTTTCCAGGTGCAGTGAAGGAGAGAGGTGGGTTTGAGGCTTCCACATCAGCCTCCCCATTCCCGGCTTCATTTGGAGACCTGCTGAGCGCCCGATAGGTGGGCTGGCCCACACTACCAGCCTAGCCCAGCCTGTTTAGCTGCCGCGCCTGGCCATAGGTCTGCAGAGGAGGAGCTGGGCAGATCTGGGGTGCCCTCACTGGCCTCTCTGCGTGTCTGGAGGATTGTGGATATCTCTGCAACCAGGGAGGGTCCACAGGTTCCTGAAGCACTGCGGCCTGTGGTGAGTACCCTAACCTGGCTGCGATTGAAGAACTGTGGAGCTTCCAAGGGGCAGGTGGGCGCACAGTGTCTCTGAGGCCCAGCTTGTCTGGAACTGCGGAGTTCTGAGCAGGCAGAGGAGGGCCACTGGTTCTGTAGGCCTAATGGCTTGGAGTAGCGTGGCGCCAGAGTCCCAGTAGCTCCAAACATAGAAGGGGATTTTCAACAGATCCTGAGGAAGCTTTCAAATAACACTTGAAACACAGAAATATAGGAAAATGACAAAACGAAAGACCAAATTACAACCTCAAACCTCCAGCCCATCTCAAGAAACCCTAGGAGTGATGTATATAGAAGAAAATATATCCCATCCACCTCATATATCGGACACAATAGCCACTGAAATTGACAAGCAACTCCAGGAAGCTTTAAAGAAATTCAAACTCGAAATAATCTCCCAGATAAAAGAAGAAATGATAAAAGAAATGAAAGAGATTCTAAATATATCTAAAGAAAACACAGATAAAAAATTGGAGGAACTAAACAAAAAGATAGAATCCGTAGACGAGCAATATAAGAAACAAACAGAATACATAATGCAGATGCACAGAGATATACAGGAAATAAAAAACTCCACTGAAAGTTGTAAAAACCGCCTTAATGAAAGTGAAGATAGAATTTCAGACCTTGAAGACAGGATTGCAGCTAGTGAACAGGAAAGGAAAGATCTTTTGAAAATAACAAGGAACCAGGAAACAACAATTCAACAACTGCAAGACGATGCAAAGAAGAATAACATAAGAATGATAGGGATTAATGAAAGAGAGGGAGACAACATGAAGGATGTCAGGAGGATATTTAGAGAAGTAATAGCTGAAAATTTCCCAAGCATGAGATCAGAAACTGACATCAGGATCAGTGAAGCATATAGAACTCCAAACAGTCATAACCAAAATAAAACTACACCCAGACATATAATAGTCACCATCCCAGAAATCCAACACAAGAATAGATTATTAAAAGCTGTCAGAGAGAAAAGACAAATCACTTATAAAGGAAAACCTATCAGAATCACAGCAGACTTCTCAGCACAAACAATAAAGTCAAGAAGAGCATGGAGTGAAGTATTCCAGATCCTAAAGCAAAATGATTTCCAACCAAGACTGATATATCCTGCAAAACTATCATTCAAAATAGATGGTGCAATACGATACTTCCATGACAAAGAACAGCTGAAGAACTTCATGAACACCAAACCAACCCTGCAAAAAATATTGAAAGACAGTTTAGATACACAAAGGAAAAAACCACTAAGCAAAGCAAATAATTAAACAGAACCGAAAGATAAAGATGCAACAGCAGAGAGATAACATTCCTACAATTAACCAGCATTTAACAGTAATAACCATTAATGTAAATGGTCTCAATGCACCAATCAAAAGAAACAGACTAGCAGAATGGATCAAGAAACAAAATCCAACCATATGCTGTTTACAGGAAACCCATCTAACCCAGAAAGATACTCACAGACTGAAAGTCAAAGGATGGAAAACAATTCTTCATGCAGCAGGAATCCAAAAAAAGGCAGGAGTAGCCATTCTGTTTGCAGACAACGTGAACTTTAAACCAACAATGACCATAAAGGACAAAGAAGGTCACTACATACTCGTAAGGGGAAAACTCCAAGAGGAAGAGATAACTATCTTAAATATATACGCACCAAACTCCAGAGCACCCAGTTATATAAAACAATTATTAACAGAAATGAAAACTCAAATTATCAGTAACACAATTGTAACAGGAGACCTTAATACACCACTGACACCAAGGGACAGATCAACCAGACAGAAAATGAGCAAAGAAATAACAGAACTGAATCACACCTGTGAACAAATGGGTTTGATAGACATATACAGAATGTTCCACCCAACAACATCAGAATACACATTCTTCTCAGCAGTACATGGATCATTTTCTAAAATAGACCATATATTAGCTCTCAGAATATATTTAAGCAAATGCAAAAGAGTTGAAATCATCCCTTGCATATTATCGGATCATAGCGCTCTGAAATTAGAAATTAATGACAAAGGATACTGCAAAAATTCCGCAAACACATGGAAACTAAATAACACACTCTTGAGTAATCAGTGGGTCACAGAAGAAATTAAAGAAGAAATTAAACAATACCTAAAAGAAAATGAAAATGCAGATACAACTTACCGGAATCTGTGGGATGCAATGAAAGCCGTTCTGAGAGGAAAATTTATTGCACTGAGTACCCACATCAGGAAAACAGAACGAATACAAATAAATAACTTGATGCTACACCTCAAACAGCTAGAAAAAGAAGAGCAAGTCAAGCCCAAAGCCAAAAGAAGAGAGGAAATTATAAAAATCAGAGCAGAAATCAATGCAATAGAGACTAAGAAAACAATCCAAAGAATCAACGAATCAAAGAGTTGGTTCTTTGAAAGAATAAATAAAATCGATAAGCCCCTAGCCAACCTTATTAAAAAAAGGAAAGAAAAAGCTCAAATTCATGCAATAAGAAATGAAAAAGGAGAAATCACTACAGACCCAATAGAAATACAGAGGATCATCAACACCTATTTCGAAAACCTCTACTCTCAAAAGTTTGATAACACAGAAGAAATAGACAGATTCTTAGAAGCATATGAAGTACCAAAGCTAGATCAAGAGGATATAAAACTGTTGAATAACCCAATCTCTGCTAATGAAATTGAGAATGTAATTGGGTCCTTGCCCACCAAGAAGAGCCCAGGCCCAGATGGATTCACTGCAGAATTCTACAAGAAATATAAAGAAGACCTAATGCCGACACTCCTCAAACGATTCAATGAAATTGAAAGGGAAGCAATCCTTCCTAAGTCATTCCTGGAAGCAAATATTACTCTAGTACCAAAACCTGAGAAAGACCCAACTATAAAAGAGAACTATAGACCGATCTCCCTAATGAACACAGATGCAAAAATCCTCAATAAAATATTGGCAAATAGGATCCAGCAAATCATCAAGAAGGTTATACACCATGACCAGGTGGGATTCATCCCAGGAATGCAAGGATGGTTCAACATACGCAAATCAATAAATGTAATCCACCATATCAATAAAGCCAAAAATAAGAATCACATGATCATCTCTATAGATGCAGAAAAAGCCTTCGATAAGGTCCAACACTTATTCATGATAAGAACTTTACAGAAAATTGGAATAAATGGTCTTTACCTCAATATAATAAAGGCCATTTATGACAAACCAACAGCCAGCATCATACTAAATGGCCAAAAATTGAAAGCCTTTACTTTAAAATCGGGTACAAGACAAGGATGTCCTTTATCACCACTCCTATTTAATATAGTACTGGAAGTACTAGCCAGAGCAATTAGGCAAGAAAGAGAAATAAAAGGGGTAAAGATAGGAAAAGAAGAAGTTAAATTACCATTGTTTGCAGATGACATGATACTCTACATAGAAGACCCCCTAAACTCCATTGAAATACTCTTAGATACAATAAATAAATTCAGTAATGTGGCTGGATACAAAATCAATACTCAGAAATCAATAGCATTCCTATACACGAACAACAAAATTACAGAGAGGGAAATAAGAGAAACTGGACTATTCACATTAGCAAGCAAAAAAATGAAATATTTAGGAATTACTCTTACGAAAGAAGTGAAAGACTTATACAGTGAAAATTATAATACACTGAAAAAGGAAATTGAAGATGATCTCAGAAAATGGAAAGACATCCCTTGCTCATGGATAGGAAGAACAAACATTGTGAAAATGGCCATTCTCCCAAAACTGTTATACAGATTCAATGCAATCCCAATAGAAATACCATCAACATACCTTATAGATCTAGAGAAATCACTCCTAAATTTCATCTGGAACCAGAAGAGACCTAGAATCGCAAAGGCAATTCTAAGCAGCAAAGACAAAGCAGGAGGCATCACAATCCCTGACTTGAAGTTATACTACAAAGCAACAGTAGTAAAATCAACATGGTACTGGAATCAAAACAGAGCTGAAGATCAGTGGAATAGATTAGAAGATACAACCACAACTACGAACACACTCAACCACCTTATTTTTGATAAAGGAGCCAAGCAGGTTCACTGGAAGAACGACAGTCTCTTTAATAAATGGTGCTGGAAAAACTGGCTCTCCATTTGCTGAAAACTAAAGCTAGACCCATGTCTATCACCATGTACTAAATTAAAATCTAAATGGGTCAAAGATCTGAATATTAAAACAGAAATACTAAATCTATTGGAAGACAAAATAGGTAGAAACCTTGGAGACATAGGAGTAGGTAAAGAATTCATGAACAGGACTCAAACCGCACGGGAAATACTTCCCAGAATCAATAACTGGGACCACTTCTTATTAAAAAGTTTCTGCATGTCAAAAGAAATCTCCAGCATAGTGAAAAGAAAACCCACAAACTGGGAAAAGATTTTAGTGAACTCTCTCTCAGACAAGGGCCTCTTGTCTAAAACATACAAAGAATTAAAGAAACTCAGACCTCCGAAATTCAAAGATCCAATCCAAAAATGGGCATCTGAGATGAATATGCAATTCTCAGATGAAGAAATGCAAATGGCAAATAAATACATGAAAAAATGCTCATCATCATTGGTCATTAGAGAAATGCAAATTAAAACCACACTGAGATACCATCTCACTCCTGAAAGAATGGCCAGGATCAAGAAAACCGACAACAAATGCTGGAGAGGCTGTGGGGAAAAAGGAACTCTCCTGCACTGCTGGTGGGAGTGTAGACTGGTACAACCTTTGTGGAGATCTGTCTGGAGATTTCTCAAAAAGTTGGGACTGGAAATCCCATTTATTCCAGCTATTCCACTTCTAGGCATATTCCCAGAAGAACTGAAAGCATCATACCACAGTGATATATGTGCACCTATGTTTATAGCAGCACAATTTGTAATCGCCAGATCTTGGAAACAACCCAAGTGCCCATCAACTGAGGAATGGATAAAAAAGTTGTGGTATTTCTATACAATGGAGTATTATTCAGCTATAAAGAAGGATCACATTGAGATATTTATCAATAAATGGGCACAGCTTGAGACCATACTCATAAGTGAAATAAATCAATCTCACATGTGTGAATATCGAATAGTTTCCCTAATGTAAATAATGATTCAAATATATAAAAATATGTGGTAATCATGATTCCCCATTAGGTGGCCTTGAAGCCTTATAAAGTTTTCACTCATTAATTAGAAAGGCTTTATTCTGGGCTTCTTGATATGAAAATATTTGAAGCTAGAGTATATGAAGTTTTATCCAAATATTTCAAGGAAAAAGACACTATGGTAACTACTATTAAGTCAGGTTATAAGGTGGTGAAGTACTAGGTTGTTGAAACAGTCATGCTGTGACCTCTATTGTTATATTGTTATGTCCTGCTTTATCTCAATCTCCCCCTTATTGTTTAAAAAAATTATTTAGTCATTTCTTATGTTTGTCTTAATTAAAGAAAAAATTCAAAAAATTAGGATATATAAATAGTAACTCTTTTCGAT
Organism: Cavia porcellus; assembly: GCF_034190915.1. Taxonomy (NCBI): domain Eukaryota; kingdom Metazoa; phylum Chordata; class Mammalia; order Rodentia; family Caviidae; genus Cavia; species Cavia porcellus. Next base: position 44,787,888 of record NW_026947493.1, read on the forward strand.
TTCCTATTAAATTGTTTTGAAGTCCTGTAGTACTCCCACGATCTTGTTTTGACTGATTAGACTCTGTTCCATTCTATATGATAGTATCAAGTTTGAAGACATAGGCAACTACTTTGAAGACAATAAGATTCACTAAGATACCCATTCTGGTTTGACTATTGTCTTCTTTGGAAGTCCTGTAATGTTTACAATGCCTAAGTTTTATTGGTCTTGTTCTCTACTGTTTTGTCCAACTTTATAATATCTAATAAGATAGACAATTGTTTTTAAGGAAACAAGGGACAATGTTGATAACCATTGTTGATAAACTTGTACTCTGTTCTACACCATGTGCTATGTCTTTCCTTGGTATTGACTGACAGCTTTGTTTTGCCATATTTGACTGTATTCTCCCCCCCCCCCAAAGAAAATTACAAGCACTAAGGAGTAATAAAATCCAAGATGTGTAAATTTTGTTGTAAAAAAGAGAGGGAAAAAAAAAAAGAAAAAGAGCTCTAACGGATATAACAGCAAGTGTGCTTGGGGGTGTTAAATAGCTGACTTTATCAATGTTTTTGGAACATTGAACACAGCTGTTTGCAGTCTCCCTGTTTGAATGTCCACCTTGTGTTCTTTGATACTGTGATTTGAGGAACTATTTTCAAGAAAATAGTGTGTAATCTACTAGCAGGTAATTTCTTACTGTTATGGTTTTTTGTTTTGTTTTGTTTTGTTTTGTAGTTCTGTATTGTGTGTCCCCTTACGCCGCTTTGGTTTGTTTTGTGTTTTTCTATTTTTCCTCTTAAATTAAAAAAAAAAAAAAAAAGAAAAAAAAAAGAAAAAGGGAAAGAGGAAAGAAAAACAAGGTGGAGGTTGGAGCTGATGTGATCATTGAGACTGGTCCCACACTGTGCTGGGCACTCTGTGGAGTCGAATGATTCATGGTCACGCTGAAGCTCCAGCCACCGATAACAGGAGTTAGTGATTCCTGGGCCCTTGGCAGGAGTACGTGGTACAGCGCGTAGTGGAGCCAAAGTGGAGAACTGCAGTAATTCATGATGAGTGCTGGAAATTTGGTTCTGTTGTAGGTGTGGCTGGCTGGAAGATGTATTGGAGTTGAGCAGATAGTCATGAGTCCAGCGCCACGGTGGTGTCAGTCAGTCATCCATGGCCCAAAGAGGACTGATGGGATCTGCTTGGGCTGAGTCACACCCCTGGTCGGGACCCAATAGCCAGGGATGAAACTGACCCAAACCTGTGAGTGATGTCTGCAAAGCACAGACAGTTGATGAAGGCACTCATTGGTTGACTGGCTCAGAGGAGAGGGGCTGACCTACAGTCCCTGCATGTACCTCAGATAACAGCAAGCAGGAGAAGGTAGCAAGCCCACAGCCAGCATGCTTCACAAAAACCATAAGCAATATGGAGAGGGCCTGAGACCTCCACCACACACCTGTCTAAAAGAAACCAGAAACATGACAAGAGAAAGAAATAAGAAAAAGCCTCCAGCCACTGACCCTGGAAAAGTAAGTCCAAGAGAGGTAAATACAGAAGAGATCCAGTGCAGCAATCATGCAAATATTGGCCACAACATCAGCAGACATAAAGAAATAAATTTGTGACCTCATAGACAAACTTAAAACTGAAATTCTAATCCAAGTGAGGCAAGATATAAAAAGATTAATAAAAGAAATGCTAAGCCCTCTCAAGAAGACACAGATGGAAGAACCCAGAAAAGGAAGAGAAACCTTTGGTGAAGAATATAAATAAAATCTAGAATACATGAAACACATCCAAATAGATTACTAGGTTATTAAAAACTCCATTGAAAACTGGCAAAATTCCTTGACAGAAACTAAAGTTAGCCTTTCAAAACTTGAAGATAGATTTGCAATGTGTGATCGTGAAAGAAAAGACCTCTTAAAAATAACAAGGAACCAGGAAATAAGAATTCAAAGGCTAGAAGATGAAAAAGGGATCTATAGCTTAAGAATAAAACATATGAGCAAAGAAGCAGGAGTAACCACAAATGAATTACAAAGGCTATTTACAGAAATAATTAAGGAAAACTTCCCAAACATTTGAAGAAGAAGTGATATCCAGATAAATGAGGCATACAGAACTCCAACCAACTACAACCAAAACAGATCCACACCCAAACATATAATAATCAAGATCCCAGAAATTTACCACAAGAACAAAATATTAAAAGCAGTCAGAGAAAAGAAATAGATCACCTATAAAGGAAAATCCATCAAAATAACAACAGACTTCTCAACACAAACTATCAAATCAAGAAGAGCCTGGAGTGAAATAGTCCAAGCCCTGCAAGAAAATAACCTCCAACCAGATTGATGTACCCTGAAAAACTGTCTCTCAAAATTAATGGAGAAACAAGATGTTCTCAAGACAAGGAGGAACTGTGGGAGTTCATGGCCACCAATCCAACCCCTCAAAAAATATTGAAGGACATTCTAGAGAGAGATAGACCAAAATACCAGGATTCCAGCAACAGTGGCAGAGAGGCCTCAATGAATGGGGCAGACAGTGGAATGAAGGAGAAAAATGGACAAATAATAGCAGAAAATAGAATAGCAGAGATGAGGCAGAGAAGGTGAGCTATAATCTCTAATATAGATAGCCCTGACACACTAACAAAAAAAACAAAACAAAACAAAACAAAACAAAAAAACAACAACAAAAAAAAACACAGGCAGAATAGATCAGGAGACAGGATCCGATTCCGGGAGAACATGGTGGACAGATAACAGCAACTACCGGAGGCTCTCTGAAAAACTAGGCTCAGAAGCCAGGTATGGTGCGGGCTAAAGAGACATAAGCAGGTGGAGTTATGCTCTGCTGACTCAGGAACGAACTCGGCTGAGAGAAACCAACTTGGAATGCAGTCCTGGTGCTAAAACAGGAACAGAAAAGCCTTGCTGCTGAGGCTGGACCCCGCGCCATTGGAAGCCGCGATTTGGGTTTCCCGCCGTGTGGTGGCTGGCTGCCTCTACATCGGCTCAGCAAGGAGAGAGACGCACACACGGAAACTCTGAGAACGGGAGTCTGCGAACGGAGTCGAAAACAGGACGGGCAGGGAGGCATGTTCTGACTTGTGGCGAGGTGAGTGAGAGAAACTGACACTCCACCACAGTTTGACTCCAGCGGACTTTCTGGGCCCGAGCAGTCCTGCGGGAGCAGGGCGCGGTGGAGACTCCAGCCACACATTCCCCTCTCGGGCGGGATTGGTGAAAAGTGCCTGGCCTGCGTGACGCTGCCGACGGACCCCGTAGGCTGGCCCAACCCAGATCCCAGAGCCCGACGGAGGCCGGGAGGGGCAGGCCCTGCGTAGGCTGCCTGGTGCGCAGCGGTGAGTGGGAACACCTAACCGGCGCAATTCGATCAGGCTGTGGCTGACAGGGAGAGAAGCTGGGCCTCTCATATAAGCTTGCATATATAAGGAACAGAGAATATGGGAAGAGGCAGCAACAAGAAAGCCTCCTCAGCCCCCAATTCCGAGAAACAGGCAATAGCAGACACCGCACCAATAGACATAAAGCACCATATAGAGAGCCTCATAGACCAATTCAGGAATGAAGTTATCAACGACCTGAAGCTAGAAGTATGCAAAATAGTTAGAGAAATGCTAAGCACCACCCAAGACAAAACAGATGGTGGAATGGAAGAACAGAAAAAGAGGGGAGAATTGTTTGATGGAGAAAACAGGGAAAGTATAGAATACGTGAAGCAGGTTCAAAGGGACTACCAAGAAACTAAGAAGTCTATCGAAGACTGGCATAACAGCTTGAAAGAAACTAAGGACAGACTATCTGAACTGGAGGGCAGAATTGTAATATGGGAGAATGAAATGAAAAACTTCTTAAAAATAAAAAAGAAACAAACAGCAATAATACAAAGACAAGAAGATGATAAGAGGATCCATAACTTAAGGATTAAGAACATAAAAGAAGAAGTAGGGACACAAACAAATGAACTACAAAAGCTACTAATAGAAATAATCCAGGAGAATTTTCCTAATTTAGCAAAAGGTAAAGATACTCAGATGTATGAGGCATACAGGACCCCAGCTACCTACAACCCTAACAGAGAAACACCCAGGCATATAATAATAAAAATTCCAGAAATTCAATACAAGAACAGAATATTAAAAGCTGTCAGAGACAAGAAACAGACCACTTACAAGGGAACACCCATCAGAATTACAGCAGATTTCTCTGCACAAACCATCAAATCACGAAGAGCATGGGGGGAAATAATTCAAGCTTTGAAAGATAATAATCTCCAGCCAAGATTGAGATATCCTGCACAACTGTCCCTGGAAATTGATGGAAAAACAAGGTGCTTCCAGGATAAAGAGGAACTGGGGGAATTTGCAACCACCAATTCAACTCTACAGAGAGTATTGCAGGATATTCTAAAAAAAGAAAAATACAAAGAATCCAGAAATAGTGGAGGACACAACGAATGGAGCAGAGAACAAAGTGAAGAAGACAAACTGACAGCTACTGACAGAATAAGAGCTCAACAGAAATGAGGCAGAGAAGATTGGATGATAGGAACAGCTATTTTAGAGAAAATGACATCTTAATAGGTAATACTGATTTAGTATCATCTTGTTTTGAAGTCTCATCTAGCTTTTGTCCTTCTGTCTCCAATGGTCCAAATAGGTTGTATCTTACTGGATTTTATTATGTATAATAGCATAAGCAAAAACCTTTTAAAGACAAGGAGATTATACAGAAACCATTGTTCGTTTTCTGTTAGTCGATTCTAAATACTCTGTAATGCTGTCATTCTCTTAAATGGTTTTACATTGTTTTGATATACTTAATGCTACAGTATACGAAGTTGTACTCAAGGATTTCAAGGAAAGAGACAATATGGTAACTACTTTTAGGTCAGGATTGTCTGGTGGTGAAACACTATTCTGCTTAAATAGTTATGTTTTGACCTGTGCTGATTCGTTGTTATGCCCTCTTTTATCTCAATCTCCACTCCATTATTTACTTTTTTATTTTTATCCTTTTAATTAAAGGAAAAAAAATAGCAGGATATATTATAGTAATCCACTTTGACTTTCCATTACCTCGATTTAAAGCCCTGTATTACTCTCACCATCTGGTTTTTAACTGATGTTCCCCTATTCTGTTTTGCTGGATAGTATCAGGTTCGAAAATTTAGGCATCAGCTGTGAAGATAATGAGATTCATTATAACGCCCATTCTCGTTGACTTTTATCTACTTTTGAAGACCTACAATGTCTCCAATGTTTTGGTTTTGTCGGTTTTATTCTTTACTGTTTTGTTCAATTGTATTATAACTAACGATACAGGCAATTCTATTAGAGATAGCGGGAGGCATTATGGTAACCATTGTTGATCACTTTGTATTATGTTTTCACATTATCTATTATGTCCACCCTTTTGACTTGACGGATTCTGTTCTGTTATGTCACATTTGGTTTTACTCTCTTCCAAAAAAGTAATAAGAACCGTTGGAGCAATGAAACCCAAAATGTGTAATAGTCATTGTACAAAAGAGAGGAAAAGAAAGTGCTCTGAACTATATAACTGCATGTATATTTAAGTGTATAAGATAGAAAATGATATCACAGAGTTTTATTGGATCATTGAACAGAACTGTTTGCAGTATCATTGATGGAATGTCCACTTTACAAGCTTTAATTTTGTGACTTGAACAGTTATTTCTAAGATGACAATATGTAATCCATTAACTAGTGATTTCCTACTGTTCATTTTTTTCTGCAAATCTGTATAACTTGTACCCTTTCTCTGCTTTTTTTTTCTTTTCTCCTTAAATAAAATTTAAAAAAAAATGAAAAAAAAAAAAAAAAGGAGACAGGATCCATAGAGATGTTCTGAATCAGAAATATACTCAACCTAAAAGAGGGTTAATAAACTGAAAGTCAAAGATGAGAAAACTATGCTCTATGTGACAGGGAACCAGAGAGAAATATGAACAACTCTTCCAGCAGCTGCGCATGGGTTGGAAAGTCACGACACTTTTGTGCAGTACAGAACTACTCAGCTATAAAGAAGGAAAACCTTGTGGCTTTAGTAAGTAAAGGAATACAGCTTAAGATCAAGCTCAGGGGTAAAAAGGTTCAATACCACTTAGATAACGGGTTGCCCCCTAATCTAAAAACTTAAAGGACTTAGTGGGACCCAAAATATACAAAGCACCCTGAGAAAGGGAAAGGAGAAAAATTGCCTAAAAAAGGAAGGCAGAGGACATTGTTAATAGTGTATAAGTATTTTAAAGCCACATTAATCTTATTGCTTTGTTTAGTTTGATTTTGTTTTGTTCTGGTTTGTCTACTCATACTAGATTTGAGGGCACAGACAGCTATCCCAAAAATAGCAGGATATACTACAGTAACTATCCTTAATTTCCTTAACTTAAACTGAAGCCTTGTATTGCTTACATTGTCTTACTATGACTGATCTTATCTGAAGATGGTTTGTTAGACTGCTGTTTTGTCTTGAGTGAATTTTATTTGAATTTGGTATGCTTGATAGTATCAAGTCTAAGAGTAGAGGCAACTACTCTGCAGATGACAAGATGTAATAAGATACCCATTCCAGTTTGATTATTAACTGCTTTGGAAGCCCTACAATGTCTCCAATGTTGTGTTTTTATTAAAATTGTTATGTAATGCTATGTTCAATTACATTATGTCTGATGATGTAGATAATTCTATGGAAAATAACAAGAGATATAGTAACTACTGTAGATCACCTAATATTGTGGTTTTATATGTCTTTTCTATTTCATGTTTTTCTAGGAACTTGTGTTGTCTTGTTTTGATCTGTTTTTCCGTACAATGCAGAAAGGATAGGTATACATGTAGAGATTCACACATGTGGAGAATTTCTAAACAGTTTATAGGAACAGATTATATAATGCATGATATAATGAATAGATACTTTGAAGAGACACTACATACCCAATGCTAATTCTGTAGCGTTATGATATAAAGTCTAGCAATACTATTATTCACTGTTCAGAGTGGTAATAGTCTAGTCTCTTATGTTTAATTTCAACATACGTAAAGATACGTAAAGACAGCTGCTTCGAGGAGAATGAGAAACATTATGGCAGCTATTGTTGACTTCCCTAATGTCAGGTCTTGAATACCTAAAAAGCCTTCATTATTCTGTAATGATTAGATTAGTAGTATAATTTTCAGTATGTACTCACTGTGTGTGAAGATGGGGACCACTATTTGGAAGAAAACTAAAGACAATATGATAGACAGTGAAGATCTCTAGTGGACTTGCTTTGAAATCCGTGTTTCTTAAAATTGTTTCCTTATGATGTATTTTGTTCTGTTTTGTTTTATTTAATCTTACCCACTTTTAAATAAATAAATAAATAGAACACTGAGGGTCCCATATAACTGAGGCACAAAGCACGAAATAAGAAGGAAAAGAGGCTCCTGAGGGACCCTGCTACATTGCACTCTGCCCCCCCTCTCACGTGTAGGGAAAAATGTGTCTGTATTTCTCTTACTTTCTTTTTCACAATTATTTCTTTACCGTATATTGGCACACTTGCTTGACAGTCTCTTGAAATACTTTCTTCTAGGCCTGTGTAACTGACTGACTAAGCAAACAATTCTACCTTTGTGTTTAGGCCACAGTGAGTACCAACTATCTCACTTGTACTCTGGGATATGGAGATGCTTTTAAGTGAAAGCTAATTACCATTAGTCTTAAAATTTGAAAAATAGTGCTACAACATTGCTAACCTTAGATTATTCATGCTATGAATGGAAGCAAAGCTCATTATCAGAATGTTCACAGGCAACATGAAAATATATGTTTAATATTCATCATTCAATTTTATTCATGTATCAAATGATTGCATAGCACACGATTTTGTCAGATTCAGTTTTAAGCATTTTATATTGGCTCATTAGACCCCATATTGGTCAGTTTTTATTGCTGGCTAAAATACCTGGCTATTTCAGTTTAAAGGAAGAGAGCTCTATTTGGCTCATTGCTTCAAAAGGCTTAATCGATGGTTGGCTGACTCCAAATCAAAACTCATGGCAGAAAAGCTTAGTGGAGGAATGCTGCTAATTTTATATTATTCTGAAGCAGACTAGGGGAACAATGATAGGAGGAGAGTACTAGGGACTAAATAGAAAATCTATAGAAAACGAATAGAAAGGTCACACTGCAGGACCCACCCTGACATACCCATAAGTGTGCTTTACTGATCCAGTATGTGACTCACAAGCCAATCAAATTGATAATCCAACTTAATTGTCATAGATCCATACACCAATTCTATAGAATATGTATTATTATCATGCTTATTTTATGCATGAAGAAACTGAGGCTCAGAGAGACAAAGTTCATTATGAAGATCATACAGAGCTGGAGTTCAAACCCAGGCAATGTGGCTCTAGAGGCCCTACCATCAATTTCTATGCTATTTTGATGTAATACTGCTAAATAAAAATTCAGGAAAAGTTTAATAGTTCATCGTAATCACTACTTTTATTCCATTTGAATCCTTCATGGTGTCCAACATCTTGTGGTGTTTAAAGATTGATCAAGCATTGAAAACATTGTCAGAGATTTAAGAGGCTGACAGCAAAGATAACTTTTAAACCCTCCAGCTATGAACACCAAGAATTGCTCAGTAAATTATAACTAAAATCCTTAAAAATGCATGACTGAACTGCTAAGAAATTGCCTTGGGCCAAAAATAAAGAACTGAAATCCAGGACAATGGACTGTAGAGTGGATGCTGTATCTACTTTAAGGTATTTACTACTTTAAATAATACAGACACTAAAATTTAATGCCAGTGTAGGGGTTGGGAAAATAAAGAATGAGACCCGTACTTTTCATGGTGCTGCCCTTTCAGTGAGAGTGAATACCTTTGCAAAAGAAACTCTCAGAGATTCTGAGAAGGATTATAAACTTCTACAACCACTTTAGAGAGCAAGATAACAGTGCTTCATGAATTTAAATATGTGTTCTTCTGATCAGGCAATTTCTTTGCTAAGTTTATATGCTGGAAAAACTCTAGGGAAAATCAGATATGGACAAGAATTTTATTGTGGCATTATCTGCATTAGTACGAACTTGGTGTAGGAGAGTGGATAAATGAATTTGGCTGTAATCATACAACGGAATATGCAGAGCAGTAAAAGTCAATGTAGTATAGACTTGTATTATTAGGAATAACTTACAAAACTTTACTTCTGAAATGCAGAAGATTCGTAAGTGCAGAAGATAAGGGAGAAGAAAGAAGAAAGGAGAAGGAAAAGGACAGAAGGGAGAGAAAGAGGAATGTATGGAAAGAAGGGAAGAAAGAAGGAGGAAAAATAACTGTTGTTTGTTCTTTTCAAAAATGACTACAGTGGCCTTTCAGATGCCCTTTGGCTCAGCACCTATCATGTAGACAACCCTTTAAAACAGAGTCAGCAGCATTTCATGGAATAGAGGTTTTATCTAACGTCTCTCAGAGCAGAAGAAAGTACCACTGGGCAGACTAATAATTTCATTTTCCACAAATTCAGATCAACTCCATATACATGTAGCTCATCCTCTCCACCCAGAGTCCTTGCCTCATTTCTTGAAATTATATAGATGCATATATTTTCAAACAAATGCAAAATCGTTAACCTCCTTTTGACCTTTAAACTTGCATTTTTACCCTTTTAATCTGCTCATCAGATAAAGGTTATTTTTTAGGATTTCTCTATAATTCCTTTTTTGAGACAGGGTCTTGCTATGTAATCCACACTGGCTTCAAACTTATAGCCGCTCAGTCTGGCCTCAAGCTTGCAGCAATCATCCTGCTTTAGCTTCCCGAGTTCAGGGAATGCATCACCCTACCTGGCAGGATCTGTTTATAATTCTACCTGGATGTGATTTATAATAATATTCTTTTCTGTCATCAATAATTTAAAGTTTCCAAGAGGACCTTACAAACTGTCACATTTACCAATTATGAGATGCAATTTATATACCAAACAATTCACCTATTTAAAATGTAGAAAGGAATAGTTTTAGTATATTTAGAGTTATGCAACCTCCAACACAGTAAATTTTAAACCGTTTTCAACTTCCCCAAAAGAAACCTCATATTTATTAACAGTCACTCTTCATTCATCTACCCAGTTTCTCCCCCACTGCGCCTTCCTTCTGAGCTCCCAAGTCCTAACTCTTTGCCTCTCATTATCCAACCAGGCCTTGGTAACCACTAACCTAGTTTCTCACTCTGTATAGTATTTCTTTTCAGTGGAGAAGCTACTTCCTATCATTGGAAGCCCTCAACATACGGTATTCCATGATTGGCTTCTTCTTCTAGGAAAAATATTTTCAAGTTTCAACAACCTTGCAGTGTTTATCAGTGTTACCCTTATATATCACTGGAGAAAAATTCCATCTTCTGGAAAACCCACATTTTATTTAGTCTTTCATCAGGCAATGTATATTTGAGTTTTTTGATTACTGTTTCCACTTTTTTGCTATTATGAATATTGCTGTTATAGAACAAAGGATATAGCTCAGAAGCACAGCATCTACCTGGCAAATGCAAGGACTTGAGTTAGATTCCGGATACAAAAACAAAAAACAAAAAACAAAAATATATAAATGCTGTTCCCCTCCTCTTATTTAGGTAGGTTTTTGCTTATATTGTTTAATCAACTTTGCGTGTCTATGTCTTGGTATCCCTGCAACTGCTTTGAAGACAACAATACACAATAGATTAACCACTCTCAATTTCCTATTACCTTGTTTTGAAACTATGTATCGTCCTTTTTCTTGTTTGTTTCTCTTTAAAAGAAAAAAGTGAATACTGCTTTTACAAAGATTCATGCTCAGTTTTTATTTGATCATTTTTTTCATTTCTATTGAGTGTAAACCTAGGAATGACATTGTTGAGTCATCTGATGACACTATATCCTTTTGAAGAACTGTCAGTGTTTTATAAAGAGGCAGCACCATTTTACATACTAATAAACAGTTTATGAAGGTTTTGATTTTTGAGCATTTTTGCCAACATTTGTCACTATTTTTTAATTGTATTTAGCCATTCTATAGTGGAATTGCATTATAGCTTCAACTGATATTTCCTTAACAAACTAGATCTTCACATACTTTATGGCTTTTGAATATCTTCTTTGGAAAAATGGCTACTAGCAAGTTTACTCATTTTTAAACTGACCTTTTTTCATTTTTTTATTATTAAGTTGTAACAGTTCTTAAATATATGAGATATAAAGATTTTATTTGAACATGATTTGAAAGCATGGTTTCATATAGCATTGTCTTTTCATTTTCTTTATAGTGTTTTTTGTACACTGGTACTGATTTCATTGTCTTTTGTCCTTTTAATTTCATATCTAAGAAAATATTACTTAGTCCATGTAACCAAGATGTACTTTTGTTCTTTCTTATAAAAGTTTTATAAATTTAGCTCTTAGATTTAAGTCCTTGATTAATCTTGAGTTAATTTTTGTATACAGAGTGAGATAAGAGATTCAACTTCATTATTTTGCTTGTGGATATCTAGTTGTTCCAGTGAAATTTGATGAAAATGCTGTTTTTTTCTTTACTGGATTGTCTTGGCATCCTTGTAGTTCATTCTTGGACTTTTCATTCTATTCCACTGAGATGGAATATCAGTGGAGTAGAACAGATTATATATATATATATATATATATATATATATATATATATCAATGCAATAGAACAGATATATATTTATATATCCTTATGCCAGTACAGCATTGTTTGCTTACAGTAGAGTATTATAGTAAGTTTTAAAATTAGAATTGTGGCTCTTCCAATTTTGTTCTTTTTCAAGATTATTTTGATTATTTGGAGACTTTTGCATTTCTTAATAAATTTTAGCATCAGCTTGCCAAGTGCTGCAAAGAATCCAGTAAGAATTATGCTGAGATTTTGTCATATCTGTACATCAATTGAGGAAATGTTGCCATCTCTATTAGTCTATCTTTGGTTACCATAATGAAATTACTAACACGGGGTAAGCCTGTAAAGAAAAGAGGCACAGCGCATACTTCTGGAGATTCAAAGGAGTGGTACTGATATTTGCTGTATTCCATTGAGGACCTGGTGGTGAATGACATCAGAATAGCAGGAATCTGTGTGGGACTAGGGCTTACACTACAAAACAGGAAGTCAAACAGTACAAGGAGAGGGTCTTTCACAACTTGCTGTATTGATAACTTATTTGGGGATCCACAAGGTCTACCTTTGTTCTTCCTTGTGCGGTGTTCTCAATGATCCAGTGACCTCCTTCTAGGCCTTACCTCTTAAAGTTCTTACCATTCTTAACAGTGCCATGTAGAGAACACAGCTTATGACACACAAACTCCAGAGAAGAAACTCAAATCATATACAAATCATGCCATCAACTGAAAATACTAAATCTTCCAATCTAGGATATTTTTCATTTTATCTAGATCTTCTTACATATTTTTCAGTGATGTACAATTTCCAGAGAATAAATTTTGTACTTTATTTGTTAAATCTATTTGAATGTTTAACATGTTTTTTGATGCCATTTTAAATAGGAATGTTTTCTTAATATTATTATGGGTTATTCACTGAAAATGTACAGAGACACAATTGTTTTTTGTATATTGATCTTGTATGTTGCAATTTTGTTGAATCCATTTATTACCGTCAATGCTTTTTTAGTAGATTCCTTAGAATTTTATACATACAAGATGTCATTTGTAAATAAAGATATTTTATTTTTTCTATCCAATCAGGATGAGTTTATTTCACTTTCTTAATTACTACAATTAGCACTTTCAATAAAATGTTCGATAGAAATTTTTAACATGCAATTCTTCAGAATTTTTTCTTTTTATGATCAGTAGTAAAGTAGTAAGATGAATGAGCTTGTGTCTTTTTTCTTAAGAGTAGTGTCTAGTTACTTTTTACTCATCACTGAGACAACATACCTGAAGCCCAAAGTTGGGAAAGGAAAGGTTTATTTCTTACAGTTTTTGGAGGTTTCAGTCCATACTCAATTGGCTCCAAGGCAGGGTGACATGGCAGAGCCGCAGTTCATGGCGGCTGCGAACAGCAAGGCAGAAACCAGCAAAAGAGAGCAAGACACACCTTCTTCCTGCCATTACATCACATCCTGGCTCCACCCCTATGTGGGTTAGCACTGATACCATCAATCCAAGCAGAAGACAATGAACCATCACAAATGCACAATGCAAATGCATGAGGCCTGGTGGCCACAGACATAAACCATGATAGCAGTAGAGGAGGAGGAAATTGTGACAAATCACACACTGTCTTGTAGCAATTATTTGCAAAGAGCTAAAATAGAAAAGGAATAAATGGTGATTATTGACAAGAAAGAACAAATTGGACCAAATTGGAGCTCTCGTTCCAGAAACCAGAAGGTGTATGAAGACTGGAATGAGCCTGAAACATGTTCTAGAACATTAACAGAATTAAAGTTTATAGTGGGTCCCATAAATATGGTGGTACCATAAATGTAAAGCTGATTTTTGAATATCATTTTAATAAATCATACATCAAAAATATAATTTATTAGTACTAATAGACTTCGTCTTCTCCTGCCTTCTGGAAGAAATACAGGGCCTTGCCTATTCCAGGCAAGCCCTCTACCATTGAGGCAAGAGCTGATCATCCTACTTACTAAAGAAAAAAATATGTATTTTATGCTAGATCAGTGAAGGTTATGATATGTTAAAATCTTTTTCTTTTCCTGAGTTTGTAAGTAAATGTTATCTTTAAATACTGTTAAATATTACTTTCAACTTAGTTTTGTCCTCTGCCTTTCTTCTTTTTGTAATAACAGTGTTTGAAATCTGTTAAATTATTAAGAACTAAATTTTTCTTCAATTGGCCACTTAAATCTCTAATTTATTCTAAGTTAGGTCAGTTTTTTTCTACTTTGTTTTTGTTTTTTGATTAGACTTTTCTTGCCTTTAAAATGAGAACAAGAAGAGGAAATCCATCAGTAGATGGATTGCAGTACTGCAATATTGCAGAATTGCAGAAACTATCAGTAGATGGTTTCTGCAATGTCTTTCAGTGTATTAACACAGTTAATATTTACCAAGGATTTGTTCATTAGTGTGCATTGTGATACAAACCTGACATAGTTTCATGTAAACCTCCCAACAGCTCTACCAGATAGTCCTGTTGTTTATTATTTCATCTGAGGGAAATGAAACTTGGAGAGCATCTTAAATTCACCAAAGTTGGTATGTACTGGGACCAGAATTCAAACTCATGGAAACACACTTTGTATTCTTCTCTGTGACAATGAGTTTAGTCACAAAAGTCCCACAAGAAGCCCAGGAAAATAAAAATTTATTATTTAACTGCCTCAATTTAAGACAGTTTGATTTAATGATTTTCCAACTCAGGGCAACAAAGGCAAGAGAGGCAGCATCACAATCCCACTTGAAATTATACTACAAAGCTACTGTGATAAAATTGGCATGATATGGGCCTGTGGGGGGAGAAGAAAGAAAGAAAACAGACCTGAGAATCAATGGAACAGATTAGAATATGTGGACACAACTCCAAACACACTCAGCCACCTTAGCTTTAACCAAGGGGCCAGACATGTTCACTGAAAGAAAGCCTTTCAACAAATGGTGCTGGAAAAATTGGCTTTCCACATGCCAAAGACTAAAACTAGACCCATGTCTATCACCATGTACTAAACTAAAGTCACAAGGGATCAAAGATCTAAATATTAAAACAGGAACACATAATCTACTGAAAGAGAAACTAGATAGAAATCACAAAGACACAGAGGTAGGTAGAGAGCTCTTTTTTTTTTTCTTTAATTACACAACAAAAGTAATCGTCAACAGAGTGGAAAGATAACCCAAAGTCTGGGAAAAAAATTTAGCTCTTTCTCAGACACAAGACTTCTGTCTAGAACACATGGAGAACTGAAAAAAATCAGGCCCCCAAATTCAAATGTCCATTAAAAAATGGACATTGAGATGAATACACACTTCTCAGATAAAGAAACATAAATGGCAAATAAATATATGATAAAATGTTCAACATCATTTGCCATTTGAGAAATGCATATTAAAACCATACTGAGATTCCATACCTCAGAAAGAATGGCTATCATCAAGAAATCAGCCAACAACGAATGCTTGTTGCAGCTGTTGGGTGAAAAGAACACTTCTTCACTATTTTTGGGAATGTAGACTGGTATAAGTACGATAGAAATCAATGTGAAGATTCTTCACAAAGCTAGGATCAAAAGTCCTATTTGACCCAGCTATTCCCCATCTGGGTATTTTTCCAGAAGAACTGAAAACATCATACCACAGTTATCTATGTGCACCCATGTTTACAGCAGCACAATTTGTAATAGCTAAATCTTGGAAACAACCCAAATGTCCATCAACTGAAGAATGGATAAAAAAAGTGTAGTATTTTTTTTTTCTTTTTTACAATGGAGTACTACTCAATTATAAAGAAATATAAACTCAAGGCTTTTATAGGTAAATGGATGCAACTGGAGACCATAGTCATAAGTGAAATCAATCAGACTCACATGTGTAAATATTATATTGTCTCCCTAGTGTAAAAAACTGAAAGTAAATCAGATTCAAAATAGCTAAGAGAATTAAACTGCTGGTTTCTTTGAGTTCATTGAGAATGGTTGTGTTTATATTGTTTAATTAATTTTGTATGCCTGTATGTTACTATCTGAGCAAGTGTTTTGAAAATAATGCCCAATATATTAACCATTATAAAGTCTCTGTTATCTTGTTATGAAATTCTGTATCAGTTTTTTTTTTTCTCTTTAAAATAAAAAAAATTACAGAAAAGAAACATGGATAATAACACAAAACTTTCTCTTCAATGAACTAAAATAGAATAGTAATATAAGTTTAAAATTTTAGTATATATTTTAAAGCATTTCTGGAAACAATGTGGTCCCCTTTGCTGATGTCAGCGGCACCAGTGAGTTTCAGCTCCCAGTCAGGAATGCAATCACTCGTGGGAACAATCAAGGCTCTGTAGTTGACTGTGTTGCTAAACTGTAATGTTCAATAGTTTAGATATATTGAAATGTATTATTGGCTGATGATATTCTTTAAAATGAGAATGACATTCTCATGGACATTAAACCATGTTAAACTGCGGAACATTTTGATGATGCATGAAAATGTAGAGGAGCCTCAAAGAGGTCATGAGCCAGAAATCAGGTAAAACATAGACCATGAGTTTTTCTGGAGCTTCTGAGGAAAGAAAAGGCAAGGTAGGGTAAATAGTTTATGACTGGCTAGTTTGAATAATTTCAGCCAACTTTAATCTCTCTGTGTGATCTCTTGTCACCTACTACCTCCTTCCTTCCCTTGGAGATTAAAGCAGAATGTGGTTTCTTGGGGTGGATGGGCCAGATGGAGATCTGGCTCTGGACTGGTTATAATGCGTATCAGAGCCATACTCTCTGAATCCTTTGCTGTTTCAAAGAATTGGCCAGCCTTGCAAGGGCAATCTCTTTTCAGCCAGAAAAGGATCTATGATATCAAAATATTGTATTTCCGAGATCATATATTATTTAGCTTAGCGGGGTAAGCACCTTCCTGGCAAGCTCGAGGTCATGAGTTTGATCCCCAGTTCCAAAAAACGAACAGATACCATACGTTTAGATATTCTCCATTATTACTATTATCTCCAATAATGGAGATATTCTCCATTCTCTATTTGAAAAATAATTTTATCAAAAAATCACATTACAATGGGCAAGCATGACATTGATCAGTTGCATTGTAACTGCAGGTCATTACATACATTTATTGACTATGTCTAGGTAGAAGTAGCTTTGAAAGTAAAAACATTAGAAAAATAACAGAAAGTATTGCAGTATTAGTGAATATTTTCTAGTGGCCTCTCCTTAACCACACTTTAGGCTGGTTCATCTGAATCCTCTTCCTAAGAAGACTTACACTCTGGGACACCTCTACCTCTCTCAATTTCAGCAAGAATTTTAGTGTATCCCAAATTCCCCTTTAGTTCCAATTTTCTCTCAGTAATTTTTTTAACCCTGGATACCCTTCCAGCACCTTGACTTCGAATTCTCAGTTTGTACTCTTACATTTGGGGTTGACTCTGATTTCTGCAAAGCCCCATCCCGGTAATGCCCACATGTATCTCACTGGTTCTGTACAGTCTGCTGTGTATTTTACCAAGTGTTATGAATAATGTTTCTTGAGAAGTATTAAAAACCATAATGGTCTAACGTAATTAAATGAAAAGAAGTAGAAAAAGTAGTAGTTTTGGAAGTAGACAAACAGGTTTCAATTTTGACTTTCCCACTAATTAGCTTTAAGTTATTGAACAACTATTGAGCTCAGTCTCTGTAAGACGTATCTGTAAAATGCAGAAATATAATGAAGTGTGATTGTAGGTCACACAGTTGTCAGCAAGTAGCTGATCTATGCTTCAATCTCAGGATTAAAACCAAAGTCAGTTTAACTGCTCATGAGAAAATTGAATTCTGAAAGAGATAAATATCTCAAGGAGTAATTAAATATATAAGTATCAGCTTACATACTTAACAAATATAAAGTAAGACTAATTATTCTGAGTAGAAAAAACACACTTTAAAAAATGGATCTTGCATATTTCATGTTATTAGGTACCACTCCATTGATGTCTGATTTCATCTTTGGCTAATTGATATTTTAAAAATAAGTATCAGTGAAATATACAAATTGACTATATTTCCTTATTCTCTGTTTGAATTCTGAAATATCTATACTGTCATTAAAGATAAGTTCTTACCCAGAGATAATTATGGTTGCTTGCAATTCAAGTACTTAGGAAATCTGAGGTAAGAATACTGCATGTTCAAGTCCTGCCTCGACATCTTACTGAAACTCTGTCACAAAATAAAACAAAACAACTAACTAACTAACTAAATGACTGGGGATGTATTTCAGTGGTAGAGTACTTCTGGGTTCTATCCTCAGTAGCCCCCTCAAAAGACAAATTTTGATCAATGAAATTTTATGAAAGATATTGAAATGAAAGGAAATAAAAATGATTTTCTGATTATTTTTGACATATCATCGTCTAAGTCAGTATATATAAGACTAAGAAATAAATATTCTAATATGTAAAAATCTCGAATTCTATGTAAAGGATGATAGAAAAATACGCTAACAGATATGAACTGCCATGAAAAGGCACCTATAGAGAAAAGATCTTAGAGTTTTAGAAAGCAAATATAGGAGAAAAAGTTTCTTATCAATTCCAGTTGTTTGACATTGACCATAGGGTACAGATGTTTCAGTTCCAGAGTGGAGTGGAATCTCTTTTAAAGAGGGAGGTAATGCAAGGCTGGGGGGATGAGGGAGAGAGAAAGAGAGACAGAGACAAAGAGACAGACAGAGAGAGAGAGAGAGACAGAGAGAGAGAGAGAGAGAGAGAGAGAGAGGATGGAGGAGGGCAGAAAGAACTTAAACTGAAAAGGTGAGGTTCAGAGGCTCACAGAAACACAAAAAGGCAAATTCATGCTGTCATCTTATTGAATAGATGAAGACTTACTGTCTTTATCTATTTTTTTTTTTTGTTGTTGTTGTTGCAATAACACAATACTGAAGGCGGAATAATTTAGAACAGAAAAGGTTTATTCATGGTTCCAGAGGTAGGAAGCCCAAGATCAGCCCCATTGGCCAGGGTTTTGCACTGCTCCAATTCATGGCAGGAAGTGGAAGGGCAAGCCAATATGTGTAAAAGGTGAAGCATGAAGGACAGCCTTGATTTATAACCAGATACCAAGGCAGGAACTCACTTTTGGGGGAAGAGCATTACTCCATTTGTGAGGGCTGTGCCCCATGGTCTGACACCTCCCATCACTGCTGCATTTGCAATCAAATTTCAACATGAGCTTCCAAAAGGACAAAACATGTTTGAATCACTGCACTTATTATAGATATTTTATAAATACACAGTAAACGTTTTATTAGACAAAACCAATTAATTGGACAGTAGTATGCATGTTTATAAGTCATGATATATAGGATGTGGTCAAAACAGGGTGGATACTTAAATTGAAAAAGTTATTACAGTAAAAGATAAATTTATCACCCTCAAAGTATCCCCCTTTGTGAACACCCTTATTCCATCGTCCTTGTCACTTGCTGAAGCAACGTTACATGTTCTCTTTCTTGAGTGTCTTGAGTTGTGCTGTATGGGGGCCTCAGTGCTTTGAATCAGTTCAAAATGTTTACTTTTTGTGGTTATTTTTAATTTAGAGAAGAGCCAGAATTTCACAGTGCCAGATCTCACGGCCCCTGGACACACAGTCATGTATGTATGAGCCTACCTTTTCTTGGGGCGTCACTCGGCAGTAGCATACATTGTAGTTTTGATCACAACCTATTACAACACAAAGGAGGATTTCCAAAACTGCTTTAAAAAGGGGCAAAACTGATGAAATAAGTTCAAGAGAAGTATTTGGGAGGGGATTAATGGCAATGTGCCTTATATTGTAATAGTTTTAAGAATAAATATTCACTATAAATTTTGATCACATTTCTTAAATGTAAATGAATGAGAACCTGATTACTGAATACACCTCAGAGTTACCTGGTGAATTACTTGCATTCTATTCACTTATTCTTTCTCTAATTCATTTATTCTTACATCTTTCCACTCATTCATTTATCCAACTTTTAGCTTCCTAGTTCTCCAAGGCAAAGTTAGTAATTGCTGTTCTGTCTGATTCTATCACAAATCTTTTCCAGCCAATATGCAAGTTAATGTGATTTTCTGATGGCTGTGGAAACGCAGGTTATTCTTAACCGTTACAACATTATCTCCCAGGACCAAAAGAGTCTGAGGGCAGTAGAATGGGTATTTCTCACAGGGTATGGACCAAAATGTGTTTTGGAAAGAGAGAATTTGCTGACCCTAATTTGGCTATTATAATATTCATAATGTGTTGAAGAGAGCTAACTCATCCTTTTCCTTTTTTAAAGTTCCCTCTAGCAATGGTCGTTTCATGAATTATGCTAAAAAGTACTTTTATTCTTTTGTGCTTGAACTGCTGTGATGCACTTTATCGCAAGTGAGAATTAGCTGGCATTTACAGAGATATGGGCTTAAGAAATAGGTCTCATGTTGCTTATACTTCAATAGTTAGACTAGAGCATAAATACTCCTGTCCTAGGCAGAGTGCCTGGCTCCCCAGGGTGCACACCAAATAAAATCATTGTGCCTTACTGCATTATTTTGTTTGCTTTCCATTTTTTCTCCTTTCTTTCAATAAATTCAATATTATGCTACCATACCCCATTACATTTTTAAAGGTATTTTTCATTCCTAGCAAAGATTCTTTTATTAGGATGAAAAATTAAGACAAGGTCATTTTAGAAATTATAAGCAAAAGCCTGTGAAGATTAACAAAGTTCATTGACAATAATAACAATGGTATCTATATAGTCCACGATATGTGTAGGTTTCCTTTAAATAATTCATGACTTAATGAAAATCAATGTTATAAAAAGTTACTGAAGCTGGACTTCTGGGAGAACATGGCGAACAAATAACAGCAGCCACGGAGGCTTTCTGAGATTACCAGTTTAGAATCCAGGAGCAGTGCCGTGTGAGGAGTCCTACATGAGGGCAGATGTACCTTGCCGACCCAGGAATGAACTAAGCTGATAGAAACCAACTGGAAATGCAATCCTGATGCTATAACAGGAACAGATAAAATCTCAGTGCGGAAGCTGGATCCCGCGCCATTGGAAGCCGTGATTTGAATTTCCTGCTGCCTCTACTGCGTCCCAATCGGCAGGGCAGGGAGAGAGATGTGCGAAAGCTGTGAGAGCTGGAATCGGCGAACCAAATGGCATTGAGAGCGGGACTGGCAGGGAGCCCTGCATCGACCTGTGGTGAGTGAGAGAAATGGGGACCCTTTCATAGAGTAAGAGGCTCCAACAGAGGACATTCTGGGAACGAGCAGACTAGCCAGAACAGGGCCCTGCAGAGCCCTGCACATTCCCCTCTCAAGAGGGAGTGGTGGGGAGTGCTTGGCTTGGTGATGCCATGGACTAAGATCCAGTAGGCTAGCCCAAATCAGGTCCCTGCAACTGGCGGTGCACCCTAGCAGTGAAGCATTCAGTAGGTTGACCTAGAGGCGCGTGCCCAGGAGAGGCTGCCCAGGTCTGTGTCTCCCTAGTACACTGCAGTGGGTGGGAACACCTAGCCAGAGAATTCAAACAACCGTAACAGACAAAGAGAAAAAAAAAAAAAAAAAAAAAAAAAAACTGGGCCTCCTACATATGCTTGTATGGAAGGAACAAAAAGTATGGGAAAAGGGAGCAACAAGAAAGGGTCCTCAGTCCCTAATCCTGAGAACACTGATCCAGGAAAGGTAAATGTAAAAGAGAATGAAGACAGAAAACATGCAATATCCGACACGGCACCTATAGACATAAAGCGGTATATCCAGAGCCTCATAGACGAGTTCAAAAATGAAGTTTTTAATGAAATAAAGCAAGAAATAAGTAGAAAAGTTAGAGAAATGCTAAGCACAGACCAAGAAAAAACAGATGGTAGAATAGAACAGAAAAACAGGGAAGAATTGTTTGATGGAGAAAATAGAGAAAACATGGAATACGTGAAGCAGATTCAAAGAGATTACCAGGAAACTAAAACCTCTATTGAAAGCTGGCATAACAGCTTGAAAGAAACTAAGGATAGATTATCAGAACTGAAGGATGGATTTGTAAGGTGGGAGCATGAAATGAAAAACTTCTTAAAAATAACAAAAAAACAAACAGCAATAATACCAAGACTAGAAGATGATATGAGGATCTATAATTTAAGAATTAAGAACATAAAAGAAGAAGTAGGGACTCAAACAAATGAACTACAAAAGCTATTCACAGAAATAATCCAGGAGAATTTCCCTAATTTAGCAAAAGGTAAAGATACTCAGATGTATGAGGCATGCAGGACCCCAGCCACCTACAACCCAAACAGAGCTACACCCAGGCATATAATAATCAAAATTCTAGAAATCCAATATAAGAACTGAATACTAAAAGCCATCAAAGACAAGAAACAGATCACTTACAAGGGAACACCCATCAGAATTACAGCAGACTTCTCGGCACAAACCATCAAATCACGAAGAGCATGGGGGAAATAATTCAAGCTTTGAAAGATAATAACCTCCAGCCAAGATTGATATATCCTGCACAACTGTCCCTAGAAATTGATGGAAAAACAAGGTGCTTCCAGGAATTAGGGGAATTTGCAACCACCAATTCAACTCTACAGAGATTACTGCAGGATATTCTAAAAATGAAAAATACCACGATTCCAGAAACAGTGGCAGAGTGGCCACAATGAATGGAGCAGAAAGTGAAATGAAGAGGACAAACTGACAACTAATGACAGAAAAAGAGCTCAACAGAAATGAGGCAGAGAAGGTTGGATGGTAGGAACAGCCATTTTGGAGAAAACAAGACACCATAATAGCTAGTGCTGATTTAATACCCTCTTGTTTTGAAGTCCCATCAAGCTTTTGTTCTTCTGTCTCCATCGGTTTTAACGTGTTGTATCTTATTGGATTTTATTATATGTGATAATATAAACAAAAACTTTTATAGACAAGGAGATTATACATAAACCATTGTTCATTTTCTGTTAGTTGATTCTAAATACCCTGTAATACTGTCATTCTCTTGAACGGTTTTACATTGTCTTGATATGTTTGATGCTACAGTATACGAAGTTATACCCAAAGATTTTAAGGGAAGAGACACTATGGTAACTACTATTCTGTCGAGATTATCTTGTGGTGAAACACTATTTTGCCTAAATGGCTATGTTTTGACCTGCGCTGTTTTGTTGTTATGCCCTCTTTTTTTTTATCTCAATCTCCTTTTTATCATTTACTTTTTCATTTTTATCCTTTTAATTAAGGGAAAATAAAAAATAGCAGGATATATTATAGTAACCCTCTTTGATTTCCTATTAACTTGATTTGAAACTCTGTATTGCTCTCACCATCTTGTTTTGACTGACTTTCCTCTATTATATTATGCTTGATAGTACCAAGTTTGAAAGTATAGGCAACAACTATGAAGTCAATAAGATTCATTATGACACCCATTTTGGTTGACTATTATCTTCTTTTGAAGTCCTCTAATGTCTCCAATGTTTTGGTTTTATTGGTATTATTCTTTACTGTTTTGTACAATTTTATTATAACTGATGTTATAGGCAATTCTTTTTAAGATAACAAGAGGCATTATGGTAACCATTGTTGATCACTTTGTATTTTGTTTTTACATTATGTATTATGTCCATCCTTTTGATTTGACTGACTCTGTCCTGGTATGTCACATTTGGTTTTACTTTCTTCAAAAAAAAAAAAAAGTAGTAAGAATTGTGGGAGTAATAAAACCCAAAATGTGTAATTGTCATTGTACAAAAGAAAGGAAAAGAAAGTTCTCTAAAAGATATAACTGCATATATATTTAAGTGTATAAGATAGATAACCATATTACTGCATTTTGTTGGATCATTGAACAAAACTGTTTGCAGTCTCACTGTTTGAAAGTCCCCTCTATATGCTTTAATTTTGTAACTTCAACAACTATTTCTAAGATGACAATATGTAATTAACTAGTGATTTCCTACTGTTTACTTTTTCTGAAATTCTGTATAACTTGTATCCTTTTTCTGTTTTTTTTTTTCTTTTTTCTCCTTAAATAAAAAAAAAAAAAAAAAAAAGTTACTGAAGCTGTACCTGTTAGTGCAGGCCTATAATCCGAGCACTGAGGAAGGGTAAGACAAAAGGATCACGAATTTGGAGCCCAGCCTGATCAATTCATTTGAAGTAATCCTGTTTCAAAATAAGAATAAAATCATGCTTGGGTTGTAGCTTGATGTAAAAGTCCTCGGTTCAATCCCCAGTACTGAAAAAATAGAAGATAAAGATGACGAAGATGAAGATGAAGACGAAGAAGCAGCGGCAGCAGCAGCTGAGGGTGTAACTTAGTGCGAAAGTCCTGGGTTCAATGCCTAGTACCATCACCACTGTCAAAAAAAGAAAAGAAAAGTTATTCATATAAAGCAATGGATTTAAGACACACATTTTTATAAACATCCCACATATTAAAAATTAAGTAGTAAAACCTAATATTTACTTTTGAACATTAAAGAAAATAGCATACCATTTGATAAGGTAAGATGGCAGACTGCCACATGCTGGCAGCATCATCTGGGTTCTGAATTGAGTTAAGCTAATAAATTGGTACCAGCATAGTTAGAATCAGTCAGTCCTAATGTGATTAATTTTCCATTATGCAAACTCCCAAGACAATTAATTTAGTATGAGGCTAGAAAATTACCTTACCTCTGACACCTAGGCTGCTTCCTTTCTTGTATTAAACACTGGGAAGACCAAGTAGTCATCGAAGTGACTCTTGGCCTGAGCAAACTCAAAAGAGGCAGAAGTAGTACTCCTAGGACATCATCAGTCAAAGCTTTGGTTATTCAGGTACTAGTAGGGTTCGAATAGGGACTCTGCTACTTTCTAGCTGTGACTCTGGTTTTCCTATCTGGAAAAATGAGGATACTAGTAGTCCTCAATTCATGACATTCTCCTGAAGAGTAAATGAGTTATTATAGTGTATAAAGTGCTTGTAATTGTATTTCATGCTTGTCAAATTCTGTGGTTGTCGTTTGCATTAATTGAGGGACATTTTTGCAGAAATGAAGAAAATTACCACTTTTAGCCCACTTTAGTGAGCAGATTTCTCACATTGCTGGTTTCTTTGGGAAGGTATCTGTCTCTGTCTGGTACAAGACAATGCAATAAAAATGGTACAAAAAGGGGAGAAGTATGCATCAGAGCTAGTAATCTAAATTCAAGGAACTTATATATAATATCACTGCTCTCTGACTTCAATATTAAATTAATTTTAAGAGATTACATTGCTAATATTTCTTAATTGGGTCAACTGGACTTTGTAATTGTCCTCTCATCTTTCATCAAAAATCGTTTAAGGAGCTGTGCAAGGTGTCTTGCAAATGAAGTTGGACAAGGGCTTTAGTACATTCCATAAATTGGATTCTGTATAGTTGTAAATTATGCTGACAGGCATTCTTGTAGCACAATGAGGTCAAACAGTCTTATGGAAAATGGTCTTTTCATGCAGTACTCAAGCCAAAAAAGGGAATTATAAAGATACCAAGTCATGTGTATAGTAAAAACAGAAATGCAACCCAATGCCATGGCTATTTTTCAATCTTACAGGGATGAAATAATACACATTATGAAAACATACAGCAGGGGCTGGGGATTTAGCTCAGTGGCATAAGCGCCTGCCTTGCAAGCAGGCAGTCGTGAGTTTGATCCCTGGTACCGATAAAAATGAAAAAGACAAAAAAAAAAAAACATACAGCAATAAGAATGCAAAGCTATGATTATGAAGTACCTGCTACATGAAAGTATACTATAACACATTCTATAAATTATATGAAAAATTTTAAATTATAGCTCATGATTTTACAGTGTGTAGTTTAAAAGAAGTAGAGGAATATGCACATAATTAACTAAAGAAAGCATTTAAAAGCCATAAGTCAGAGAGTTCAGCTTGAAAGAACATAGGTGGATTTGAATTGGTTTACTAAAGTTAGCTCATTCCATGGGAAGACTAACGTGGTCAGATCATGAGATGTAACCCTTTCCACAAAGGGATGTTAATATTTACATAATCAATTCTTGAATAATATCAGGCAACAGGGTAGAGAGTAGAAATAGCTTTAACTTTAGAAAAGCTTGAGTTAAAACTTGGCTCAAACAATTATCCATGAGGTGACTCTAACAAGTAAGCTTCATTCCCAAAGTTAGTGTCGTCTTTGATTTCCTCTTCCAACCTCATTCTTCATATGGTTAATCAATAGTTTAGTCTGTACATGTTTTGAATGCATTCCATCTTCTTCATTCCCACATTGCAGCTGTAACACTGACCCTTAACATTTGTTATGAATTCTGTGACTCTAACAGTCATTTCTCGTCACCCACACAATATCTGTCACTCTTTTTTGTTTTTGTCTTTTTGAGACAAGGTCTTGTTATGCAGTTCAGGCTGTCCTTGAGCTCACTTTGTAGCCCAGGCTGGTGGCGAACTTGCAGCGATCCTCCTGTCTCTTGAGTGCTCTTGTGTGCTGACCACAGATGTGCACCACCACGCCCAGCTTTGTAATTTTTTTTTCTTTTGTCGTGTCACTTCTTAAGAAGGCATTTAAGACTTTCAATGAATTGAACACTGTTTACATTTTTAAACACATATGATAATCATATTTCATACATAACCTATGTCTCTCCAACCACTCACCTGTTGTATGTCTCTATGCATTTGCACATCGCTGTTTTTTAATGTCAGAAATTGACACTTTCCTCCCATCTTTGCTCTGCCATTCCCATCCAGCAAAATTTAAGATTTTACTCTACCTCCAACACGGTACTCAAACACATTACCTTTATGAAGCACTTCTTGAGAACACCAGGCATATGTTGTTATTACATCACCAGTTCCTTCACAGCATATCTCATAGACCTGTGCTAGTGCAACACTGCCATCATTTGTGTATAAGCCAACTGCCTCAAGAAAAAACAAATAGAAAATTATCTTTCACTTTTGAATTCTCAGGCCAAAGATGATGTCTGCCATCAAGAGGTTGTGCAACAATACTTGTCATAGTAATGACATCAAACTTGAGAATACATGGAAATAACAAAGGAAACATTTTATGAAAGAAGTGGCAGTTGATGTAGACCTTGAAAGATTTTGAAAATATTTTAGAAATGTTAAATATGTAAACTTGAGATGTTTAGTGTTTGAATACATAAATGGTAATGTATGTTTTGATAACTCTTTATACATAAATGTTTTACAAGCTGAAGCTCTGTTTTTTCAAGACCCATAGAGAAAGACTTTGACAGGGTGAACATTTTATCATTACGTTAATTATTTCATTGAAAAAAGGATCCACCTCATGTCTCCTAGAAGAGGAATGCTTGTTTTCAGAACAGTGCCACCTTGATTTTTTAGTACAATGTGGTATCAAAAGTACTTGACTTTTTAGCTGAAGCATAGATGATTTTGCTTATGGCTCTACATTGTATTTTATAGCAATTAGAAATGTGAGTAATCATTCTTGCATATTGAATTTCTCCTGAACTTATTAAAACTGTAAAAAGCAGCCTACCTTTAAACCACAATGGAAAATGTGTGGTAACTTTGACAACTCAGTGCTGTTCAATTTTGCTCTCTTTGAGTGTATCATCTAAGTCTGATGGTAAAACTCACAATTTGGATATCTTTGCATTCCAAATCATGTCCAAGTTACCAGTCATGATTACTTCACTGGCAGATTTCTTATATATGAATCATTAAATGGAATTAAAAATACTTTCTTGAACATTCCATTTTTATCTTAACTGTTGCATATTGTCATGAATGATTGAACATATATCAAAGAAGGCTTGGAAACCAATAAAAGAATCATGAGTAAGAAATCTAGAATGCAGTCTAGAAAGAAAAGCTATACCATTACATTCCACTTTAAGGAAAACAATTGGTATTATTCTAGGCATTCTTAATTATTAGTATAAATTTTTTGGTTTTGAAAACACAGAATGGTTATGGGTCTAGAAAATTGTTTTACTTCACAGGAGAGAGCCCTGTGAAGAAACCTCTCCAGTGTTGGCTAGCTCTTCACCTGTGAAATCCTGGCACGGTAGGAAAAGTACTGGCTGAATTTAGGGAGCTCAGGAGGCAGCCTGAGGAAGCACTACGTGAAAGAATAGCGTATGAGATGTGACTAGAAGTGTACACACATGAATTAAGGCATGGATTACAAAGGCAAACTTGGAAGGGGAGGGACAGTTGCTTTTTATCTATTCTCCTTGTCAAAGTGTGAAGGCTCCCTACCAACCTTTGGGACTTTACAGTCGGTTTTCAACCTGCATTCCCCAGTGGAGTTGCTTCAGGCCAAGTCAGACTTCTTGTTGATGTTTTTGCTAAAAGAGAGTAATTTCGTTTTCCTGGTAACGCACCTGTTTACAACTCTGCCCTTCTGGAACCCAGAGCTAGTGTCTGCAGAGCGTGAGGTGCCAAGGAAAAGCGGCGATGGGACGATGGAGACAGTCTCCTCGCGAACTGCAGTCGTACCTGCCAAGGAGTAACCAACAAGCACAGATTTATGTGTACTTTTAAAGAAAGAAGCACCGTCACCACCGGCTTCCGGAGGGCGCTGTCTCTAAGGAGCGGTGGGTAGGGCGAGCGAAGCCTCGGAGAAGCCCGGGCTGTGAGCTCCTGTAACCTGGAGAGGAGGCTCCTCCAGGGGCGCTCCCTCGCGCTCGCCCTGCGCCCCCCAGCGCTGCTCTAGGCGGAGCCGCGCCGCGGTCGCTCTCTTCCCGCCCCCTGATTCCTGCTGCTGCCGCCCAGAGGAGAGACCGGACTCTGCTTCCAGTTTCCTCCGGAGGGAGCCGGCGCTGCGGAGCCGGGAGGTGGGCGCGCGGAGGAGAAGGCGATGAATGAGTTCTCCCCTCCTTCCGTACTTGACTGAGTTGGCGGCGCCGCGCCCAGGTTTGCAGCTTTCTGCGCCCCAGGAGCTCGCCACTCCCGGGGTCGCTCCCACGCCCGCAGCGGGGACCGAAGCAGTCGCGCCCGGGGAGCCCAGGCTCTGGGGCGCCCGTCCGGCCTCAGTTGGGGGCCAAGGCGCGCGGTCCCCCGCGGAGGCTCCAGGTCGCGCCTGTCCATGGCGTCTCGTCAGCAGACCCGGATCCAGGCTTACCTGGAGAGGAACAAGATCGGTCCTCTGTTTGAGGTAAGGCGCTGTGCAGAAGGACGGTCCCACTGTCTTCAGGGAAAGAGGTGCGGTAAGCAGACCAGAACACCCTCGAGGGAAGGAGGGGTACGGAACAAATGCGCGGGAGAGGGCGCCCGACCACCCCGGTTCAGTGGCATCTGTTTCGCCAGTCCAGGTGTGCTGGAACGCGGCCGGGAGGGCACCCCGCCAGCTCCGGGGCGCGGACAGGTGGGCTCCGAAGACCCAGTCTCAGCCCGGCACGGCAGTTTTGAGCCATCTCTGTCCTCTACCTTGCAGCCACATGTGCAGGACCCGGGCAGGCTGAGATAGACGATACACACAGATGTGCACACACTGATGATCTTACACACACACACACACACACACACGCGCGTCGCGAATTCACAATATCTCAATATCTTGCGGGTTTTTTTTTTTAACGTGGGAGGTAGTGGACCCGAAAAAGTGGAGGAGGTGCTTAGCGATAGAAAGAAACACGGTTAACTTAGAAAAAAAGCTAATGGCAAGGAATAGGTTTCCCTGGATGCAGGCTTGTTGAACGCTGGGAGACTGACATTGATCCCTTGATGAAAGGAGGGGTCTTGGCATTGTAGACGCCACCTGTGATGGGGGGCGGGGAGGATAGCGGTTCTCGAAAAAGCACAGGAGTATTTACAAAAAAGAGACAATGGCTTTGAGCTCTTTTCTTTGCTCATCAAAGAAATGATGACAAAAACGGCCTGAGGAAAAAGAGCGGGAGGCTCACAGATAGGGGGCCAGAGACTGGAACCAGGCACCAGCAAAGCGTCCCACCAGTTAGCACGCGAGGGGCGTGGGGCGCGGGGTTGGTGGTGCGCGTGGATGAAGTACTGTGTTCTGACTCGCAGCCCATGGGGAGGGGCACTGGGGCACCCCGTCCCCTTGCTCCCTACCCCCAGCTGGGCAGATTAGCGCAGAAAGAGTACATGGGAGGGGAAGTGCGCCCCTGAGCTCCACTGAAGCAGTCTTATCTGTTCTTGGAGGACACAGGTGGGGAGAAGAGAGTGAGCTTAGGAGATCACAGTGAAAAGAGCAGCCTCTCAGAGATGCTGAGGGAGGAAGAGATGCGACAGGGAGCAAACTGGAAACACACACACACACACACTCACAAAAGAGGAAGGAGGGTAAAGGTGTGGGTGAACAGATCTTTTCTCTGGGTTTCCAGTAGTGAACTCTTGCAATCATTTCCCAAGTTATCTGCCTAACTTTTAAGTTAGCATAGTAAGGCAAAATCATTAATTCAAATGAAACTCCTGTAAAGGGGTCACAAGGTACTACAGTTGTCTAGACGTCTGTGTCTGACTTTTTGTTTTCTTTAGCAAAGGAAGTCCTGTCTCTGTTAAAGGTAGTAGCAAAATAGAATTGCTGGACTTACCAGATTATGGACTACATACACACAGACACACAGACACAAAGACACACAAGAATTGCTTTTTTTTTTTTTCAGTACGGGGCCTTGAACTCACAAGCTCACACTTGCCAGGCAGGCACTTTTGCCACTGAGCTAAATCCCTGGCCCAAGAGTTGCTTTTAATAGATGCTCTTCTCATTTAATTTATTTTAAGAATTCAAAAATTCTTTCCAAGTGATAATAATGTAAGTTTTCTACATAATTAGGAAATAATCCTAATTTGATATTTATCAAGGGCCAGCCCTAGTACTCATAAGCTAACTCTGCACTGAAGAATTTTAAATGGTGGCAAAATTGCCCTCTAAAGCCTTGTAAATCTTACCAAAAACACAATAAAATCACATGCTTTGTAGTTTGTTGAATCTATATATTACAGTGTCTCCACTAGCTTGAATTGCACTGATGAATAGTTCATTTTTAAGGGTTGATAGGTAGTTTATAAAATTAAACAGAGAAAAATGGATAATAAATTCTCTTCTACTTAAACCAGGATAGGACAATAAGATGCTTAGTCACTAATTTGCTCATGATAGAGCTTGGTTTTGAGAGTAGAATTCTGTGTACTTTACACAACTGGGAAATATCACCAGCCTATCTTGTAGCTTCTTTCTCCTTATGGTAGAAAACAAGTTAAAAAATACCACCCATGACCTGGACATAATTGATCTAACATTCTTATTTTAACTCTCAGGACTTACACAGTAGTTCTTATTACTGACTTAGGAGGTCATAAGAAGTTCCTAAGAATCTGAAATTAAGAAGCAGTAGAAAATGATTGCTAAAATTGTAGGTTCTGGGCCACATTTTAAGAAAGTGACAAAGCTAAAACTCTCTATTAATTAGAAATTGAAATAGGCAGTTTCAGTTTTCTTAGGTGTACTTTGTTGTGACTCATTATGTTGAGGTCCTGCAGTAAGTGACACTTACTTTAGTTTTTGGGAATGTTCTGCATCTGATTATATGTTCCCTATGTGGATATATTTTAAGAAAATTTGTGATATAAAATTTTAAGAAAAATTTTTTGAGCGAGACACTTTAAAGAGAATACGTAAAGTTTACTACAAAAATAAAGATAATTGCACACTTGTATTGAGAATACCTATTTATTTTAAATCTGTAAAATTATTTTTACTTAGTTTTGGTGACTTGGTTATTGGTTTGTCTATCTCTAGTATTTTGTTTGAGAGGTTTATCAAACACATACTGAATGCAATGTATAATTCAAAAGTAACTTGAAATTAGTTTTGTGCTCAAATGATTTAAGAGCATAAAATTATATTGCCTTTAAATGTGATTTAAGATGTTTTGAAATACTATGTAGTCCTGCCTAAAAATTACCAAGAGTCTTGGCTAATGATATTTTAATAAAATAATAGGTAATTATAAAGTGAGAATGATTCGTAGTATGTTCTGCAAACTCTTGGAAATTTTTATAACATATAATAATTTCAGTGTTTTGATTGGCTTATTTATAGCAGGTGAACCATGAAGAACCTGGTCATCAGTTTATAAGAATTCTTGACATTTCTGAAATAAGGTAGATCTATAATACTACTTAAATACTCCACCCATGATTTACTTCACTGGTAAGGTGTGAAATGTTCAGCCTCCTACCAAAATAGAGGGTTTTTACAATGTACCCTAGGCAAGATGCTTGGTACAAGCCCTGGGCTTGTCTCAAACTCTGAGGGCAGCCAGTTAATAGGCAGAGACATTGGCAATCAAAAATTCTGAAACCAAATAAGTGTCTGGCATACAGACACTTAGTAGACTACAGCGGGTCTGCTTTGTCTACATTGTAAGCAATTTAATTTTGGTCTTGAAAGATGATGAGAAATAAATTTTATTTTCTATACAGAAGTATATAATTGTTAGTTTCTCTCATTCTTAGTAAATAAATAAATGTCTACTTGAAGATTATTGGCTGGAGCAGTACTCAGAGCAGGCATGTATCTTGGTTCAGGCCTGACCATGTTCATTAAGAACATGAGATCTTAAACTACTAAAAAGTACAATCATGGAGATCTTTTCAATTTTCTGCAGAACTTTTAAATCTCTATACCAAAGTCATTGCATTCTCTGGGCATGGTCCAACATACTGCAAGAAGAACAGATTGACTTTGTCATCAACTTTGTTTAGGTCAAAGTGTTTCTGCTCACATAGCTTAAATTTGCATTAACTGATTTGGTGAACATATTGCAAAGTGAGCTCAGATCCCTAAACCTACATTCTCATGCTCTTTGTTCCTGCTTAACTCACACTCACCTCTGATACCTGCCTCATCTGCATGCCGAAACGCCAGTCTGTTGCAACCCTTCTCAACCTACCACTTCCTTAATTCACGTCCCTGAAGGACAATGTGAAAAATGCTCCATACTCACCAGAGAGCCGTACAACACTGAGATCCTCTTTCACCGTCCTACCTCATAAGGATCATAGTGCTGTGCTGGCTGTCGTCCAGTGCCTGGAACCAAACCCTCTATCTGTTTTGGCTGGAATCATAGCAGTGGTGCTGAGAATAGGAAGAATGCTCCTTACTTCTGTGTGCTCAGACGTGGGGCCTCATTCCTTACCATACCTCTGGGAAAAGAGATATTTCAGTGTTCAAAAATAATTTGTCTTTAAAACTGTCATTTAAATAAATAAATGGATAAAATCAGGTACTTTTAGGCAAAGTAGAAACATAAGCTTAGCACTTGGAGTCTGTTCAGGTTAATGACTTGTAAATATGTTTTGGCAGTAGTCTCTTTTGAAGCATCTTCTTGATATCTGAAATTTTCCTGTACCTAGATTTGTATGCATCTTCATCCCAGAGAAGTAGACAAAGGAGTTCTTTTAAAAATTTCCTTAGAGAAAATGTGTTAATTTACTTCACAAAATCTGCAAGTCATTTTTACAAATTTTAACAGATTTTGGATCTTTGGGCTCATTTGTTTTTCATTTTTTACTTGATATACGATTTTTTAATTTTAAGTAGTTTCTAAAGAAATAAAATGATTCAAAACTGAGCCTGATGAACAACTCACCTTTTAACTTTTAAAACAATAAAGTACACATACATAAAAATGATATCAGTATATTTTTAAAAAGTAGTGTTTTAATGTTTATAGATTCCTTTTAAAAGAATATGATTAATGGGAATAGGAGGCTATGAAAATAATCTATAACCTTCTTTTCTTTGTTTCTCTAAATAATTAAATTAAAAAGCCATCAGGCAGATCCATGCAAAGGGAACAGCTGAGTAGGACTGCTGGCCTGGAGTACATCAGGGCAGGACTATGGACGGGCTAAGGATGTGGGCTGGCAGGTTTAAGCAGTGTGGTGTGTGAGGAGGTGAGGCAGAGCACTGAGAAAAATGGGTAGGTGGACCGAAAAGCATGGAGGTCAGATTTCTCGCTGATTGATGTGGGGTCACAAAAATTAAAATTAAAAAGAGAAAAAGGCTAAAATGAACTTTGTTGTTTTAGAATGAAATTGGAGAAATTGATACCCTGTCATGATTTTCAATAACAGGTGTTGGGGCCAGATAGTGAGTGGGCTCTAACCTGGTGACCAGAGGGGAGTCTTTCTGGGGCTGTGTTCTGTGTCTTGACTCCATCACTATTCGTGTCTTGGTTGTGACACAAGGCTATAGTTTATAAGATTTTCATTGAGGGACTGTGATACATAAGATTATA
Source organism: Cavia porcellus (assembly GCF_034190915.1). Classification (NCBI taxonomy): domain Eukaryota; kingdom Metazoa; phylum Chordata; class Mammalia; order Rodentia; family Caviidae; genus Cavia; species Cavia porcellus. The sequence continues at coordinate 44,821,914 of NW_026947493.1, forward strand.
TTTCTTACAACTGCGTATGAGTCTACAATTACTTCAAAATATTTTAATGAGGGGCTGGGGATTTAGCTCAGCGGCATAAGCGCCTGCCTTGTAAACAGGCAGTCGTGAGTTCGATCTCTGGTAGCGATAAAAAGGAAAAAGGCCAAAAAAAAAAAAAAATTAATGAAAAAAATTTCTAAAATATAATTTCTTAAATTTGAAAATAATTAGGAAGATCACATAACAAAAAAATAAAGCAAATTAGAAATTAGTTAACTGTAAGGTCAAAATGACTTCAGTATACAGACAGGTCAGACACAGGTGGAGTGGCTGATGAGATGAGAAATCTGAGAGGAAAGTAGTAGGTAAGCAAATTATAATTTTATGGTAGGGTAATTGTGATACTCTGCTAGACATTTTTATCTCAGAATATTTTTATTTGTAATAAATGTCTCTTGTAAAGGTCTTTGGGCTTGACAGTGTTGGAATGTGTAATAGCCATTGACCACTACAGGTAAACAGGTTGCAGTGACTGTCCCAAATGGTGACCTTGCTCTCTGGGCCCTTCTCTGGGCCTCTGATTGTACAGCACAGTCAAGGATGTGTGATGACCAGGTGTCTACTAATGACAGTGTTTGTCCCCATGTTTTCCCATGTCCTATCTCAAAGTGGAGCTTAGGTTTTTGAGGACGGGAAACAGTCTTTCGTGCTTCACTGAGCATCTGTGGTAGTGTCTGGTGGAGCATAGGTCCTAAAGCAGGGGCTCAGCAGATGTCTGTAGAAGTAAGCAAAGGGCTGATTTGTGTACTTTGTGGCCTTCTTAGAAGAAAGAAAATAAGGGAACTGGTTAGCAAATAGCATTCTAATATGTATTATTTTAAAACTGAGAGAAAAATATCTCACATTTCATTAATTTACATTTATGTACAGTGAATAACTTTTAAGGATATTCTTCATTACATAATTATTTTATTTGCCAGGGATTTAGCTCAGCACCTGCTTGACAAGTACTAGGTTGTGAGTTCAATCCTTGTAACAAACAAACAAACAAACATAATTAGTTTAAAGCTATCTTTTCCATTTTCATATTTGCTTTCAAGGGTTGGGACAATAAATTAATTCACATCAAAGTGCCGGATGTTGAATTTAATAGGAAGTAGCACGACACATCCATATATTTGTGGGATAGGGAGGCAGATGATATTTGGAGATAACTCAATTTGAACAATCACTTACTGTCTGTTTGACCCTGAACAAGTTATTCCATTTCTTTAAACATTAGAATATTTACTTGCAAAATAACACCTGAGAAGGTAATATGAGGAAGCCATTAAATGAAAAACATAAAGAAGGCACTTTGGTGTCTCGCAGTTGGTGGATACTCAGTTTCAGCTACCTTCGTGTTATTCTCTCTTTTCCGTTAATATTTAAGAGCCAATGGCAGGCCAGGTGGAGAGCTGTTTTTGAAGGATGGCTTTCTGGTATCGTAAGATTGAAACTCCAAACATGTATCTACTATTTTAGTCTATAGCTTTGGTATTAACACTGAAAAAGGTCTCATAGTGATCGTATCAAGGAGAACAGCACTTGGTCACTGTCTCTTTCTCTGTCTGTCTGTCTGTCACTGTGTGCGTGTGCGTGTGCATGTGTGCATGTGTGTGTGTTATGGTTCAGATTCATGGTGGTAGCATGGAAAGTGTTGCTTGCTGTAGTATCACCAAAGGGACGATAACTTTGGAAATATACCATATAATTAGAAAACAGTCCTAGAAAATAATTTTTCTTATTATCTCAGAAAGGCAGCCTAGATCACCATTACCTGTAATAAACACACAGAATCCCAACCTCCTGTCACTCCCTAGTGTGGTTGTCTTTGTTCTTCTTCACATCCTTCAGCAGCATGTGTTATTATCCCATTGGATTTCTTCTGCCTTTGACTTCAGTTTATATCCTGTGCATTTTTTCTCGAATACAAACTTCTTAAAAGAGGGTATTTTTCCAGCCCTTTAAACTGCTTGTAACTTCATACCTAGAAAATGTCTGGCACACACAGAAAGTGTTGCACTACACAGCTGTCAAGCACATTAATGAATGAAAATGTCAGGACCAACCTATTAAATCTGAACTATGTCGTTAATGTAAGAAAAATCATTTACTAGTAGAAGTCTGGAAATATTCTTAGCAGTTTACATAGTCTTTCACTTTCCTGAAAATTCATTCAGACCTGTATATCTTTTCAACACGTACTAGAATCTTCAGTGCTTGAGATTTGGAATTTCATATACATTAGGTACATATTTATTGCTGTATTATGTACTGAGCAATATAAACGCAAATAAGACATTTCCTATTCCCGTCAACTGATGTGTGTTTAGAATCCTGGTATACTTAGGATGCTTTCCAACTATTGTATCCTGACAATTTTTAAGGCTCCCATAGTTTTTCATTTATACTCCTGGTCCATTTTCATACTCATCACTGTCATTTTATCATTATAATACTAGAAGTAAAAAATTCATATTTGGAATTTTGATTCAGGGGTTAGTATTTTAAGACTCAGATATATAAATTGCATAAGGTAAATAAATGACAAATAAATTTCTGTTTTAATATATCAATATCAAATAAGTTTTGTTATTTTTGCTTTTTTTCTCTAAACGCTTAGAAACAACAAAACATCTAAGAATAAGCTATAACAATATTATCGTACGTAGTATTCTACATAAAACGTATCAATAATTTTAAGTTGAAAGTTGTTCTTTTAATATGAAAAAGAGAGGCTTCTTTTTGAATTATGCCCTGGAGCATATAGTAGTGTATAGTTCCTGTTCTTACAATTTGAACATACTGATCTAAATTCATAGTGACAAGTCATAGTGCACTGAGAATACATCTGGTTTCTCTGTACACTGAAGCATGTCTATTAGCCTGAAGTGAACGTACGTTATAAAAATTACTTATAGGTTTATAGTGTCAAAATAGTTAGGTGAAACTGTTCAAAACATGTTTAAAAATATCTGTCAGTATTGCATCCCCGCCACATTTTACATGGGCTGCTGGAAAACGTGCAGCCCAGATAGATGGAGTCTGGGCCATCATTATGAACATTCTTTCCTGAAATTACTTCACCTTATTTTACTTACCTTTTATCACCCTACTTTTTATATATGTAGTTGGATCATAATTTATACTTCTTTGGAAAATGCCTTAAATTCTTTTTGCAATAAGAATGAATATGAAGCTTTTAAATAAATCGTAAAGCAATACACAGTCTAGTCCATTTTTCGGTAAATTTTAGAATATAATGTTTTCTATTGGAGCATACTACAACTAGTTTTCTTTCTAAAATATTTATTTGGTGCACTCTTTATCATTTAGTGAGAATTTATTTTCAGATGATGTCTCAGGATAATACTCTTATGAGCAGCGGAGTGAAGCTGCCTAAAAGGCAAGGATTGAAAGTCAGGACCTTGGGGCTGGGGATTTAGCTCAGCGGCATAAGCGCCTGCCTTGGAAGCAGGGAGTCGTGAGTTCGATCCCTGGTACCGGTAAAAGGAAAAAGAAAAAAAAAAAAAAAAGTTTAAAAACAAATAAAAAAAAGAAAGTCAGGACCTTTGCTGTCCACTTGAAAAATTTGCCCCATGCTATGAGTGGCTCCACCTTGTAACTCGTATTTCCGGTTGAGTATCTCATCAGGGTCTTCATTGACCATTGAATCTCAGTTGGTCCCCAACCAACTTCCATTATGTCACACTTTAATTTTTACCAGAGTATTCATCTATCATTGACATTTTTTACTCATTTGTTCAGTGTTTGACTTCTCTCTTAAATAAAACCACTGTGACAACAAGGACCTTGGCATCCTTATTCTCTATTTTCCTGATGCATTGTAGTCCTTAACTTCAGTTAGCTAATTTACTTCAAAACTAGGAAGAAAATGTTCAGATTGGAAGGGAAACTGTAGAGGATGGAGGGGGAAAGGAAGCAAAGGAAAATAAAAAGAATGAGAAGAAAAGAAAAAGTGAAAATGAAGTTTTTGTAAATAAGGAGGGAAAGAGAGTTTAAGGAGGGCAGAGGAATGGGAAAAAATAGAATCAAGTTATATCACATACAGTTACAAATCTCCTATGATAAATGTGACCATTATGCATACCAAAAATGGACAAGTAAATTGAACTAATACATAATAATTAATAATTTATTTGCATTTAAAAATTGACAATATTATATAGCTATACATTCTTTTTTTTTATCAGATATTTAAATAGAATTCAAAAAACATTTCCCAGGTGTGTTATAATGGAACCCCTAAAAATGTAGAAAAAGTTAAACCCAAGATTGTATATACCGTATTACCACCTCCATGTGAAATATACAGAAAGAATATACAAAAATAGTTTATATTTTCTGTGTGACGTTCTAGAAAATGTGTTATTTTTAAAGATGATGTACTAGGTTAATAGGCTCTTTTTACTCCCACACAATCTGTCCAATTTTCTTAGTTCTCTGTATTACTGCGGTATTGCTGTTAGTTGAAGGTACATAAAAATGAAAGGACGTGAAAACCGAGGCTGCCTCCGAAAGATGCCTGAAAGCCTTCTTGTAACACAGCTCTGAGTCATGGAGGATGTAAAAGTTTCGAAACACCAAATGATGGGGTGAATTTCAACTTAGGGTGCCTTTTAAGATCCTCTAAAATCTCTTAACAATACTTTCATTGTGCCTACTCACTACCTTTCATATTAACTGTGTTAGCTTGTCCACTTCTTCCAATACACATAGTGTCAAGTTTGTGTTGGATAATCTCTCCACATGGGAGGTTTCTCCTTTCTTCTAGAATGTGTGAGGCCAGGTTCCTTGGGAAATGTCCTCTGGGAGATTTGCACGCACACAGTTGATTGTGGAGCGGTCATGCAAGGAGCACCCTGTAGGATGGGAAGGAAGTGAGTTTGGTTGGGGAGGAAGTTGAACGATGTGGCGTTTATTACAGAGTCCAGCCCGTTTCACGGAAAGGCTTCCCTAGGTGCGCTGGAACTGGAAGGCACTAAAGATTGTTCCAGTAAAAACCTGGGGTCATTTGTACTCCACATCGACACATCTTTAGAAGCAAATTTTCCTCCAGAGAGAGTGAGATCTGTGATGAAGCAGCAACCTTTTGTCAAAGGACAATTTCTGAGGGAACCTCAGCTGAGAGCTTTTAATAGGCCATGCTCCTGAGGCTGGCAGGATGAATTCTGTGTTTGAAGGAACGATCTAGGTATATACTGCAGTATTTTCCACATTTCCCTACCCAACTCTCAGTCACTTTTAGAGGAAAATCTGTGTCTTACCCTTTTGAATTAAATATTTTTGAATGCTCTTTATTCCTTAGATTTTCCTTTTCTGTGAATTTCTGCTATACTTATGAACAATTCCACACATTTTTGTGGTTAACCATGTTGTCACATCAATACTGCCCTATATTATGAATTGTCATTTTATCTATATTGTTGATTTTTTTTTTACAAAGCTTCTTCTAAGTAATTTAGAGTGTAGTAGCATAAGAGTTTAGTTGAATATGTGCTGAATGAACAAATCCATAAAAAACAGCATGGTCTACAGACACATGAAATAATCTTTTCATTTGCACAGTAAGTTGAAACTTTATGAACCTCACAAATGAAAAAAGATGTAAAAACCTCATAGAAAGCTAAAAAATAATCTATAAAAGTAAAAGGAATTAAAATATCTGTAGTTGGTTATGTGAGTCAGTTGGAACATTTTTTTTTTTTTTCATGTAAGCCAAACTGATTTGGAGTTGGTTTTGTTCATAGCCTAAGTCCCACTTTGCCTAGGAAGCTCCAAATACTATGCCTTGTGTGAAATACACACACACACACACACACACACACACACACACACACACACACACCAGCTTATACGACTCCAGCCTATGTAATAATAAGAAGCATAAAGTCTGGGCTAGGGATTAGCTCAGTGGCACAAGGGCCTGTCTGGCAAGTGCAAGGTCATGAGTTCAATCCTTAGTAAAAAAAAAAAAAAAAAAAAAAAGTAAAGAAACATAAAGTTAAAGATATTTTTGATTTTTGCTTGTATAATTGCTTTCTTTCTCAAGTTGTAAATTTGGAGTTTAAACCAAAGCTTTTCACTTTTTTTTCCTAATCTGGCTTCTACTGAATGAACAAGATATTTCTTCAAAATTAAAGTTTTTACAGAGTAATTCTGAATTTAATATTTTCTTCACTAGCAAATACTTTATTGGTTAATATCAATGTCTAGCAGAGTCTAATGAGGGCTCAGATTTTAATTTTAACCCTTTTGTAGTCTAGTGAATATACCATAGAAACTATATATATTGAATTTATGTTTTTTTTTTTTTTTTTTTTGTATTTCAGTGTGTGAAAGTGTAATGTTGGGGAATCATGCAAAAAAGTCAGGACTGTTGAGTTTCAGATGCCGACTTGCTTTGTGAAAACAACTTGCTCTTTGAGATTGGGCTATGAAGTAGGTTTAATTTTGGTGAGAGGAAGCTAAGCATTTTAAACTATACATTTAGAAATATGCTAACTTCTCATTTATTCTTAAATAGGCTGGAGTTATTTTAGTTTTCTGTGTAGAAAACTCTTTGTTTATGAAAGTGAAAGTGCTTCTTTCCAGTTACTAATGCCTTTTATTACCTTTTTTCTCATTATGGTGCGATTTTTGTACAAAATGTGAAAAATTACAGTTTGGTTCTTTTTATCTTCTGAAGCTTTTATTTATTTATTATTATTAATAATCATTATTATTTTGTTCTTACTTGGCTAACATTTTTAGTATTATGTTGTATAGAAGTGATAAATAACAGTATATGTGTGTGTGTCCTATTTTAAAAGAACATAGCTATATTAGCAGATTTTTATTGGTAACTTTGATAATATTTAATTTTTTTCTCTTATACAAATATATTTTAGTTAAAATATTAGTCCAAGGATATTTATAGTGTGTACTGAGATTATCTTCTAATTTTCCTCTTTTATTCTATTAAGGGGAAGAGGTATACTACTGAGGTTTGTTAAAATAACTGCATTCTGAAAGAAATGGGTTCTGTTCAGGATATGTAGTTTTTATTTTCCTTGCAAGATTTTAATTACTAGTATTTTGGTTGTTTTCCTTCTAGTTCACAAAGTTTTAAACTCAATTTCTTTCATGATTATCCTGGAAGTAATAGGATTTGTATATCTTAAAATCTGAAGTTGGGCAATGTTTCCACCTTCTTTCTAGATAATTTAGAAACTTCAGAGTATCCGCCTCTAGCCACCACCTTTCTATTTTATATATAATTGCTCATTATCTTAAACTTGTCTTTTTAATTTTTTCTGATCTCTAAAAATAACAATTAGTAACCATTTTCACTTCTACGTGATTCTTCCATACTGCTCTCCAAAGATTTCCTGGAATCCTGTCTTTCAATTGCATTATTTTCAAATCTCTGAGCTCTACCATTATTCATTGACCACAAATTAATAACTCCTATCTCTGGCAATAGTGGCAATAGATATATCAAGTGGACAATCAAATACATGTATATGTTACTTCTTGGAATTTTTTTTTAATCTGTCTTTGTGGCGGACATCTAAGTGAACACGCAATGTTACAATCCACTTCTATTTTATAACAAAATGTCGTGCAGTAATATGTGTAAACTAGTTTCAAGGTTTTTTTTTTTTTCTTCCATCCTACTTTTACTGGCCATAATGAACTTTGATGAGAACAGGTGTAGGGTGCTAGCTTAGCAGAGGCATGTATCGAAGGAGTCTTAGTTACATGTAGAGGTAATATGTAATCTGGATTATGACTTTATAAATCCAGACTCGTGATTTTGTGAGTCAGAGTCTAACTAGTTCATGATGAGGAACTGGGGTCGCATGGACAATTGATTTCCCATAGTCAAGTGATCTACCAGGGCTCAGTGGCAGATTGAGATTCTATTGTAGAAGGAAACTAGGCATTTGGAACAAGACAGAACTTCTCCAAAAAGTGCTAGGCATTTGTGCTGCAGTTTTCCTATACACACTGACAGCCACTCTGTGCACCATCCTTCTTGGACAGGCTCTTCAGGTGTCATGGAGTCTCCTGGGGTGTAAACCCTGGGTTCTAGAGCAGTGTGTACTGCAGCTAGAGCATCTAATGCACCTTCTGTTGCTCAGGACTTCACTTAAAAAGGACAGTTTTGTTGGCTGCTCAGTATGTTGTTGTGTATGATGTCTCTAAAGATCCAAAGAGAGTATTCTATAGTATTCTGTGATATGGTTGCAACAACTTTGAGATGATCATCTTGGTTAATAGACTTCAGAAACTTCACAAAATTCACTAATGCCTAAATTCTCAGTATACTCTCCACTGTGATAACCCAATTCAAGTAGCAGCCTGCCAGGTTTTGCTTTTATTTCCTGCTGTATAGATTAGGTTACATTCCTGTAGACTATTGATATCTTCCAATTCTAGGACCACCTTAACTGGTTATCAAACACCTTGAAATATTCCTGCTGATCAAAGTTTGCTTCTCATTTTGTCACTGTTTCCCATTATGGTACACACGTCCATCTTGTGTGTTGAAGTTAAGCACATCCATCTGGACTTTGATAATCTGGAACCTCTCCTTACAGTTGAGTGAGGATCTTTTCCAGTGGTGACATCTCTCACTATCATCCCTGGCCTTCAAAAGTCAGCCAGTGCATGGCTTTTTAAGAATACTGCCCTGCTTTTCTCATTAATGTGTTTTGTTCCTCTGGGCACTTCTTAAGTGGGCATTGGGTGAATGTGCAGTTGGCGTATGATAAATTCACTCCAGTTTTCTTGTTTTTCTATGCCTTTAGAATCTTCCCTTTGCACATGATAGACCATGGTATCCTAACCTGATTGATTGCAAGATTTTCTGGAGGCTCTGAGTCACCAAACAGCAAATTGCTAAAGCTTGATTACTGACACTATATGAAAGAAGTTTTAAGTTCTCTCATATTAATTAATTCAGCTCAGTTTGGTTTAATATCCTTAGAACCCAGTTCTATACATTTTCCCCAGATTTCTAAAAAAAAAAAAAAAAAAAAATATATATATATATATGAAAAGCTTAAGAACCTTATCTTTTGCAGGTTTACATGTATCTATCTTCCAAGAACAAACTAATACCTGATTTTGGAAAAAACCATGGTGGTAGGGTGGATCTTAAGTAAAAAGGTTTCCCCATGGCCAAGTAATCTTATAGAGTGCCTACTGATGCCATGCCTGTGAGGTTCTATCCAGGGCCCTCTGCATTGCTGTAATAATGGTCAAGTGTAGTAGGCATCTGATTTCCCCAGGTGCTATCTTTTCTAAGCATATCATCACAATAAAAAAAGGTGATAATATTTTTAATCAGGATGACTGCACAATATATATTGTTAGTATTATAATTCTCAAGTTGGCAAAGAGTTTGATGTTGTAGTGCAAGGCCAAACATATGGTCAAGCTAATCATAATGCTCCATCTCTGAGTGTCCTAACCTTAAGTACATTACTGTTCAGAATCCAGTTGAGACACCACACTGGTATTTCAAAAGAGATAATTTATTATAAAGTGTTGTGCGAATGGGAGTTGAACTTAAAGAATAGTTAGGGAATGACTAGGATAGCACAGTTAATAACTTAAAGAAGCACCTACATCTAGAGCTCGGGGAAAGAAAAGAAAGAAACTGGAGTACTTGGAACTTACAATCTCAGAGAAAAGGCCCCTTCTTATGAAAAAGAAGTTTAGCTTCAGTGGTGCTGGTAATTGGGAAGACGGTCAGTGGGACTGGAGAGAGAGAGAGAGAGAGAAACAGAGAGAGACAGAAACACAGAGAGAGAGACAGAGACAGAGAGCAATTATGTGCATTATTGTTAAGAATCCAGTTGAGAAACAGAAGCCATTATTTATATCCTAAATAATATAATTTATTATTAATTCTGAGCAATAATGTACTTTACAGAAAAGCAATTAAAGCAATTTTTAATAAATATAACTATAAGGCATAATTATTAGTCAAAATAAAATGCTATATTACCAGTTTTTCTTTTTTAAAACAATGGCTATACTTTATAATTTTATATATGAAGCTTGTATTAAAACATGTTTATTTTGGTTCTCATATGTTCTTGAGAGTTTTTAATCTTGGATTTTCAGCTTTTCTTCTCATGAAATCCATTTAAATTTAGAGTTTTCCCCAGTAGTACTGGTGGGACAGCAGGTAAAAGTCAATTTTATAATTCATATCAGACAAGATTTGTTTGAAGATTAAATGTGCATGGACAGAGTTTGAGGGTTGAAGTTTTCACCACAGATGAAAATATTTGAATTTCTTTTCGTATTTGTTCAACATGAACTTTGAGATTGTCCTCCAGGACAGCATGTGGGTACTAAACTCCGATGCTCAAGTCCCCAGCGCAGCAGCTGAAAGTTGGTATCATCACTATTCCCTTTTAAAAAATAGATGATGTGAGTTTAAAGATTTTAAATGTTTGGCTCAAGCTTTACTCCCAAGTTCTAAAATTAGGATTCTGCCGAGGGGAGGAAAAGCGTTGGACTTTGCTGTTGACAATTGTCCAAATGCCGGTTTCTCTTTCTGTTGGAAGTGGTGACATTAAGAAGTTACTTAACTCTGAATTTTCATTTACTCAACTGTTGAGAAGTGTAAATATTCCCTATCTCTGTATGCTGTGAAGATTCAGTAAAGACATTTGTTTTGATATATTGACTAGTACAAACAAGACATCAATAAATAGGATTCTCATGTCTCTTCATAGGTAAAGATGTCAGAAAACAACAGCAGTAAGATATTTGGAAATGTTTTCTAACACTGCAGAAGAGATGAATTTGTGGTGCCTCATGTATATCCTCCTAACTGGGCTCAAGTTAATGCCCTATACAATAGAAATTTTATATGCATTAAGGTGATGCATTAACTCAGAAAAGAAACAAGATGAGCCAAGACAGGATGAGCCTTTTAATCAGAAAAGACTGATTCATGAAGTATTTGTTAGAGAGTGGGCCCTGGGGAATATTATTGTATTTATAAAATCAAAACACAGCTGCTTAAAATATCTGCGGGTTTTATCTTGACCTAATATACTTTAACAGTTAGTCAGCATTTGTTTAGTGAGTATTTCTTGTTGCCTAACCCTGGGCTAGGTGTAAGTAGGACCAAATGTGTTATTTAACTTGAATATTATAAATAATATATGGATGCAGTTAGCTTTATAGAAAAGCAATTAAGAGAATGTAGTTTAGAGACTGGTCTAGTTTTGAGTAAAGTCCTGAAACTTAGCTTATACTTCTAATTTCCATTCATCAATGTAGCCACTCATTTATTCTATATATCTTGTAGAGTGTCAGATAATGTCAAAATCTTTGTCCTTTTTCTGTTCAGTTCATATTTGTGTCCCTGATTCTTAAAACAGTTCATGTATGTCTTGTTAGAAGGAACAAAGGAAGGAAAGATTATGTAATCTATCTGAAAAGACACCTATTAAAACAAAATTCAAAATTAGATGAATAATTTCTTTTGATTCTACTGAGACGAAAAAGGAAAAGTTCAGTTCTTATGTAACGTTATACATGGAGATACCTCACACATACTCTGTGGCCCAAGAGTCCTTTCTTTGAGTACAGAAAACGAGGTAGAACGTGTATATAAGTACCCCAGGCTGACAGAATTTGAGCAGAGAAATAACTTGATAAGAAGAAGAGTGCTCTGTAGAGAGATGGTTGGCCTAGTTGAAACTGAACAAGACTAGGGTGCCTTGAAGGCAGACCATCCTAAATCTGTGGGGTACTGTACTACCTCTTTTTGGTTTCTCTCCCTTTATGTTGAATTTTTTTTTTTCCTTTTTGCTTAAGGAGTTCACTTTTTCCTCTCATTCCTGAATATTCAACTAATATATTTTCAATTTAACTGATCAGTGCAAATGGAAAGCAACAATTTTTGTTCAGTGGTATAACATCTTTTCCAGGAAAACTATCCTAAGTTCTTTGTTACTTCTGGTATGAAACTAACCTCAGTGAATTAAAAATGCTTTTGATTTAGAATCAGACTGAGCATAGAATAAGCAGCAGCCATATAGTTTATACAGGTTGCCATGAACAAAGAAAGGGAGCCATCACCTTTTACACAGGGTGGACCTTTACAGCTTTTTTGAGGCAATATCAAAAGAATATTCATGTCCTTATGGACAGAGGCCCTTGGGCAGTTATCTATAACCTGTGGATCGGAGGACTAAATTACCAAATAGAACAAGGGATGCAAGGAACGTACTTGTTTTGTTTTCTGTTGTTTAAAATGTCACTATAGAATGCCGGTAAGAGGAACTACTACAAAGTTCATAAATAAGATAAAAGAAGAGCTTTAATAAACCTACCATTCAAGTCAGCATGGTGGTGTAAGCCTATATCTCAGCACATGGGAGACTGAGGTAAGAGGGTCACCACAAGTTTGAGGCCAGCCTGAATTGCAGTGTGAGAAAAACCTACCATTCAGAATGCAGGCAGATGGTGGAGGTAAAGGGTCTCAGTTACAATCTCAGGACAAGTTTTCTAGGCTTGTGCTGTCCTCTGTTATATTTAAAATGTTGAGCTTCATTGGACAATATAGTAGTATATCGTATCAAATCTGAATCTTTAGGAACCTATCTACAGAAATACTTTTTAATTTTTAAAACAAATGATTTTAAAAATGATTTTTGAAGGTCTGGAACTCTCATCTTTTTCTAGGTTATACATATGTGTGAGTGTGCTGAGGCAGAGACCTGATAAAATTAATTAAGAATCAAACAAACTCACTTCTTGGTTAATTTGTTCAACACAGATTCATCGAAAAATATTTTTCATGTTTGATGCTTGAATGATAACTATGTTCAGACTAAATTTCTTGCCAATTCCTTGATTTGTTGGTAGGGTCAAGCTTAAGTTTCTCGTACAACAATTTACAAAGTCTATTTTAAGACTTCTTTATATCCACAATATGGACAGTAAACCTAAAACAAACAGGTTCTTGATGGTGTTATTAAGCTCTTCAATCACCTACTTGAAGTTTGTTGAAGCTGAAGGCTAGCTAAATAAGCTAATAAATCTTGTTTATTATTTAAGCCAGTAAGAATTGGGTTTTCTGTTTCTTTCAACCCCAAGCATCTTAAATAATTCTCATGCATAATAGGTAAGCTAAAGGATAAATGATAGAAAGGCTAAAATGTCTGGGTTGTGAAGGATTTTATTTTTAAAGTTTAAATTCTGGGTTAATATATAAAGGCTGATGTTAAGGACACATAAAATACAAACCTAATGTTGCAACTTCCAAAAAGTAAAGGATTGTCTTTGAGATGAACAGGGAAAATATCACATCAAAGATTTACATGGATTATAAAGGCTTTTAAAGTACTTTCTTTAGGATTTTGGAAGAACTTGCTATGAAAATGAGCAAATTTAACACGTACATTTTTATATTAATAAAGCACATATTTATACAAATCAATTGAAAATGAATTTTGAACCGATTTGAAAATAACAGTGAATTGCTTCAGATTTTTTGAAGAGAAGAAAAGATAATGGAATGCTTTAGCTGTTTGAAATTTGAGAATTAAAGACTACATCTCTAAAAATGTTCTCATGTTACTTCAATTGTTAGTCGGAGACCTAACTCCTTCCCTAGTGTTAAGAATCAGACCTTCTTCTTTCATTCCTACACCAAAAAATGTTTGTGAAAAGTTTCACATTCCTACAGCAAAATTAACCAAGAATGAAGTTTATCAACTTCTACTTTTTCCTGCTTTTGTCCTTAGCACTGAGTTGGATAAAATTTATTGGAGTATCATTATGACCATTATTTTACTTTTGATTTTCTTTCTGATTTTGGTCCAACTTTTGCTCTTGTGAAATTGCATATGTTCTTGTCTTAGTCCATTTCTGTTGCTATAACAAGATATATGAGACTAGGAAATTTATGAAGAATATCAGTTTACTTATCTCATTGTTCTGGAGGCTGAGAACTTTAAGAAAATGGCACTGATGTCTGGTATAGACTCTTTGATTGCATCATAACATGGTGGAGGTCATCACGTGTTGAGATGGCAAGCATACTAGCTTGTCTTTATTTTCTAATAAAGCCAGTAATGCCATCATAAGGGCTCCACCATACAACCTCATCTAGTCATAATTATTCCTCAAACAGCAGAACTGCAAGTATCATCGGCATATGAATCTGGAGATTAAGTTTCCAACGCATGAACTTTTGGGAAGCGTTTTTAAACCATTTCACTTAGCAGCATTCTCTGATTGCTTCTAAAAATTGCTACTTCCTGTTCATTTAACAGATATAAAAAGTTAAAATAAAATAAGTCCTGGTAAGTGTTGGCCGTTCTGTAGAAAAGAAGAGTCTTGATCATATCTTTGTCTTGGATGCAGATATGCCAGGACACCTTTCTTACCCTAGTGGGCACAAATGTGTACTTCTCCTGTTTCATGTTAATTCCAGCACCTGCTTTTGATCAGAGAAAGTATCTTTAAAATCATGGAGATTCCTACTATGACTGACCATGGCTTTAAATTCACTTGACAACTTTAAAAAACAGCCACATTTTATACTGACAGGACCAAGATGTACTTGAGGGAGAGACTTGAGTTCATCTCAGAAAAATAAGTTGTAGATAATGAAAGAAGCTTAATGAGAAATGTAGCACTTAATTGTGTTTAATTGTCACTGTGGAAATTACTGTTTACAGTATTGTCGTTTTTAAAAAAGATATTTTCAGTAGTGACATTTTGATTAGGATAATTTCCTGCTTCCCATACAGTGCATTTTTATCATTATTTGGCTCCATGATTGTTACTCCAGCAAAACTGTTGACAGGGTTTTTAGATTGGATGAGGGCAAGCCTGCAATGTTGTGATTCTGAGTTTATTGGATGCATCAATATTTCACTGACATAAAAAGCAACTTTATGCCAACCTAACTGCATTTTCAGTTGTACAACTTAACAAACACGCGTAAACCTGTGATGAACTCAGCAAATATTTTTATGCCTGCAGACAGTTTAGAAAGAATCTCAGGATTGAAACTCAGGCTTGGAAGAGCTTATATACACATGCATTATATTCATTTCAAGGCAATCAAAATTTATAACGTGTATTTGCCTCACAAGATTATTTTGGGAAAACATTAACTCCTTCCTATATGACTAATATTTCTTGAGGCTATCTGCTGATTGGTAGCCCGTATTGATATATTTGATAATAAATTTTAAGCAGAAGACAAAAAGTGGGCGAGATAAATTGTCTTAGGGGAAACGGGTTTTGAAATGATAGAATTACAATTGATAATACTAGAAGATATTGTTGTAAAGTATGGAGGATTTCAGTTTGATGTAATAGAAGTGTATTCAGTAATTTTTCAGAATGTTTACTTAATCTCAACAAGAAGCTTGAGTATATTGGCTAGTTTAACTTTCATATTTTCTGAAAGACAAAGATGAGATTACCATACTCTAATAAAAAGGAAAGATTAGGAACTTCATGAATCTGTAATCAAGTACTCTACTGTAAATTTAAATATTTGAAAGATCCTCCTAGGTTAATCATAGCAGGTTCTAATTAATCTGTCACATGCTTGCATTTCATATACGTCAGTATAGATTTTCAAGTCTGCAAATGTTGCATTTTGAATATTCTTTCATCATTGGATGGCTCCTACCTTTTATATCCTATATTAAAAATACCAAAGCATTTGAAATAGGCACATTGAGTGGGTTACAAGATGGACAAGGTGTATATGTGTTCCATTTATTTTTCCCATTAAAATAGCTTAACTGTTGATTGAAAGAAAATAAAATAGACAATAGAAGTACAAAATTCTTTCACTACTTCCATCAGGAGTCCTGTTAATACAAACTTGGAGTCTTTATGCACATATAAATAAGATTAAATTGTATTACACAAACTATTTTGCAAATTCAAAATTTTATCTAGAAGCATCTTTCTTTACAATTCTATTACAAATAAAAAGCAATGGCATTCCACTTGATAAATACTTCATAATACATTTAACCTATTTCTTATTTTGTTGAGTATTTGTTATTTTTGCCTTGGCAATTGCATTGCTGTGAGAGGTGCATGTATGGATCTCGTTACTTCCTAGGATACATTCTTATCGACGGAGTCACTATTTAGAGAGATGTATACAGTTTAAGGCACTTCACAAATACTGCCAAATTGCTCTCCAAAGAGAATTTTATAGTATTTAACCTTAGACATGTCCTAGGTTACTATTTCTCTATATTTTTTGCCTATTTTCTCATCTGTAAAACAGGAATAATTATAATAACATCATTCTTTCCTACTTTCTAGACTTGTTAGGGAAATAGACTATAATGATGTGGGAAAGTACTTTATATAAAGAATTAGAAACTTGAAGTTCCAGGGTCCTGATGAGAGTTTCCGCCGTGATCTCTGGTGCTTTCACCTTACTATGGATTATTCATCTTCTGCAGTTTCTACTTAATTCCAGTTTGCCCCACTCTCTCCCTCACTCTCAGTCTCACTGTCTTCCTGAGTTATATGCATTAGCCACTGAGCCATTTTTTTGTTTAGTACTAATAAGATAAGGAGTCTGAAAAGATGATACTATGACTTACTCAACCGTGCAATTGCAACAAGAGAAAAATAACTGAGACAATTGGAAATTGAAAGAGCACTGTCTTGTCTTTTGGCTTAGATACTGGGTCTGCATATCTGAAAAGCTCTTCACCGCTGCAAAGGTTAAATAGAACATCAAATGACAAATAGGAAACGTAGAGGACAGGCAATGTGTGAGTAGCATCTTAGGTCAAATGCACACTTAACAGTGAAATTATCCAATGTCATCTTCATGACTTCTAGTCATGTTCTTTTTCTTACTTCCTAGTCTTAAGTAAAATTGTTTTAAATATTCTGAATTTACCTCAACAGTACCATACAGAATGTATTAAAGAGACTTTTCTTAAACTTGGACAAATTTGATAGCTATGAAATTATGTCTTCCATCCTTTTAGCTCCTCCTCCAGATCCATTTGATGGCATCTTGCCTGATCTATGTCCTGTTCGTACATTTCAGGCACTTTCTTACTGAGAAAATGATGAATACTTTTCTAAGTTATCTTGCCCTGATTTATGCTTCAAGCCATAAGTGTACAGAAGTGCATTCTTCTGGAAGAAAATAAAGAGAAAGATACTCCTTTAAGGTTTGCTGAAAAGTTTTCATATTCTTTCTATATCTCTAGCATCTAAATAAATACCTCATGCCAGTGTTCCTGGGTGAAGATTATGGCACTGACCAGGTGCTGAAAAAAATAGGTGCTTAATTAAAGAATCCATGTTTATGTCAGTGAAATTGTGCGGCTTTCCCTGGAGAGTGAGGAGCATTTCTTTTTCACTAAATTTAGCCCTTTCTCAGTAGACATAGTAAGGAGGAACTTTTATTGCTAAGTGCTTTTGAGAAGAAATTTTGCTTGTTCTAATTCTACTTCCTAAAACTGCTATTTTAAAGTTTTGTCATTGGCTTCTGGAGTGAATATCAATTTGAAATTCTCAACTCTCTCCTTTGATATTTCAATACCATCTTTAATTATGCAGAGAAAAGACATCCAAGGCAAAAGCAATGGGTTAAAAATAAAACATGTATTTAAGGATTATTTCAATTTAGTGTTCAAAGTATAAATATTTTGTTGTTTGCATGAATGGTAGGAGATTTACATTCTGGGCCAACAACATATTTGGAAGGAGGGCAGTGTGTGTAGTGGGGCTTTGCTTTGCTTCTGGGTGTATGTCTTTATTCCAAGTAGATCTCTATACTTGTTAAGCAAACAACATGGACAAAAGTAATTTGTTAATAGCAAATTTCTAAGATATATAATTCGGTAAT
Source organism: Cavia porcellus (assembly GCF_034190915.1). Classification (NCBI taxonomy): domain Eukaryota; kingdom Metazoa; phylum Chordata; class Mammalia; order Rodentia; family Caviidae; genus Cavia; species Cavia porcellus. The sequence goes on from NW_026947493.1 coordinate 44,839,834, forward strand.
GAATAAATATAAACATTATGTGTTTAGAAAGAGAGAAGTTGCCTGGGAGAAGCCAGGATAAGTTTACTGAACAAGGGACCAGTTTGCCATCGACAATAGCTGATCACTACCAAATTGTTAGACTAAAGTTATGTGCTGCAGACCGGTACTAATAAAAAGTACATGCAAATACTTAGACACATAAAATGATTCAGTTGTTAATGTGAGAACATAGGTATTCTTTTTTTTAGATAATTAGGTTTTACTTTATTTTTAAACTGTAGTTTGTTTTCATGAATTGCAAATACAAGTTTATAAATTCTTCAGGTAAATTTAAAATTTTCTGCAGTTGTAAACAGTCAAAAACCCCATTTTTTTGGTATGCAATGCTGTTTTTCTCTTTGAAAAATAACTTTTTAATTATTGTCTATCTGTTGTACATTGTACATGGTGTTTACAATCCTGTGAGGAGGTGGTACGCGTATGTAACACATCTTTTTTTTTTTTTCTTTTTCATTTTTATGGGTGCCAGGGATCGAACTCACGACTGCCTGCTTGCAAGGGCAGGCACGTATGCCGCTGAGCTAAATCCCCAGCCCCAACGTAACACATCTTAAGTCAGTTTTCATTCCCATTCCCTCCCTCCTCTTCCCTCTTCCACTATCTCTTGATCCTTTTTCCATCTGAGCAAGATCTATCTCTCTACTTCTTACTATTTTTATTTTGTTCTTTATTTATAATTTGGATTTCTCATATAAATGAAACCATGTGATATTTAAGCTTGTGTGTCTTGATTTATTTCATTTAGCATTATGGCCTCATTCATTTCCCTACAAATGACTCAAGTTTATCATTCTTTATGGCAGAGTAGTACTCCATTGTATGTAAATACCACATTTTCTTAGTCCATTCATCTGTTGATAGGTATATAAGCTGCCTCCAAGTTTTGATATAAAAATGGAAATGCCTATATCACTGTAATGTGATGTATTTCTCTCTTTCAGGAAGATACCATATTATATTTTTTCTCATTCTCTGTCTCTGTCTCTTGTCTATGTCTCTCTCTCTTTCTTTTTCTCTCTCTACCTCTTTCTCTGCCTTTCCCTCTATATTTTGAGAGACTGGAAATGGAAGCTCTAATAATAAAATGATGAAACAAATCTTATGTTGGAAGCAGATGGTGAAATTTCAACAGATGACATGAGAGGAAAGATCCAACCTTTATTGTACTGATATATTTGGATCATCTTTAGATACCAAAAAATTGGGTGTTCTTGTCTAAGAAGAATCTTAGAACCATAAAGGGAAAATATTACAGTAAAGTACTGCAATATTCTTGTAATGATTTTGAAGTTTCTTGGCCCAGAACAATGTCCTCATTAATTAAAACAACTTGATGTCTCAGAACAATAGTGTATCTTCTTTAATAAACAAACTGATACCTATCCAAAATTATGTGCCTGTCACTTTCCAAACACTAGAAACCATTTAATTCTTGAACTCTGTGTAATTTCAAGGATAAGGATGTTGCAGGACGCAGAATTTAGGTAGAGGATTCGGTGTCAAGTGAGGGATCACTTTCTCCTAGGTGGCCATCTTCCCCCTTTGTGCTTACATGCAGAAGGAGCAAGAGACTTATCTGGGGCGTCTTTTTAAAGGGCACAAATCTCATTCATTGGGATGCCTCCCCAATTTAATCTCCTTTCAAAAACTCCACCTTTAGATAAGATTTTGACTGTATATTAGGTTTCAACAAATGAATTTTGGAGTAACACAAACATGAGTCTTTGGTAAGAGGGTATATCGGGTGTTAGACATTTCTGTCAAGTTAGGGAACAAAATATCCCATTTTTGCATTTAGCATATATCACATATGTAGCCACGTGAAAGCACACCAGAGAAGGAAAACAGGATCTTTGTTTTTGATTCTAATAGCATGAGCTCTCTCTCTCTTGGCTGAAAACTCCTACTTTGTACTTTTCATAGGTCTTTAAACTTTTTCTTGGTAAAATATCTCTTCCTTTATTACAAGGGAAGAAGTTTTTCATGTAGTCATAGTATCTTTCACTTTCTCCTCTGCCATAGCATCTCTCGAAGTGTCTGACCTAGTAAATATTCCAGAAATTAGTTGCTGAATGAGTGAATAAATTAATGAAGTTATATTTAGACTTGAACTTGATTTATAGACTTGGACAGTACAGGAAGAGATTTGGGGGGTGACTAAGGCATTCCAAGCCAAAAGATAAAAAGATGGGCATGGCAGAAATGTAAGTAGAGTGATTTATTTTTTGTGGGAGTGGGCTAGTGTGCTTGATCTGTGGTACCTCTATAGAAGGAAGATGGAAGATGAAGAGGAATTTGCCACGGTTCTGGACATGTAGCAATTTGAACATCAGGTGGACAGTGTGTTCTTATTTCAGTTGGAAAGTAAGAATAACATTTTTGAAGCACAAGGATCATCAAATTTCTGTTTTAGGAAGATCCATCTTACAGTGATGTGTGCAGTGACTGGGGTGTAGAAGGCATAGTTAATGTTTATTGTTGTGGAAGAATTAATGGCCTAATGACTAAATGATTATGGTTAGATGGAACAGGAAAGGAGGCAGCAGGCGTGTCTATTAAACAGGAAGTTTAATTGAAAAGTTACAGAGAATGCGAGAGTTGGATAAGAATGATTCTAAAACTTCAAGTGTCAAATAAAAAGTAATGTTCCATTGAAAATAGAGAAAGGAGTTCAGCCATTGTGGAGGAGAGGATGGCAATGAAATGTCTACAGACACTGAGTTTCCAAGCAAGAAGACACGAATAAATACAGGCTTTGCCTTGAAAAAATAGTTCCCTTCCCAGCACTGTTGTCAGGAGGAAGAGAGCGCTTCTTAATATTTGTGCAGAAGCCAAAATAATACAAAGAGCTCATGCTACATGATGTGCTTTTTGTTGTTTACTGAAGTCTAAAATAAATACAAAACATGACATATCTTGTGTTTTCTTTTTTTTTTCCTTTTTAGCTTTTGTGTGTGTGTGTGTGTGTGTGTGTGTGTGTGTGTGTGTGTGTCCAATTTTGATACATTTATGTTGCCCCTCGTTCAATGTTTGGACATTTAACTTGAGTTAGTAAAGGATGCTTAACTGCCCACAACTTAGCCTACCTACTATGTACGGAGCTTATTTTCTGTTGTTACTTTATTTGTAACGTGGCCTATATCCCTGGTAGTTGTATTACAGTGATAGTTGATTGCCTTCTGTTGTTGATGGTTATTTTCCACTGATCATTACCAATCATGAATTTCATGAAAGTTATTTCTGATTTTTGTTACTTAGAACAAATTTTCACATCAAGTAGATATGTAAATTACTGTTTTTTCCTCCTATACTTATTCTTCCATGGAGAAAAAAATTCACAAAGCCTGTTTAAGGGGATGGAGTATAAAATGCAATTGCTTGTATTTTGCATTTAGCAACTTTAGCCATTAAGCTTTCTAGTCTATTTATATTTCATTCCAGATCCCCAGAGAAATGTAGCACAGCTTTCTTCTTCTAGAATTGGTAAAACTGATTGCCTCAACTAGCTGAGAATTATTTTTCTTCTGAGTTATGAAGTATTTGTAACTGTTCTCCATTTTTTTTCATGGGAGTGTTTCTTCTGATAAAAACATTTAATCTATATAGTACTATCCAAGCTTAAGTTCCTTGGGAGTAGCAACCTATCCTCCATTTAAATAGTTTAGCAGGCTGAGGCAGTAGGGTGTTTAAGTATATCTACTAGGAAATGAACAAACGAGTATTTGTAAAGGTATTTTTTACGTTACTGTTTCTTATAAGCCTATTGCTTGATAAAGACAAAGCAGTACTCAGGGGCTAAAATAACATGAATTGTGTTTCAAATATTTAGAGAAATAAATATCCTTCAAATCATCTTCTATCGATAGTATCATACTACATGAACTGTCGTGCTTATCTGAATAATCTGGAGAAGTAGTTAAAATAATTATTGATTTGGTAGCAATAAAGTGACAGCAAAGAATTTGCACTTCTAGTTTCCAAGCTTACTGGTGTGGCTGGTTTAGGAATAGCATTTTGACAGCCACTGCCCTAAATACTGAGCTTTTCATAGGTGTTGTGAATTTCTTGTTAGAGCCCTTTCTCTCAGATAATTGCATTGCAACTTTTGTATTATAAGTCGATATAAATGAATGTAAAAACATCAATTAATAGATGTACTGCCTAGCAGGTAATCAGTGAATCGAGGCTTTATCACTACTAATAAATTCTGGCACCCATAGTTTTGTGTGCATTCATTATTCGAGTATTTATTAAATCTCCCTCACCTATTAGAATATGAAGATATAATAGTGAGTAAATGCTCCTGAAGCCTGTAACATTTTGAAGAAAAAGAGCATTAAGTAAGCAGTTATTAAATTTGAAGACATCATTTCCATTTCAGTTTTGCCTTATGATGTATGATCTTTCCACATATATAATGAAATGGTGAGAAAACATTTGCATGATTGCCATGAGTGAAATGAAACATCGTATGTAGAAGAGCCGTGTACAATGCCAGTCAAGCATACTCAGATATGAGGTACGAACTACAAAAAAAAAATAGAATGTTCCTGATGCATGATGAGAGACTATGGAAAGGAGAGAAATATGAGTATATAAAACATTGTGATGATGACGTATACACACATTTAAAGCCCACCTAGTGCCCAAGTGTGCATGGTGTTCACATTATTGTCCATGGGATCCAAGCCTCCTTTATTAAGACCTGTGAGTGTTTCTGGCAATTACTGTACTGTGAAAGACAGGGGCTGCTTTTTCAATTGTTTAAGAACTCAGACTCTACCAGACACTTGGAAACTTACTCATCCAAGAAGTTACACATTTGAAAATCTAAAGGTGTGACTGAATAAAATGTCTCTATATGATTTGACTATTTTCTACTTGCTTTCTGAAAAGCTTGGTAAATTTATGTGGCAAGAAAAATTTTTTTTTTTTGCATTGGAAGCAAAATCTGACTCAAGGACAGTTTCTTTAGAAAGAAATTGTTTCTAAACTTACGTAATCCTGATGATGGCCACTTTTCTTTAGATGTCTTTTCTAAGATGCTTATATAGTAAAAATTATGAGTAAGCATTTTGATAAGCTATAGTAACTCACAAGGAAATCAAAATCCATATGTATGTATCTTGCTTCAGACTTGAATGCTTTGCCTTTCCCTTCACTGTATTTTTGTTGTATTTTTCCTTATGCAGAGGAGTCTTTTGCTATAGAAAGATTGAAAAGGAAGCAGGGTGCAACAAGCTCCTACTTTATCAAGGGAAGGATATGGGGCTATTCTACATCCGGCAGTCGGGCTGCTCCCTGGGCCAGTCCTCTACCATGTTAGTGCCATGGGTTGTGTACTTGAGAGTTGAGGGCCATCAACTGAGTCTCTTTTCCTCAGAAAAGTCTGAGAGATCACTGAAATTCACTGTTTAAATCTACTTTTTTTGAACTAAAAGGACATAGAGATTTGCTGTCTACTTATACCACAAATGGGTCAAGAGAAGATAGCTAGCAGCGAGTTCATATATGCAGTGGCAAATGCTCTGGTGGTACAAGGTGATGCATATCACAAGAAAAAGAGATTATACATGGAGTCTGAGTCGTGTAAAAACTCTTTAAAATTGGGGCAAACTTTGTGTTCCACCGCTATCATTTCTTTCTTCTTTTCTTCCATTTGAACTTTTTAAAATCAGGTTTGGACTGTGCAGATAGTGTGTCTTTTCTAGGCCACAGAATTTGGAACCAATTGATCTGAGTTTGAATTCAAGCTCCATTGTTTTGGTTTCATAGCTATAAAATGGAAACGAAAATTGTGTTTAAGGGTAGCTGCAGTCTTTTCCAGAGTTCTCCGGAGAGACCAAGCCAGTGGAGAGTTATTTTAAGAAATTGTCTCTTGTGGCTGAGGGAGTCTGGCGTGTCTTCAGTCTGTGGGGCTGGCCAGCAGGCTGGAAACTCAGGAGGGCATTGCCGCTGCAATCTGGACACAAAATTTCTCCAAGAAACCTCAGATTTTGCTCTTAAAGGCCCATCTGCATATTAAGGGCACCATCTTTATGTAAAAAGCAACTGATTGTAGATGTTAGCCATAGCAATAAAATGCTTTTGGTATTTGATTAAATAACTGGACACTGTAGCATAGCCATGTTGACATATGAAACTGTCACACAGTTATCATACTAATAATAGCTAGTATTGACTTAGTGAATGAGCTGAGTACTTACATGACTTATTTAACTGATAGAAATCATAGGAGGAGATATTATAGTCTTAGAAAAGACAAGATTTGCCATTGTCCCATAGTAACTTGCACAAACATGGGAGTTAACCATGTCTAGGACAGAGTGCTGTCAACAAGTTTTCAGCTTCAAATTGAATTACAGAATGCTTTTTTTTTTTTAACAGCCTCAAAGCCCAAGGCTGTATCATACTATAGGTAATGTCCCTTATCTTGTTTAAAAGTATGAAACATGATCAGAGAAGCTATAAGGACAGTTAGAGAAAAATAACCATGAATGAATGGTCCAAGAGGTTTCCCTTCCTACAGTCTGGCCTCATTAGGCACTTTTTCTGTCTTCTTAAGCAACTTTGGATTGGGATTTCTGTTACTTTCCCTCAAGGTCCAGCATGATAATTTCATTTTGCTATCAAAGTGACAAATAACAACCTTAAAATCTCAGTAGCTTAAGCCAAGATTTATTTTTTTCACCCTACATATACCTATGTCAGTTAAAGATTTTGGCTTTTATTATCTTCACTCAGGACTTTCCACTTTATTAAACATAGGTGACTCCACAGAGAGAAAAGAACATGGCAGATTGTGTGCTGGCTCTTAACAGGTGTCTAGAGAGACAGAAATCCCATCTGCCCATAGCATTGACCAAAGCAAGTCACATGACTGTCAGACATGGAAGGAACCAGAAAAATGCAGTCTTGTCATTTTCTCCTCTTATGTGTAAGTCTTGGGAACATAGGGAACTTTTATTTTCTTTGCCTTTTTTTATAATGCAAAAAACCTATAGGAAAAAATAATGTGTTACTATAGAGTTGTGAATGCAATAATGTTCTCTGGATTATTTTTTGTAACCTTTCATATATTTCCCCCCCTAATATAGATATCCTATAGAAACTATTATTTTTCTTTTTAAAGTTTTGTAAATACTACAGATAAAATACTACTCAACAAATTTTTGCTTACCAAATACTTCATAGCCCTTTTCATATTTTACTTTACAAAATACTTCATACAAATTTTTTTCAATTATATATGTATAACTAATTAATCACTAAAAGGTAGCCTCTGAGAAGCCACTTGAAAGAAAACTGTCTTCAGGGTATGTGTCTATTCTTGGTGTTAAGAATATGACCACGATAGGGATTGCAGTCTTATTTTCTTCCTTCTTAGGTCATTATAATTTTGAAAAGTAATAGCATCATGTTTTTGGCTTCAGGTAAAAAGAGACAATGTTTTGGAAAAAGCTCAAGAATCAAATGCTGGCTGTTGGAATGTTTCCTAAAGGCATGTATTATAAAAAGCACATTGCTTTCCTATTTTATTTAATCCATTAGTGGAAATTTCATTTCATTTATGAAACACTGCTGTATTTTCACTCTTGCTTTAAAGTACTTGAGATCGGTGATGGAAGAAAATGTAAAACAGTATAATGGTTGTGTACATTTGCAGTTAGTGAATTGCACACAACTAAATAGCCTTTTTGTAAATGACGTGTTGAGTTCAGGTAGAAGTGGTTGGTCCAGTCTACATGGTCTGAAATTGCCTTAATCTTATTCTTTATATTACAAGGAATGTTGTATAACTTAGTTTGATTTGATCAAATATAGGAACATGGAGAATTGACCTATTTTTCTTGGGAGAAGTATTATTATTTCAGGAAATACACGGAGAATATCGTGAAGCAGAATAAAACACACCAGAAGCTCATATTTTTGATGGAGTTAAGCATAACTCTAGGCCAGGACAGTGAAAAAGTGAGGAATTTTGCAGTGAATCCTTTTTTGCTATGGAGTGCAAGAATATCAGTCTGCAGTGACAAATGAGAGGCCACATCCCAAGGCCAGGCTTTAGCATAATTCTGTTTGCACTTAGCTTCCTGAGAATAAAGAAAATGTGGGAAGAAAATGAACATCACAACAAAAATAAGGAAAGGGCAATCTTTGGAAGAGATTTTCTGAAGGAAACAAAAACATTTCAATGTAAAGTATAAGAACAGAGATAGGCAGCAGAGGAAATTAGTCAATTCAGCAGAATCATTTCCTGTAAGTTCAATCGGCTTGTCTATTTCAGGGGTTTTGAGTTTATTCTGAAAGTGACAGTGAATTGTTAAAGGGCTTTATGTGACTGAGTGAAATAATTAGATGAAAGGGCAAAAATATACTCACACTATTGCAGTGGCATTAATTTCAGATTCTCAATCCCAGATATGTGGGAGGCTCAAACAACAACATTTAATTCTTGGTTTTTTTCCAAAAACATAAGAATAATAAATGCTGGTTAGGATATAGAGAGAAGGGAATTCTTTTACACAGTTTGTCAAAATATAAATTAGTCTGGCCATTATGGAAAGCAATATGAAGGTTCCTCAAAAAATTAATAATGGAACCACCATGTTTTAGGTATACAATTAGGTATACAGTATGTATAAATAAGGGAAATGATCATATCAGAGTGATACCTGATATTCCCTGCTTATTGCAGCAGTGTTGATAATAGATAAGCTATGGAAATAACCCAGGTGTCTAGCCACAAATAAATGAAGAAATGCAATATATATATACTTGGTGAAATATCATTCAGCCACAAAAAAGAAAAAAATATATCATCATCTATGAAAAATTGGTTAGAACCAGGAGAAACCATATTAAATGAGATAAGACAGGCCTAAAGACAAATATTGCATGTTCTCACTCTTTTGTAGAAGCTCAAAAAGTTGATCGAAATAGAGTGTGGAGTAGTGAGCAGTAGAAGATAAGAGGAACGCATAGAGAGAAGTTAGCTGGGGAATACCAAAACATAGTTAGATCGGAAGGGTTCTAGCATTCTATACCAAGCAGCAAAACTATAATCTATAGTGATTTCGTATATATTTTAATGTAAGTGGAGGAAAAAATCCAGTTTCTCAACACAGAAATGATAAACGTTTGAGGAAATGGAAATGCTAATTATGTGGACTTAGTCAATATACATTGCATATACATTTAAAAATATTGTACTGGATCCTATAAATATGTGCAAATAGTATTTCAAGGAAAAAAATAGAATAATGCTATAGGCAGAAAATTTGAGTTGATAAGCATGTTCTTTCCGAAAGAGGAAATGTGCATCCCTCAACAATTGTTAGCTAATTTTTTTAAGTTGCACAAAGTGATTTTGTTTCTAATTTTCTAATATTCTTACAGTCTAGTGGTGAACTCCATTTTTTGGTGTGATATGCTTTAAAATAACTACTTTAAGTGAAGTCTATTACCTTAATTTAGCACTGAAAATAGTGGCATTTCTCCTATTGCCATCTAGTGGCCTATGTAAGTTATGGTGCCTTTCATTTAATTTTGTATTTAATATTTCATCTCTTGAATTATTTACTGTGAAAGAGAAGGCTTTGCTATAGTAGATGTTAAGCAATAGGAAGTCAGTTTTTAAAATGTAGTAATTTTAGGGATCATTACAGCTGAATGCACGGTGCGGTATTAATGATAGGAAAATGTTCAATTTTTATAGTTCAAATTCTACAGGTTTCCTAGAGGAGAACTGGGAACAACTTATTTTAGCATCTTGAGAGGCAATGCAGCAAGAAATTCAGAAATAATTAAATTTTATCTATATCATTTCAATGAAAAGAATATCCTTTATTGCCAAATAAGTGGAAAGGGATTTTTTTCTAACCATCAGCATGTAAATACCTAGCAAGGTATTTTTGTGTTTTGTGCGAGTCTGTGAGTTAACATTGTCACACATTTTGGAGGACACAGATGAAGATCAGATCATGACATTTTCACTGAACATATAATTTGGGGCAGGGGCAATGTTCAGAATATACTGTTTGTGTCCTCTCTTCTCTGAATACAACACACACACACACACACACACACACACACATATTTTGGCCAATAACTTAAGATTCTGAATATCTGGAATGAGTTCTCTTATTCCTAAAGAAAGTTATTCAACAAATACTAATTGTGAAATCTTGATGTTGAGAGACATGATCCATTTTATATTTCTTGGGTTAGTCTTACTATGGCAAAGGAAAAAATCATGTGATCTAATCAATGTAGATCATTAGTAAATGTGTACTGTGAGAAATTCATAACTATGTGTAAACTCAGATATTTGTGGTTTAGGAGTTTGTAATTTATTTATACAGTGATGTGTAAACAGATACGACATCAGAACCACTGCATAGCGGAGGCAAGAGAGACACGGGAGGGAGCAGCTGGAGGGGCAAGTAGGAAATTAATTCAACCTTAAGTGTCCATGCTGGAGACTGATGTTGGGGCTGAAGAGTAACAATCATGTTCTATGCGGAAGCTTCAGTGACAGGGAACACTGTCTTTTAGAACTGGAAGGCAAGGACTGGATATGTACTAGTTCCCTTTAATGGCAATATTATATATATATATATATATATATATATAATATATAATATATAAATATTATATAAATATAAATATTATATATATATAATATATAAAGTATATTGTGATAAAACAATATACTTTTCCCTAAATCTATTCCTAATAAGGCAGTAGGAGTACAGCTGTTAATATTGACTGGCATGTTATTGTACCTATACTTGAAATATTTTATTGCTTAACAAAATAAAGCAGTTTATTTCAAGCTCTTTTTGGCGTATTTTTGCTCAGTTCCTGCCCTTCTCATCCTGCCTGTAAACAGAAGATACATCATATTCATCCTAATATTCATCCTAGCACAGTATTTGACATGTGATTTAAAAACAAACAAATCCCTTAATATCTATTCATTGAATTAACCAGAATATTTCTAATTTGTATTTCCTAAAATTTTAATAATCAATTAATTAATCATCAATGATTAACCATCATAATGAATTAATAGTAAATTCTGTCTTATACCACACTTTAGAACTTTTAGCAGCTTTGTAAACTTGGGCAAACCAGTACATCTTTTAAGGCCTTTGCTCTCCTTGTCTGTAAAGCGGGAAAGCCTGACCAGTGCATTTTGAGGGCTGCCTCTGGTTCTAGCGTCTTAGACTGCTTTTCCCCTTCCACATACCACTTCATGGTTTTTATCTTGGAGCATTTTCTCTTCTCCTACTCTTTACCAATATTTCTCCATTCTCATTTCATTCCCTATGTTTTCCTAAAAGATGTAGCCATGCTTATAACTTCTACTTTACTCAATAAGTACCTTAAAAATCATAAACCAAGTCCTGAAGTTGTTTTTTATTTTACAATTTAATTTGTGATAGATCCATGTGAGTATATGTAAAGGCTTTATTTGGTTTAATAGTGGTAAAATATTTTAAAGTTTGAGATATAGGAATTTCTTAACCAAAATCCGATCAATGGCCTTTTAGATTGCTTAGTGTCTCTTTTATAAATACTGTTCAATATTCATGTACATTTATTATTGCAAAATTTCTAGATCAAGATGCACTTTGAAATTTTTGCAATGTGTTGCCAACTCATGATTCACTGTTCATGAGCCTTTCCTTTTGTGCTGTGAATATCCTTGTATATTTTCTATTGATTTTTCTAGGTCTCTCCTTTTATTCAAGATACAGTTGTTGAGGAAAAATAAAATTTATGGATTGTAAATAAAGCAATTTAACAAACCTGAATCAAAGATTATTATCTTTGACTAATATACACTGAGTTTCAAATATATTCTAAGGTTTTTCTGTAATACTTTTAATGTATGAGTCTGTAGTTCCTTTAATTAATTTAAAAGTCTAATAATAGATATACTTATGTAAAACTAATTAAAGTTCTCTCATAGTCAAATTTGTGATTAATATCAGTTAAGACTATCCCATTTGTATTAAGTATTACTCACAGGTTGATTAATATTAACCTGAAAGGAATTATAATCAAACAATTACCAGGAACAAAATGTTGTACCTGAAATAATTTGAAAACTCAGTAATGTGAGCATAATATAAAGAGATTATTTTTGTTAGCAACATTTGCACATACAAAAAGTATAACCATCTGAGGCAATGATCATGTTAGTTTACTTGACTATAGTAACTATTTCACCATGTACAAGTATGTCAAAACATCTTGTTATATTGTATAATACAAATACAGTTATTATTTTGGCTCAGAAGAATTTACTTGCATAACCCAGAGTCCTTATCCAATAAATGATTTTATACTTGTTTGAGAAAGTTTGAAATATTCCTGAGGCAGTCATGCAGTATTTGAGTTGTTTTGCTAAATATGCAATTTTAACATTGAGGAAATTTACTATACAAGCAATTTTGAGCACAGCAGTGTCACAGCAGTGACTCAGCAGCGCCTAGCATAGCTTCCCTGAGGGCCGGCTTTGCCCATGTGGCCTGTGTGGTCACACAAATCCCCACCTTCAGAGGTCCTGCCCTGTACATGATGTGCTGTTCTGATGTTGTTATCCTGAAATTTCTAATCACTTTTCAACAAAAAACTTCACAAATTATGCTTCCAGACCTAACTTTAGTATGGTTTTCATGATAAATGTGTATTTATTAGAATGCATCGTGAGCTAATATTAATCAACACTAATTATAGTGAAGCTTTAAAAACTATACCTATTTATAACCACTGTCCAAAGAATGATGACTCCAAGTGAAGTCTTTCTCATTATGTCTTCATCTATAGGAGAAAGGCCCATCATCCCAGGGACTGGGGACAGAAACCTGAGCATGGAAACTCCTACTGAGATTTCCTATTATTGGTTGACTGTTTGAATCAGTCTGAGTGAGAAAATGGGAACTCTTAATCATTGGAGAGAGATGGGAGGGATGATGGAACTTTCCTGAGAGTTAAAGGCATGGAAATCATCAGCTCACCTTGGACCAGGAGCTTTTTGGGCAAATTGTTCTCAGTGTGATTCATCCCAGTGGTGAGTCATCCCAGAGGACCACTTTCTGGGGTGGACTGGGTGATGCTGGGAAACCGTCTTCTTTCCGGTGAAGTGTGATGAGGGTGGCTGGGAGGCGGGGATGTGATCAGTTGCAGTATTCCAGAAACTGTCCAGAAGTAGGAGGACTGCTGTGGAAGCTGGAGCAGGAAGTGACCTGTAGGAGCTGTCTCCCCAGGAGATCCATGAAGAGTGATTGTGCACATGGGAACTGAAAAGTGATCACACTGTATTCAAATATTAGTGCTTACAGAACTTACTTCAGGTCAAATTTTTTGAAAAAGTTTTCTTTCTAGTATTTCACGACATATCCATATACCTGGGTGTCTCTGATTTTTTATATTTTTACTATACCTTTTCTTAGATTCCTTTTTTACCATCTCTGGCTATCTCTTCTAATTTTTTTTTTTTCAAATAGGGTGTGAAGGGACTACTCTTTACTTTTTTTTTAACAATTAGTTTTATTGATAGGAAGTTTGATATCAGATTGTTTTTACCTTTTTTCCTTCTAAAGTTTTTTATTATTTTTGTTTTAATCTTTAAAGTCATATTTCTTCAAGGTATGTTTTGTTATGAACATTCTCATTAATTCTGAGCTCTTTCAGCTTGATACCTGGCATATTTCTTTAGCTTATGGAATTTGTTTTATATTTATCTTTATTTTCTCATCTGTATGGAACTATATTCTCTCAGATTCTTAAAAGGATGCAAGGCCTTCCATATCTCATATTTACTTCTTATAATGTCTGTTATTCAAATGCATTTGTATTTTATGTCACTGATCACTAGATTTATTTGACTTTAATTTTTGAATCATTAATGTGTCCTTGAATTTACTCTTCTATCTAGTCTTCCCATTTTAACATTTTTTCTTTCTTTCTTTCTTTCTTTCTTTCTTTCTTTCTTTCTTTCTTTCTTTCTTCTTCTTTTTTTTTAAGAGTAATGGAGACTGAACCCATGCCTTGCACATGCTAGGCAAGTGTTGCAGTTTATATCTCTGTGCCCCCTGCCCGCACAAAGCTTCATAGGTGGAGCTTTTCAAAGGTGGCTGAAATTAGGGCATGTAAATATGGATTGTGTAGTAACAGGATCAATCCAGTGATTGGATTAGTACAGCTCTGGGTGTGGTGCAATGGGCTTATTGAAGACAGAAGACCCAAACTGAGTATGCATAGCACACTAATTGGCTTATATCTTGAATGCAATAATAAGGAAAGAGAGTCTCTGTTTGCTGCTTTGGGCTTGCCTTGCTATGGACTGGTTCGCCCCTGTAAGATCCCCTATGCTATGCCGCCCTACCTTGGAGCCAGCTCTGGACTGCAACCTCCATACAGTGTGAAGTCATGTAAACTTTTCCTCCTTTAACTTGTGGGTGTTAGGTATTTCATCCCAGCAGCAAGAATGTAACCAAGATAGCAAGTGCTCTACCATTGAATCACAGCACTGGGCCCTATATTTTAATTTTCATAAAATATTTGAAACACCTTGGATTCTATATTTTCCTCAGTTTGTTTAATTCCTTAAATTTTAGTTGCTTTTCTCTTTTATGATGGATGAACTGAACTGTGGTAATTAAATGATGGCAGCACATAAGAATTCCCTTGAAGACTTTAATCTTTTGCAGAAGTGCAAAGCAAAATCTGCTCCAGAGGTCTACAGTAACAAGCTAGCAGTGAGTAGCATTGATTACTTTTACAAAGTTGAGTGCCAGTTCCTTCGTTCTGGAGCAGATTTTGTGTATATGTTCAGCTAGTTATGATAAGCAATGAAAAGCCTGGTCACTACTCCTGGGATGATGTTCATCATGGCACTTTTAATCTCCAGGAATCCCAGCTCATCCAAGAACCTTCTTATATTACGAAGATCTTAGAATAGATAACAAAGTTCTGTCCCATAAAATCCAAGTATCTTTAGTGATACTTTGTTTCCTTTTTTTAAAGACCAAAGTACAGATGAGTTAATATCTGCTAGGAGGAAAGTAGTAATTGATCTCCTGAGAAATGATGCCCAGCTCATTTCCAAGGACTCTATAAACTCCAGTTATCTCTCCCTGATATACTTTATTATTGGTATGAATGCCTTCTTCTGCCTTATATTCCTAAAACTGCTCATGATTTGCAGTGTCCATTCCTTACAGATCATAGACGATGAGTTTCCTCCAGAAACTCTTCTGGGTTGCATCCTACCTGACACTTTGAGGGTGCTGTTAGTGTGGTGGTCACGGCATGCAGATGGCTGTATTATTGGATGAAGTAAGATCTTTTTGAGAAACTTGTTTAGATTCCCCATTGCCTTTCAGTTTGTGCATTGCTTAACTGTGAGTCTCTAAGTATTGATTTGGATTCAGACTTTCTACCTTTTTGCTTTTACAATTATGTGGTTCACGGCAGCCGCAGTGACCTGACTGCTGAGCTGTGTCTGCCTAGTCTCCTTCTCTGCCACTTTCTTCTAAGCTTTCAGACTTCTCTTTAGCCTGTTCCTGACCAGTTTTGGCTCACCATTCACTTTCATCTTAGTCTCCTTGCACCAAGGATATCCTTCTGGAGAAACCTATCCAAAAGTGGACACCAGCTATATTTAACAGATACTTTAAAAATAGCCCTACAGATGCTCGTTGTTGCCACTTGTGACTACAAAGCCATGAGCATTTCCCCATGTTCTTTAATTGCTTTAACATCTAATTAATGCCATCTTCTCTAATACTATACCTGAATTCATTTTTGGAAATTCTTATATATATGCACATGACCTTACTAAAATCCTTAAATCTTTATTAATTCTTTTTGGTCCTTTATTTTTATTTCCTGCTTTGGCCATTTTTTTTTTTTTTTTTTATTTAAGAGGAAAAAGAGAAAAACACAAAACAAACCAAAGCGGCGTAAGGGTACACGCAATACAGAACTACAAAACAAAACAAAACAAAAAAACATAACAGTAAGAGCTTTGGCCATTCTTACTAGTGTTACAATAACTTCAGGCTCTCCATCATTTCATTTCAAATATGCGCCCTGACCACGTCTCTTATCTTTCCAGCTCTTTGCCTGTAGGATCCTAGCCCTAGATACTTTCTGGCCATATTTAAACATGCAGTCCATTAATCCTACCACTTTTTTGTTTTCCCTTGCTTCCTTATGGTCTCACTGCGTTTCTCATCCAGTTAAAATATAAGGTTAGTTGCTACTCTTCATAGTTCCTTCCTTGCATCTACTCAAGCGCCTTACCCTTCCCTCAGTTCATCTTACTGAATTAGCTCAACTGTCATACTACTTTTATTAATCAGGATTCAAAGGGACAGAGTCAATACAAAATATACATAGAGATACATAAAGGATTCATGAGATAGGCTTAAGGATCAGAAGGGTCCCACTGGCTGTGTGCCAGATCAGAGACTGACGATCCAAAGTGGCCATCTGTATGCTGGAGAGCCAGAGAATCAAGTTATAGTCAAAGAGTGATGGCCAGGAAACAGCACAGAGACCCTAGTGCTGTCAGTGTGCTGAAAAGTTTGTGATGGAGGGCTGAGGAATCTGTGGTGAAAGCTGAAGACACTGGAAACCAACGCCCAAAGCCAACAGTGAAGACTTTGAAGAAAAGAAGGTTTCTTCCTGTTTCCTTTTATTCTACCCAAGCTTCAAGCCTGTTTGTTGATGCCACCCACATTTGGGGTGGGTCTTAGCATATTTTCAGCCTCAAGGTCAGTGATTCACAGATACATCTAGAATTTACTGATCACCCGCATTGTTTTTACTCCAATTAATTCAATATGCCACAATTAATGCTCACACAGCCTGTGTGCAAAATTCTGCCTCTTTCATTCCTATCCTTGTGCCACTGAACATGAGTGGAAGGAAAGCACACTAACTTGGCTTGCTTTCAGTCTGGTACCCATAAATCTCAAGTGGCTGAAAAATCATCGGATTTTTAGCTTTGTCATTCTTAATATACCCTGGATCATTATTTCACTTCTCTTTCTATTTTCTCAAAACCTTTAATTCTCAATTCTTATTTTCTGTTTCCTGCTTTACTTAGATAATCAGAATAATCTGAAGAAAAAAATCCCACCAAATGCAGAGCAGGGCATTTTGTTTTGTTTTGCTTTTTTTACTTACTATATGTAACAGACAGTGCCTGAGTTAGGGTAAATGTTCAGTAAGTGTTTCTTAAATAGTGCAATCAACCATCCTAAAGCAATAAAATACATTCTGAAAGGCTGAAACAGGAAGACTGCAAGTTCCAGGCTACGCTGGGCAACTGACTGATTTAGTTAAAACTGCCTCAAAAGGTTTAAAAAGGAGTTGAGGGTATCACTCAGTGAAAGCCTTGGGTTCAAGCCCTAGTGCTGCAAGTAAAACAGAATAAAACCATAAAACAAAAACCACATTAAAAATTACTTCAGGCACCACATCTGTCATTTAACTGGTTACTCTACAGTGCCTTTACCATGCCCAAATTGGAACTCCAAATCTCTTTCCCTAAATTATCCCTTGCTCATTGACTTGTATCACAGTGAGTGGAATAAGCATCAGCCCAGTGCTCTGAATACCTGGGCGATATACTTTTTCTTAATTAAAAATATCAAAACAGAAAAAAGGGTAGAAATGATACAGAATTTCAAAAAAATAACATTAAGAAAAAGTAACATTAAGAAATCACTAGTTAATATATTACATATTGCTATCTCAGAAATAGTTATTCAAGTTACAAAATCAAAGCATAAAAATGAACAATTGAACAATGACAGCACAAACTTTTCTGTTTGATGAACTATCAAAAACTTAGTAGCATGGCTATCTATGTTGCATACTTAAGTATATGTTTAGTTATATGTGTATACCTGCAGGTTGTTCTTTCTTTTCGAGCACTTTCTTTCCCTTTCATTATTACAATATCTGTTAAATATTTTGGATCTTATTACTCTTTGGGTGATATTCTTTAGGCTACTTTTATCCACTCTGTGCAGGTCATTTCTGTTTCTAAAATTTGTTTAAATTCAAGCCAATGTATCCTCACATTAATTATATCACTACTATAGACAAGAAGTCTCTGAACAATTATCCTGCCTCTTCTCTTGACCTTTATGTTGTGCTCTAAGCACATTTTTTAAAAGGATAAATAAGCTCTGAATTCTACTTAACGCAGTATAGTAGTTGGATGCTGTGTCTTAACTGTTAGGGTCTGCAAAGTCTGACCTTCCAACTTCTATGGCCACTTTGACAGCTCCTTAGAATGCACCAAGCTCTTCAACACCCTGGGAACTTTGCATTCATTATTCTATTGCAATGCTAACACTTTGAATGTTTGTTTCTACTTCTATCCCCAAGTCTCAGATTAAATATGACCACCTCAAAAAAACTTCTTTGATCACAGAATGTGACCCCTGTTTTTCTATATTACTTTTTTCTTATGGATAAAAAGTATTCCCAGAATATATATACATATATTACATAATATATAGCATATATGTTTCATATATGCTATAGTTAAACATGTAAATATATGTATGTATATATATATATAATTTTTGTTTAATGCATGTCTCCTCCCAAGAATGTAAACACTTTTAGCCCTGGACCATGTTTCTATGGTTCAATCTGATATGTGAGAATACTATAAATATATGGCGTGAAAGTGAAAGATGTTTCAAGGGAAACTTTCTTATCTGTAGAATCTACAGTAGGTGATCATAAGAGATGAAATTGTAGGTTGCAAACAGTTTTTAGATAGTTTTGAATGCCACAGAAAGAGGAATATAGTATTTCTTTGCAGGCTGTATATAGCTTTTTAGCAAGGCTATCAACATTATTTATTCATTTATTCTTTCTTTCCTTTAGCAAATGTGCCAAGAACTATTCTTTGATCTTGTGAAACAAAGATACCTATGACATATATTCTGATCTCCAGGACTCCACAAAAAATGGTTGATCTAATACAGCAGGATAAGTAGTGCCTAGAATGGTATTTGTAATGTTACTCAAACACATATTATGCTTGGGGCACATCTGCAATGATCAAAGCTGTTTTTATTCCATTTGATTTGTACTGCATGGTCACTTCTTTGAAGGTGTACGCAGTTAGCATCTGTGATAGCATTTGTCCACTATGTCATTTTCTTCTAACAAATTGCTATTTCCAAGATTCACCTGGCTACTAGAGAACCTCTGATAGTCTGCATGGACTTAATGCTCTGGGCATAGTGCCTCCAACAGGGCAGTTGATCAATATGCATTTCCTTCTGGGAATTTTAAACTTTGAGATGCAGAATCAAATTTCATTTCAGCACAACAGCTATGGAAGATGGTTGATTCTGAAGCTGCCAGGAATGGTGTTTCCCCATGTGTGACAAAAGCCAGACACAAAGAAAGTATATTAAGAATTGAAAGACAGAGAGAGACTTCAAATGCTGGTCTCCAAGTTGTTCCTGAAACCTAGTATCGCCATTGTACTTTGTGTTAATTAATCAACCTACTGTGGAATTCATGATCAGGTAAATCTGCATTTTCCCCCAATTACAGCTTAAGCCATACATTTTACAATATTAACTAAAGCAAATTCTGCATCTCACTAGTTGGTATTTAATGTAGAGTAATCATCAAATATGTGACTTTTCCAGCCTCTTTACAGGGACTAGTTCTTTAGCATGTACTATAGCAAATGCTATCTAGAGCTGGCAAATTCACTCAAAATTGTTTTTTCTGTCTATGCCACTACATACACATGAATTCCTGAATTATGTTTAAGTATCACTTCCTTTTTTATCTTATGGAATGAGTTTAGCAGTTTTACAACCTAGAAAAAAATCTCTTAAATTTTTTCTATCTGAATTTTCTTATACTAAAGTGAGTAAAAGAATACCTGCCTACCAGATTATATTTAGATAAACATGGAAAAGTGCCATATTTACAAGACCTAGTTCTAATTCATAGTTAAATTCTTGCCTTCTTCATCCTTTTGACAGATCTATGCAAGGAAAAGAGAGTATTTTACAAACTTTGGGTTCTTAGTAAGATGGGCAACATTAAACTTTCAAGAAATCTTTGAACAATTCCTCCAAGTGGGTAAAAGTGAATTAATTTATGATATTTTCAGTGGAAAATTGTTGATGCACCCTTAGAAAAACTTGATTTCATTCCCCTCATTTTTTCTATAATGTTTCCATATTTCAAATAACCCTGGAATACACAGTGGTACATAATTGATTGTTCAATAAATATTTATTGGATAAATAAACTAATATTTTAAATTATGTGTATCATTTGTGTAGTACTGATCATTAATTTTTAGAATATTTATAACCTTTCCTCTTTTGTGTTCTTTAATTATTGCATAACTATTTTTTCCAGAGCAGACATTGTAGCACATCTTAAAACAAGGTAAAAGAGAAGAGAAAGAAGGATTTGGGCTCAAAATAAATTTACTTCTAAGTATCTTAGGAACTTATTATATAGTACTTGTGCAAAAATGTATATTAGCACAAATATATTGAAATTTGTAGTAACAGAAAACTGAACATAGCTTCAGTGTCTATTGATAAAGGGCTTATTAAAGAAATTTTGTGCAGCTCCCCAGTAGGATACTATACAGCTGGTTTTCATTCTACCTACTATTTTGAAAGTATCTAAAGAATATGTTACTAAGTGAAAACATCACTTTTACATAAATGAGAAGTAATAAGACAATATATTGTTCTTGAACACATCTTTATAAATAACATCATTAGAGTTTAATAATAGTGACCTGGATAATTTGGACCAAGCAGGCAACTAAAAAGAACCCAAGTATATGTTCAAAAAAGAAAATATTTTTGAGAGTTTCAAAAAACAAGTAGCTTAGTAAAGAATGACTGAGCTGAGTTTCAGGAAAAGATGGAAGTTCAAGGTGCTGAGGATTATAGTTGGGGCTTATTTTGCCCTGAGATGATTGGTTCTTCCTAGTGCTTTTGATAGTGACACAAAGAAGGGCCAGCAGTTGGCTACCAGGGATTGCCTGAACCTAGAAGTAGGTCCTAGAAAAGCTTTGCTCAAATAACAGAGATTGAGAAATGGAAATTTATGAGTCCTAGCCTGCAAGAGGTTGTGACTTGGGTGAGATTTTTGAGATAAAATTGCTGAGAACTGTGTTGCCGATGCACTATAAGCAGGTGACATGGACAAGAAGTGCTCATTGAAGGATACCGTATTGCTGGCTGTGAGATAATGGTTTTGTTAATATGGTATATTACATCTATTGATTTGCATATGTCACACCATTCCTACATTCCTAGGATGAATCCTACTTGGTCATGGAATAAAATCTTGATGATTTGCTACATTCTGTTTACTAGAATCTTATTTAGGATTTTTGCATCTATATTGATTAGGGAGATGGGCCTGTAGTTTTCTTTTTTGGTTGGGCCCTTCTCTGGTTTTGGAATCAGGGTGATATTGCTTCCAGGAATGATTTTGAGAGTACTGCTTCCTTTTTAATTTCTTTAAAGAGTTTCCACATTCCTTATAGAATTGAAAGGTGAATCTGCCAGGCCTTGGGATTTTCTTTATTGGTAAGTTTTTATTTACATTTTGAACTTCATTGGCTAGTATTGGGTTAGTTAGAATTTTTATATCTACTTAATTTAGTTTTGGAAATTTGATTATGTCTAGGAATCTGTCCATTTCATCTTTTTCCATCCTATTAGAATATAGCTTGTCATAGTAGGTGATAATGATCTGCATTTCTGTGGACTCTGTTGTAATTCCCCCTTTATAATTGCTTGAATTTGTGTTTTCTTTCTCTTTTAATGAGATTGGTTAATGGTTTATCAATTATATTTATTCTTTCAAAGAACTAACTTTCCAATTCATTGATTCTTTGTATTGTTTCTTAGTCTACATTACATTAATTTCTGTACTTATCTTTAAAATTTCCTCCCTTGTATGAACTTCGGGTTTGATTTGCTGTTCTTTTTGTACAAGTTTGAGGTTCAGCCTTAGGTTGTTTGACCTTGTTCTGTTTTCTTATTAATCGCAATAAATTTCCCTAGTAGGACTGCTTTCATTGTTTTCCATAAGTTTTTGTATGTTACATCAGCATTATCATTTAATTGTATATACTGTTTAATTTTCCCTGCAACCCATTGGTTGTTCAGAATGGTGTTGTTTAATTTCCATGTTTTAATGTAGTTTTTGTGACTTCCTTTGTTACTGATTTCCAGTTTCATTGCACTATCTTCTCAGCTAATATATGATCTATTTTGAAGAACATCCATGTGCAATTGAGAAGAATGTATATTCCAATATTTTGGGAGGGAATATTGTGTAGTCATTTTCCAAGTCATTTTGTTCACAGGCTTGGTCTAATCTTAATATTTCTTTGTTTATTTTTTGTCTAGTTCATTTATGGTATTTGTGAGAGTAGGGTATTAAGATTCCCTGCTACAACTGTGTTAGTGTTTAATTGATTTTTCATGTATGTTAATATGTGTTTTATGTAGTTGAGTGAACTTGTGTTTGGTATATAAATATGTATGATTGTTGTCTCTTCTTGGAGTTTTCCCTTTACATGTATGTAGTGACCTTGTTTGTTGCTTTTGACCAGTTTTGGCTTAAAGTTTACATTGTTTGCAAGTAGAATAGCATAACTTCTTGACTCTACAGGGGAATGTGTTGTTTAATCTCCAAGAGAAGCTAGTTGTCATGCTGGCTTCCTGATATGAACTCAGCTATTTTCATTGTCCGAGGAGCTCAGGAGCTCATTGTCACTAAGGATGACTGTGATACTTTTGAGGGGAGCTCTGGTCCTTATTTTCAGTGTCTCTTCTTGGCTCCAGTGAAGAACCCTCACTCTATTGGCATAGACCCTTCACCACACTGGCATAAACTTTCTAGCTTCCACTACTGATTTTTGGGCCTTTCCAGCACAGATTCATGAAGTAGATTTGCATGGGTCATTGTGGACTCTAGTGATCCGGCCCGCGGATCAATCCGTGGGGTGTACCTGGAGGGGGAACGGGGATTAGTAGAACAGAGGGAGACAAAGGAGATTGAAGCAAGTTGAGAGAATCCAATCAAACCTCGTTTATTCAGGAAGTGATCACATCTTTTATAGGCCAAGGGCGGGTTGGTGGGACAGGAAGAGGCTACAGGGATGAATACAACAGGGTCATCGTCACGTCCGGGTATGTGACTTAAGCAGGAGAGGATCATGGTTAATGTAGGCAGACGCATTATGTGCTCATAGGAGAGAGAGGTGGGGAGGCAGCACTGGGGCTGCTGCACTGCTCCCTACATCTCCTCCCTTTCTATATTACTTAATCAGGAGTATGGCAGGCCCTGTGAGGACAGCGCCTGTCTTAGGAACCTCATTACATGAACCCAACCAGGCCTTACCCATCATGGGTGTGCAGGACAGCAGTTGGTCCTGTGCCTGTCTTAGGCGGCCGAGGGAGTAACATGCATGTCCTAGTTGCCTGTCTCTGGCTGCCTGTCCATTGCCCCAGGGCATTTAGGCTGCATCATCATATGGGCCACTCATGGGAATTCCTTCCTGGTAGGTTTGTTGATCTGCCATCTCCAGCTGGTGATAGTGTACCTGAATGGGCTTTGCCAAAAACGTGTCTATCCGGTTATTAATGAGCGTCATAATCCTCTGAAAAATACAAGGACCCACAGAGAGGAGAAGCAACAAGGCAGCTAGGGGACCCAAAAGGGGTGCTAGGTAAGGGAAAAGTCCCTCCCCCCACATCGAAGAGAAGAGATTAGCAGCCATTTGTTGTCGTTGCTGTTGAAGCCGTTCTTCTATTTCTTGAAGCTTGCCTCGCACAACATCGGACTGATTGACATAGAAGCAGCATTTTTTTTTTGCAGTCTATTTGGCTGGTTTGTGTTCCTCCATACCGTAAAGAGCCTCCTCCTCAGTCACAGGGGGTTCCGTACATGGCTGTTAGCAGTTGTAGTCTGTTTGGTGGGGGTCCAAATCCACCATGGGAGTGGTACGGTCCAAAGAGAAGGCTGAGTAGGCAGCATAAGGCTCCGAGGAGTTGTGTCATCTATAAAAGAACACAGGGGCTTGTGCGTCAGGAAATGACATTATTCCTGGGCATTGCATGGGGTCTTAGAAGAACTGTCTATTTGTTCTACAAGGTGCTCAGGTAGCCATCTAGCCTCTCTGTCTTGTTGAGAGTAAACACATACTGAACCTCGTCCCCATATGAGAACGGGGTCAGGGCCATACTATGAATTAGTGAGGGGGGGTCTCTCCATAGTACAGAAGCAAATTGCTTTTGTGTTTCAGAATGCCAAAAACACATGGCTGCTGACTTTCCAGAAGCATCCACATTTAAAAAATTAAGGATGAATAAGGCATGAGATAGAATATTTTTAGGTGTTCCCTTTGTGGAGTACCATTCCCCCTTTTTTATTTTATCAACAGTGAGTTTTAGGAAGAGATGTGCCCTTTTAACTATGCCTTGACCTTGAAGGTTATAAGGTATGCCTTTTATATGATCGATATTAAGATGTTGACAGAAACGAGCAAAGGCAGAATTAGCATAGCCTGGACCATTATCAGTCTTTAATTATTGTGGGCATCCCAGAACTGAGAAGGCTGACAGCATACGGGATAACGTGTCTCGCAGCTTCTCCAGTCTGGAGAGTGTAAAAAATGAAGCCAGTGTATGTATCAACAATTACATGTATATATTTTAAGTTGCCGAACTCATTGAAATGAGTAACATCCATTTGCCACAAGGTGTTAGGGATTAAACCTTTAGGATTGACTCCCAGGTGTTGAACAGGCAAGTGAATAGCACAAGAAGGGCAATTTTTTATAATTTGTCTGGCTTGTTCTATAGTGATCTTAATACAGCATTACAGAAAAACAAACGGTAAGAAATCACTAGTTAGCAAGTTACACATTGTCATCCTAGAAATAGCTGTCCAGGCTACAAAACCAAAGTATGTAAAGTGACATTTAAACAGTGACACTGCCAACAGTTCTGCTCAATGATCCAACAAAAACTTAGTAATATGGTTATCAGTCCTATATACTTGTTTTTTATCTCAAAGAGGGCAAGACCAAACATATCAACACAGAACAAAACAGTTTTTAAAAAAAGATTTAAAGAAATACAGTTTTTAAAGCAAGTCCGCTGGAGATCTTCACTGTTTATCTAATTGTCTCTAGTTTTCTCCAAACAGTTGTCCCCATTTTCACACACATTAAATACACACTGTGTATTATAGAACTAATCAAATCATTACAGGATGATGAAGGCTTCTCAGGTTTTTAAGATCTGACATTGGGGAAGACAATAATAACTACCACAGTGTCTCTCATTCTCCTCTCAGCAGCTGTCCCCATCCTTACATATGCTGAAATTAAACTTAAGAGACCAGACCAATATCACTCCAATCAGTTAAATGAGTCAAAGTAATTGACATTGGAATCTCTATCTCTGGAGTCTTTTTGTAAAATGACCAGTCTTTCTACAGGTAAAACAGTTTTGTTTATGCTTTTAAGATAAGAACTGTTTAACTGTAAACCCTTGCAAGGCAGCAGCCATAGCAAGGCCTTGCTGACAAGCAGTTTCAATGTCAATGGTACCAGGGATTGAACTCACAGCCTTTTATTTGTTGGGCAGGCAACTGTGCCACTGAGTTAAATCTCCAGCCCTGGGGACTGAACTCGCAACTTTGTGCTTCGCTTATGTCTTTGAGCTAAATCTCCAGCCCCTGCTTAATGCTCCTGAGGAACTCATATTGCCCTCAAATTGCATTTGGGCCTCTCTGTTGGCATAGGCATCCTCCACTATTAATATATTAAGGTCCCACCCATTGCTGGCTCGTGTATTGTGCCTGGCGGTCTCTCTGCAATTTTTTGTATATTCTGATTTTTACAAAAGATTATCCCCACCTGATACAGTCACTCGGGCCAATCTTTGTCAGTCTGTAGGTGTGAGCCAGCCGTCAGCCAGAGAATTTAAAACAGCATGAGTGAAAGCAGCTGTAAGGCCATATTGGGCAACCGCTGTCTTTAATTCTTTTAAAGCTGCCACTGTGAATGGCGTATGGTCCTAATGACTTGTGGAGCTAGCGGCATTGCGCTCACGCCATCTTGTGGCTGTGCAGTGCCATCTTGGGGAGGTACGTTTGTTTCTGCCACCAAAAACACAATTTTGGGGAGGACCCACCCTATTGTGGCGGAAGTGAGGCAAGCACCATTTTAAGAGCACCACGAGGCCTGCCAGAGGCAGGCGCCATCTTAGGAGCACTATAAGGCTGTGTAGCTTGGAGGGCCTTGTGTGACCGTCTCCTCAATCTGAGGATCTGCATGCTGCTGAGCAAGTAGCTCAGAAATTAAATTCCAATATGCAAAGGTGGTCACCAGACCCTTTTCCGGACCAAAAACCCTATAATAATCTTTTAGAGCATCTCCTACTCTTTTCCACCTCTTGGTATCTATAGAGCCCTCTAGGGGGAACCAAGGGCAAACCTTATGGATAAACTGAAAATACTGCAACAATTCTTTTGTTCTAACTCTTAACCCTCTTGTCTTTAATGCCTTGGTAAGGCCTCCCATGAACAATTTATGTTCGCTCAATGCTTGACCCATGTCCAGGAAAGGGGATGGGGTTGCCATTCACTCACCGTGACTCCGGCAGCATGCTGGGTGGTTGTCTGCACAGGCCTCGGTCCTTGATTCAATTTGCTTCCACTTTTAGCCGGCATTCTCAAATGGCTCCCTCGTTGACTCCCCCATGCCAGGAGCCCCCATGCTGGGTGCCACTTGATCCGGCCCACGGATCAATCTGTGAGGTGTACCTAGAGAGGGAATGGGGATTAGTAGAACAGGGGGGAGACAAAGAGAGATTGAAGCAAGTTGAGAGAATCCGATCAAGCCTCCTTTATTCAGGAAGTGATCACATCTTTTATAGGCCAAGGGCGGGTTGGTGGGACAGGAAGAGGCTACGGGGATGAATACAGCAGGGTCATCAGCACTCTGGGTATTTGACCTAAGCAGGAGAGGATCATGGTTAATGTAGGCAGACACATTATGTGCCCATAGAAGAGAGAGACAGGGAGGCAGCACTGGGGCTGTCACCCGCTCCCTACACTCTAGAACTTCAGCAGGACTCATGCAGGATAATTCCATGGGAATCCAGGCCCTTGGCTGGATTTTCTAGGTCTTTAGTGTGTGGACATATTTCTTGCACTTTCTTTGTATTTGACTTCTTGGGTGACCATTATAAATAATACTATAAATTATGTGTCCTGTATTGCTTGTTCTTCTTGCAAACTCTGACTACAACAAACTTGGTATCAAGAGAGTTGGGTCATTGCTGTGATGTTGCCTGGCCATGTGGCTTAAGAGCCTTGGGCATTAATTTGGGAATGTTTTGAGAGACTAGCTAAAAAGACAGTTCCTGTATGCTGTAAATTATACTGGAGACTCTCTCTGGTCAGAGCTTAGAAAATTAGAATATTGATGGAAATGCTAGTGGTTATGATAAAGCTCAGGAGGCTTCCATTGAAAAGGACTGTATTGGTTGCTGGATTCCAGGTAGTAGATTGTGTTTTGGCTGAAAGTTGGTCTTCATTTTGCTTGTGTTTAGAGGTATTCATTCTCTGGGCAGCAGAAATATTTCAGTGCAGCATACTGTTGAGATGGTAGCATGGTTACTTATGAGAACTTTTGGCCAGATCTGTGTTGGAAGTTTAGAGCAAAGGGCCAGGAAAGTAATTTGAAACATTTGGCTAGATGAAAGGCTTTAGCAGAACTCTGCATTGCAAGGATGAAACAAAGGAGAACATTGTTGAAAAAAAAACCAGGACAATGGGGAAAGTGAATTACAATGGGGAAAGTGAATTGAAGTCTTTCACCTGAAGGGAAGAGTGTATTTGAATTGTAGGAGATCCTGTTGTTTAGTCTTGCCATGCATGTAAGAGTTATTGATAACCAAGGATTGTGATTATGATAATACTTTTAATTTGATTTTCATGTCATATTTATATATTTATAATCAAATTAATTAAAGTGTTGTGTTTTAACCTTGAATTTTGGCCATTCTTTGAATATTTTGCTTTTAGCACAAGAATGAATGTAATAAGAATTATATATCTTGTTATATTAATGTAAATATGAATAGACCATAACATGTTAACTTTTCATGAACCTGCTACTAGAGACTATAGTTTAAGGAAATGTATGTAGTTATCAAGTTGACCAGGGGTGGGCTGGGGTGTTTTAAAAACTGGTGGCCAATTTAAATACTAGCTGAACTGTATCAGCATGATGCTGTGTGGATGGCTTACCTGAGGATTGTTGTCAGCATATAAAGGAGACCTGGAAAGGAAAAATAACATTATGATTTCCTTTAAGTTTTATGTTTTGGAGCTGTTGATTCTTTTGGGCTGTTAGTTCTCCTGGAGGAACTTGTCATACTGGCTTCCTGATATGAACTCAGCTGTTCTCATCAGAGGAGCTTGGAATCTCATTGTTATGGAGGATGCTGTGGTACTTTTCAGAGGAGCTCTGGCACAGATCCTTTACCCACTGGCATAGACTTTCTAGTTTCCACTGCTAACCTTTGGGACTTTTCAGTTTAAATCAGTGAAAGAGATTTGCATGAGTCATTGTCATGGGCTCTAGGCTTCCTGTTGAACTCATAGGGACATTGTCATGGGCTCTACATTTTCAGCTGCGGTCATGCAGGTTATTTCCATGGGATCCAGACTGTTGGCTGGATTTTCTAGGTCTTTAGTGTATGGAAAGATTTCCTGCACTTTTTTTGTATTTGACTCCTTTGGTGACCATTATAAATAATACTGTAAATCATATGCCCTCTATTGTCTTGTTCTCCTTACAAACCCTGACTACAGCAATGGTCCAGTGCATTCATCTGCATTTTGAAGCAATAATGCTGTAGAGAAGATGCATAACCTTTCTTTCCTGAGATCATGAACTCCAGAAGGAGGTGCTAGATATGCACAGTGAAACTGTCTCATTAACTTCTTGTTTCTTGCTGTTTCAGTCACATTTTTCCAAAAAAAATGATAAAAAGCTAAAATAACATAATTTTTGCTCAACTGAGCAATATCTTCCTTCTTTGGGCAACTTCTGTGTATGTATTTTTGTCAGGGTTTATTTAATTAATTTAGTTGAGTTTTGAACTCTTTTATTATCTTCACTAAGTGTTGCCTATGTTTGTACTACTGCAGAGGTGTTTCCAGGTCAGTTATAGAAAATCCCACATTTTCATGTGAAAAGCTTATGTATTTTATATGACAATGGTCTCAAAGTGTACACTACATCTTGAAAATACTTAACTTCAGAAGACATCTCCACATAGGAGGAAAGATTAGAAGACCTTAGATAAAATATTTCATCATTTTTTTTTTGGATAATTCTGCTAGTTAGATGAATCACTTGCTGATATTATTAAGAAGAGCAAGAAATAAGTGCCTGTGATCCAATTTTGACATTGATAATGACGCACTTTTAGTTGTAGTATGTTCATTATTTGTAATCTTAACTATAAATGACTTATTTTTTTTTTTACTAATTTTATCTCTGGATTATGCTGCCTAATATACAATGAGACTAACCAGATTCTAGTTTTTATTAAAATGAGTATCATAAAGCAAATTTTATATTAATTCATATCCAAGAAGAGCCAAGAGCCTTTATAGTAAGAGGCACAAATTTCCTGATAATCTGGGTTTGTGTAGCTGTGCTTGTGTGTGTGGCTGTGATTGCATTGAAGATCAGAGGCCCTGAAAAAAACAAGCTTCAAGAATACTTTTGTAAAATTGTACACATGTTGACTGCATTGTGCATCTTGCATATAATTCTTTAATGCATAGTGAATGATTAAATCTATGCAAAATTGTTGACATTTGTTACTGTCAGGCTTAATAAATGTTATCTGTAATCATTATTATTCATAGCATTTTCTTTCCTGTTGTGCCCGGTCTCCCAAAGGAATCTCAATTTTGGCTGGGAGTGCAAAGAAATAGGCTTATGACCTGCCTGGGCATGATCCTGAGGTGGAGAAGTCTGAACTCTCTGCATAGCATGGAAGGGTGTGACAGAAAACCTTAAGCGATATTGGTTGTGTTCTCATCCTGCCCACAACTCGGTGAACTGCACTGGAATCCATATATTGCCCAACTCCAAAACTTGTACAACAAAATGAGACATGAACAAACCATCCCAACCCTGCTGCCATTCAGGAAAAAATGAAATGAAGGAAAAGCAAGCCTGAGTTATGATGCAAGATGAATGAAGTGGAGTTCTATCTGTTCAGAAAGATGACATCAATTTAAAATAGGGCTGTTTCAGGATAAATGATGTTTTTGAAAGAAGCAGAATTTTGAGTAGACATTCTTATATTTTTTGTTGACAATTCACTATCCACTACCTGTTTATTTATAAAGCACAGCTGGGTTGGTGGAGTGATGGTGGATGTTTGTAAAGTTATGATTATTGTGCAGAGACATAGAGGATCATCTGTGGACACTGGGAGTAAGGTAAACAAGTTTTAACTGTGTTGGTGGTGGGAAGAATGACATCTGACATGGAATGAACTCTGGAGTGTACACGCTCAGTGTCAACGTCCAGGGCTGGGCAACTGGACATTATGTAGGGAGAGAATTCCAGGTTTGAGGTTTGTTCCTTATTTGGTGCTAGGGATGGAGACTGGGAGTGGCTTTAGTAGCCAGAGGGGCTTTCTGAGATGAAGTTGTCCAGGATAAAGAAAGGTAGGGAGGGATAGGCAAGAGGACTAAGGGGAGCTAAAATGGGGTCTATTTAAAATAGTTGTAGCTGGTTCTTCATGATGACAAATGCAAATTTTTAAGACACCTAATTTAAAACAAAAAGTTGAAACATATGTAGATGTGGAATAAATTATTTCAGGCATTAGATCTTAATGCCTGTTTTGAACTACAATAACATTCTACATATGATCATTGACCATGTGCTACTAATATTTAAAAGTAATTATAGGCACTGAGTAAAAATGTACCTGATTTATATCACTACTATTATTAATAGAGTACAATGTGTTGCATATATATTAATTTAATACAAAAGAGGATTTAATGAGAAATTCTGGGATTTTGAAAGTGGGTTTAATTTTGATTTCTGATAACTTTTATCTGAAGCAAACAGGGATGTAAATATTACTTACTTTTCAGCCAAATGAAGCAAGAAGTAGTCATGGGCTGAAGTCACAAACTTCTAAGCACAGTGATGTGCTGTGGTGTGTTGCAGTATCAACAGCAAATGAGTAAACACCTAGAAATATTAGGGGAAATTTGGTTTTTGTGTGTGCCTACTGTCTTAGTTACTTTCTCACTGCTGGGGTAAAATATCTGATACCTACCCCTCTAGGGAGGAAAGGATTATTTTGGCTCACAGGTTGTACATATGTACCTGTCCACAGTTGGCTGGCTCCAGGGCAGGGTGGGATTGCCAAGGAGAAACACTACATGGCTAGGCTGACAAGAATAAGATGGAGATAGAGATAGAGACAGAGATAGACAGAGACAGAGATAGAGGGAGAAGGAGATCAAGAAAGGATGAAAGGACACTTACTCTTCCAGGCTGCCCCCAATAACCCACTTCCTCACATTTAGTTATAAATTCATCAATAAGTTAATCCACTGACAAGTATTATTCCCCCAAGATGCAATCACTTGCCAGTAGCCCTGTATATTATTGCATGAGGCTTTAGGGGAATATCTAGATATAAACCATAGCACCCATTAAACTTCCTATTTGTTTTAAGTAAGAGATTCTATAGCTTCCATCAAGTGAAATGAATTTTAGTGAATAATTTCTGTCACTGCCTGACTACTCACTCAATTTTAATAATAAATGACTATGATGAACTACTGACTCATCATGGTTTTATTTCTAGCTAGTAGACATGAAAATTAAAATTAATTTTAAGATAATTATTACCAGATAGTATTCACTCTCCAGTTCATGAATTATGCCAATTTTTTTCTATTGTACAAGATTGTCTGTTACTAATTATAATAGTCTGAAATTTCAGGGCTTACATGCTGTGTAATAAAAGTTTGCATTTGCTTATTACTCAGTGATGTATGTTCTTTAGATAGTTTTACAAATTTTTAAGATTTGCAAAATCTTCATGTGTACTTAAAATCTAAAAGTAAATGTTTGAATTGGTAACAAAGTGATAATTAACACAGGAAACAGATAACAATGCAGGGCCAGATGTGGTGGCACAAGCCTGGAATCCCAAGTAGCAGGAAGCTGAGGCAGGAGGATAGCTATGAGTTTGAAGCCATCCTGGACTACAAAGTGAATTCATGGCCAACATGAACTACATAGTGAAACCGTGTTTCAAAAAGATCAAAAAAAATTGCAGAAGCTATTTCAAATTGAGTGTAATCATGAAATTAAAGGTTATACTTGGAGCCAGGGATTTAGCTCAGTGATATAAGCGCCTGCCTGGCAAGTGTGAGGTTTAATCAGAAAAAAATCAAACCTATAAAATATTTTGTGCATATAAAATACAACAAATACATATTCAGTGATAAAGTTGTCATAATAGTAGTAATAAGCATAAATATATTGCATGAATATATAAAACATTATATAAACATAAATGTATAAAAATATTAATGAAAACTTTGCTGAGGATATGTTATTAATTGTGAAGTTAGGAAAAACGAAATCACTCTTCTTATGTGTGTAATAATAGAGTTTAGTAAAAGTGAGTTTACATGATGGAGAGAGTACGAGTGTTGGACCATGCAGCCAGGGAAGTTCTGCTGAAGGTTGGGGTGGCGAAAGGGGGAGCACTGACACCAAGGATCAGAGAAGGTGACCCTGAAGAGCTCATCTGATGCACAGAAGGAGGTAGGGTTCAGATGCTGTCCTAGAAGCTGTTGCAAGTCTCTGAGTCTTTCCTAGCGCGCTTATTCCTACCCTAGTCTGCAACGGAGTTTTCTACAGACTCACTGGGAAGCTACTGACTCTCACATCTGCTCTTACATCTGACTACAGTCAACTGTGGAGAATAATTTTGTCTCCTTCTCTCTGCTTTCCAAAACTCTTAAAAATTCCTCTCATTGAGAATGTCTAAGAGATCATGGAAAGATTCTGGATTTCATGCCCAGTCTTAGAAGGAAGTGATAGACAGTCTATCATGGTGGCTTACATATAATTTAATTACTTTGTGGATTTTGCAGTCATTATTTTTTTACTCTCCATGGTAACCAGATGATGTAGGTACTATTATTGTTCACATTTTGCCAGTGGACTATTGCGTGTTAAAATTACTGAATGCCTTGCTAAGGGTCACATTACTAGTAAATAGGTGTTACATGACTCAAAACAATGTCCATCGAGTTTCAAAGTCTGAATGTCTAGTCACTGCTATTTCCTGTGTCTTTCATTGCATTCTATAATAGTTACCAATGATACTGATGTTGATAATTATGCATCTGATTTCCTGTTGATTACAATTGCTAGTACATTTTGTTTGCAACTTGAATGCCAGATATATCTAGGTATATGTAGCCTGTGAGTGTAACAAGATCACATTAAAATTAATGCATGCATTTTATCAATCCCCCAATCCTTAGACTGGAAAGGTTATTAATATTATTTTCCAGAACAAGAGTCCTATTAGCACTTCCATTGTTATATACACCCACACCAAAGTCTCCCAGAGAATTTCATGCTATGACTCTTACACTAATGGTAAGAATGGTAGATGAGCCTCCTGTTCCTCACTGCACATTGCTCCTTGAGATTTCAGCCTCTGTTTTTGAGACCGGCTTAACGATCCGGAGTACTTTCTTCTTATGGTGAATGATCCTTGTGAAACTGCCTGGAAAATCTGTTGCTACAACTTGACATTCTAGCAGCACAACTCTATTCTCACCTCCTCAAATCTATCAGCCCTTCAGATCTATTTTTGTATTTCTGAGTCCTACTGGCAGAAAATAAAATCAATCTTTTTATTGCCAGGAACATCTTTGCAAATATAAGGATTTAAATCTGCATGCCTGAGAAAGAGATTTCTGCAAGCTCAAGTCCTCAGAATAATTTGAGTCCTAATGCCAATGGATGTGTGGATTAAATGAGAGACAATATTATTTTTCTTCTAAATAGAATTGTCTAAAACTGATCTTTTGCCCAGTTAAGACACTCAACACAACTTATTGCAAACATTAACTATTTTCATTTTGTTTATGACTGAATGTATTTCATATCTTTAGTCTCATATGATTATTAATGGAATACAGAAGTCCAAAACTAGTTACTAGACTGATAATACTTTTTAAATGTAATAGAAATTACTCAAACCTTTGCATTTAATCCAGATTCTAAAGAGAAGACAGGGACGTTTTATTGTTTATTTTAGAATAATGAAATTATAGGAATTTGTATCCAATTTAAAGGATAACAATGTAAAAACAGGAAAGCACCTGAGATCTATTGAGGTCTCAAGAGAGAAAGTACTGTGGAGCCTTACCTGACCTATTTTTTTATCTTACAGCACAGCCTTTCTCTGATGAGTGGTTTAGTTAATTATTCTAACTTAGTTTCTATCTTTCAGTGACCTTTGTAATGTAGAGTAACTTCAAATAGTATCTAATTCATCTCTCCTGTAGATGCAACATCTGAAATGTTAAATTGTGTCCCACTGATGTATAATTGAGGTGTAATTGAACTCTATATTTCTTCATGATTATTATTACAACAGCAGAAGGGCACCTTAGTTATCAAGACTCAACTGAGTTGTTTTCATAGAAGAAATAGTTAAGATCTATGGCAACTGGTTGTTTGCTTACCTGTTGTGCAGAACATAAAAGGCACCACATTTACTTGATAAATATTTTGTATTACAGTGTAGTAATGGTGGGAAACCTTTGTGCTTTTGAGTTCCAACTTTATGTTCAATCTGCAAGATTTTGAGATCCTCTATGATTTTATTTATGTCTCTAAAATCAACTTGGGGTCAGTCTTGTCGTGAATAAAAGTCATTGGCCTCCACTTAGATAAATGTGAGTGTTTTTAAGTGGTTATAAGTGTAAATAAATATATTCTAAATAATTATGACATTTTCTTGTATAGATTAAAAAATACTGTGATGAAAAAATTTGTTTTAAATTTTACTTATTGATACAATAATTTTAAGTACTTTTCGTCAAGAAATCAAGTATTCATTCAGTCAGTCATTAGCTATTTACTCAAGACCAGCTATGAGCTTGGCAATACTCTAGGTTCAGATTAGAGCTCAAACCAGGCAGGCCCTTGTTCTTATAATTTACAAGAGGGGCAGGCAACAAACAGGTGAGCAAATATTTAACAAAATGACTGTAAAGAGTGCTAAGTGGTATAAAGAAAATAAAATAATAAAATGATAAAGCTTATGGGTTTGGGGATTTAGCTTAGTGGCACAAGTACCTGTCTGGCAAGCGAGAGGTCATGATTCAATCCCTGGTACAAAAAAACCAAAAAAAGAGAGAGAGACTTATGAAGACTACCAGGGTAAACCTCTCTTTAAAGTTACCAGGTATTATTGAAATATACGGTAAATGTTTAAATTTTGAAAGTTTTGTTACAGTAAAAAATATACTGCTGCGAATGCATCTCACAAATATTCAACCTCACTTCAGAAGCATTTATCCCGTCATCCTTATCACTTTCTGAAGCAGTTCTGAAAGTGTTCTTTCATATAATTATGAAGTGTGATAAGAAAAAATACAGTAAATGCTGCTACCCTGACTCCCACCCAAGGGAAGGCAGGCTTGTAAGTACATAATTGCATTCCTCACCCATCATATTCACCAATTCTGGTGCTCTGCAATTTCTGCCTCTTTCTCCAAATTCAAAATGACTATGGAAAGTAACCCTCTGAATGGATTTAGGCCCCGAAGGTAGCTACAAGAGCACGGCTAAAGACACTTACTAAAGAGGACCCACAGAAATTCCAGAACAATGGAATTAGCATGTTGACACAAGGGAAGTATTTTGAGGAGGATTAATGACACTACCGTTTACTAAAAGAGAGTTTTAAAATTTAAGTGTTCACTATATTTTTTTAATTATACTTCTTATAATTGGAGACTGACTGATGACAAGCCTGCCATCTGAAAATCTGACAGAATGACATTCAAGGCAGAGGAACAAACCCCACCACAAATAAACCAGAAGGGAGAGCATTTTCAAGTACTCCTTCCATTGTGACACCCAATCTGATTTTTAGAATGACTGCTGCTCACAGAATCTGACTAGATAGATTCTGACAACTGACTGACTAGAATTCTGGGCAGAGCCCAGCCATATAAAATGTGACTGACTGGAGTGTAACATGGTGCATACAAGTTCACAAACCAATTCCACGGCTAAAAGACCATCCATGCGGCTTGTCAGCTGTTCGTGTTCAGAGAATCTGAGGATTCTAACTGACCATAAACTGGAGATGGGGAGACAAACTAATGTAGGCATTACCCTTGGGCAGACTCTACCCAATTTAAGGTATCATTAGAGTTGTCTAGAAGTGGAACAGCCTGTTTTTCAGATAGAAACTTCACTATTGCTTAAGGAAAGTCAGAAAGAAAGACAAGAAAAGGGTGAGAGGGAGAAAGCGGAAAGAGAATGAGAAATTTTGCTTAACAGGGCTTTTTGTAAAAAGAAAATTCTCCATTACTTTCAAACTATTTAAGACATACCTTTGCTTTCTGTGAGTCAATATCTTATTGCTTCTTTCATTTCATTTTTTTCTTCACTTTGGGGTGTTTCTATATACAGTTAAGAAAGGAAAATGACATTACTGCATAAAGTATATGATGGATTTTAAAGCTACAGCTTAGTTTGAAATAGCATCTTGCAAAGTAATCAGAAATTTAAAATTTTGAATTCATACTTTTGAAAAAAGAATTTTAATAAATTCTAATATGTTCCTGTCTAGGTAGCATAATAAATATAAATAAATATATTTTGGGATTTTTTGCCTTTTTTAGCCATGTAATGTAGTTTACTACTCTTATAATTCAGTATTCTAAAAGTAAGGACAGTAGCTCATATTTACCTGGAGATAGTCTCGTGAGTATTAAATTAGTTGCTGCATACAAACATTTAGAGTAGTGACTGACAATAGTAAATTCTAAGCTACTGTTTTTTGTTGTTATTGCTGTTGTTATTAAATGTAAATGTGTGCTCTCTTCTGCCTCTAGGAATTAATGACCAAGTTAATAACTGAGACCCCTGATCAGCCAATCCCATTTCTCATCAACCATCTTCAGTCTAAACAAGGAAACCGTGGCCAACTGCAAAGAACTTTGTCTGGATCTGCAGCTCTCTGGGCAGAAAGTGAAACCTCAGGTAAGTGAAAATGTATTTTGCAGTTAATTTTGAATACAGTTAATGTAAAAATTTTGAAAGTTTTAAAACTTAAATGACAAATCTAGATGGTTATATAGGATTTTCATGTATTCATCTTTGATTTCACCCAAGAATATATTTGAATATATTGTAACGCATTATGCTTCAAAACATGAAACTCAGTGTATTTCATTTTAATGAATTTCAGATTTTCATAAAAAGATTGCATTCTGTATGAATTCAGACTAGTTATTCTGAAATTTTGTTTTTGTGCATAATTTGGATTTATTGCTTATAGCTCATCTGTATAGAAAACAGTAGATGTCTACAAATTTATGTTTGTTATTCCCCAAGTTTTTGATTGTTTTCTATCTAATCCAAATCCAATATTATTAATGTAATAAGTGAAACTTTAGGAAAAGTCTTTCACTGTGGACATTTGGGAATCAACCTTCCAAGTTGATAGCTGCGTCCTTTCCCTGTGGCTGTATGAATAGGGTCCCTGTTTTTCCTCTCTTGCTTTACCTAGACTTTGTTTTCAGCAAGCCAGAGTTCATTACCACATATCTCGCTGACCTCAGGGAAGCATGCTCATTTAAAATCAGCAAGGGAATTTGTCTTATTCAAGTCTGCTAATGTGAAGTCATATAATACAGTCATGACATAGACATGTCAACAACCGTGCCATATATTATTGAATATTAGCAGGTCAAAGTTCCTGTCTTATGTTAAGGAGGTTAAAATTAACTGTGTTAACTAAGAATGATGGCATGTACCTGTAGTCCCAGCATTCGGGAGGCAGAGGCAAGAGGATAGCCATGAGTTCAAGGCCAGCCTGGACTACACAGTGAGAACCTGTCTCAAAAACAGAACAGAAAGAATCACTGTTATTTTATAGGTTCTGTTACAATTCTGACTCACACAAACACTTAATGTCTCTAAGAGAAGATGAAGAAGAGGAGGGAATTGTTGCACTCAGTTTTCTAATTTGAGTAATGGCATAAATCTCATTTAATAAGGCAAGGTGGGAACACAAGACTAAATTTATAAATAAAATATAGTATAAATTTAATTCCGATTGGTGGATTTGAGTTTCTTGTGGAGAATTTTAGCAAATAATCCCAAGTATATAGCTGGATATGACTCTAAAACTTGTGAGTCAAGGCTGTAGTCTCAGATTTGGTACCCATTTGGTACCAAATAAATAATCATAAGAACCATGAGAGTAGGGCTGGGGATTTAGCTCAGCGGCATAAGCACCTGCCTTCTAAGTAGGCAGTTGTGAGTTCGATCCCTGGTACTGATAAAAAGGAAAAAGGAAAAAAAAAAAAAAAAAAAGAACCATGAGAGTAAAAGAATAGAATCTGTGGTCAACTTTGTTGAATATGTGGTAGACTTGTGTAAGGGAAATGTGAGATTATTCTGTATGTCTTATGAGTGACACCAGGTTCAAAATTTACTCTCTTTAAAACAAAATTACGGGGGGGGGCGGAAGGGGTGACTAATTGACATGAGAAAAATTAAAAAAAGATACCTTTTAGTCAGTCTTGGGGTCTAACTTAATTGGAAATATAAATTAATTGTTATTCAAGGTGTTGAAAGGGCAGGTAGGACCCTGGCCCTGCAGGAGGGACAGGGAATTGTTGGAGCTAGAACAATGGCAAGGGTGGTAAGTAGCTTACCCAGTCAGCATTCCCAGGAGGGAGGAGGTGCTTCCGGTGGCCTGCTGAAGCCTACCATTACAGAAGCATTTCTGCTCAGGCAATCCCAGCCCTGCTTCCAGCAGTATTTGCCCAGAACAAACACTGTTCCAGGCAGTTGCAGAAGAGGGCACATTTTTGTAGGAAAAGATGAGATATGTGTTTAGACATGGAATGAGGATTGGAAATGGAGGACTATAATGGCCCAGGAAAAGAGGATGTATTTAAGGATGGAGAATGTGGAATCAAGATAAAGGAAGGTACAGATTGATTTTTAGATTTGAGTAGAACCAAGAAGGTGTCAATTGGGTCATGGTAAATAGTGTTCATTGAAACCTTGACAGAGAGATTTGAGTTCTTTATTTTGGTGCATTTCCAGTGAGCTAGAAAAATGTCTCAATAGTGAAAATTAATGGGTATAATGCTTTTGAAAATATCTAAAGACCTCATTTTGCTTCCTTGACGTGCATCTACATTGGTGACATTTTATCCCGAGTATGTCATTTGGTGTCAAGAAGAAAGCTAAGGGTGGCCTTATTTTATTCCATTTTAGAAGTTGTCTTTAGTCCATTCCTAGTCACCAAAGACAATCTCCAACACTTGTAATTTAAAGAAGGAGGGGTTTGATTTGACACAGTCTTTAGTAGTGTCAGTCTACAATCAGCTGACTCTAAGGCAGGAAGGTATGGTGGAAGGGGCTGGTGGAGAACAACTGCTCACATCCTGCCAGCAGGAAGCAGAGAGAGAAGGGAGGAACTGGGGAGGGACAGATGCCCTTCAAGTCACATCCTAAAAGACCTCCTCTAACCAGGTCCCACCTGGTAAGAGCACAGTCAGCCGTGGGTTGACCAGTGGATTAATCCACTGATAAATATAACGCCCCAATGTCTGAATTCATGAGCCTTTGGGGGCTCATTCTCTGTCTAAATTATGACAAAATACAGTAAAAAGGAATTATTTTTCTTGAATTCTTCTGAATTTTTTCATTTTTCAGATTCAAAAGTTTTACAAAGACAACTATGATCTCTCAATAAAATAGACAGTATGAAAACTGAGTTGTCGCTACTGTATTTCCGCTCTCATTTCATTTGGCATTGCATTTGGCTTCCCTATTTTATTGACTCCCTTCTAGGGAGGTATATTGAACAAAATGTGTTCTTTGTATTACTGATTCAATGCTAGCAGTATTAGTTTTCTCTTTCTAGCTTTGAGCACAGATTTAAATATGGCATTGCACTGCAGTTTCCTGCTAGTGCTTCTTTATCTTACTTTTCTTTAAAAATAAAGCTGTGCACAGCTACATTTTTAATTGTACTTCAGCCTGCTTATCAGCTCTCTAATTTCTTTTTGCTTCACAGAGTTCATTCCCTTTTTATTTTTATTGAGCAGACAATGCAGTTGTGTTTTGACATTTAATGATTTTAAAAGTATGATTTCTTCTGAATCTTGAGTTGCTCTCTTCTCTCTCTCTCTCTCTCTCTCTCTTTCTTTCTTTCATGCTTTGGTTCTTTTACTCTTTGGCCCTTTCTTCCTTCCTTCCTTCCTTCCTTCCTTCCTTCCTTCCTTCCTTCCTTCCTTGTTGAGGACTGAATGCAGAGAGTGTGTACTCATGTATAGCTACAATTTCTTTTGCATCTTTTGTTTTCAGACAGTTGCTAAATTGCCTAAACTGTGGTGAAAATTGTAATCCTGAGTTCTGGAAATTACAGGCATGCTACAGCATGCCAAGATTGGATCTTTGTTTTCTATATTAAATTTTTCTTAGAATATTATTTTGTTTATTCAAACTGAAATGTGAAGTGTTTTATCTGGTATCAGGTTTGTTAATAAATGAGTGTAGGTGGAGTCTTCTTTGTTCTCTCATTAAATGGCTTGAAACTACTGTATTTGGATTCTTTTCAAGATTTTATATAGGTTGATAATCATGGTTGCTGTTGAAAATTCTATTAATAGTCAAGCCCTAAAAGTCTCCCCAAGACTGATGAAATGACGTACTGTTTCTTGTCTGTGCTACCAACTACATAAGAATATCCTGCTGGATATAAACTGATATAATTTTCTTTATTGCCAGAAATAGAAATCTAAAAAGTTCACAGTATCCTAAGTCCTATTCCCCTCTGGCTCTTTTTAGTGATCTCTGTATTAGAAGATGTTATATTTTATAACCAGAATTCTTTCATCTTTATTGTTGGGTTTTTATATACATTTGTTTCCACAGAAACTAAAGGAACCAGGAGAGATTTCAGAGGCTATGATAAACCTTGGCAATTAAATGCAAAGAAGCCCAAAAAGTCAAAAAGCGACCTTGCTGTGTCTAATATTTCGCCTCCATCACTGGACTCAAAATCATGTAAGTAAATTTGTTATTCAAATATGATTCAGCTTTTGAGTCTGTAGCGTTCAGAAAATGAAGACATGGCAATAATTGAAGTCAAACTTCTTATCTGATGTTTCTGGCTGTTAACCCTAATGAATTCCACTTCCATTTCAGCAGTAACATCTTACTTATCCTCTCAAACACGTGTTACCGCCCCAGACCATTTTTAGTGCTTCATCCTTTGAAGGCTGTGAACTACTTGGAGTGTTTCGCTGCCTCTCATGCCCAGCTGCAGCATTGTACTCATTTAAAACAGAACCAGAGCCACATGTACTAAACTACATAAAAGCAAATTAAGTCTTTCAGAGCAAAAGTATTTATTTAGAGCAGAATATTTACTAAATATTTCTATTCCAAATATAATAATAAAAAACAGATAGAGGATGGGAAGAGGGAAAGAAGGGAAGTAAAAAATACTAAGATATGTAATACGTGTATGCTAACTCCCCATGATGAGTAAAACCATTATATGCTACAAACATACACTAATAAATATTTTTAAAAATTAAAAAAAAAAAAACCCTTAAAAATCCTTTACTTAGGATCTTCCCGAAGTCCTGCTCATTATTGTTTGCGGCTGAAATCCCTGTGTTTACTCTACCCTCACTACCTGTGGTACCCTTTTTCTCTATGTTCTTGTTCTGTTTTCACTGCCGAAATAACCACTAGTTTTCTCCAGGGCTCTGCTGCCAGACGAGTAGGATCTTATTAAGTAGTTCACAAGCCTGCAGCAAATTCCAGTTACTCTTGGAAGACAAAAGCTTGAGAAACCTTTTCTATACATTAGTTCCTTATGTTTGTCACAGTGAGATGCTTGTTTTTAATTTCAGCAGAGCAGGGAGTAACTTGAAAACATTTATTTTTGTTTGAAAATGTTTGAAAAGCATGTATTAACTGAACCCTCTACCTGGGTCATCTGTGAAAGCACTGAAATTAGCTCTGAAGGTCATTATTTACATACATACTAGTACTCATAAGTAGTATTGTTGCAACCACACCAAGAGTCTGTGAAGAGTATGTGAAATAATTATAAACCTAGCAAATTAAGATTGTAATCAAATCATTCTTCTTTGCAAGCTTAGTATAAAAATTAGATCTCAACAATTTTTAAAATATACAAGGATGGAGAGGGAGAAGAGGGAAAGGATGTGAAAAGCATTAAGATGTATTACATACATGTTTGAATTTCCCACAATGATTGTAATCATTGAGTGCTGTAAACGTGTACTAGTAAAACAAAAATGAAACAAATAAAGGTTTAAAATTTGCATGTCTTATTAATGCCAGGAACCTAGTAGTGTCCAACACAGTGCCTAAGTTAATTGCAAAGTGCTAGATGAAAAAAAAATGACTAAAGAAAGAAATGAAAATTAAAATGAATCAAGTCTCAGTTTCCCTATCTGGCATGACTCTCCATCTCTCCTGTCTCCCTGTCCCCCCCCCCCATCTCCCTCTCCCTCTCCATCTTTTTTTTCTGTTAATGATAAATGTATAACTGTAGCAGATTATTAATTTATATAACCAATTTTACATTCCATCATTTATCACTGAGAGGGGAATGTGAAAGCCTGCCCATTCTGAAGACTCTGCTTTTTGTAGGCTGCCACATGGCTACCTGGCTACGTGATTTACAGAATTAAGTGGAGA
The DNA here is from genome assembly GCF_034190915.1 of Cavia porcellus. Taxonomy (NCBI): domain Eukaryota; kingdom Metazoa; phylum Chordata; class Mammalia; order Rodentia; family Caviidae; genus Cavia; species Cavia porcellus. The sequence continues at coordinate 44,883,047 of NW_026947493.1, forward strand.
TGTAGACATAGTAAACCAGAAAAGTCAGCAAGAATATGGAAGATGATTGCATTATTGACCATCTTGAGTTAACATTTACAGACAACTGTGACCAATAAAGTTAAAATATATATGATTCTCAGTTTCAGATAGAATACACAAAAAGAGAATATACTGTAGCATTAAACAATGACTATCATAGGAATCTTTTAATTTCAAAATGTGTGCAAGGAGAGTTGTGATTTATTTCTTACAGTACAGTTTTTCTCAGAAAACATACTTCAGATAATTTTAGTCATTGTTTAATTGCTGTTTACGGGACAGTTCTCCCACTGGTCTCCACACGTGGACATGCATTGGCCTAGCTGGGGTGGCAGGCGGCTGGGCCTGTCTGATAGCTATCTGTGGCCTGGGATTTTTTTTTACAAAAAAATTCTGTGTTCTTAAAGGAGAGATCTTGACAATCATAGTATTTTCTAGGAAGTTAGAGAGAGATATGGATTTCAGATTAAAAATTATTCAAGGAAGATTATAACTACAAATGATGTCTTGAAGAATCTGGAACAAATATTATGTCTTTTGCTCCCTCATCTGAGCTCCTTTGTCTTAGGTCTAACCTCGTCCTTAGGGATCCCCTGGGGAATGGTCAGGGATAGAAAATGTCTGGGAGCATTTTCCAAATTAATTAGTAACTGTCTACTCATCACAGCTCTGACATCAGAATGCTAATGTTGCCCCGTACCTCTGTTTAAACAGAGAGGCTCAAGATGAGCCAGCTGTATCCTATATATTTTTAAAAGTTTTTAATTTTTAGATTTATTTAAATATATAAGCATTGCTTTCTTACTTTGACCTGTTACAAAATATACACATAAAATATAATATATAATATATATAATAATATAGAGAAATTATTTCCCTGTTCCAACCTATCAAATTTGGTTCTCCTAGAAATAGATTTACCCCTTTGTATTGTTCACTTTGTACACACAGCATTTGTAATATGTGTGGGTGACTTGGCTCAAAACTCAAAAACTTTCTAACCTACTTATTTTTATTGTTTTAAATTGCATTATGGAAATATTCCCATGGCAATAAACTTAAATTTTTATAGTGTTAATATTGCATATTGTAGCATAATATGGGCCATAATTTTTTTAGGTATTCTTTTTTGAAGGACATTCAGATTATTTCTAGACTTTTGCTATCATACACAATTTGATGAAAAAAACCTTGCACTTTCTGTGAAAATCAACAGTTTTATACATATGCAATACACAAGTGCAGGTGTTTTCATTTATGATGCTTTACCAGACAGAAAAACTACTAGATCTAAGAGAAATTGAATTACTTTTTGAAAAGATAGCAGAAAGATATATTTTAATAGTGTAAGACTATTTCCTGTATCCTTCCTATATGAATAATTTTTGAAAAATATTTTATTTTCATCAATATAAAAGTACATGATTTTAAAAATAAAGTTATACTATGGAATACTAGTATCTTTTTTCTCTTTAAACTAGAATCACTTTCACCTGTTTTAGATGTATCTTTGTGCTAAGTCCTTACATCTAATTATCCAAAGTACTAACACAGTTCTTTTCTTGTTTTCAATTTTAGACATTATCTCTTGTCCTCTGTACCTTATGCTTCCTATACTAGCTTCCATCTCATCTTGCCCTACAGTGAAGAAGTCATCTCATCTTGGTTAAATATAGATTCTGCATTGATATAATTATGACTGCATAGTTAACATTTTTTACCATTTAGACTTACTGAGTTCAAATATTGAATTTTCTAGAATTGACAATTTTCAATTTTACTTTGTTTTCTATATACTCATCACTAATCCTTCACCTAACTCTGCCCATGATCAAACATATCAAGTAATTGTAATCCTATGTTCTTATTTTATTTTAATTTAAAAACAAAATCATTGGAATGATTTGGAAATCGCTCTGCTGAAGCTCTGTCTTCTTGCTCTGCTCTTGGTTTCTACAGCCCTTGGTCCCTAGGCATTTTCTTTGTTGTCTTATAGTCTTTCTCTAAGATCCTGAGAATTTCCCTTTTCTTTTCCTTTTGGGAGATCACTTGTTTCTTGAATTTTATGGGCTTATTTTATAGTTTGTTAGAGCATCTCCACTGCCATCTTTCTGGGAAATAGTACTTGTGGAATAAATCTTCAATCCTTTAAGCATCCTGATTGATTCATTAGCTGATGTAGAATTCTGAATTAAAAGTAATTTTCAGTCAGAATTGGAAGGAGTTTGTTGTGCTGTTTCAGGCAAGCATTACTGCTAAGAAGTCTGCTATCATTTTGATTTGGTATTTTTGTACCTCAGGGTGTTTACAATCTTTTCTTTCTTGTCAGTATTTAAAAGTTTTTCTAATATGAATTGAATGGTGCTTGGCACTTAATGGACTCCTTAAATCTGTAAAACAATTGAGTTCTCACACTTGGATGACGATAGCATTTTCTCCTGAATGATTCTCTACTGTTTACATGTGTGAAAGCTTATTCTCTTGCCATCCCTCTCTTCATGGACTTTGGGTTCAGTTTTTCTATCACTAAATAATTACCCATTTTGCACCTTTCATTTCTTGCCAAACCATGTTCTTTCTCGGTGTTCAACTACTTATTTGAAAGGAAAAATTCCCTTGAATATAACGTAATTTTAGTTACGTGGAAGTAAAGATATTTACATGCATTTTATCTTTTTGTTTTATTAAGATATAGGGAAAAAAGTCTTAAAATATTTATTTAGCTGCTCATTAGGTCAGTAATTACCTTTAAGATGATAACATAGTACAAATATGTTTTGCCTGCATTTCCCCCTTAAATTATTAGGTTTAAGTCAATACTTAGATATCATTTTCTTCATAAATCCTGCCACACTTCCCTTTATTTTTCAGTTACAAATTTTAACTGACTTTACATCTTTCCTTTTGTTTACTCACAAGAACCATCTGGTCTTGTGCAATCTTTCACATAATGATGAACAGTGAGTTTGAATCACATGTAGCATACTTATGAAATAACCATTTTTTTTAAACATAGTGCCAAGGTCAGTAGAACATCCTAGATGGAGCTGGCGGACTAAACCAGAAAGCCGTGATTTTGATGAATTGAACCACATCCTTCAAGAGAGCGAGAAGCTGGGGAAAGCCCTTGAGAATCTCTCTCGAAGTAAGTTCATTTACTTGGTTATAATTGAAGTTCTTAACAGATATTAAAGCAAAAATATTCATCACCATTCCCTGTAATCCATTTCTAACATCCTTATTATAATTCTGTGGAAGACCCAGCAGTTCTAAAGGTGTGAGATTGATTTGCTGTTAGAGACCCACGAGTAGAATGATTACACAGTACACAGAGTATCAGAAACCCTCCAAGCTGCCGGAGTGTAGCCACGCTACAGTCTCTGTTACCATTTCAAATGAACATAGAGTGGCGTCTCCTTCATTCTTCTATCTTGAAATATATTTTGTCTTTCTAACTTATAAATACAGTTATTACCTCTATTAGTTTTAGATGTCCCTGGTCTTAAAAGTGCTAACTGGGCCAGATTCTTCTTAGAATCCTTTCAGAGACTCACATACTGACTTGTAACTTATGTTTTTAGAAAGCTTTTATCCCCAGAAAGAACTCTGTAATCTAACAACTTGGTTTAGAGGTTTTGCTCTGCCATGTGGGAGGTGAATAACTGCAGGTAAATAACTTAACCTCTGTGAAACTTGTTTCCCACATTTCCAAGGCAGGAAGACATGATTGTGTCTCTTTCTTCTGGTAGATGTGAAGGTTTAAAGTGATACATTTCAAGTAAACATTTTAAATGTCACTGTCATGAGAGCAGGCCATCGAATAGGTATTATGATTCATTGAATGCATTCTATATAGGTAGTCATGCATATATACTTTATGATTTTAGGAGTGAATTCAAAATATTTCCAAATTTCTCTGATTTTTTAAGTATTTATCTATTTTAAAATTAGACATCTTTGGAAGAATATTAATGTCATAAAGTCAATAAAATTTTATTTTAATATTGTAGAATATGAAACATGTTGGAATGGGAGCAAAACATTAGAAAACTACAGTGGACTATGTTTTAGGATCTCTGGCATTTATTTTCTAGGTAGCATAACTACTAATTTTGCATTTTGTATCAAAGTTAAGCATTGTTCTTTGCTATAATTTAGCAGTTTTGCAACATACGTGTATGCATATCTTATATGGTAATTATATTATTTCTATATATAAAAACTGCATTATATTTATTTATAAATGTGTAATTTATACCTCTATTTATAACTCAGTAGATTCTTTTTGTAGACATTTGTGTGGTGAAACATTTTCAATAATTAAGCTAGCTTATAGTATGATTTTATAACTTTACTGCTGGTATAAACCCTCTGGATGGGATTTAAGAAACTCTCTTTTTGACTAGATTTACTTTTGGAGTAAATAATAAGAAAGTGGGTTTTTGTCTTATTACTGTATTATGTTCATGAAAAGAGCCTATTATAGTCACTTTCCTATTTCTGGGACTAAAAACCTGATATCCACAATTTAAAGGAGAGGTTTATGTTAGTTCATCAATTTATTCTGGGCTGGCTGGTTCCAAGGCAGAAACAGGGTGGTAAAGGGCCTTGACAGATAAAAGGTTACCCAATATAGGGAAGCCAGGAAGTGGAGAGAGAAGGGAGGGACCCAGAACAAATTTGACCCTTCCAAGTTACACATCCCCAGATAGCCAGCTCTAATCAGGCCCCACCTCCTGATAGCACATTCAGATACTAAAGTCACAGTGTGTGAATCCACTGATGAATGTAATGCTGCTCAGCTCAGATCAATTTCAGCACACGGGGGCTTTTGTGGGACTTTAATCTAAATCATAACAAAGCCGGATCCCCCTAATATGGCAGGGTACATATTAATATTTATAAGTCTCACCCTGTAAGGTAGTTTCTGTGACTCTTCGTAGCCTCCTAGTTTATTTAATGAACTGAGCTAAGAGATGATTGAAGAATGCGGTTGATTATACACAGATCTTCAAATACATTGTCAGTGAACTTTTGTCATTTAAAATATGACACCTCCTTGCAAACACTAGTTATATTGTGGTTAATTTATAAAGCACTACTTAGTGTGCCCCAAAGATTTGAATAAGGGGATTGAACTATATTTAAATTATGTATGTATCTAGATTTGTAGCCAAAACGTCTTTTCTAGAAAAGTTAAGCAGTGGTCTTTTCCAGGAAATCTTTGTGTGTCCTTCTAGATTATTTTAACTTGAATAGCAAAAGACTACTCATAAAACAATGGAAATTTGTCACTTGTAATTCTAGAGACTGAGAAACCCAGTCTGCACTAACAAATTTGGTATATGTTGCCCGGGTCTGTGTTCTCACGTGGTGGAAGGGGCCACACAGATATCCTTGCCTATTTTACATTGGCACTAATTCTATTCATGAGAGAAGAGACATTGTTACTTAGTTACCTCAAGCTACCCCTTCTAACTCTGTTAGTTGGAGCCCATTAACTGTGAATTTGAAGTGTGTGTATGTGTGTGTGTGTGTGTGTGTGTGTGTGTGTGTATGTGTGTGTAGGGGAATATATATTTAGACCATAGCACAAGTGGAGGTTTACAACTGAGTCATATGATGAGAAGTCCATGATGGACTTTTTCATGCTTTAAGGTGATCTGAAAAAAAACAACAAAGACTGAGGGTAATCCTTGGTCAGCAGAGGAGAAAACTGGCAGATGGGGGGAAATGGGTCTTATCCTTGGGAAGAGTCAGAGACAGCAAAGTTACAAGGAGAGTCTGCAGCTGAACCTGCATGATGTTTAACAGTCACCTGCTGCATTTGTAACAGATGCTGCTTCTGTGTTCACATGACATATTTAAGGAACTTTGTTTTGTGAGAGTATGGTGGGATGGCTTTTTATGGGGATTAGGCTCATAGGAAGAATTGTTCTATTGTCATTAAAATTTATTTGAGTATCTTTCTGAACAATGTGGTGTGGATTTTAACACTGAATCTTTGTCTTATCCTAATGTGTTCACTATCAAGTTATCAATAGGCCTGCCGTGGTCAGACCCGGTGCCCTCAAATGCAGCTATGGAATCACAAATTTAAAGCAGAATACAATTCACTCTTATTTTAGCTTGTGTGACTCTGACATGATTTCATTTGGAAGTTCTTTCTCTAGTTTGATAGCAACTTTATTGCCTTTATCAGTCAGTTTTCCATTGCTGTGAAAAAATACCTGAGAAAATCAAAGGAAGAAAGATTTACTCTGGTTCATGGTTTCAGAAGTTTCAGTCCACAGTCAACTCCATTGATTTTAAGCCCACGGTGAGGCAGAAACATCGTAGTAGGGGATCATGTGTGAAACGAGTTGCTCAGCTCATGCCAGCCAAGAATCAAAGAGAAAAAGAGCTTGCTTTAAGACAAAGGGTGCTTCCCCAAATTCACTAAGCTGTCAATCCATAAATAATTCATTCCTTTGTGAGGGCACAATTCTGATGATCCCATCACATTCCAAAGGCCCCAGTTCTAAACATCGCTGCACTGAGGATCAAGTCTTCAACACATGAACTTCTAGGAGACAGTTAAGTACCAAACCATAAGAATACCTAATGATTTCATTAGTACAGAAACATAGAAGATGCAATTCTCCTCTGTGTTTGTTGAAAAGAAATACTGCCCTGGATATGGTGGAGCATGCCTTTAGGAACTCACACAGAAGGCTGAGGTAGACAATCACCATGAGTTTGAGGCCAGTCCTAGACTATATGGTGAGTTCAAGCCTGAACTACATAGCAAGGTTATGTCAAAAAAGAAAAAGAAAGAAAGAAAAAGAAATACTCGATGTCTCGATCCTGTGAACATTTCTCTCCACTGTTGTGACCGCTGATAGGAAGGGTTGGAAGTTTTCAGTGGTAGCTCAAATTATATTTAATACTATCTTTAATAAGAACCATCTCTTTACTTGATCTCAGTTATACATGCTAAAAAAGTCTTCCAAATTTTAGAATCATTATTTTTAATTGAGATTGACAATATTGTCATTCGGAATTATCTCAGCTTGACAGTTGTTAACTTATAGAGACATATATATCACACATTCCCACACATTTAAGGCAGGTTTTAAACATCAAGGAAGATTAGGTAGTCATTTTAGTTTGCAAACATGTGATAATCATATGCTCTTTTGTGGTTTTGTGCAAACCTTTCAATGTAGAGTTTCATTTTCAAATCTGTCATAAACTATTGCTCTCTCCTGAATGTAGATATGTTAGAATGACAGTGTCATCTAATGCCACACAATCATAACACAGTAGACACGTGAAGCTTCTGATATTTCACGTCCTCCTTTCTAGCATTTCTGAAATTTCTTCACACATTGTTTTTCTTTACCAAAGAGTTTGGGTGACATATTCATTCCTTCAAGTGTCTGCTTCTATCCAACTTTCAACGAGTGTGATTGTTTTGAATAGAGGAGGTGTGACTGTAAGACCTTCACACTCCCGTGAGCCTCATCCCGGGCTGCAATTGCAGGGTCACGGGGTAAGTACTTCTAGGGTCTATTATCAAGTAGTAAAATCTTATTATTAATATATTCTTTTGGCTTAGACACTGTGGTTGAATGGACTTTTCTAGAATGTTCTTATCCTTATTTTGTTCCTTCTGAATGTGATGGGATCTGGTTATCTTTGTCTAACAGGCCCTCACATTTCTCTGTGTTTCTGTCTCAGACTCTCTCTCTCTCTCTCTCTCTCATTCTCTCTCTTCCTAGTGTGTCTTAGTCAGTTTCTCCTTTTGCTAATAGCAATTCTGTAGCCTGTGTGAGTTCTAAATAAATCCGTTTATGTTGGTTTGTGGTTATGGTGCAGTGTTGAAGGGTAACATCTAGGGACAGTGTTTCTGATGGCAGAATCCTGAGCCACAGGGAGGATTGTGTGGCCAGAGTCACAGAGTGTGCAAGAGGCCCCACAGAATTGACTTTTATTTATTTAAAAATTTTTATTAGTCGGTGTTTGCTATGCATCATAGTTATGTTCATTTTTGAGAATTAGTGCATTTGTGTAGCATATTTTGATCATTTTTCCACACTTTTGCTCCCTCTTGTTCATCTCCGTGATCCTCTTCCTTGTCTCTGACAAGTCCAACCTTCTTTTTGTTTTGTTTTAAAGAGAAAAAAACGCAGAAAAGTCAAGAAGCAGACAAGCAATTAAAAAGCAACAACAAGAATAAAATAGCAACAACAACAAAAACCAATGGTGACATAGGATTTCAGACTAAGATGATAGAAATTTAACAATGGTTATTATGTTGCATATTGTTATCCTCAAAGTAATTGCTTAAGCTACCAGACACAGGCATGCAAGATTGATTCAACAATATACTTTCCCTGTGAGCCATTTCTTTCCCTTTTACCATATCTAGTGTAACTTCTGGATTTTATTTACTCTTTCAGTTTCTTATACTAGTGCGACAATGTGATGTTTATACCTGCAAGTCTGATTTATTTCACTTATGAGTAAGATTTCTAGTTGCATCCATTTACATATAAAAGCCTCGAGTCTATCATTTTTTATTTTGAAGAGAATAAAACCAAATGAGATAAAACAAAGTAGAGTCAATCAAAACAAAAAGATGAGCATAGTACGTGACTTAAAAACAAAATATAAAGAGATTAATAATGGCTACCATAATGCCTCTTACTGTCTTCAAAAGAATTGCCCATATCATCTGGCATAATAAAATTGAACAAAACAGTACAGAATAAAACCAATAAAAACAAAACATTGGAGACATTATAAGACTTCAAAAGAAGATAATAGTTAAACCAGAATAGATATTGTAGTGTATCTTTTTTTTTTTTTTGTCTTTTTCCTTTTTTATCAGTACCAGGGATCGAACTCACGACTGCCTGCTTCCAAGGCAGGCGCTTATGCCGTTGAGCTAAATCCCCAGCCCCTATTGTAGTGTATCTTGTTCTCTTCTAAGTAGTTGCCATACTTGATACTTGATATTATCAAACAAAACAGAATAGAATAAAATCAGTCAAAACGAAACAGTGAAAGCAATACATGGGTTCAAATCAAGCTAATAGAAATCATAAATTGTTACCATAGTATATCCTGCTATCTTTGGAGTAACTTTCATGCCATCAAATCTAATACAAGTAGACAAATCGAAACAGAATAAAACCAAATTAAATAGAACAATGAAAACAATATGGGTTTCAAATCATGATAATAGATTAACAGTGGCCACTTCCTTCTCTTTTTAGACAATTCCTCACCTTTCACTTTTACAGGATGTATTGTACATTTTGGACCCAGTAACTCCTTTAGTTTTTATATTAGGAAGGCAACCTGCTGTTCACAGTGGTTGTACCAGTCTGCACTCCCACCAACAATGGAGAGGGGTTCATTTTTCCCCATAGCCCTGCCAGCATTTGTTATTGGTTAATTTCTTGATGCTAGCCATTCTTTTGGAAGTGAGATGACATGTAAGTGTTAATTTGTATTTCTCAAATGACCAATTATGTTGAACATTTTTTCATATATTTATGTACTATTTGTATTTCTTTTTCTGAGACTTGTGTATTCATCTCCGATGCCCAGTTTTGGATTGGGTCTTTAAATTTGAGGGGCCCTATTTTTTCCTATTCTTTATATGTTTTAGATAAAAGTTCTTTTGTCTGAGGGACAGTTAACAAAAATCTTTTACTCATTTGTGGGTTTTCTTTTCACTCTTGTTATGGATTAAGAACTGGTGGTCAACTTAACGCCTGCTGGATTACATCAGCATGATACTGAGCGAAGACGCTCCACCTGAGGAAAGTTGCCAGAATAAATAGGTGGAGAAGTAGGGAGGTGTTGAGGGGTTGAGGCATTAAGGAGGCACTGTGGGTTCTCCTATGAATTGCTGTCTGAGATGTTGGTTCTCCTGGAGAAGCTTTGGTCCTCACATCGAGCATTGCTTCCTGGCTCCGGAGGGGAAGACATGTGCTGCTTGGTCTCCAGGATGAACTTGTCACGCTGCTTCCTGGCACGTACCTGACTGTGCATGTCATTGGAGGAGCTCGGGGCCTCCATGTCGCTGAGGATGGCGGTGGTGCCTTCAGGATAGCCCTGGTCTTTGTTGTGAGTGTGACTTCGCGGCTCCAGCGTAGAACCCTCATCCCACTAGCACAGCTTCTTCATCCTGCTGGCATAGACTTTCTGGCTTCCACCGCTGACCCTTGGGTCTTCCCCACATGGATCCGTAAAAGAGACTGGCATGAGTCCTTCTTGTGGGCTCTGGACCTCCAGTTGGACTTGTGGGAGGCATTGTCATGAGCTCTAGGTTTTTATCTGGACTCATGTAGGACATTGCTGTGGGGGTTAGGCTCTTGACTAATCTATGTCTTTGGTGTTGCAGATAGATTTCCTGCTTTTTCCTGTGTTAACTCCTGGTGACCATTATAAAAATATTATAAACTCCATATCTTGATCCTAATTGTTCTCTGTGTACAATCCCTAACTACAAAAACCCTATTGGTGATTTCTTCTAATTTCTTATTGGTGATTTCTTTTGATTGGTGCAAGAGCATTTTAGTAAGATGAGATCACAGTTGTTGATTCTTTGAAGTACTTCCTGTGCAGTTTGGCATTTGTTCATGAATTCCTTATCTACTCCCATGACCTATTTTGTCTTTCAGTAGGTTTAGTGTTTCTCTTTTTTTTAGATCTTTTATCTATTTTGACTTTAGTTTAGTCCATGGTGATAGGCATGCATCTGGTTTAAATCTTTGGCATGTGGAAAGACACTTTTTCCAATGCCACTTAGTACAAGGCTGTCTTTCTTCCAGTGAATGTTTGGTCCCTTTGTCAAAGATAAGGTGGCTGAGTGTGTGTTTGTAATTGTGTCTATGTCTTCTGTTCTGTTTTATTGATCCTCAGGTCCATTTTTTGCTAGTATCATGCTGATTTTATGATGGTAACCTTGTAGTATAAGTCTGGGACTGTGATGCCTACTGCCTTGCCTTTGTTGCCCATAATTGCCTTTGCCATTCTAGGTTTCTTATGGTTACATATGAATTTTAGGAATTTTTTCTCTAGATCTGTGAGGTATGCTAATGGTACTTTGATTGGGATTGCATTAGATTTGTATAACAGTTTTGGGAGGATGGCCATTTTCACAGTGTTGGTTCTTAGTCAGGAGCAAGGGCTCTTTCCATTTTCTGAATTCCTCTTTGCTTTCTTTTTTCATAGTACTGTAATTTAACGTATACATCTTCTTTTTCCTTTGTTGAATTGATTCCTAAGTATTTCTTTGATGTTATTGTGAAGGCTGCCATTTCCCTAATTTCTCTCTGAGTATGTCGTTTACATTCAGGAATGCTATTGACATTTGAGTGTTAACTTTGTACCTAGCTATGACTGAATTTTCTTATAAGTCTACAAGTCTATTGGTGGAGTTTTCAGGGACTTCTGAGTAAATTATTATATAATTTGAAAAATAATGATAATTTCACTTCTTCCTTTCCTATCTTTATTCCTTTTCTCTCTCTTGTCTAATTGCTTGGGCTAACATTTCCAGAACTATATTAAATGGGAGTGATAATAGTGGACAACTATCTTGTTCCTGATTTTAGAGTGAAAGCTTTATTTTTTAAAATTTTATTTAAAGAAAGACAAAACAGAAAATGGGTAGAAATAATATATACTATCAAAGAAAAAAATAAACAGTAATAAATCACTAGTTGATGTTTACATATTGTCTTCTTACAAATAATTGTTCAAGATACAAAAGTGGAACATATAAATGGGAACTCAAATAGCAAGACTGCAAATAGTTCCGTTCAACTATTTAATAAAAACTTGGTAATATGGTTATCAATCCTATGCACTTAAACATATATGCATTTATCCATATCTTCATTTATGTTGAGGTTAAACAAACCAAAGAAGACTAAAATCACTCTGAACAAAGAATAATAGTATTGCTGGATTTCATATCATAACACTCCGGAATCAGCAGTGGGTACTGTGCCCCTTTTTTTCCTTCAAAGTATTTGTTCATTTCATCATGTGTCATAAGATCAGTTCTCAAAAACTATTTATAGGTTCCATGCATGAGTCTTAACATGTATTTCTATCCTTTCTGTATTAGAGGGAGAAACAGAACAAAGCAGGACAGAACAAAACATATTCCAATAGACACATAAAACTAAAAAGACATATAAAACTGCTGTGCAAGCAGTTCTACCATGGTTAGTGTGATGTGTCTTGTTATCAATAGAATTGGCTATATCATCAGATAAAGTGTAATTGAATATATAAGTACATAACAGTATTAGTAGAAGTACAACTTTGTAGATGGTGTAGAACTACACCAACAGGTAGTAATCAAACCAGAATGTGTATTGTAGTGAATCATTGTCATTTTCAGTATGGTTGTCTATACTCTCTGACTTGATACTATCAACCTTAACAGTTTTGAATAAAATCTGTCAATAACAATCAGCAATCAAACAAATCAGATTTAACTAATACCAGTCATGATATAACAGTATAAATTATACAGGGATCCAGTTTAAGTTAATAGGAAATTCAAGATGATTACTGTGCTATATCCTGATATTTTTGGAATAGCTGTCTGTGCCCTCAGATCTAGTGCTTGTATACAAACTGGGACAGAATAAGTTCTATCTAAGCAGAGTGGTGAGAGTAATATAGGTTTAATTCCTGATACACTATTAGCAATATATTCTGCTGTCTTTTTAAAGACTATTTGTCCTCTTTCACTCCCCCAGGGTGTACTGTGCATTTTTTGGTCTCCCCAACACCCTTGGTTTTATATGAGGGGGGAACAACTGCTATTTACCTAAGTGTTCCTGAACCTTCTCACTCCTGGACTTGATCTCTAGTTGTATTTTTTTTTTAACCTATTAAAGCCTGTCTTTCCAACATTCCCATAAATACTGATCCAGTTGTCCCTATTGCTCTCTGGTTCCCTATCACATAGAGTATTGTTTTCTCATATTTGATTTTTGGTCCATATACACTTTTTTGGGTTAATTATATTTCCTATAAAGAGCATCTCGGTGGACCCTACTTTTTGATCCACTCTGCCTGTGATTCTTTCTTTTCTTCCTTAATTTAGTGTATCTAGGCCATCTATATTAGAAGTTATATCCAACCTTCTCTGCCTCATTTCTGTTGTGCTCTTTTTTCCATCATTAGTTGTCTGTTTGTCTTCTTCATTTCACTTTCTGCTCCATTCATTGAGGCCTGTCTGCCACTGTTCCTGAAATCCTGGTACTTTTCTCTCTCTCTAGACTGTCCTGTAGTATTCTCTGTAGAGTTGGATTGGTGGTCGCAAATTTCCCCAGTTCCTTTTTGCCTTGGAAGCATCTTGTTCTCCATTAATTTCTAGAGACAGTTTTTCAGGGTACATCAATCTGGGCTGGAGGTTATTTTCTTTCAGGGCTTAGAATACTTTGCTCTGCGTTCTTCTCGATTTGATGGTTTGTGCTGAGAAGTCTGCCATGATTCTGATGGGCTTTCCTTTGTAAGTAATCTGTTTCTCGTCTCTGATAGCTTTTAATATTCTGTTCTTATATTGGATTTCTGGGATCTTGGTTATTATATGCTTGTGTGTAGCTCTGTTTTGGTTGTAGGTGGCTGGAGTTCTGTATGCCTCATACATCTGAATATCATTTCCTTTTCCTACGCTTAGGAAGTTTTCCTTAATTATTTTTGTGAATACCCTTTGCAGTTCCTTTATCCCTGCTTCTTCGTTCACATTCTTTATTCTTAAGTTATAGATCTTTTTGTCATCTTCTAGCCTTTGTATTGTTACTGCTTGTCTCCTTGTTATTTTAAAGAAATTTTTTTTCCTTTCATGATCCCACATTGCAAACCTGTCCTCCAGTATGGATAATTTATCGTGAGTTTCTTTCAAGCTGTTTTGCCAGCTTTCAGTGGCGTTTTCAATTTCCTGGTAATCTCTTTGAACCTGCTTCATGTATTCTATGTTTTCTTTACATTCTTCATCAAACAATTCTCCCCTTTTTTTTGTGTTCCTCCATCCTTCCATCTGTATCTTCTTGAGAGGTGCTTAGCATTTCTTTTATTAATCTATTTATATGTTGCTTTACTTGGTTAAATATATCACTTTTGAATTCATCTATGAAATCCCGAAGATACTGCTTTATGTCCCTGGTGCCATGTCTGATATTGCATGTTTGCCATCCTCAATCTTCTTTGTATTTACCTTTCCTGGATCAATCTTCTCAGATTTGGGGCCTGGGGACTTTTCTTGTTGCTTCCTTTTCTTATATTATTTGTTCCTCCCATACAGGTGTATACAGGAGGCCCCAGTTTGTTTCTTTGTTGGTTACAGTTCGTCTGAAGAATGCTGACTAGGTGCTCCTGCCCACTTCAGTGTACTAAGGAGGTACAAACAGTGCAGTGTATGCTGGGCCCTCCCCTGCGGATCAGTCAACCTTCTGAGGGCTTCACTGTATTAGGCTAAGCTGCCTCACGTAGGGACTTGGTTTGGGTTAACCTATTGGGTCTCAGCCCAGGGCATGACCCAGGCCAAGCACACCCCAGCAATCCTGCTTGAGAAGGGAGCAGCTGACTGAAGTCGCCACTGCTCCTTGTTCTTGCCAGTCTGCCTGGCCCCAGAATGCCTCTGTTGGAGTTCCTTTTTCTGTGGATTGGTTTTATTCCCATCACTCACCACAGGTCGATGCAAGTTTCCTGCCAGCTCAGCTCTCCATTTGGCTCGCAGACCCCCGACCTCAGTGTAAGTAAGTCTCCAGTGAGTTGAAGTGGCAGGCTTTTGGGCAGCTCAGTTAGTCTCGGCTACGCGAGTTCAAGCGATGCAGCAGGAGCACTGAGCCTTTAGCTGTTCCAATAGTAGCACTGGGACTGTATGTTTAATTGGTTTCTCTCAGCTTAGTTTGTTACTGGGTCTGGAGGATCTGTCTCCCTCTGTTCAGGCCTCCCACGCTGTATTATTTTTGGAATCTAAGTTGACTATCTCTAGAAGCCTCTGTAGCCTGCTGTTATCAGATATCTGCCATCTTTACCAGAACTCCAGAGTGAAAGCTTTCAGTTTTTGACCATTTAGTATCAGGCTGGCTGTTGATTTGTTTTAGATGGCTTTTATCAGATTGAAGTAAAGACTAATCTATTCTGATTTTCTCTAGGGTTTTTAACGTTAATGAGTTTTGGACTTTATCAAAAGATTTTTCTGCATCTATTGAGATGATCATGTGATTTTTGCCTCTCTCTCTCTCTTTTTTAAAAAATTTTATTTAAAAGCAAAAAGAGAAAAAACAAAACAAAACAAAGCGGTGTAAGGGTACAAGTAATACAGAACTACAAAAAAAAAAAAAAAAAAAAAAAAAAAAAAACAGTAAGAAATCACCAGTTAATAGATTACACATTATCATCTTAGAGATAGTTGCTCAAGTCACAGTATCAAAGCATACAAAGTGAACATTCAAACAGAGACCTCTCTCTCTCTTAATGTGGTGTATTACATTTATTGACTTACATATTCCTGCATTCCTGGGATGAATCCTTCTTGGTCATTGTGTATAATCTTCTTGATGATTTGCTGCATTCTCTTTGATAGTATTTTATTGAGGATTTTTGCATCTATGTTCATTTGAGAGATTGACCAGTAATTTTCTTTTTAGGTTAGGTCTTCCTCTGGTTTTGGTGTTAGAGTAATATTTTTCTTCCCAAATAAGTTAGGGAGAATTATTTCCCTTTCAATTTCATTAAAGAGTTTGAGGAGTATTGATGCTAAGTCATCTCTAAATTTCTTGCAGAATTCAGCTGTGAATCTACCAGGACCTGGGCTTTTTGTTATTGTTTTTAATTATGTTTTCAGTTTTATTAGCTAATATTGGATTATTCAAAAGTTTTATGTGTTTTCGATCCACCCTCAGTAATTCATGTTTCTAGCAATCTGATTTTTTCTTCTGTGTTTTTAATGCTTTGAGAGTACAGACCTATGTCTCTTATACTTGATCAGGATGGGCTGGATGCTTGAGACTGCATTTTGTTCTTTCATTTTGGCCTTTTCTTGTGTTCCCCTGAATTAGTGGGATGTCAAGTCCTGTTTGCTTCCTGAGCCTTCCATCTGTCCAGCCACAGGGGCCTCCCTGACAACTGCCAATGGCTGCGCTTCTCTAGTCCCAGATTCTTCATCCCGGTGGGCTTCAGAGATGGTTCTTGGGTTTGGGCGAGTCACTCACTGGCTGCAGCTTCCCAGTCCCTGCAGGCCTTATGGGTTCCTGCGTGACTGTGGGTAGCTGTGTGCAGACTTCAAGTCCCTGTGGTCTTCACCAAGAGTTCCAGGATGACTGCAGGATGCTAGGAGCAGATTCACAGTCCCTGTGGGCCTCACGAAGGGTTCCTAGATGACTGCACGTTGCTGATCACAGACTCCTGGTCTGCATGAGCTTCAGGGATGGTTCTGGGGTGTGGGCGGGTAGCTGGCAGTGGACTCTCACCCCACAAAGTGTTCACTGAGGGTTCCTGGTTTACTGAAGGTCACTGGGTGCAGACTCCCAGTCCCTGAGGGCCTTAGAGTTGGTTCCTGAGTATGAACAGGTAGGTGGGCACAGACTCCCAATCCTGGTGGCCTCAGCTGGGGTTCCTGAATGACAGCAGGTTTCTGGGCAGGGATCTCCGGTCCCCGCAGGCCTCACCAAGGATTCTCAGTTGACTGCCAAGTTTGCCTTTTATGACAGACATACTTTTGAGAGAACCTGTTAACTCCTTAAAATGTAAATCATATAAATGAGTTACTCCAGTGACGAGGCCAAAGCCCTGATCACCTCTTAAAGTCACACTTGATTGTACTTCCTTGTATCTCATATTGAGATTAAATTCCAGCATGAATTTCAGAAACAACAGACCATATTAAAATCGTAGCACTTTCCTTTTTCTGGTTTCCTCTCTTCCCCTGTCCAGACTGAGCTATGGTCTAGTTTTTATCAGCATCTTATTTATTCTTGTTTCCATCCTCCTATCTTACCATTTTATGAAATGCTCAGCTATCATCTGTTCTTCAGTAAGGCTATGACTAATTGGAAAAATAACAGTAAAGCTGAACATTAGCTTGATAATTCATAATTTCAACACTGTTGGTCAGTCACTTCCTCTCTCCTCCCTCTCTGCAATGATAAAAACTCCACACAAGGATCTGCAAACCTTACTTAATTCCACTCCTTGTCAAAGCAAATAGCCTACTTTGCATTCTGTGAAACTTAGGTTATCAGATGTGATCTCATCCCACCTTCCCCTCTCGTTAGTCACATCCTGATGCACCCTACTCATGCTGCCCTTCTCTTCTGATTCTCAGAGGAGGTGGTTTTTCTCTTGGTTAAGACCAAGACTTCACTTATGGTATCAGTCTCATTTCCTGCCCACTCTTCTTAGATCTGATTCCATCAATTATTATTTTTGTGCTGTAAACCTTTTAATCATAGCTCCACCAATGATTAATTTTATGATCTTGAGAAATTTTTTGACTATTTGGAGTCTCAGTTACCTTTATTGTCAAACTCAAATGATAGTACTCACTTCTTTGGGTTTTCGTGACAGTATATTTGAAATACTGAGTGTGTAATAATTGCTAATTAAATGTTAGATATTTTATTATAGTTTTATTGCTTATAAATTAACACAAACTTAGTGGTTCTGGAAAACCCAAGGATTTGAGGTACAGTTTAGAGATGGAGCACTTGCCTAGCATGTCGGAAACCCTGGATTCAATCCCAGTAATACAGCCAGCATCAACATACACATTTATTATCTCTAGTTTCTGTGACCCAGAACTATGAGTTTGGTTTAACTGCTTAACTCACCTAGGCAGATGGAAATTAAGGTGTGAATTGGGGCTTCTGGGTCACTTGAGGCTTGGGATTCTCTTCCCATCTCTTTAGGTCATGGGTCAAATTCAGTCCTTTCTGTTGTAGGAATGTGTCTGTATTTTCTCACTGGCTGTTGGCAAGGACTTCTCCAAAGCAAGAGACTGTTCTTCAATTCTTGCCTATGGCTCCCTGTTGTAACAATGGTAGTTTATTATTGCTTCTTTTTGGTCACAGTGGGGTATCTACCTGAAACTACACCTTCTTCTGAAAAATGTGGCTAATTAGGTCAAGGCAATGTAGACCCTCATCTGGTTTACTCAAAGCCTATAGGGTAGTATTACAGTCAAGGGAGTGATATGCCTCACAGTCTATAGTTACACTCAGATCAAAGGGAGCAGATTCTGCAGTAATGGATCTTGGGACCATCTTAGAATTATGCCTACCAGCGCTGTTAATACTGGTTACTATTACTATTATTGTTAGCACTAGTAATGCAACTTTTACTGTTTACTAGTCTCAGTCCTGCTCTGGCTAAGAACTGCTCAGTAGAAATGTTAAATGCACAACACATAAGATTTTGTATTTTCAAGCCACACTTTAAAGAAAAGCAAAAGGAAACATCATTTTGATTTTAATAAAATATTTTATTGAACATATTGTATTCAAATTTTGAGCTTCATTTTATTCCATACAAAATAATTGCTAGGACATTTTATAATTCTCTCTTAATGCTAAATCTTTAAATTCAGGGGTGAACCTGACTCAGTGCAGCTCAGCTGGTACTGGACACATTTCAAACCCTCAATAGCCACATGATGGGATGCTGGTGTGTTGGACAGCACAGCTCTAACTGATGTTAAAACAAATACTTAAAATTCTCCTCCTGAGTTTGAGTTCGTGCCAAGTAACACAATTTCCTTTTTTTAAAAATTAAGTTTCATAAAAGAAGGGCTAGTGTCTACTGCCTCTGTTTACTTCATTTTGCTTCTTATTGCACCCAACTTTCTACTGAAACTCTTCTCACTGTGGTCACAACTTGGCCAAATTATCAGCTGGAATCAGCAGCTTCCTAATCATCATAAAATGTTCCTGTGGTAGTTTTCATGCTGATTTCTCTGACTCTCTGCAGGTTCTGACTTCCTCCTTTTTGGGTGCTAGAACTCACTAGATCCTATTTGAATGCCCTCACATCTCACCCTTTTGTAGGTCTTCCTTAGGAGTTCCTATTTTATTCCTGCTGCTTTAAATGCTGTTCCTGTGTTTAATCCTTTGTGCCTGTTCTTTCAAGTAGTATCGCTATTTAATTTATCTATGCTTGTCTTTTAATTATCACTCCTTTATAGTTAATTTAAATGCAAACATTTCACATCCAGACTTCTAAGACTTTATGATGTGTCTTTTGTAGTTTTCTGGAAAATACTGTGACTGTCAAGAACTCAATCCCCCCCCCCCCCAGAGAGAGAGAGAGAGAGAGAGAGAGAGAGAGAGAGAGAGAAATATGTAAGTCTGTGTTTTAGTTTTTAGAAAAAAATAAAGAAGAGACTTTTAAAAAGTCCTTTCCAGATAGATTCAGGAAAGAGAGAAAAGAAAACAGATGAAAAAAAAATACCAGAGAAAGTGAATGGCTATGGAGTCAAAACAACAAAGGTGGAACTTAGACTTCCCAGGAAGAAGAACACTTCATTCTGAAACCAGAAACAACAATGTGAGCAGTTCCTTAAGAGAGGGATGATTTAAGAAGTCCAAGTATGAGAGTTTCAAAATTTTTGGCATTTGAAATGTGAGGGCCTTTCCATTATTCAAGAGAGGAAGGAGGTAAAAGGCTGAGGTGAACACCAGAAAGGTGTCTTGGAAAATACACGAGCCAATGAATCAAGGATAAAAACGGGTACAGACTTTTTGAGCAAGAGCTGAGAAACTGTGGCCTATCAAACAGATCTATCCTGTGGCCAGTCATGTAGCCCTTGTTTAAATATAAATCTTACGTTTTTAAGCAGTTGTTTTAAAAGAGAATAAGAAAAAAATGAATATTTCAGGCCATACGTGACTTACAAAATCTAAAATATTTAGTGAGGGCTAGAAAATGTTTTCCTAGGGTATCCAGTTGGGGGTAAAATCCCTGAGCTCCTAGCAGGAATCTTTGGTCTAAAAGCAGTCAGTAGTCTGTTTAAAAAATGGTCATGGGAAGTTTAGTTTTTCAGTAGACACTCAGTTGTTGTTTGGTGGTACTTACACAGGTATTTGCTATAACATTATTTTTTTATACTTAGTGAGATGAGCTGACCCTAAGAATATTTGTTAATTACCATGATGTAAATACTCCACTAACTTCAAATTATGAAGATGACGTCATTGAGATTTTGGGGAGAAATATGTGGAGTTTGTTCCGTAACCCAGTCTGATAGTGACTAGTACAAAATCAATATTTTTACATCATATATTCTGTTTCTATATGTATATTTTGTTTCACAATGGAAAGTGGGGCCTTTTGAAGTAGAAAGAATTAGGGAACTCTAATTCTCTACATTATGCAGTTTATACCTGCTGAGGAACTATAGTTTGTAGAAATAGCCAGTACGTTTCATGATGTGTGACTTTTCTGACCACTTCCAGGAAACAAATTACACTGTCTAAGGTGAAGAGAATGGTGAGAAGCTGCTGCTTCGGTTTCTTATAGCCACAGCCTAATCCTCCCTCGAGGGCTAAAGTGATGCCAGGTGAAAGTCTTAGCAAAGCCATTAGCTCTTTAGAGCACAGTATACATTCGGGGATGTGAGATCTGTGTTTGGAAATACATTCCTCATGCTGCTGGGGCCTTTTTAGAGGTTAGAATAAATGGGAAAGCCTAGAAGTTGAAGGATGCAATTGGAAGTGATCTAGTTCAGCTTGCACTCTAGAGAATTAGGGAACACATCCCTGGCATGCCTCTTTCTCTAAAAGAAAAGCTGACTCTGAAAACCATTCGCTTCCCCACTTTCTTCAAGGGAGTTTATTGCTACAGTTGAACAGCATCACTGCCATTCTCCCTTTAGTTTCTCTGATATGAAATTTCCTGTAAGTTCGAATCTTGCTCTGTACCCTGAGCTACCCTTGAACTCAGAATCCTCTTGTCCTGTTAATAGACATGTGCCGGAACAGCCCCACCACACACATTTGGGTGTTGAACCCAAGGCCTGTGCATATACGTTACATTCCCAGGTCTTTTTATTTTTTCTTGCACAAGTTGCTAATTTGCTTAGATTGGGCTCAAACTTGTGGTCCTACCTCAGCCTTGCAGAGTGCTAGTTACATAGGTGTATATCACTATGCCCAGCTATATATATATATATATATATATATATGTATATATATATATATATATATATATATATATATATATATATCAATGCCTGCAAGTAATTCTTGATAGAGGCAGTAGGGAACCACCTGTGTAGGTCCCCTGGCTTTGGCCTTTAGTGCTGGCATCAGGAATGTAAGTAAATGAGAGGTTGGGGGTTACTAGGTATAGTCAGTGGGGAGGTGACTATGAAGACTGTCAGTTGGCATGATGCAGTGTTTGAGTTCTGTCTGCTGTATTAAGCTTCTGAGTAACAGAGAGATGAGAAAAACATGCACTGAAGTAAATGACATTTTATGTACTGCCACCTAAAGACTTGTCTTTGAAAAAGGCATTTTAGTTTTTAAAGTATAAAATAAAACACTATTTCAGGATCTTGTCATTAGATTTTTGTTCCTAATCACTCTTATATGACTATAAAATCTTTCTTAGATTCTTTTTTCTGTTTTGGGTCTGAGGATTGTACCAAGAGCTTTCTCACTGACCTACATACCCAGCCTTTGTTTTTGCAACAGGATCTTCCTAAGATGCTGAGGCTGATCTTGAATTTGCCATCTTCTTGCCTCAGACTATTCCTGAACCCCTGGGATTACAGGGTCAGCTAGCTTTAAAGCTAGCTTTAAGAAGGTTCTGATATGTAACCGAAACAGGGAAATTACAGACAGGCAGGGAAAGGGGAACCACAAAAATAATGTAAAATTATTATTGTATAACAGTGGCTCTAAAAACTGAGGTCCCTTATATCCAATTTGTCTGGTCTACTTTTTATTCCTTTAATTATCTTCAATTTTAAAAGTAGTCTGTAAGAAAAAGTACTTCTTAAATGTAAAGTATTTCCTTTGTGTCATCATTTAAATTCTTGCTTTGACTTTCACAGGAACCGTTTGTTTCTCCTACACTAAGGATCCCTCACTCAAATCTTTGGCCGTATTTTCTTATGTTTTGTAGCAATTCACTACAGTTTTTCCAACATATTTTCTGCTATGAGAGAGTCTTAAGTCTCTATAGACCTTAAAAATTTCACTGTAAAATAACATGGTTTTTAAGAGTTAATAAATGTCTAAAAGTTGTTCATCTCTTCTCAGGAAATAACTGTGGGCATTCTGCTAGACCCGAGGATGACTATTCGGGCTAATCAGTGTAAATGATTCCCAGTGGAGTTTCATGCTTCTCTGAAGAAGTGTTTCATTAAAACTTTTTCAACTGCTTTTAATCAGTGTAAGCTTTGATTAAAAATGGAATGAAAAAGTAAAAAATACCCCAGGCGTTTGACATTGAGAGTAGAAAGATGAGATGATTATATATAATAGAATGGAGATTTGTTTGGCTAATGTCTTAGACCAAGTCATTAAAATATGTAAATTTAAGAAAAATATGAAAATAGGTATTTGAACAAAATATACTCAGACCAAACTCTTGGAATAATGAGAGGTATAATTCTTTCTTCAAACCAAGTCTTCCATTTAACTAGTTTGAGTTTTATTCTGGGGCATATAACATCTACTAAAATGTGTATTCAGGGCAGCAATGCTTTATCTTCATTTTCTATCTCTGAAGGTTTTCAGCTCTGTTATCTAACATCTCTTGATGTTTCCTGTAATTGAGAGAAGCTAGTACTATGGCGGTATACATTTGGACCACTTATGTTTTTGTTTTACTTACTTGCCAGTTTTTTTTTGCTACATTCTACGTAAATACATGTATTGCAGCTATTTTTAGGAATAATGGATTCATAAATCCAAAGTGTAAAGGAAACTTAAAGGTTAACTGATAGCTTTCAAAAAATCAAATAAGAGGTGTCTTTTTTTTTAAGTCTAAGGACATTAGTACAAAAATTTTTAAAACTCAGAGTTTCAAATATCTTAATCAGTTGAATCATCGGTTATTTAGTTTCAGATATATAAACTTTATGATTTAGAATGATGAAGAGAATTTTGTTTCATATTCTCATCTCTCTTTAAATGCACTAATTTTTAAAAGTATTTACATTTAAATAAGAATGCAGTACCGATCTTGAATTGATATTAGAAATGAACCTTTTTGTAAGGTAATGAATTGAATCCTCAGTACCCTCCCCCCAAAAAAACCAAAGAAATGAGCATTTTTGTAAAATATAGCAACCATAAATGTAAGCACTTAAAACCTATTTGTCCTTCATAAACTGGAATATTATATTTAAAAATACTGCAGAATATGGCATAAGCCACGTGGTATGTCAAAATTCCATTTTTTGTAAAATGGAAGTTATTCAAAATGATCATTTGTAGGTCCACATATTTTTAAAACCAAATATTGTGAATGTGTGACTTAGGCTAGGTCTTTTGAAATGTGCATAATTGCCTGCAAGGTTTTTGGATCTCTTATCTATAAGTCTCACATCCCCTCCCCAGCTGCAGCACCACAGTCCTCCACCCGGGCTCACTGAGCAGTGATGTGACCCACCTCCTGCGCAGTGCCCTGTGAAGTCTCTTCTTAGCTGGGTAAAGGTGCCTCCTTCACAGTGTAGAAAGCCTGAATAATTGCTAAGTTTAAGCTATCTTCCCCATTTCTGAAGTGGTAGCCAGACTCTCTCTCACTTAGTGACACATAAACTACTTAGTTACTTTTATAAAAAAAAAAAAAAAAAAAAAAAAGCCATAGAATGTTGCTATCCAAAATGTGTCTCAAATATGCCTGCATTTCCGGTTTTGATTTTAGGGAAAAAATATTATTTACTGTGTTGAAGAAATGATATTTCGGGGTTTTAGGGCTTTTCTTGTTTTTGTTTTTGTTTTCGTTTTGCTTTGATTCATTATCCATCATAGTAGGGTGGGGAATGAGGTAGAGATTAAGCATGGGGCAAATTGGACAACTAACTGGGAAGAATGTGTCAGAAGTTAAAAAAACCCAAGATGACTCCATGGCTCCCAAGCACTGTACATAGAGCCAATCAGAAAAGTCATATTTTCAGTCCCTCATTTGAATCTGGGGTAGTTTCAGGACCAATCAGAAGAGCAGTATTTTTAATCCTCCATTAACTTCTGGCAGGAAGCCAAGGAAGTCTTTCCATAGAGCAGTTTACTCGGGCTCCAAGCCAAGGAAGGCTTTGCTAGGACAAATGTCCTATGCCTTAATTGCATGTGGAAGAAGCCGATCCAGGATACCCTCGCGGCCCTGTGAGTCTGTTCACTGGCCTGCTCCTGCCTTGCAGAAAGCACCTATTGTCTGCCTTAAATAAATGTACAATTTCACTGCCTTTTCTGTGTGTCTTTCTTCAAGACATCAAAACCTAGAGAGAATTCCTTAGGACCTTCTATTTGCTGACAGGAGATGTGATAGAAACTGGTCCCCGCTCTACCATCTGATCAAATTTTGTATCTAAACAGGGAAGGGGATCTGAACAGTTCTTTATTCCAATTTATTTTTTGGAAGCTATTTTCAGGTTTTCCTTTTCAACTTCTTCTTGCTCTTTATAGGCCACTGAACTGCAACTTTAAATCTTACTCTTATTTTCTCTATGGTCCCTTGGATTTCAATTTTAATCTTCTCAGGTCTACCCTCCAGAGGAGTTTGACATCAGCTCTTCTTTTTCCTCTATTTCAAACCTGAAAGATGACCACAGTTACTCCAGTGCCCATGCACAGCCTTGTGTTCAGCCCTAGGCATGTCATTGTTCACGAAATAATAAATAAACAAAAATCAAAATGAGCTGGGAGTGTCACGGAGCAGCACAAAGTGGCTCCCAAAGCAGTGATGAGGATGAGTAAATGCATCGTACCCTTAGAATAAATTGCAGGTTTGCTGACTCC
The DNA here is from genome assembly GCF_034190915.1 of Cavia porcellus. NCBI lineage: Eukaryota > Metazoa > Chordata > Mammalia > Rodentia > Caviidae > Cavia > Cavia porcellus. The sequence goes on from NW_026947493.1 coordinate 44,908,057, forward strand.
TTTTGAAGGAAAAAAAAAAAAAACTCAAGACAAGGCTGTAAGTAGAATGAAGGAATTTATTAATCAGAAGTTCAAAAGTATGCACTCAAGGAAATAAACAGTGTGGGCCCTCAGCAGAGAGGTGCATCACAGTCTGGATCGGGGTGTATTTATGGGAGATTTGGGCATGGTGAGTATGTGCAAAGAGGGATTTCAGTTCACTGATGAAAGGCAATAGCTCTTTCTGTAAGTGAAGGGAGAGAGCCTGTTTGTAGGTGACAGTCCTCACAGAAGACAGAGCTGCAGCCCATGCACTGGGAAAGGCCTATTCTCAGTGGATAAAACATAATGGAAAAATTCCATTTGTAGGTAGAAGGAAGATGCCTGGTCTTACTGTATTTTGGGAGAAAAGAAAAAAGAAATATAAGCTGGGTTTGTGTCCTGAAGCTGCAGTTTTTATTTTTAAAATCATGATATGCCTTGCCACCCGTTTATTTAGCTTCATTTCTTCTGTCCCGACTCTGGTGGATGATATCTTTAGCCTGACATGCTCAGGCTGAATTGCCCAAATGCTCAGGAAAATGTTTATGCTGGTAATAAAGATTTACTGGTCATCACCATGCGGAGAAGTAAACATTGGCTCAAGAAGCTGTCAGAGGGTCTTAAACATCTTTTCTGTTTCTTCATAAACAAAACAAAAAGATTAAAATAAATTTTACCATGTCAGTCATCATTCTACCTTAAGATCCTAAGATCCACTCATTATAGGAGTGTAAATCACAAAAAGGAGAAAAATTATTACAAGCTATGTTACATTTTATTGTCATCATAACATAAAAATATTTCCACAGTTGTCCTTGGAGGTTTGTTCCACCTCTAACAAACTACAAGAAACACAATATTTGTTTTATTTTCTTTGCATCTGTATTGTTTCATCAGGTTGTGCTGTCATAATTTGATTTAAATTCTTAATTTGTTTTCATGGTAGAAAGAATCACAGCCATATTTGGAAGAACTGTTGCAAAATGAAAAAAGAATAAGAAATGCACTAGATTACAAATAGAACTTTTGTTTTTTTAACATTAGGTTATTAAAGAGTGTTTCTAAAATTTTTTTTATAAATCTCTTTTGAATCCCAGGTATTGCAATTTCAGATGAACTTGATAAGGTAAGTTGAATATATATCTAATGAAAATAAAGTGTAAAACTTACATTTTAATCCATCATCTTTATTAAAAAAAACTTTCTCAAATATATGAAATAATCAAATATAATTCGTTTGGTCTTAATGTCATAAAACTTTCAAAATTATATGCTTATAGTCATCGATGAAAATTATTTCATCAGTTATATGTCACATACTTTCTTGCATCATGGCCTTTGAAATTTGGCTGCGAAAAGCAGAATTAGTTTAATGACTAAACTACTATCTTGAAAAAATAAAATATTATGTAAATTATTTAGATTTGGATGATGATATGGAAGATATTACACTTGTAATTTTCTATTTCTGCCCTTTGAAAACTTTAGTCATTTAGGTTTTTTTGTTGCTTTAATTTTCCAAGAACCGAGACTAAGATGATTTAAACTGCACTGAAGGTCGTGATAGCTTGCAAGAGTAGTATAACTAGGATTACATTTTCATAGGAATGTCAGTGGAACTGCTCATGGATTGGTTGTGTGTAGTTGTAGAAGGAATCAGTCAATGACAGTTCTAGCATTGGGAAATGAGCAACCAACCAAATGCACTGTGCTGTCATTCAGCAAAATTGGAAAGACTAGGAAAAGAGAAATTTGTCAGATTGGGCATAAAACCAAAAAAGTTTGCTTTAAAATTATTTGATTTGTCTGTTAAACATGTTTATATAAATTGTTGTTGAAAGAGATTTGATTGAGAGATATACTTTTAGTAGTCATCATGAGGGCAGAATTTTTCAATGTTTCTGTTTTCATGACTCCTTTCTAATGTGTAATAACTAAAAGGACCCCCCCCCCAGACTTTGGCTTATGCAGGATATGTGTATTAATATTTGCCATGGTAAAATTAAAACTGATAAAAATTTCATATGCTTATCATTGTAAAGTGGCAGGCATTAAAACCATTGCATTAAAAATAACAATGTAAAAATGGCTTATTTCTCAAAGTAAAATATTAGTGAGAATGTGATCTTGATTACTTTCTGAAAATCTCTTTAATGTTTTTGGCTCAAGTGAAAATTGGCAGGTTCTGCATTTAATCTGTTGTTACCTATGTTTTGATGAAAACATATGGCATCAGGAATATAGGAAAGGTGTAGAATTTAGAAACTTACCTGGTGAACATCAGTCCAGGTATCTTCCTAAATAAAAAATATGTTAAAACTTGACTTGATGGCCAGGTAGATAGGGAATAATACACAAAATTGAGATCAAGTAAATTACAACATTTAAAAATACTAAATATAATATAAAATTGTGTATTTTTTGCAAAAACAATAGTTAACACTCTCCCTCAAATGAAAATACAACTTTAGAATTTTGTACCATAAAAATGCATTCTGATTCAAGAAATAGATGCATGAATAATATTCTTTGTTGTTTTTTTTTTGTTTTGTGGTGGTAGGGACTTGTCTTAGTTGCTTTTAACTCATCGCTGAGACAAAAGTTGGGAAAGGAATGGTTTATTTCTTACAGTTTTTGGAGGTTTCAGTCCATACTCCGTTGGCTCCAAGGCAGAGTGGCATGGCAGGGCCGCAGTTCATGGGCGACTGCAAACCGCAGGCAGAAACTGGCAAGACAGCAAGACACGCCTTCTTCCTGCCATTACATTGTATGCTGGCTCCACCCCTATGTGGGTGTAGCACTGACACCATCAATCCAAACTCTAGACAATGAACCAATCACAGATGCATAATGCAAATGCATGAGGCCTGGGAGCCACAGATATAAACCATGACAGGACTGAAATCAGGACCTTTTAATAGCCATCATATACTTTAATATTGATGTAATTTATATATGTACTAACTCCAGGAAAAACTAGACCTTGATTGTATAGAACAACACACATGAAAAGTGGGAGTGGTCTCTTGGCTTCCTTCAGCTTTTTTAGGTCCCTTATAAATGATCCTTATAGTGTTGTATACTTTGTCTCTTTATGTTATGAACTTCCTTACAATTTTCAGAAACTAGTGACCCTATCCTTTGCAGTTATGAGCTATGTGATTTTCAAGTACAGCTATATAACAATTTCTTGATTTGTTTGCTTTTTTCAATACATGCTACAAAACCCTGACCGCATGACCATTAATGAGCTTTGTGAGGTTGCTATCATCTCCCCTTTTTTCCTGTTCTCTGATATGCAGCAGCACAATTAGTTATAGTACTTAGGTAAACCAAGGAACTTTAATAATTTTTTTTTGTACTGAAATGGATTTGACCTGTACTGATAAATTATGGATGCTCTGGCAATGGTCAGTTACCATCTTTGGGATCAGTCCTCCTCTCACATCCTCTTCTTCCCCCCAGAGCTAGGACAGGGATATCCATTTGACAAAATTTCACCACACTGATGACTTTATTTACTGAATGTTTCTTACTTTGAAAACTTAATAGAAATTGGTGGATTTTATTCCACATATATTATTTTGCATTTTTATTGAGGAAGATGCCAGTAGTTTCATAAGTAGCATATTTACGTCAGTGCATAAAAAATGACTTCACTCTCATATCTGATTTCCAAGGGAGCTAGATAACACAAAGGAGGTCCCAGGCTTCTGGAGCCTTACTCTCTTGTTAGTGCTGTGCCTGTGGAAGCCAGGAGCTTGTCCCATAGCACCCCCTGGTGACCATGAAGCTTACAGTCAGAATTTTTCTAAATACTTAGCCAAGCACAGGCAGCCTTTGGAAAGCAGTCAATCATGATTTCCAACCCGTACTGACTTGGCTCTTCTGTCTTCATTGTAATAATAAGAACAAACACAGCTTCTTCCTCTTGGTTCCTTTCCAGTTGTAAGAATTCGATGCATATATATTACTCTTAGCTCATAAAATAGTGTTTTACTATTTACATTTCAACTGCCATTTTATTTATTTTTCTGTGCCTTTAAATGTAGTTTTTGAGTCACAATAAAATTAATTTCAATTCACATGAAAGATAAAACGGGTTGATGTTATTATCAAGGGCATTTTTAAAAAAACGGTGGCAACTCCATCATAATGCATCGTTCTTTCCATTTCCTCCTCTTAGCCAATGCACTGGTTTTCCATGATGCTGCAACAAATTAAAACAACACAGATTTATTATCTTATAGGTCTGTAGTTTAGAAATTGAATGCAAACCTGGTTGTTAGCTACCATCGAGTTGTTGCCAGGGCCGTGCTTCTTCCTGAAGGTTCCAGGGGAACTCCATTTCTTTGCCTTTTCACACTCCTGGAGGCTGCTGTATTCTTCAGCACACAGTCCTCTTGTTGTACCTTTATACTGAGCAATATCTTTCTCACTTTAGCCACAAACACCTTTCAATTTGTAGAATCATGCTGTATGGGAGCCTCCTAGCTATCCCACATAATTTTTCCATGTCCAGAACTTTAGTCTTGTACTGTTTTGTTTGCTTTGTAAAGTAGCATAGTCGTAGGTTTTAGGCATTAAAACATGGAAATCATTGAGAAGTCATTATTCTGCCTACATAACTACTATCCCAGACTGCAGTATTCTTCATGAACACTCTTATTCTTTGGGTGCCTAGGATTTCAATTCACCCTTTGAAATGCCACAAGGTAGCCTAGTTCGTGCTGGCTCAGTTCCTTATCACGGAGGCAATGTGACCCATCCCCCAAATCCTGCAAGTGTGGGGTGATTTGGAGCTTGCTCTCCTAAGGACTGAATGCTTCTATGTTGCAAGACTCGTGCTGACCAGCGATGCCTGGGTTGGTGGCCAGCCAGTGGCTTGCTGAAATTAGACTTTGGAATACTGCTCCCGTTCCCAAGCTCTCGGAGGGATCAGGCTGAGAGCAGTGTTAAAGGGAACCCACATCTTGGCCTCACTTCTCTCCTTCTCCCCACTCACCCTCTTCCCGGTTTCAATAACTCACTGCCTCAGCTTCTGAGTGCAGGGAGCTCTGTGAGCCACAAGGTAATTTTTATAAAGCAGAAACTCGCTGAAAATTTTTCCTAGATGCTCTGCTACTTACTAATAAGATACTAATTTCTAAACTAGAATTAGGTCTCCATATTGTGTCTCACATCTCTATTTTAGGCTTTTTTGTCCTCTTTCCTATTTATACTTTTCCCTCCTGTCTCCTGTATTCTTCCTTGGATAAGGAAGCTGTTTGTTTGTTTGTTTGAGTCTCCCTGTGTAGTTCAGGCTGGCCTTGAACTTACTATGAAGCTCCAGCTGACCTCAGACTCCTAGTGATGCTCCTGCCTCAGCCTTCCAAGGCATGTGCCCTCACATTTGATCAACAAGGGATACAGAGTATAATGCAGTTAGACTGTGGTACCTCCAGGTCATGTTTTTATTCAGTTCCATATTTCTGTTCATGTCCTTTTCTCGCCTCTGTTATCCAGCCATCAAGTTCCAACTGTTCATGGTATCTTTGAAGAGAGACAGGTCACCTTGCATATTTTCTGTGAATACACAGTGACTGGTTCAGATGACACTCCTTGTCTCATACTGTGTGTATTTGTGTTCACTGATTGAGGAAGTATTGTAGTGTTATGGAAAAATCTATAGAGAGGCCTTGAATGAAATCTCAGTACCTGGTGTTTACTAGCCATGTTACCACCAAGAAATTATAGGTGATGGGGTTTAATTTCCTTCTCTGTAAAATTTAGATGATTTTAGTAACTGTTGAAAATAACATTGATTTCCTGCTAGAAATAATTTTATGTGTATTGCTAAAATATCCAAAATATGAAAATTTCAAAGAAGTATACAGGACAATCATTTCAAAATGAATAGGATTTAGAAAGTATAAATGTCCTGAACAGAATGCAGTTTCAAGATTCTATATTGTTGCTTCAGTTGTTCTACAATTGAACTTTGGCTGGTCAGTGCCACCCACAAAATCACTGCAAACTAGTCATTCATGGGAAAATAGACCGTTCCTGCTACTGAACTGTAAGAGAAGTATTCTTTCATTGGCCCTAATGGAGCAGATTCTGTGAAATGTAGTCACTAATACCCTCAAAAGTATTCTCACACTTCTTTGCACCAAAGGACACATTCAATAGAGAGAAAAGAAACCTGCAGAGTAGGAGAAACATTCCAAATCATATTTCTAGCAAGGCAGTGCTGTCCAAAGTATGTAAAGAGCTCAATGAAATTAAACAAACTTGATTAAAATAGATAAAAGACTTGAGTAGATATTTCTCCATAGATGATGTACAGATGTCCAGCAAACACATGAAAATATGTTCACCATCATTAATCATTAGAAAAATTCAAACCACACCTTGGTGTGATTCTGTGTCACATCCAGTAAAATGGTTAGAATAAGAAAACAGCAAGCACAGAAAATACCACATATTAGTGACGCTGTGAAGAAATTGAGGTCCTTATGTGCTGTTGATGAGAATATAAAATGATGCAGCCACTATGGAAAATAGCGTAGCAGCTCTTCAAATAATTAAAAATAAATTACCATATGCTATGACATTAGAATTTGTAAACCCATTTGCATTTTTTCTTGAACTTAATCCTCAATGTAACATAGATGGATCTTTAGGAAGTCATTAGGTCAGGAGACTTCACTTTCATGGCTAATGGGGTTAAATCACTTATTGAGGGGCTTTGTGGAGCCCATTTGGTCCTTGCACTGGCCCTGCCATGTGAGGACACAGTGTTCATTCTTTCCTCCACATGAGGATTCAGCAAGACTCACTAAGAAGTAGAGAGCAGAGAATGTGACTTTACCAGACACAGAATTTCCAGCAACTGGCTCTTGGACTTCCCACCCTCCAGAACTATGAGAAATAAATTTCTATTTTTTAATAAATTACCTCATCTAAGGCATTTGGTTAAACTGATAAGCATGGAATAAGACTCTAAGGGATGAAGCAATCCCATTTGTAATTCATCAGGATCTCTGAGAGACATTTGTATACCCATGTTCATAGAAGTACTATTCACAATAGTCAGGAGGTGAAAGCAACTGAAATGCCCGTCAGCTGATGAATAGACAAGTGAAAGGTGGTGCGTGCATATAGTCATGTTACTCAGTTTCATTATTCAGGAATTATTGTCACACTGTAGAACACTGATGAATTCGAGGAACTCATGCTAGTAAATAAGCCCATCACGGAAAGACAGATGGCCTCTCACCCAATTCATATGAGGAATTTAAGTAGTCAACTTCACAAGAGCAGGAGTCCTAGTTGTGAAGGTCAGAGTACAGGGAAAATGGAGAGTTGTTTCATGAGTCTAGAATTTGTTTTGCAAGACAGATGATGTCTGCTGGACAACTGAACTGTCTCTTAGAAATAGTTTAGATGATAATTTCATAATTTCATGTTATGTATTTTTATTACAATTTAAAATCATTCTTTCTGTTAATAAGAAAATTACTTTTGTGGGACTTCCTAGACCATTGTCCACTGACCTAGACTGATGTCCTAACCCAAAAGCAAGCTTCTGGTAGCCCAGTTCCACTACACATCTCCTAAGGGAAGGACTGGCTTTCCTGATGTTTCAGTTTAAGAAAAGTGTGTATGTTAACAGGAGTTCCTAACCCGAAGGGCCACAGACCAATCCACGTCCTGTTAGGAATGGAACCATGCACCAGGAGGCGAGAGGCAGGAGAGCAGTGAAGTGTCACCTGTATTTACCGCTCTCCATCACTCACACTCCCACCTGCGTGAAGCTTCCTGTCAGATCTGCAGTGGCATTGAGAGTCTCATAGGAGCACAAGCCATACCAGGAGGGACGTAGGCTCTTTTGAGTCTTCCTTAACCCACCTACCACCCCACACCACTCCTACCCTTCTGAAACAGACCCAGTCCTGGTGCCAACAAGGGTGTGTAACTACTGCTTAGAGTATTTCGAGCCACAGGTAGTGCTCTGTCATTTATAAAGCTCATCATGAACACTGCTGACAGTCAGGCACTCTTCTGAATGCTTAAAGTACATGTCCTCACTTACACTCACCACAGCCCTAGAGGAAGCTTTTGTTATTTCCATTTTACAAGTGAGAAAACTGACGCTTCATAGAGTTTGTCAGCTGGAGCAAATTTACAGATATGGATAACAATGGGCAGAACTCAGACAGGAGGACACTTTAACTCCAAAGCCAGGCTCGTCACCACTTTACGGTTGTACCTTCCGGAGAAGAAGTTCAAAGAGCTTATTTTACATTATTTAAGAATGGAATCCACTTCAGACATCACATGCCATGGGCTATCTGCTGCTTGATGGTTGCTTCACTTATAGTACCAATGGTGACTCGCTGACTTTCCTGAAGAAAGGATGTCATTTTGCCACATGGCTTTGTTTAGCTATTCACTTTTTATTTCTGAGAGGCTTTCCCCAGGCAAAGAAATCTGGATTGTGTTGCACTTTTGAGTTAGTACTTCAGTAATGGTTTTGATATTTCCAAATCCAGCGGGGCATACTTAAATTGCCATGCACCTTTTGTCTTGCTTCTCCTCTGTATCGCAGCATCTCTTGTGCACTCGTGTGTAACCACATGAGCACCACATGATATTTTTAGCAGTGGGAAAATTCCAGAGAGCTATTTTCTATGCTATGTTAATCATATGTTTGATTTTTAAAAACCAGGCTATGGTTCTAACATTAAGGAAAATAATCATATATATTTTGTTATATCTCTATCACTGTGGTTCTTGTCTATATTTGTCTCTAAAAAGTTTTCTCTTATAAACAAAATCCAGAACATGACAGTCAAGGAAAATTGGTTGGAATTATTTCACAGACACAGGCTTAGTATCTCTAATTATAGCAAGTGTCTCAAAGTAGAGTATGAAAGAGCTAGATTCTACTGAATCAAGCTATATAAGGAAATTCCTCACAGAGAAAAAATCCTTCACTGTGTGAAAAGATGCTCAGACTCGTTTAGAATCAGAGAAATGAAAATTAAACATTACTACTTATCTACTAGATTTACAGAAGTCTCCTAGTTTGTTAAAATACTCTTTCAGTGAGGTTCCGGGAAAATAGGCACATTCACACATTGCTGTGGGAATGCGAGACAATACAAACACTGCAAATGGAAATATTGCAGTCATTCAAACATGTCATGTGCAGATACTCGCTGATCACGTGATCTTGTTACTATAAGCCTATTTCAAGGACACATTAAAAAATATGAAGAGACCTCCCTGTGTCTGTAATGCTACTTCAGTATAAAAAATGAAAAGAATTAAATGTCAATTAAAAGAAGCCAGGCCTGGTGGCACTTGCCTGTAACACTATCACTCCAGAGGCTAAGGCATGAGAATTTCTGAGTTTGAGGCCAGCCTGGGTTACAAAAAATGTGCGTAAGGCCAGCCTGAACTGCATAGTGAAACCTTGTCTCAAAAAGACCCAAACAAATAGACAGTAAATAAACCTGAATAAATTTAGTATATCCACAAAATAATTATATAGCTATATAAAGAATATATATAGCATTATAGAATTATCTTTAGTATATATTGTTAAATGAAAAAACAAGATGACTAAAATGTTTATGTTACTATTTATCTAGAAAAGTAAAAGGAAAAAGGTACATATGTTTGCTAATATTAGCAATAATATCAAAACCTGTCATACCATAAAACACATACACATGCATACATACATACGTACAACATATTTTTTTAAAGTTATTTGTATCAGAAAGGAAGGTACAGAGAGTAGAAATAAAAAAAGAGGTAGAGGAGAGAAGACGAGAGAAGATTGACTTCTTAGAAGTTTGACTATTTTACTTTTGTAACCATGTGAAATTTTTATGTAATTTTAAAAGTGTTAAATCTTAAAGTATCAATTTTAAATAGTTAAAGACAATGAAGCGAATTCGTGCAATTGCATTTCAAGTTGATAGCACAAACACATGGAAATGAATTTCCATGTGTCATTTAAGCAGGGATTTTATTGTAGAGGGATGTACTTTCAGGACAGAGAGAACAGCAGTGTACTTTTAAACTTTTTTTACAAATCATGTTGTTAATGATAATGTTGAAGTATTTAGAGTGTATTTACTTTGTACTCTTTGTGTAATGTACCAAAGAGGTTAGTAGGTTATTGTGTTTAGGAACTGGAATTTTGACATGAAAAAGGAAAATATACATGTAAGATGAATAAAATTGAGTGAAAATTCTATAATCTGGGTTTCAGATTGGAAGGATTAAGAACTGAACATTGCATAGGATTAGAAAACTGCAAACTGGCAAATACGACACAGGTGCAGGTCAAGATCAACAAAATCTGATAAAGTTAGTGGGTGAAATTTTGATGAATATTTAATTAGTTTCAAAGTTACCTCCTCCATATAATACTTTTTAATTAACAAAAGTAGCAACTTTACGTTGGAGAAAGTAGGAAGACACCACCTTAAATCATCAAGGTTAATACAATTATTGTTGAAAAAAATCAACACTATATGCCTTTTGAAATGAAAAAAAAAAAAAACTCATTCTTTGTGATTTTTTCCCAAAAATACTTGGTGTAAATACAATCACAAAGAAACATTTTAAAAACACAAATTGAACGATCTTCTAAAAAGTAAATTTACCAGACTTTTTGCAAACATTAAAGTCTTGAACATCAATGACTACAAACTGTTTCAGATGAAAAGAAATTTAAAATGGTTACTGAATGCCACATGTGGTGCAGGACTTTCTTTTGCCATGAGCAACATTATTTGGATCAAGAAATTTTAAAATGTTAGCATATTAATATTATCTCCTTATTAATTACTGGCTTTTATTGTCATACGGTAGCCATATGTGAAAATATCTTATATTCTGAAGTGTTTAGAACAAAGAAACATCACATCACAAGTCATTCTGGAAAATTATCATAGATAAAAGATTTATATAAACATATATTTCATATATGTAAATGATAAGGCATAATGTTAATGAAAATTATATGCAAAATATCACCCAACAAGGTTGATGGTATCACTTCAACAACATTTGAGTGGTTGAGGCAAAGGGGAAATGGGAATTCTTTGTTTTTCTTTTTCTTATTATAGCTTTTCATAAGTATGAATTATATAAAAATAAAATATTTGAAAAATACATTTTCTTAATTTTATCTTCTATTATCAATCCATTAAAATTAATAATCCTGAGATTCTATCTTTAGGTATTATTTCACTTTGAAAAGCAATCAGTGTTCCTTGAACAACTTGTTCCAAATCTGGAGCAGAGAATGTTCCAAAAACAAAAAACAACTATATCTTGTCATACAAAAAAGGAAAAGTAAAGATTTTATCAAAATATCTTAGAAGCCAACTGAAAAAGTATTCTATTGAGAAAAACTGAAACTAGGAAAGACTAATACCTGCAATGTTAATGAATTATATCAAATTTAATTGTTTATCCAAAAATCCCTCATTAAAAATCTTTGAAGTACATTATGTCTCCAAAATTATTATTTTAAAAAACTGTCAAAAGTAAAAGGAAAGAATAAACTTTTAATCTGCTTTTTCTGTACAAATTGTGTCCTTCTGGATAACCAAATACTTAATGACAGGAAATTTTTCTTTACAATATTTCATTTGTAAATGAATGCAGAATTATAGATTAGACCATCATCGTCTGGCAATCTGGTGAATTAACTGATCTAAGCACAATGTCCAGTGCTGCTGGCATTCCTGAAAAGCAGTCAAAGGGGTTTCATGTGCCTCTAGATGAAAGCAGACCCATTCTCTGTGAAGTGCTATTGGCAAAGACAAATACAGCAAACTTTCATCTACTTCTAATTTTCAGAAATTACAAGGAAGAGAGGAGCACTTCAGACCACATCACAGGAATGCGAAGGAAAACATGTATACTCTGCAAAACTCATAGGACAAAATCTCTAGACCCCAGATTTTTCAAACAATCAAAAATTACAAAAGCAAAATGAAGTAGAGGAAGTCACTTAGAAGAAATGTGAAAGACTGTCAGTGAGTTACAAGTAGAATCTTGCTGACTTGTGCAGATAAAAAGGCAATTTTCCTGAGATAAACAGGGAAATTTGAAAATTTAATCCATATTGTTATTAGAAAATTATTGTTGATTTAAGGCTAAGTGAGATGATGGTATCATATTTATTTATAAAAAATACCACTGTGCTTTTTAAGAAATATATACTGGAGTAATTACAAATGAGATTTGATGGAAGGAAGATTTGACATAATCATGCCAAGAAAGAGGAATTAGGAAAGGATATAGGAGAAGGTATGAGGAAGTGAGTTTGTCTGTGAGCTTACAGCGGAAGAAAATGTGTGTAAAACACAAAGGAACTTATTTTATTATTCTTTATAGCCTTCATCAGTTTGCATATATCCAAATAAATAGTAAAGTTTTAGATCATAACTAGGAGGATGCAGAAAATAGGAGAGGAGGAAAAAACAATAATTTTATGCAACCATTAGTGCTACATTATACTAGATATTTTTTGATATGTTTTTACAGTTTGGTTCTAACTACAGTACAAACAGTGATTATGAATTTTCTGTTTTACAAATAAAAAATGGAGGCTAAAATGATTAAGTAATTTGCTTAACATCTCAACACTAGTCCTTGGTAGAACTAGAAAAAATATTCCCCATTGTCTTCTGACACCTCCTCTGGCTTATCCCAAATCCACCATAAAATGGAAAAAATCTGAAAATAGATTTAATGCATTAGTAGCATTATTGAGCTATAATTCACGCATCATAAAATGATATTACTGAGTTTTGTTGGATCATTGAACAGAACTGTTTGGTCTCACTGTTTGTCCACTGTATAAGCTTTAATTTTGTAACTTGAACAAATATTTCTAAGATGACAATATGTAATCCATTAACTAGTGATTTCCTACTGTTTATTTTTTTCTGAAATTCTGTATAACTTGTACCCTTTTTCTGCTTTTTTCTCTTTTTCTCCTTAAATAAAATTAAAAAAAATAAAGTGAAATTTATTGGTCCTTAGTATAGTCACAGAATTGTACAACCATTACCACAACCAAAGTTTAGGATGTTTACATTATCTCCAAAGGCAATCCCGTACTCACTAGCAGCTGGTCCCAAATCTCATCAGACTTAGGTGACCATTAACGTACTTTCTACCTTAGTACACTGGCTTCTTCTGAAAATTTCATACAATGCATGTTATGTTTTTATCACACAAGAGTAGTCTTTGTGACATCCTGTTTCACTTAGAATAATGTTATCAAGGTTAATCTATGTTGTAGAAGAATCAGCACTGGATTCATTTATATTTTTTGTAATAATGGATTGTATAACTATGCCACCCTTTGTTAATTCATTCAACATTTTGTGGACAATTAAGTTGTTTCCATTTTTCAACTATGATGAATAATGTGCATTATTCTAGCTTCCCACCAGAAAGTGAGGGTTCCATTTCCTCCATGTCATTGCTATCATTAATTGTTATCTGTCTTTGAAATTATTGCCATACATATGGATGCAAAGTGGTATTTTATTGTGGTTTTATGTTTCCCTAATAACTAGCAATGTTGATAATATATTATTAATTATTTATTATCTAAACTGTATCATTCATTCACTCAACAAATGTTTGAGTGCTTTCTATATGACAACTCTTAGAAAGAAAGAAATGATACTTCACATGTAACTCTAGAAAAGAATGATAATAGTTGGTGAGCTCATTAGTGAGAACATAAGCAAATTCTTTTCTGATTAATTTCATTTTCTCATATCAATGGTAAGCAGTATCAATTGGCTAAAAGAAGATACTTATGTTAAGTGAAGAATGAAATATATTTGGACCAAAAATATTGAAAAAATAGCAACTAATTATACTTCAGTAAGTCTAGTACATATTCTGTTTACTTCTAGGTATTATAAATATTTCATGCATCAAAATACAAAAATAACAATGATTACCTAGTATCTACAGCTGAAGAATAATTAATTATTGATGTAGCAAAAAGCTTTGTGTAACTGTACCTGATGATAGCTAGCATCATCCTACAATGAATTTTATTATCTTGCTTTTTTTCCTTGTTAGTTTTGTATGGTTTTAAATTTTATTCATATAGTATCTTAGTGCAAGCATGTTTCTGCAAGTTACTCTTACCAAAAAAATGATGCTATAGATACTGGCTTATACATTTCCTTGCCTGCATAAGCAATATCTGATTTCTCTCAGAATTAGAAGTTGACTTTCTTGGCAATGCGTCATGTGCATTTTTATCTTACTAGATAGTTCAGCATTTTTCTTTAAGAAGTTTGTATTAATTTACACACGATTCAGTAGTTTGTAATATTTTCTTTACTCCTGATTCTTGCCAATGCTGTCTTCCATCCAACATTTTAATGAAAAGTCACTTCTGGCGGATTCATTTATCGATGTTATCATTTTTAATACAGCTGAGCACCTGCTCATTTCTTTTGCCTAGTTTTCTTCCTCAGCTATGTTTTCATCAGATTTTTGTTAGTTTATTATGCATTTTGGATGTTAATGTCTGTTAGTTATATGTATCTTGATCTTATTCCCTTATCTCAAGCATTTTAAAAATAGTTCTTATTATTAACAAATATTTTAATATTAACTTGTAATATTAATATTTTGTTAAATCTGTTTCTTCTTGAAGTTGTGAAAGTACTGTTGTTTATTTTCTTTAATTTTTTTTTTCATATTTCATTCTTCCATCCACCTACAATTATTATTGGTTAGTACTACAAAAAGTTGAAAGATACTGTCTTTGTGTTAGATAATAAATTTTTTGGAATCATTTACTGAGAATGATGCATGTTGCATCTGTCCCAAATCATTGTCGAGCTGTTTTCTTCCATTGGCCTATTTTTTCATTTCTAATATTCTATTGAGTGTTTTCTTTTTTTCTCAAGCTGCTCTGTGTAAATTACATGGTAACAGACATGACAGATAATTTCCCATCTTCACCCTGTAAATGTGGGTAGATACCGATCAGCAGGATTAGCATAGTTTTTCAAATAAACTTTCCAGAGTGAATCATGTTAGGTAGTAATAAACAGATACCATCTTACATTCTTGTGCTCCACTTATAATTTGTATTTTGAAAAGTATATGCAGACAGGGTTGAAACTTAGGAATCATGACAGCCAAAAGCACCTGATCAAGTATGTTGAGAGAGAAGTAAAAGAAAATTCTGTAATTATC
The DNA here is from genome assembly GCF_034190915.1 of Cavia porcellus. Taxonomy (NCBI): domain Eukaryota; kingdom Metazoa; phylum Chordata; class Mammalia; order Rodentia; family Caviidae; genus Cavia; species Cavia porcellus. The sequence continues at coordinate 44,923,336 of NW_026947493.1, forward strand.
CATATCACAGTTTAGCAAGTTGACTTGTAATATACAGATTTTTGTATATTTTCACTGAATGTGATTTGAAGTTTTTCAAAACAAGTGTGCTCATATGTAAATAGCATTGAAGTTTGAAACAAGATTGCTTGATTACTCCTTCCACTTGCCGATGTACTGTTGCCAGTTTATACTAATCATTACAAAAAAGAGAAACAGTCTGTGGGGAAGGAGATTACTTTATCATTTATGTTACTTAGATGTAGCAGAAAGCTTTGTTTAACTGTACCTGATGATAGCTAGCATCATTCTATACTGAATTTTATTATCTTGCTTTTTTCCTTGTTGTTTTACTACACATATTCCTGAGAGACTTCTTTAGTTTTGTATTGTTTTAAATTTTATACATATGGTATCCTACTGCAAGCATATTTCTTTTCTTTCTTTCTTTTTTTTTTTTTTGTTTGTCTTTTTCGTTTTTATTGGTACCGGGGATCGAACTCACGACTGCCTGCTTGCAAGGCAGGTGCTTATGCCACTGAGCTAAATCCCCAGCCCCCTGCAAGCATATTTCAAGTTGAATCCAAGTTCAATTTGTGGATTACTTTATCACAAATGTGTGTAGATTTATTTTAGATTATTATCAAGTTCACATATTTAATGTATTTTTATATGAGGATGATATGTACCACAAATATCTTTTTGTGGACTGCCAAAATTAAAATAATTGACTCAAACACTTAAGCATCTATAAGAAATTTTTCATTATTTAAAATGGATAATATCACATAGACATTTTTGATGTGACTTAAAATTATATTATTTATTTACATGACATACTTCGATATGAAGATGCGTTATAATTCACCATATGGATCGTTTTTCAGACTATTTTAAAATTCAATCATGCCTTTTTGTACTATTTTATGAAATCAGAATTGCACTAAGAAGCAAAAGCTTTTAAGATGTGATCTAGCTTTCATGAACATCCAGTGTTATTGAGAGAAATTAGATTCATGTAACATGGAGTGTGTGATTGTCAGCTTTCCACTGTGATGTCAAAATACCAAAATACCAGATATAAACAACCTAACAGAGGATCAGTTTGTTTTGGCTCATGATCTCACAGGTTTTCAACCTGTGTTTGCCTGGCCCATCTGCTTTGGATCTGTGGTAAGGGAGAGTGTCCTGGTGGAGAACACATGACAGAGAAAACTGCTCACCTAGAGGTGCTGGCAAGCAAAGAATAGGAAAAGAAGGCAGAGAATCCATAACCCTTTTAAGATATGCTGCCAGTGAAATGACCTAACTTCCTGCAGTGGAGCCACCTCTCCATAACACCAAAACCTGGTAACTAAGCCGTGAGTTATGGCCCCTGGGGATCTTAAGAACCAAACTATAACAATTTAGCCATGGTCAGAGCAGGTGAAGTCACTCTGAGCTAGCCACAACTTGCTGGCAAGAGTTGATCTAAATACGGTAACCCGTTCCTATATACGTGAGCTTGTTGCTGATGGACTGTACTAAGCAAATCTGTGACCCATAACAGCATATCTGACTAAAAATGCTTTGCTCACTAAATTTAAGTATGCTTGCTTAAGAACCTCAATATCTAGGAAACTCTAACTTGGAAAGGGCATAGATAATGCATCTTTACATTTCTAAAGAATAGTTCTGATTTACAAAAATTATCCATGAAATTGTAAGTTACTTGTTTACCATATGCTTAAGATACTTTTGAGAACATTGTATGTTCAGTGTGTATCTTTACGTTTATTTGGTCAAATGCTGATGTTTGTAGTCTTATGAATGTAGCATTGAAAAGTGCTCTCTTCACTAAAGTACTTTGAGAGAGATATATGGAAAGATGCTTGCTTAGCTTCATCAAATCTAAACAATATGGCCATCCATAAGCCTGCCATTTTAACCTACATATAAATAGACTAAATTCAATAATTTTAAAAAGATAAAGCACTTTTTAAAAGAGAAATTATTCTTTGCTTCCTTTTTCATCAGCACTAGCATATAAAGAGATTTGTGCAGAAACATAAAATAGTAGATCCCTATTTTTTCACTCATAAAACACAGACTTTCTAACTCCTCCGATCCTGGTTGCAGCTCTTTGGTTGCCTTGCTCCTGAGTTATTTCTCACTAAATTTCTGCTGCTGGTTGGAGTTAAATATCCTGAACACCAAACCATTTATCTTCCCTCTGTGCTGTACTTTCCAGCAGCAGTGGTGTCTATCATTTTATTAAACTTCCCAGTAAGCAATCAAGGAGTTACTTCTGATTCTCTGCAGTTCTCAACTTTTTTTAAACACTTAACTTAAAATCATATTTCTTTTCCTTTTGTTTACAGTACCTAAACCCACTCATATCTGTGTTTCAGTGGTTAGTTTCTTTGTACCAGTTCTTATGCTGTTGTTGAATTTAGAGCAAAACAAACATCCAACCCCAATTTTAACCTGTTTTGTAGATAAGATCATTCGCATTAAATTAATTATCCAACCTCTTTGGTACTTCATGAAATAAAACTTTATACAGTGAAAACCCACACCATCAGTTCCCTGCTCTTTTTCCTTTGTCCAAATGGACAACCAAGCATCTGCTCTTACCCCGCCTGACCAATTTGGGCAGTTCTGTTTACTGTTTTATTTCCAGATAAATCACATATATGGAAATGACTTGAATAAAGCCTGTGCCCTAAATTACTATATGTAGCATATACACAAAATTTTATATAATTATATATATATGTAATATTATAATTTCACTTTTACATATGAATTCATTTGATACGCTTTATAATTTCTGTCACTTCCATTTTACAGTTGGAGAAAATGATATTCAAAGAATAACACTTCAAAGAAAAATAGGTTGAAATGGATTATGGAGCCAAAAATAATGTTTATAGTTTTTTTATTCCAACACAAGTCTTTGCCCGAATCTGCTTTTAAAAATAAATATATATTTAAATCTATAAATTTTCCATTAAATTTTAATTACTTTTCCTCAAACACTTTTTAATTGTAGCAGATGAATATGCCTTTCCAGTTATTTCAAAATATTAGATTGATTGGATAATTTCACAGATGAAGTTCACTGAGTTCTTTGTTTTCTTAATTTGTCAATGGAATTTGTTGCTATAAAAATACTTGTATACAGTTTACCTGCTATATTTTCATGAAAATTTAAACAATATTAAGCTATCCAACTTTATGTCAACACTTGGAGAAATGCTTATCAAATATGTTCTAAGTCACATTTTATGTGTTGTTTTTATAGTGTTTATATATTAACTATTTATTCCATTTATAAATTATAATGTTACATTTGTATTGAATTCACATATTATTTTTGTGAATTATAATGATTCAGAATACTCTGTTCAAATTCTTAAGGATTTATTCAAGACCTTTTATACCGAAACTTTTCACTAAACATAGTTTAAGCAACTTGTGTTTCTCAGATCAGTGTTTAAAAATGACCAGATAAGTACATATTTACTTTATAAAATATTAAAAAGACATGGAAATACTTAAAATCACCCATAGTTCCTGCATTCAGATAAAACCTTTATTAAATTTTATTCTTATTCATTATTACTCTGAAATGTCAGTTATTTGCAATACTCTTCATAAATATTAGTGAAAAAATAGGTTTATAAATTAAGGAGTGAAAGATAGAAATAAAAATACAATTTTTGTAAATAAAAATTAGATCACACTATCGATAATGCTTTTTAACTTGTTTTTTTTTCACCTACTACACCCCTAGAAATCACATGTATTCAGTGTTCTGAATACGATTTTCATAGCCACATCATACCCAAGTTTTATAGTTGAGTAAGCCACCTCACTGCAGTTTTATTAAAAGAGACTAACATTTTTGAGTTAGTATGACATACCAGTTGCTGATAACTTCTTCGCTTCAAACTTTTATTGGATCCTTGTAAATTTAAAATGAAGATAATTCAAACGTCTGGACCTACCTTTTCTTGCTTTGGTCTCTTGGTGTCAATGTAGTTTCCTGGAGAGAAACTACAAGTATTTATCATATGCTTTAACTTTATGAGCTCCACAACAACCTCTTTTTCCCAACAGGGATGCTGTGTTCACTCTTCCTTCCCGAGAACACATGTAACCTTCCATATCAAATTGCAAGATTTCGCTACTAAATCACAGTGGCCTTTGGGAATTAGTGTAATTCTCATATGGTGGAACAAGTCATTGTGTAGATATGGAGAGAACTAGAGTTTCATATCAAGTCCAAGAGAAAAAAGGAACATTTTGGTTTGAGAAAGCAATGATAACTTTAGATAAGGTTATTTTCCTGTTGCCTATTAACAAGGAGAGACAATTTAAGGCAGCACTTTCTTTCCTTTCCTTCAGGAAGCAGTGGCTTTTAATTCTTCTCTTCTGAGACCCCGTGTGATTGGAGAATGGATTGGAAGAGAAGAAAATGATGCTGATCCACTAGCTGCTGAAATGCTGCAGCCACCAGTTCCAAGAAGTAAAAATGATCAGTGGGAAAGTGAAGATAGTGGTTCCAGTGCTGCAGGAAGGTGAGAGGAGATGTCTTCCACTACTCCATTTTAGTCATTAACATCTAAGCACAAGAGCTTGGCGAAATCCATGATAGCAGTTTTATGTATAAAATTGATAGACTTCACAGAAGCTAAAGAATAGCTATATTTCACCATTTGACAACATATATAAGTTCCAAATATCATATTGTAGACTGTAAGCACAATTTATATGTCTATTAAAAGCTTAATTCCTGTTTTAGAGTGTTGTTATATGTGCCTTTGGGCTTTTGTTTGATTGTTTTCTCAACACTAGGAAGTTACCATCTTTTTGCTATTAAAACCAGTGAAAAAGTAACTCCAAGGTCATAAACTGTAAGTCAGAACTTACTGTATTATTGGGCAGAAAGTGGCTAGCTGTTAAGAATTACAGAGGGTGGACTTCATATATAGTACAAAGATGTAGTTAGTCATCAAGAAAACTATTAAATGTATTGTGAATGGGCTACATGAGGTAGAGCTTTGTGGAATATAAAGAAAGAAATTTTGATTTAGAACTAATTGAGTTTATAGTGGAGAACTATGCTTGAATATTATTTACTTGGATTTTTTCTTTAATTTTTCAAAGTGTTATGATTTATAAGCTTGAAAGTATACATAACTGATTTCACTCAGCCCTGATGCTTAAAATAGTAACAGACTGGTCTTAACATCCACACACTGTGGAAATGAAGTACAGTAATGTTCAAATGTCCAGATCATATTTATTAGAAAAATTATTTGTATTGTCAATAGCAACTATAATGAATACAACTCAACATAAAAATCAAAAACTTCAGGGAAATTAGGGCAAAAGCATTTTGAGAGTTTTGTCTTAAGATCAGAAAACGGATTTAAATACTTAATTATTTAAAATGTGACAGGAACATAAACTTTCTCTGGCTCTTGTTAGCCAACCATCACTGAAGACATTTCTATCCATGCCACAGATACAGTAAGTTGATATTGCCTATATTAAATTTAGCAGCAACCAATAACTATTTTTTCCTCAAAAAATATTACTGCAATAACTTTCAGAGGTTCTGTCCTTTGACTTCTCTCTTAGCTGGAGGGGAAGACGTTGAGAATATCCATTAGTGTGCTTCAGGCATATATAAAACTGATTCAGTTTCCAAGAGAAATAACTTTTGAATTATTTAAATAGTTGAAGTATCCTGTATGAAGGAGAAGAAACTCATTTTTAAAAATCTGTTATCTTCTTTTGTGAAATGCCAGATCAATTTCACCTGTCAATGAAAGTAATTTTATTTTTAATACCAGACTTATGAAGCCCAGTAGACTTTTATCTTTATTCATTGTTCAATCTTCAGTTGTGAAATATAGAGAAATGTCAACTTTCATTTTGCTTTCATTTAGTCATAATAATAATCAGAGGTATCTATTGCAAATGTTGGTGCTTTCATTTTCTTCTGAGCTTGAATGAGTTTTAGGATAGTCATAAAGGGAATTCTTTCTGCAATGCTAGCTGAATCCTTTTCTCAGACATTTAAGTACACAAAGTTCTTCCCCAAATATAATTCTTGAAATGCTATTTTGTCTTTATTTTTTTCTATGTGTAAGTAATGGGTTGAGAGATTATCTGTTACATGAAAATGTTGTAATGTCCTGCCAAGATGCCCACAATATCAGAAAAATATATGCCTAACTGAATTAAATGTAGAAACAGTTGTTAAACTATGAGTCAGAAATTATATTCCTCCCATATACTAATACAAAACATTCACAAAACAGTAGATTGGGTCTAATACAAATAATTCCTATAACATTAAATTTGATTTGGATAAATTAGAAAGTGTTAGAAAATTTTAATAGCTCTAGAGTCTGTACCTATAGCATTAGCTGTGATCTTTATATAGAATGAACTCATAGTATAATTTAACAGCCTTAAAAATTAAGAGACCAAATGATTTTCTAGAATTTTCAAATAACTGATTGTTAATTTTAATTCTCAAGCCTGAATTTTTCCAATTTCTTTCACCAGTGGGGTTGATACATGGTTATTATTAATAGACATCTTCTAGAAGGCATGGTTGTTATGAGATATCTACTAAGTAAAGCATGTTTATAAGAATATATATGTTAATTTGTTTCATTTATACTGTGAGTTTCTCTTAATTCACTGAAAAGAAAGTTTTGAGCTATTATTTCTTTTTTGTAAGAGAATCTTTTGTCATGTCTTGTACTCCAAATAACTTCTTTGAATATAATGGTCCCGGGTATTAACTGTTGGGATTCTTTTATTATTTTGCTATGAAATTGTTTTATTTTTCATAAAACAAAAAAAATAAATAATTAAGATCCTTAAAATAAAGGATTAATTATATTCTATCATTATTTTTTTTACCTCTTTCTTTAACTCAGTTTTTTCTACTGTGTATTGTTTTAAGTCTTAGCTGATAGATTTTTTACATACTCCATCTTAGGTACATAGCCACATTTACCTCTCATGCAGAATTATACCTATATGATAGACTAGTATACTAAACCTGAGTCTTATAACCATAAATTTACCTGAAACATTTTCATGGAACAGTTTTTTTAAACAACATACCTTATCCGAACTTTTTTCATGGCCAAATCCCCCCTTTACACATCATTGTGTAAAGAGGGTCCATAACTTTGGTATACATAGCTGACACAAGGAGTTAGTTGCTACTAAATGTGGAGAAAATCTAGAGGGCAATATAGAGAAGCCAATGATAAAGGAGAAGAGCTGCTAATAAATCCATAGCCCATAGATGGTCTCTGGAAAGGACTCAAGAGAAACTCAAGAGAACTGTGCAAATCACAGGAAAATGTTGTATATATTATCCATGGACATTTTCCTGCTATATCTTTTTTAGATTCCCAAATAAGTTCAGAATTAGGAGAGCTTAGACAAGGAGATGAAGCATCTTAACCATCACAGGAAGGAGAGAAATGAGGTGTTGGGAAATGACTGAAGACTTTGTGTTTGTCAGAAACCACCTGCTGGCATCAGTTGCTATAGCTTGGTTCGAGAGCTAGTGAGAAAACATGTACGCGCATTGTACATTTAGAGTTATAAACAACACTCACATAATTACAATATAGATGTAAACAATATGAAGTTTAATCAAAATTAAGTTCAATCAAATTATATAAATATAATCTTATTTTAAGCTATCTTGATTAGACTTTGCAATTGCTGTGTAATGTATTTTCTATAATTACTGGTTAAATCTTAAATGTGAACTTGTAAATGGGTTCATCAAGCCATGAAAACCTAATATGACTCCTTTAAAGCTGAACCATCTTATTAAAATAATAATATCCATAAACATTATAGACCTATAATGAATCAGCTTTGCTAACTCAGCATTATTAGGTTGTAAATGTGCCATAAAATTAATAGAAATATTACTTAATTTAGAAAGACATATTAAATATCAAAATACAAGCCTAACTCATTTCCTATTGTTTTCTTTTTCATTAAAGCTCAACTTGTTTCTGACTTGTTAGTGAACAAAATCTGGAAATATTCCCTGTCCATGGAGAAGCAAACAATAAACAATTGAATATGCAAATATGTGCTATAAATTCAAGAAGTTATAGGTGATATGATAGAAATAGAATGAGAAGAAAGAAAATTAACAACTTGGATTACTCTTTTATACATGAGTTCCAATAATAACAATAAAAATACCTAATTTTGTCATATGTTATTACAGTCATAACAGAAAAATGTGTGAAACATACAGCAGAGATAAAGTCAAATTAAGTAGCTTAGGAATACTGTAACATGATCAACTAAGGATCAGAATCCTTAAAAAATCTTAAAAATATACCAAGTTTATATCAACATACCAGGGTTATACCTTATGACAGATTAAAGTCAATAGATATATCATATACTTATTTCAGAATATTTATTTGTAGAATATATTAAAATTCAGATAATTACATGAAGCATAGTACTAGTTATCTATGAACTCCATATCTATTCGACAGTAACAGTTGGGGCTTAACCTACATTCAGGTCTTCTAGGCCTTAGATATATTGATGATCAAACCATCTGTTTTAATCAGAAAAAATAAAATGCATACTTTAAGTCTCATGGAATTGCACTGGTCATTGTAGGCTAAGGAATAGGAATTATGCATTTATAATCTATTATTCGTTAATCATCTTTAACATTCATATATAGACTTTTTTTCTATTTCACTATCAAATTTTTTATTTGCCTGGTTTTTTAATTTATTCTGTTTTGTTTTTTTCTCTTTTGGAGACAAGGTCTTACTATGCAATTAAGGCTGTCCTTGAGCTCACTTTGTAGCCCAGGCTGGTCTCAAACTTACAACAATCCTCCTGCCTCAGCCTCTAAAATTCTGGGATTACAGGAATGTACCACTACACCTGGCTTGCCTAGATTTTTGTTGTTGTTGTTGTTATTGGGGATCAAACTCACAACCTCTCACTTGCCAGGTAGGCACTTACGCCACTGAGCTAAAAATCCTTGGCTTGTCTACATTTTTATAGCTGTCAAGTTAAAAGACATATTATCTACTTAAATTTTAATTTATTTGGTGTGTACGTTTGAAAATAGTGGCTTAAAAAGAAAAATAAATTTGTTATTTATTGAACATTAATGTCAAATAATGTTCTTAAAACTTAGTAAGATCAACATTAAGAAGAAAAATAATCCTTGACCCAAAGCACTGCTTTAAAGTCAGAGAATCCCACCCCTCAAATTCTTATTTCTGCTTCTTGGTGCACACATACTGGATATATAGCAAGCAGTTAATTAGTATCTGCTCAACTGATTTACACATCAATTTATAGTTAGCATCAGATTTAGACATGTTTTTAAAAGAATCTACATAAATATATAAATGCAACAAGTGACTGTAGAACTTTTTCTGACCTCTTTCATTCCCCAAACCTTAGAGCAAAAAGATCTTTTAATTTCTTACTAGAGTCAGAAAATGCAGATTCTGCCTACAAGGCTCTGAGGGCGAATTTCACAAATTCAGGAGATCATTTACAAGAGAAGCTCCTATTTCCCACCATGGAGAGCACCTGGAATCAGAGCAACCCAATGTTTACTAACATGTGCTTAGAAACAGACTACAAAATGGAAGGAAGCAAGGACGGGTACACGGGGAAGGTGGAGGACAGGAGGCAGACAGTGGACTCTCACCATGACAGGCAGGTGCGTGAGGCTGGGCTGGGGTGGGTGCTTCACATGCTCTCTTTCCATATGACCCTAGTCTAGAAGTTCCCCTTATAATCTGAAGCAAAATGGATTCCTTGAGTATGCCACCAGCAAACTGAAATATTAAACTGCTCTTCTTTTCCATAAGACTTCTTTTGGCTTCCTTTCTATATGAAATGTTATACATCAAGAAAAAATAAATCTCCAGACTGCCATCCTGGTGGTGTTGGAATACGTAATACTATCAATCATGACTTAGAAATTGCTGAGTGTGCTTTTCTTATCTGGACTCATTTTTACCTCCACAAAAGCATTATTGTTACCCCTGTTCAGGATTGAGAAAACCCACTGTTGTAGTCCAGGGTTATTACACAGAGAACAACTCAGATCAGGACATGGAGTTTATAATATTTTTATAATGGTCACTGAAAGTTAACACAGGAGAATGCAGGAAATCTATCCGCAACACCAACGACATAGATTATTTAGTCAAGAGTCTAAACCCCATGGCAATGTCCCACATGAGTCCAGATAAAAACCCAGAGCTCAGGACAATGCCTCCACGAGTCCAACTGGAGGTCCAGAGCCCACAAGGACTCACGCCAGTCTCTTTTACGGATTCGTGCCGGGAAGACCCAAGGGTCAGCGGTGGAAGCCAGAATGTCTATGCCAGCAGGATGGAGGAGCTGTGCTAGTGGGATGAGGGTTCTACGCTGGAGCTGAGAAGTCACACTCACAACAAAGAGCGGGGCTGTCCTGAAAGGAACCACAGCTGTCCTCAGTGACACGGAGGCCCCGAGCTCCTCCGACGACAAGCACAGTCGGGAACGTGCCAGGAAGCAGCGTGAGGAGTTCACCCTGGGGACCAAGCAGCACATGTCTTCCCCTCCGGAGCCAGGAAGCAATGCTTGATGTGAAGACCAAAGCTTCTCCAGGAGAACCAACAGCTCAGACAGCAACTTGTAGGAGAACTAACAAGGCTTCCATAATGCCTCAATCCCTCTCCACACCTATCTTCTTCTCCACCTATTTATCCTGGCAACCCTCCTCAGGTGGAGCATCTTCTCTCAATGCCATGCTGATGTAATCCAGCTGGCGTTAAGTTGACCACTAGTTATCGAACCATAACACCCACTGTGGTTACATTCCTGTCTTGAGATTAAAAAGCTAATAAGTGGTTGAGCCAGGCTGTCTTTTTCTAAATTGTGCCTTTACATGTTTTACTGTACAACCCTAGAGAGGAGTTCTAGCAACCCTGTTACTAAGATTTAGGCTCAAATTTGGAAAATAGGGGCCAGGTGAAGGGATTTAAAATTTAAATCCTCAAATTAGAATTACTTCAACTCCTTCTTCTCTTCCCCTCACCGACCGGGGTGCTATTTTCTCTTAATGATGGTATTTTTCATTTGAATCTTCAAACTACAGGGCAGAAATAGAAGAAGCTTTTATCTTTGCTTTTCAGCTGCTTACAAGGCTTTACAATGTGATTTTTGAATCTCTTGTTTTCACTATGTGCTCATCTTCCACATCTTTTAGCAATAATTTGCCAATCTCCACGCCATCCCTCTTCCCCAAAGTGTGTTTTCTCTTCAGCCTCTTTCCTAGGTTGGTAAAATCAGTGGCAGCATCAGTGATCCTTCCCAACCTAGTCTCTCATTCCCTTTGCCTGCTTTTTGCCGCTGGTCTTGAATTCCACTTTCCCTCACCTACTCGTTCTCCTTCTCATATTCGAGAAGAGAACTTCTCTTTGGTGTGCTCTGCAGTTTGCAATGTCCATTTCAGGTATCTCACTTTCTCTCCTCTCCTGTCCTTCTCATTCTTGCCTTCTGGTACCTAACTTTAGGACTGAAAATTTATTGATTCTGCCAATTTTTCCTTCCCCTCCCCACCTGGTTTTCTTTCTTATTTAGTTTCTATCATGGCCCTGTGCTGTACTCTGTCCTTTGGATACAACCGTAACTCCCTCACTTATCATTTCCTTGGTTTCACTTTCTGAGAAAGCTTTACCCTGTTGAAATCTGATTCACTTATGCTGTGGTGCAACCAGCACAGGCTGAAGAATGCGTGATGCACTGGTTTGTGCCAGTGAATGGGGCACTGTTCCTGGGAGCACACTACACCTGCCAGGGAAGCTGCCGCCTGTGCCACTCTGCACACATCCACTCTGCAGAGTGCGGATGCCAGTCTTCCTGTCTCACCTCCCCTCTCCAACCCTCTGCTTCTCCTGTAACTGTAGATGAGCTGCTCATGTTCAAGGCCCAAGGTGAACACAGTTCTTAGCTTTGGGTCCTCAGGCTTGTTCATCTATGAGTGTTGGTCACTTTCCTGTGTTTCTGGCACTGTTTCTTCTAGATCATTCCCATCAGCATCAAGACACATTGGGATTTCTTTATAAAAGAGGCAGCTTCATCTAAGCATGGTGACTTACACCTGAGATCACAAGTTTGAGCCTACCCTGGCCATTTTAGGGACTTGGTAACTTGATAAAAGCCTGTCTAAAAATAGAATTTAAAAAATGTTGAGAATTATTGCAGTGCAAAGACCCTCGTTCAATCCACATAACAACAACCACCAAAAGCAAAACAAAACAAAAAAGCAGCCTCTCTAGCCTGCAGCTGTTTCTGCTCTCTTGCATTCTTTCTCATTATGAATTGTTCACAGTGTTTTCTTAGGTTCACTGTCTCTTCTCCTTGCAGTCTGTTCTGGACAGAAATTTATTCGCACTGCCTACTGAAATTACCTCATCAATGTCACCAGGTGGCCTCCTACCAGTGTTTCCTGGTGTCATTCCAATGACACCTTCTGAGATTTCATCAAGTCTAAGTCCTCATCTTACTTGGTTTGCAGCAGTGTTTGAAATCTTATCTCTCAGTTATTTATTAAAGCATTTTCTTCACAGTATTTATCTATAATTGTGAAACTCAAAACACTGTGAGGACCAGAATTACTTGCATAATTAATAACAGCAGCTCCTGAACACTCTAGATTCTTTATTTTGCTCACTAAACTATAATACTGATACATGATGATGTGGACATAACTGATTTATTTGATACTAGAGGCAGGTCCCAGGCCTTCCTGAGGCTGGTATATAATACAGGGTTTATAAGGCAGAGTACATTCACCACGAAGGACTCAAGAAACTCATCTGTGGACCCAAAATCAAAATTGAAGTTTACATTAGGATTGATATACTTTCTTGTAAATAGGCATGTTTTGATCTTTTAATCAATATTGACCTTAAAATATAATTACATATTTTATAAGCATAATAGTAAACATGGGAGTCGTACTTATTCATATAAAATAATATCCTCAAGATAGAGTTCATAATAATTTTACGTGAAACTTGTAATCTCTAACTATCATATATATTTAGGTATATAGGAAATCAGCATTGTTAGAATCTTCATAAAACATCTACTTCAAACAGTAAAACTTTGGGACTTTTTATTCACCACTAAAGGTAAACTTGCCAAGGAATTGTGACTACTTTTTACCAGAAAGCATAAAGCATATTTTGTTAAGTATAGAATACTATAAAATGAAATATTTTGTTATTTTTTAGGTTTGCAATATAAAAATGCAGAATCATAAAAGAAAATTTAATGATTTAGTCAACAAACATAAATACAGTTGTATACTGCTCTGCTAAAATACTAGCTCTTTTCAATTGTCACAGCACCTTATATGGTAGGTACTAGTATAATCTACAGTATAGAATTATACAAAAAGAAAAAGATAGAGTAAGTAACTTGGGCAAAATTAGGCATTTTTTCAATAAACTGTGTTCACTGAAAGTGATATCTATATATATTTCTTCTATTCAAATCAAAAGCTAAATTGATAAATGAATATCATTATTTTAAAATAAGTTGACTTAAAATAAATTTTTTCATGTTAGATTTATCAGGTAAGGAATATAAATTAAAATTTGTTTTAAATTGTTTTGTTCTGTTTACTTCTCAATGAATAAAGTTGGTCAAGGTAGACTTTGAAATGGTTACATTGTTTCTCAGATAAAAGACATGCAGAAATGAAAACAAACATTATGGCAAGACAATGGCACTAAGTAAAATTCTTCCATTATTTGGCCAGTGAGTGAGTTTTATCTCTAGTACTATAGGGAAAACATATTTATTAATTATTTGAAATTACATTATTTGATAATTATTAAAAAATTTAAAAGGGATTTAAACAAGGATACATCTTTATAACATCTCAGCAACTGTCTGTGTTGAGAATCTAATTTAAGGTTAAAATCCAAATAGATATTATTGTAGTCAGGGTTGTGAGGAGAACAATTAGAATCAAGACACAGAATTTATAATATTATTTTATGGTGGTCACCCAGAGTTAAATACAAGAAAGTGCAGGAAATCCATCCACAACACTGAAGACCCAGAATATTCAGCTAAGAGCCTGGATCTCACAGCAATGTCCTGCATAAGTCCAGATGAAAACCTAGAGCCCATGACAATGCCTCCCACAAGTCCAGCTGAGGTCTAGAGCCCACAAGAAGGACTCACACCAGTCTGTTTTATGGATCTGTGCTGGGAAGGCCCAAAGGTCAGTGATGGAAGCTCGAAAGTCTATGCCAGCAGGGTGAAGGAGCTGTGCTGGTAGGTTGAGGGTTCTACACTGGAGCTGAGAAGTCACACTCAAAATAAGATCCAGGGATGCCCTGAAAAGTACCACAGCCATCCTCAAGCAAATCAGAGGTCCCAAGCTCCTTAGACCATAAGAATGGCCCAGCACAAGCCAGAAAGCCAGTATGATGAGTTTTTCCTGGAGATTAAACAGCACTCATTTTCCCCTCCAGAGTCTGGAAGTGATGCTTGATGTAAGGACCAGAGCTCCTCAAAGTGACCCATAGCCACTCTCACCAACAAGGTCCTGAGCTCCTCCCATGACAATGGTCAAACTCACATGGAGGAAGCTAGTCATGATGAATTCCTCCAGGAGAACCAACTGCTCAACAGCAACACTTAGAAAAGCCTACAATGCTCGCTTCTCCTTCTCCATGTCTCTGTTTATGCTGGCAACTTTCTTCAGGTGGTTGCTGATTTAATTCACCTGGTGTTAAGTTGACCACTAGTTTTTAATTCATAATATGTATTATTGATAAGTATACTCTTAATTTTTCTTATTTTCTCCTCAAATTTCTATTACTTTTATTCAGAAAAGTTTCAAAGCATAGAAAATTTAAGAGTAGTAATTATTAATATTCACATAATATAAACCTATATTTACTAATTAACATTTTCCATCTGTATTTATGATCTCTTATCTATCATAGGTCTTCTGATTTTTAAATATTGCATGCAACATGTTAGTTCTTTGCTTCTTTAACATGAATTTCCTGATGAGGATTTTTTATATAATCATAATCATTATATATAGCAAAACAATGATACCATAAAGTTATGGGACCATCAAGTTATGGTAAAGTTTATGATATCATAAACTTATTTCATGTAGAGTTCATTTTTTGAACTCTTCCCTTTCCCAATAAGATCATTTATGGATTTGTTTATATATGTGCTGTCTTAGTTACTTTTACTCATTGCTGAGACAAAATACTTGAAGCCCAAAGCTGGGAAAGGAAAGGTTTATTTCTTACAGTTTTTTGGAGGTTTCAGTCCATACTCATTTGGCTCCAAGGCAGGGTGGCATGGCTGGGGCCCAGTTCATGGCGGCTGTAAACAGCAAGGAGAAAACAGGCAAAAGAGCAAGACACAGTATAAGGAAATAAGTCTCCATATAATCAAAGTTGCAGCAGTTGTCCTGCACTCAAGGGGAGTACTCAAGTTGTCTCCCACAAAGACAGACCAGGTAGGTCCATTTTTCTCACTAACTAGAGTTTCTCCAACATCAGGAGAATCTGAAAATGCTACCTGAGGATGTTGCTTCTGCCTCACTAGCAAGGATCAGAGGCAGTCAGAGCAACACTAGATAAAGCACACAGACCAAAATGTATGGCAAGAGCTCTTGACAGTTAAATTATTATTGTGATTATATACAAAAGAGTTACACTAGGAGATACAGAAGGCTACATTCTAAAATAAAAGATTTACATAGGACCCAAGGACTCTAAGGTCATAGCCAAATTGTACAGGATACAGTTTTTTTTTTGGTCTTTTTCGTTTTTATCGGTACCAGGGATCGAACTCACGACTGCCTGTTTACAAGGCAGGCGCTTATGCCGCTGAGCTAAATCCCCAGCCCCATTGTACAGGATACAGTTTTTAAAGCACTATTCATAGCTAGAGCTAAACTAGTCAGTATATGTGAATGATAAAAGACCAACTGATGCTGCCCTGAGATAAATTAGAAAAAAGAGTCATCAGATAGGAATTTAAAGAAATCTTCATAAAAATGCTTCAATAAAAATTTTAAAGTCTCTTGTAGTAAATAAACATATGGAAAATCAGCAAAAAATGGGTATTGGAAAAAAACAAACTGAAGATTATATAACCGAAAAACAAATCACAAAAATAAAAAGAAAAGAGAGGGGAAAAAAAAAAGAAAAAGAGCTCTAACGGATATAACAGCAAGTGTGTTTGGGGGTGTTAAATAGCTGACTTTATCAATGTTTTTGGAACATTGAACACAGCTGTTTGCAGTCTCCCTGTTTGAATGTCCACCTTGTGTTCTTTGATACTGTGATTTGAGGAACTATTTTCAAGAAGATAGTGTGTAATCTACTAGCAGGTGATTTCTTACTGTTATGTTATTTTGTTTTGTTTTGTTTTGTTTTTGTAGTTCTGTATTGCGTGTACCCTTACGCCGCTTTGGTTTGTTTTGTGTTTTTCTCTTTTTCCTCTTAAATAAATAAATAAATAAATAAATAAAAAGAAAAGCTTGTTGCATGAACATGATATTGGAATGGAGATGACAGAAGATAAAATCTTTAAAAGCAGGGCCAGATGCATGAAATTTATCCATTCTGAACAACAAAGATGAAATAAAATGAAAAACACATATCAGCCTCAGAGTTCTATGACAGAATAACAAAAGATCTGATATGCCTATAACTGAGTCCCAAAGAGAGGAAAAGTGATTGGGTTGAACAAGAACCAGAAGGAATAACACTTGAAAAGTTCTCTAATAATAAATTTACACCTTGCGAGGTGTAAATCAATAGAATCAAGAATTGCAGAAAGTTCCAAATAGAATACACCCAAAGGATTTCTTATAAAGTATATCATAGGTAAACTTACGGAAGCCAGTACTGAAGAAGAAGCCTTGAAAACAGCCAGAGATGTGTAGAGATATATCATCTTTAAGACAATATCAATTTGAATAACCTTGGACTTCTCATACAAAATGCATAAGCCAGAAGAAAGTGTCAAAAGAACTATCGGCCACAAATTCTAAAGCTAGTGAACTGAAGAGGTAATTAAGACATTTTTAAACGAAAGAAAAGTGAAAGAATGGGCTACTGTTTGCTTCAAACAGAAAGGAAATGACCAAATCTTGGAACATCAAGAAAAAATAAAACAGAAATAGGAGTATATCCAGTGGATTACTTTACTTTGTGATTCCTAAAAACGGTATTTGATTATTGCAACAAATATTACAATGCCACCTGATACACAAAATAATAATATTTGAAAGTAGGAAAGGAGAACTGTAGTTGTACAAGCCTAAAATCACAACACTAATGAAGCTTAGGCAGAAAGATAGATCGTTTGAGCTATGGGGTACATACAGAGTTTAAGGCTAGACTGGACAACAAGGCAGGACCTGTCTAACAAAAACTAAGTTTTTAAAGGTAAAGAAAGTGAAAGTAAGGTGTCTAGCTTTTACTCAAAGTAATTTTGTTACTTCTATGATTAAAACTATGATACATCTCACATGCATAACACAAAATCAGTTACTAAAAAGACTTTACAAAAAGATATACTTAAAACCACTATAATTGTTGCCCAACAGTTCAGTGATGGAAAGGATAGTCTTTTTTCAAATAGCTCTGGGCCAATTAAATGCACATATGAGAAAAAATCAAATTGGTTTGTAAAAATTTTTTAGTTTACTGTGGTAAAATACACACCCCATTACTTGTGTTTTGCTTGATATGAATTTACTTAGTAAACTAGAGACTAATAATATGGACTTCCTAGCTTCTCCTTAAAACAGGCAGGAAATCTTTTAACACTGAATGTTAATTTCTGATGGACAATAATTGGTTTACATGGATTCCTCTTTTAAGTGAGATCAAGAGTTTCATCTCCACTGAAATTTTTGGTGAGGGGTCAAAGAATGTCTTAGACTCAGTATTTCCATAGTCCTTGAGGACACCTTAAATAATATATCCATAAGTTTGCATAACAAAATGGAATGAAAATTGCAGATTTTCTTTAATCCCCTCAGATAATTGACATTTAAATATTTCTTCAGTTTAAAGATGGAGCCCAAAACTAAAGGATTAAAACAGCAGCAGCAGCAGCATAAGAAACTTCTGGCCGCAATGCTTTCTCAAGATTCCTTTGAGTCCCTCCACAGCCCAACCCCATCTGTGACAGAGGAAGATATTGATAATGAAGACGATGCAATGGAGTTGCTGGGTAACTTTAAAAATTAATAATTTCTCATTTTTTTCTTCTCTAGCATTGTAAAGTGTGCAGTGATTAAGAGATTTCTAAAATTTTTGAATAGTTTTGTCTTTGGGAAAAGAAGTCACAAAACACATACTTTATCTAAGACTTTCATGAAGTTGCATGTAAGAATTAAATCAAAGTAACTAAGCATGTGAAATATTTTCTAGACTGTATTTTGTGCTCTGTGAATGCAGCATTTTCCCTTCAGACAACTTATTTGAGCTTTACTGTGTGCAACTGTGGTAAAATTTCAAGTGTGTCCACTTTATTCTCCGGTTATAATTGCCTTGATCACACCTACTATCTATAAAATATACCCAAAGTATATTCTCCTGTCCGCATTTCAATGTTATTTTAAAGATGTTTTAGAAAAATAGAATAAAGTTAAGGAAAGCAGATAATAAATTAATACCTTATGTCTTTCATAAATGATAGGAAAGTTTGCAAAGGTTTATTTTTAAGTTCATTACTTTCATGAAAATTTTATTAATGTTGTATATATAGGATATCTTTTTATGTTTTTTATTGAAATGCATGTATGTTTTTACTTTAAGAGAAATCTCTTCATATGCATTTTTTTAAATTGAAATTCACTTTGGAAAATCATTTTTCCAAGAGAAGGAAATGAAATTTTATTTCAGGGAGAGTGATCCATATATAAAGTAATGTTTTTAATTCAGTGATATTTGTTATCTATTATATAGTAAAAATAAGTATCACTTATCCTATTATAAATAATTAACATGATCTTAATGCTTTTGTGGTAATATTCTATTGCATTTTAACTAAATAGAGAATGCATACAAGGATTTGAAAGCTTCATGCAAGTTTTACATGTAGAAAATGAAATTTCAGGAAAATGCAGCTATATAAATTCTTTTTCTAAATCACATTTATTGATTATGTAGCAATAATTTCATTATAATAAATCATATATGTCTTCATGCATAGATGCATAAAGATATTAGTCAGTGATAACAGGATCAAAGATGTATTCTGGGGTCTAGGGATTTAGCTCAGCGGCACAGTGACTGCCTGGCAAGTGCAAGGTCCTGAGTTTGATTCCTAGTACAAAAAAAAAAAAAAAAAAAAAAAAAAAGCATATGTGCTCTGATGGTATAAATAACTTCATTCATTCTAGTTAAGGAGACTATATCATGGAATTTTGCTATATGCTATTAGTCTTTTTCTTTTCCTTTTTTCTTTTTGTTTGTTTGTCTGTTTACTTATTTGAGCAGTTAAGTCTTATCTTTCCATCTCCACACCATTAATGTGGCACGTGTACCAGATGTGGCCATGGTACTCTCATTCAACTTCCATTCAATCAACATTTTCTAAGCACTTGTTACAAACCAGTACTGGACGTGATCTTGGGGACATAAATATAAAATAACAATGGTGTCTACATGAACTTGGCATTGTAGCTTTCAAGACAAAAATGTAAATATATCACTTCAGTGGTGTTCTCTAACTTTGTAAATTGGATTAAACACACAGTTGTATCTAGAGATTGGATTAAGCACACAGTTGTATCTAAAGGGCCCTAATGTAGAATTAGGAGGCAATGATCAGGGAATGTTTGTTAGAGAAGCGAATTTCTCCGTTAGTACTAAAGAATTAGTAGGCATGAGCTTAGCAGATGAAGTGTAATCAATATTCTGTAGGTTTGTTCAACCAAATGTGTGTCCTTCTGCAACTGTGCTCCAGGAGGGTGCCTGTACAGTGTTCCTCTGCTTTGCTCAGCAGCAGTAAAAAGGGTACGTAAGATCAAGCAATTTTTTAAGGAAACTTAGGAGTGCATTCAATGCTGGTCTTTCTAGATCTGAGCTGCTCTGTTCAAAGATTCTAATCTTGCAAGCTGAAGACCAGTGGATTTGATTTTAGAATCTACCTAATGATGAGCAATTAATAACTGATCTTCATTAATTCTTTTTTAATTTAGACATTTTAGTGTGTTCTGAGAACATTTAATAATGAAAAATACTGGAAGGCTTGGACTTTATGTAATCCCACATACCCCAGTATAAGTGACTCGTAGTATAATAAAATTGGTCTTTAAATTATGAAACTGTCCTGTAATATCATGAAATTATCTAAGTACACTGGATTATTGTCTAAAATAATGCCATGTACAATTTCCTCTTTCTGAAACTAATTTTGAAGAAACATGTGGTTGTGTCTATTTGATGACAATAGAAATGTTAATTTCTTAAAACAATGTGAAATCAAATTTAGTGTGTAGACTCGTTGTAGGATGCAATAGAGAAAATTGGTATTGGAAATATCTTTTTGAATCCACAGTGTGTTGTAGACTTAATCTACTGTAATATATGTATTTGTAAGGGTTTAACTTGTCATTGTTGTCTATACTAAGATGTAATTTGTTGAAAACTTTATTATGCATGGGAAACTATCTGTAAACATTGTAAAGTGATAAGTAAAAGGTATTATTAGCTAATATTAATATAAAAAGAAATTATTCAATAAAATTCACTGATTTAAAGAAAAACAATCTTATAGTTGAACTAGTAAATGTAAGTAAAACTATTGATCCTGGTTTTTTATTTTAAAAAATCTAACATTGTTAATATAAACTGATCAATAGTTATTCACTGTTGTGTAAATGTATATTTGTAGAATTCTGAATGTATTAGGCATGTAAAAATAATAAGAGTACAGAACCTAAAATCTCTTAAGAAGATATTTTCTATAAAATTATATTAAATACTACCTACAAATTCATAGCACAAGGTGAGTATGGTAATGTACACATCACTCTGGAGGCTGAGGCAGGAAGACTGTTTCAAGTTAGAGGCATCAAGCTTGTATATTAAAAAAAAAAAAAAGCAGTTTTAAGCACCTCTGGCATTTTCTCTAATTACAGCACATATTGCATGTCTGCCCAATCGCACATATTGCATGTCTGCCCAATCACCTCAACCTATGCAATACCCAGCCACAAATGTAAGACATGCTCACGCATTTTAATAGTTCTACTGGAAAGTAATGACTGTAATAAATAAAAGTCTTTATAGTGGAACTGCAATATTAAAAATGTTAAATCAATAATGTTCAAAATCATATAAATTATAATGTAGATAAGAAATTTATTAAATCTCATGTGTTTAACTCTGTTACTGTCACAGGAAATCTGGGGATCTTCATTATTTAAAATATATTTCAGCTTGTAAATATGAGCCCACTTTCATTACATTATATTCATTTATTATGCTTATTGAAATTCAAATTTTAATTGTGTTTATTTACTCTCTATATGATCTTTACTCATTTTAAAAGTCATCAAAATTATATGCAAGAAACAACTGGTTTGCTTATATATTATAGTGTGGAATATTACTTTTAAAATCTTAAGGTTTTCTCAGAATTGATGTTGAGACAAATACCTAAAAATTACATTTCAGAGGTTCTAAAAGGATAAAATCATTCTCTATCAAATTTAGAACTAAAATTATATTGGCAGAAAAAAAGATGATTTCAAATAGATTTTGTTTAAAGTGAATAATCAAGAACAATTATAGCTTTTTTTGCATGGAGTTATTGAGTTTCTAAACCTCACTATCTTACCAAATTTGATAAAATAAAAGCTTCATTTATTAGACAGAATCATCACATTAAGGCACTCTCTTTTCAAATTCCTTTGTGTTATAACCAACCTTTTATAAAGTAAATATTCATTCTCCATTACATTTTAAGTTGTAGCTTTCTTAAAAAAGAAAATGCCCATAATGGAAAATTACAAACATGAAATGCATCTAGTGAAAGATGGATGCTATCTCTCAGTCATGTTAAACTAGCCAAGCTCTTTCAAAGTATCTTCTGCAAACAGTACAAGTTCTGACTAATGCAGTTCATGTCTATTATCCTTTTCAATGTATTTTATAGGAATCCTTGAAATATGAAACCTTTAGTGTTTAGAAAAGCTACATAACTTATAAAGTAAAAATAACTCTAGCATAGACTTAGAAAATGGCTTCTTTGTTGCTTTATTTTGTCATATTAAAGCTTTACTTGGAATTTCTATTTTGCTTTTGTTAAATGTGACTCATGGCCCCTTCACCACCTTTTTGCATGTGGTTTGTTTTGTGTGTGGGATTATATTCATTTTTTATTTTTTTATTCTTTTTTGTTTCATTTTAGCAAAATATGAGAACATTGACAAATGATAGTTTATTTGTAGATACCACCTTTTAAAATCCTGCATGCCACACAAATACGTGTATCATCCTACGTAGTTTACCTCCTTGCTGTTCGATAAGAACGTTGCCCTTGTTCCTTGTAAACATTTTTCAATGGTACAAGTAAATCATTATAGTAGAATAGGGATAATAGTTTATAAATAAAACATAAATCACAGATCAATTTCCCTTTTCAATTGTGTATCAGGTGAAAACTACAATTTCACAGGTAACTGTTTCCAGTATGAAAGGTTGCTTAGCATATCTTTATCACTGAATAAATTGCAAATTGTTTGAAACGTATCAATGATAGAAGTTAATGTATTTTTCCTCATAGTTATACTATAGCTTTTTACTGAACATTTCACAGAAAGAATGAGGCGCAGCGTAATGTGAAATATGTGACAGATGATCAAAACACTGGGCTCAATTCTAAGACCAAGAGTAGCCTCACACTATGTCTTGCTAGGTTTGTCACCTGAGCTAAGGAAAATTAAGTGTAAAATGCTAGTGACAACATATGACTTTCTTACTACACAGAGATGATATGGATATAAAAATAGGATATTCTCTGGAACCAGTATTTTTTGGTCAGGAATATTGGAAAAGAGACACTAGATTTTATGTTCAACCTTTTTTTCCAAACTCATATTCTATGGCCCACATACATTTTGTAAAGTTATAGACAAAGAAAAAGGTTTTCTTTTTTTTTATTTTTTATTTTAAAGAGGTGTAAAACTAAATGTAACAAAACAGAACAAAGCATGTCAAAAGAAAATAATGTAAGTGACACAAATTTCAAAGCAAGACACCAGGAGATCTACAGTGGCTACCATAATGTTTCTTGTTTTCTTCTAAATAGTTGTCCATATCTTCACACACAATGAATTTGTACAAAACAAAATAGTATAAAATTGATCAAAACAGAGTAATGGAGGCATTGAGGCCTTCAAAACCAGACAATAAATAAATCAAAACTGGCTGCCATAATGTCTCTTGTTCTCTTCAGAATAGCTGTCCATACCTTCATATATGTTGAAGTTAAACAGTACAAAACTGACTAAAACCACTCTGAAAAAAAAAAAAAAAAAAAAAAGCATTATTGGATTTCACAGCATGACAATACGGAATCAGCAATGGATACCATAATGTCTCTTTTTCTTCAAAGTAGCTGTTCATTTCATCAGGCCTAATATAATCAGTTCTAATAAACTGTTTAAGAGAAATTCTATGCATATAAAAATCTCTATACATATACCTATCCTTTCTGTATTAGAGGGAAAAACAAAACAAAATAAAACAGATTACTGGAAAAACAAGAGACAAAAAAGCCAAATAAATAACAATAGCAAAACATTACCAAAACAGTAATGATATAGGCCTTCAAAACAAGGTAGTAGAAACAGAGCTAAGGTTGTTATTTTACATACTGATCTTCAAGAGTTCCTTAGATCACCAGACACAAACACGCAGAATTGTTCCAATCCTATGAATGTTAATTGTTTTGTTCCAAGAACCTATAGAATTTGTAGCACAATCATTTTAGCTATCCTAAGTGTGTTTATAAACATTTAGATGTTTTTCTTTTCCCTTCCTTTTTTTTCTTCCTCTTCTCTGAAGTATTATTTTTCCTTTTTTGAGCAGATTCTTATCCCTTCACTATATTTATTGAGGATTTTGTATCTCATGTAGTCCTACCATTTCTTACACTAGGGAGACAATATGGTATTTACACCTGTGAGTTTGACTTATTTCACTTCTGAGTATGGTCTCAAGTTGCATCCATTTACCTATAAATATCTCAATGTGATCATTCTTTATAGCTGAGTAGTACTCCATTGTATAACAATACCACATCTTTTTAATCCATTCCTCAGTTGATGGGCATTTAGGTTGTTTCCAAGATGTGGCTATTCCAAATTGTGCTGCTATAAACGTAAGTGCACATATATCACTGTGAAATGTTGTTTTCAGTTCTTCTGGGAATATGCCTAGAAGTGGAATAGCTGGGTCAAATGGGACTTCCAAGCCACCTTTTTGGGGAACCTCCACACTGACCTCTACAGTGGCTGTACCAGTCTGCACTCCCACCGACAGTGCAAAAGAGTTCCATTTTCGCCCACAGCCTCTCCAGCATTTGTTAGTGGTAGCTTTCTTTATCCTGGCCATTTTTTCCTGGAGTAAGATGGAATCTCAATGTGGCTTTAACTTGCATTTCTCTAATGACCAATGATGGTGAATATCTTTTCACATATTCATTTGCCATTTGTATTTCTTTATCTGAGAACTGTGTAATCATCTCAGATGCTTATTTTTGGATTGAGTCTTTGAATTTTGGGGGTCTGATTTTTTTCAAATTTTTTGTAAGTCCTTTGTCTGAGGGACAGTTGACTAAGATGTTTTCAAAATTCATGGGTTTTCTTTTTACTCTGTTGGAGATTTCTTTCAACATGCAAAAACTTTTTAATTAAATGTGATTCAAGTTATTGATTCTGGGAAGTAATTCCCATGCGGTTTGATTTTTGTTCATTAATTCTCTATCTACCCCTATGTCTTCAAGATTTCTACCTACTTTATCTTTTAGCAGATATAGTGTTTCTGTTTTAATATTTAGATCTTTGATCCATTTAGATTTTAGTTTAGTACATGGGGATAGGCATGGGTCTAGTGTTACTTTTCGGCATGTGGAAAGCCAGTTTTTTCAGCACCTTTTATTAAGAGATTGTCGTTCCTGTAGTGAACATGTTTGGCCCCTTTATCAAAGATAATGTGGCTGAGTGTGTTTGTAGTATTCTAATCTATTCCATTGATCTTCAGGTCTGTTTTTATTCCAGTGATTTTATTATAGTAGCTTTGTAGCATAGCTTCAAATCAGGATTGTGATGCTTATTGCCTTGCCTTTGATCCTTAGGATTGCCTTTGCTATTCTAGGTATTTTCTGGTTCCAGATGAATTTCAGGAGTGATTTTTCTAGATCTGTGAGGTATGCTAGTGGTATTTTGATTGGGATTGCATTAAATCTATATACCAATTTTGGAGAATGGCCATTTTCACAATATTTGTTCCATGAACAAGGAATGTCTTTCCATTTTCTAAGATTATCTTCAATTTTTTTAGGGTATTATAATTCTCTTTTTTTAAAATTTTATTTAAAAGGAAAAAGAGAAAAAATAAACAAAGCAAAGTGGTGTAAAGGTACAAGTAATACAGACTACAAAAAAAAAAAACAGTAAGAAATCACCAGTTAATAGATTACACATTATCATCTTAGAGATAGTTGCTCAAGTCACAGTATCGAAGCATACAAAGTGGACATCCAAACAGTGAAACTGCTAACAGTTGTGTTCAATGATCCAACCAAAAACATTAATGTGGTCATCTATTTAACACCCCTAAACACACTTGCAGTTGTATCCTTTAGAGCACTTTTTTTCCCTTTCTTTTTTACAACAAAATTTACACATTTTGGGTTTTATTAACTCCTTAGTTCTTATTACGTTTTTTTTTTTTTTTTTTCGGAAGAGAATAAAGTCAAATTTGGTAAAACAAAGCTGTCAGTCAAAACCAATGATAGACATAGCACATGATGTAAAAGCAGAGTACAAGGTTATCAACAATGGTTACCATAATGCCTCTTGCTTCCTTAAAAAGAATTGTCTATCTCATTAGGTATTATAAAGTTGAACTAAACAGTAGAGAATAAGACCAATAAAACCTAAACCTTGTAAACATTACAGGACTTCCAAAGGAGATAATAGTCAAACCAGAATGGGCATCTTAGTGAATCTTATTGCCTTCTAAGTAATGGCCTATAGGGTATTATAATTTTCCTTGAATAGATCTTTGACTTCTTTTGTGAGATTGATTGCTAAGTATTTCATTTTTTGGATGCTATTGTGAAGGGTGAGGCTTCTCATATATCTCTTTCAGTGAGTTTGTTCTTAGTCTATAGGAATGCTATTGATTTTTGAGTGTTGACGTTGTATCCAGCTACATTACTGAGTTTATTATACCTAGGAGTCTTTCAATGGAGTTTTGGGCATTTTTCTATGTAGAGTATCAGGTCATCTGCAAATAATGATGATTTAACTTCTTCTTTTATTTCTCTTTCTTTTCTAATTCCTCTGGCTAGTATTTCCAGCACTATAGAATAGTAATGGTGATAATGGACATCCTTGTCTTGTTCCTGATTTTAGAGTAAAGGCTTTCAGTTTTTGACTGTTTAATATGATTCTGGACATTGGTTTGTCATAGATGGCTTTTATCATTTTGAGGTAAAGACCCTATATTCCAATTTTCTGTAAGGTTCTTACCATGAATAAGTGTTGGACCTTATCAAAAGTGTTTTCTGCATCTATAGAAATGATCATGTAATTCTTATTTTTGGCTCTGTTGTTATGGTGGATTACATTTGTTGATATGGATATGTTCATCCCTGCATTCCTGGGATGAATCACACTTGGTCATGGTGCATAATCTTCTTAATGAGTTGCTGAATTCTGTTTGCCAATATTTTATTGAGAACTTTTGCATCTATCTTGATCAGGGACATTGGCCTGTAGTTCTCTTTTTTGGCTGGGTCTTTCTCTGGTTTTGGTATTAGGGTAATACTTGCTTCCAGGAATGAGTTAGGGAGAATTGCTTCCCTTTCAATGTCACTCAAGAGTTGAGTATTGTCGGCATTAAGTCTTCTTTGAATTTCTTGTAGAATTCCAGTGAATCCCTCTCGACCTGGTTGTTGATAAGATTTTAAATTATATTTTCAATTTCATTAATTGAAATTGGGTTATTCAGCAGTTTTACATCTTCTTGACCCAGCTTGGTATTTCATATGTTTCTATGAATCTGTCCATTTCTTCTGTGGTTATCAAGCCTATGAGAGTAGACGTTTTTGAAATAGGTATTGATGATATTCTGTATTTCCACTGAGTCTGTAGTGATTTCACCTTTTTCATTCCTTATTGCATGAATTTGAATTTTTTTTCTTTTCTTTTTAAAATAAGGTTGGCTAGGGGCTTGTCAACATTTTTTATTATTTCAAAGAACCAACTCTTTGATTCATTAATTCTTTGTATTGTTTTGTTAGTCTCTATTGCATTGATTTCTGCTTTGATCTTTTATAATTTCCTCTCTTCTTTTGGCTTTGGCTTGAATGGCCTTCTTCTTCTAGAGGTTTGAGATGTAGCATCAGGTTGTTTGTGTTCATTCTGTTTTCCTAATGTAAGATTTCACCACAATATATTTTCCTCTGAGGACTGCTTTCATTGCATCCCACAGGTTGCAGTAAGTTGTATTTGTTCTTTCCTTTGCTTGTACATATTGTTTAATTTCCTCTGTGACTCACTGGTTGTTCGGGAGTGTATTATTCAATTTCCATGTGTTTGTGGGGTTTCTGCAGTTTCTTTTGTGATTAGTTTCTAGTTTCTTGGTGCTATGATCCAATAACATGCATGGGATAATTTCAATTCTTTTGCCTTTACTTAAGCATGTTCTGTATGGTCTATCTTAGAGAATGTCCCATGTGCTGCTGAGGAGAATGTATATACTGATGTTGCTGGGTGGAGCACTCTGTACTCATCCACCAAGTCCATTTGTTCACAGGTGTGATTCAGTTCTGTTATTTCTTTGCTGATTTTCTATCTAGTTGGTATCTCTCTTTGTGTCAATGGAGTGTTAAGGTCTCCCATTATAATTGTATTATTGCTTATTTGATTTTTCATTTCTGTTACTATTTGTTTTGTATAGCTCGGCGCTTCCAAATTTGCTGCATATAAATTTGTTTGTTATCTCTTCCTCTTGATGTTATCCCCTAATGAGTGTATAGTGACCTTCTTTGTCTCTTTTGATCATTCTTAGTTTGCAGTTTGCATTGTCTACAAATAAAATAGCTACCCCTGCTTTTTTGGGGAGTTCCTGTTGCATGAAGTATTGTTTTCCATCCTTTGACTTTCAGTCCATGACCTTCCTTTTCAGTTAGGTGGGTTTCTTTTATACAGCATATGTTTGGATGTTTTTCCTTTATCCATTCTGCCAATCTGTTTCTTTTAATTGGTGAGTTGAGGCTATTTTCATTAATGGTTATAACTGATATATGTATTGGTTTATTTTTGACATGTTTTCTTTCTGCTGTTTACTCTTTACCTTTCCTGTTTAATTATTTGCCTTTCTTAGAGGTTTCTTTCCTATGTCTCTCTAGAATGTCTTTCAGTATTCTGTGCGGGGTTGGTTTGGTGGTCATGAGGTTCTTCAGCTGTTCTTTTTCATGGAAGTATCTTATTTCTCCATCAATTTTGAAAGATAGTTTTTCAGGGTACATCAATCTGGATTGGAAGTTATTTTCCTTTCGGATCTGAAATACTTCACTCCTTGCGCTTCTTGACTTTATTGTTTGTGCTGAGAAGTCTGCTGTGATTCTGATAGGTTTTCCTTTTCAGGGATTTGTCTTTTCTCTGACAGCTTTTAATACTCTGTTCTTATGTTGGATTTCTGGGATGGTGATTATTATATGTCTGGGTGTAGTTTTATTTTGGTTATGGCTATTTGGAGTTCTATATGCTTCACTGATTCTGATGTCAGTTTCCAATCTCATGTTTGGGAAATTTTCAGCTATTACTTCTCTAAATATCCTCTTGACATCCTTTATGTTGTCCCCTTCTTTTTCATTTATCTGTATCAATATTATGTTGGTTTTTTTTTTTTTTTGCATCATCTTGCAGCTGTTGAATTGTTATTTCCTGATTCCTTTTAAAAGATCTCTCCTTTCCTATTCACTAGCTGCAGTCTTGTCTTAGAGGTCCGAAAGTCTATCTTCACTTTCATTGACGCGATTTTACCAACTTTCAAGGGAATTTTTGATTTACTATATATCCCTTTGAATCTGTATCTTGCAATTTGTTTGTTTCTTATATTATTCATTCAAGGTATTTTTGCATTGTCCTTCTATTTTTTTTTTTTATTGGTACCGGGGATCGAACTCACGACCGCCTGCTTGCAAGGTGCTTATGCCACTGAGCTAAATCCCCAGCCCATGTCCTTCTAATTTTTAACTATGTGTTCTTTAGATGTGCTCAGCATTTCTTTCATTACATTTATCAGTTCTTCTTTTACCTGGGAGATTATTTCTGATCTGAGTTATTTTGTAACTTCCTGGAGTTGTTTCTTTACTTCAGTTACTATCATTTCAGGAGTTTCAGCTTTATGGCTCATGTTTTCTTCTATGTCCATGTCTCCTAGGCTTGCTTGAGATAGGCTGGAGGTTTTAGATTACATTTTGCTCTTATGTTTTATCATTTTCCTCTATCCCCTCAAGGAAGCCGAAGGCAAGGTCTCAGTTGTTTCTTGGGTTGAGAATATCTATCCCTACTGCAGGAAATTTCCCCAGTTGAGTGGAGGTTCTCAGATAGGCCTTACCAAGTGGCTCCCAGCCACTTGCAGTTGCCAGGTAGGGCTTACTAGTTTCAGAGTCAAGTATCAAACCTTCCCTGTGAGAAGGAAATTGCTGCACATACTTTTGGCTTAAAAGGCAGAACACAGGCAGCTGGGGGCTGCTTGGGAGTCCCTGGCTGGGTCCCAGATAGGCCTGCAGACACCTTTCGGTTTATCCTGTGGTGATGTAGGATGCTAGGCAGGGTCTTACCAGGATGGGAGATGCGCCTTCCCCATAGGCTGCAAATCACTGGGTGCACTTGTGGATCATGAAGTATAACACAGGCAGCTGCTGTCAGCTCGGGGGTCACTGGGCAGGGCCCAGATAGGCCCGAAGAGATCTTCTGGTGTGTCTTCCAGTGATGTGGGATGCTGAGTAAGGCTGAAAAAGGTTTTCTTAACTTTGAGAAATTGTTTGCTAACTGTAAAAATAGATGTATCCAATAACATAATAAAAGGTTTGGAGAGAAAGGTAATAAAGCTATAAATGTGTTTGAAAATCAAAGTATGTAATATGTCAATATAAGGTATCATTTCTTTTTATTATTAACATTGATATTTAAACAAGGACAAACATGTTTCTGATTGGTTTAGGATGCATGGCAAAGTATTATCTTTAATTTTCTTCCATATAAATATGTAATTTCTGGGAGGAAAATAAAAATGCTTTGTGCATACATACATCTATACTAGCAAAAATAAAGGGGAAAAAGGAATAGGAAGCAGAGACGAGGAGATATAAAAAATAGAAATTTGTATTATATGTTTACATACCTTAAGTCATCAAACAAAATATTTTCAAAATATATTGGTAAACATGGAAGTAGTTGAAGCAGCACAGTTTGATCTAAGCAAACATCAACCAAATTCCAAACCACTGTTAAATCTTATCAGGGTTTTGTTGCTTTTGAAATACATATCCTTTTTGAATGCTTAATTAAGTGATGATATCATACTTCAAGATCATTTGATATAGTAGTGATTTTCATATAATTTGATTGAATTAGAATTTTCTGTCCTGTGTGAGAGCCAATGGAAAAATCACAGTTTTATTATATATATTTTTTTTTGGTTGAAAAGGAGCAAAGGATGTATAATTAATTCAGAAAATTTACATTCTAAATTCAAAATCAATAGATATTAAAGAGTATTACAAGTCTTCTAACTGAATTGTATAAAACTGTATGATAATCTGTTTAGATTTTTCTATCTCTCATAACTTAATCATTTCTGAATAAAAACTTTAAAAGTATTGAATCAAATACCAAATACACTTTGACAAAGAAATGGTCACACAGTTATTTTCATTGTTAGGATAACAATAATTTTATGAAATAAAGCTTTATTCACAAAGTTTTTCTGCAGGTATTCTGTAAACACATTTTCAAAATTTCAAATATTTAATATGGTCTTACATGTGAATATTTTTGGAACTAAAGTATCATTTTTTCCCACATGTACTATGTTTTATAATTTTAGAGAGTAAATCTCCTTAACAATAATGGATACATACTTTTATTGCTCTAAAACTTTTAAATAGAGGAGAATGAACAACATTGTGGGCAAAAATATGTCAGTGTTCCAATACAGATAAATTATTCCAGTGATTTTATTGTTTTTCAACTTTTTAGTTTCTTTGTACAAAAGATAGTTGAATGCCTTATGTTAACATAGAATGAATTTGCTTATATTAGAATGAAAGCTTCTTAAAATTTTCCATAAAATTTTAATTTCTCATAAATTTTTAATTTATTTAAAATTACTTTCTTAAGAATTGCTAGAAGATGATGCATTGAATTAACTATTCTTAATATTTTATGTGCTGTTGTATTTGTTTTAATTCCTGTCCCTTAGGGACTTGGAATTTAAAATTTAGTGTAAAATGGGTACAGTGACACATACCAGTAATTCGAGCTACTTGACAGGCTGAGGCATGAAGGTTCAAAACTGAAGACTAACTCAGCAATTTTGCAATATCCTGTCAAAGGATGAAGAGAAAGAGAGAGGGAAAATGTCTGGGATAGAACTCATTTTTAAAGCCCTGGATTCAATCCCAACTATTAAGGAAAAAGCACAGTATTAATACAGTAAACAAAATTTTAATTAGTCTTACAAAATTAATTTTATGGAAGTAATACTCTATATAACATAGTACTACAAGAAATAATAACATGAACTTAGTCTGCAGATAATTTGTGTTTTAATTCTATGATTTGAACACCATAATGATTTCTCATTAGAAAAATGAGAGTAATGAAAAATATGTAAGATCAGTGATATGATATATAGAAAGTTCTCAGTTGTTAAAGAATTGTAGCTAAAGATGTGTTATTATAATGCACATAATTTTATATAAATCTCTCCTGTCTCCATCTAGTGTGTGATTAAATATATGTAAAAGAGAAAGGAACATCAAAGGAATTTAAGTTTTAAATGTTTAGTCTTTTACCCTAAATTTCCTCTCTAGGTATGCTTCTTATGCTTAGAAATTTTTCAACAAATACCCTCATCATGATATTTGTCTTACTTCTTATTTCTTTTCTTTTAATGACCAACCACATACAACTTTCTGAGCAAACCATGTCACATGAATGTAAATTTCTGCCAGTGTCTTAGAAAAAAACAGCCCATTTAAAGACAGAATCCTTATTATAAAAGAACAAGACCATGTTCAGATTATTCTAATAATTTGACTGAATAAATTATTTTTGATAATGTGAAATATTCAAACATTTTTAAATGTTTGAATTTAAGTATATCAAAATCTAAAAACATACATCAGATTTTTTTCTTTTGTTCATATTTATTTTCCTGGTTTTCAGCAACAACACTGAGTTTCTGCAACATGGCAGAAACAGTCTCTAGATTCTAGAGTTTTAGAAACTTTAGGCTCATGAATCACAACTTCTAATGGGACTGAGAGATGCAGCATTGCAAGCTGAGCTCCAAGAAGTAAACATTTTTCAAAGCTTGTACAGGATATACTCTTTCATATCGCAATGCATTCTATTATCCTTTCGTAATAGAATTCTTAAAATAAGCAAAATTATAAGACATGCAACTTTTGTTTTCCAAATTGCTATCTTAATGTTCTTATCTTCTTTTTATGGACTGTGTAAACTTATGATCTGAAAGTTTCTCAAATAGCATTGTTAACATTTTGGTACTATCTCAGTCATGTATCTTGTTGGCTAAGGTAAGCACTGTCTTCTACAGTAGCAAACCTATCTCTGTCCAACACGAAAGGGTCAAACAAGCTTTAAGCAACTTCTGTTTTGATAAGGAAATTGAGAATGTGAGAGGAGATATTCTCCAACACAAAGACTTTTAACTGAGAGAAAAAACATCCTAAGAACATGGATTTTTTTAAAAAAGACTCAAAAGTTCAAAAGTGCTATTCTTTTTACAGATTGTTTTGATGGAGCCATTCCTTTTTCAGTCAAGAAACAAACTTGGTTGTTCCTTTGGAAATGCTGTCTTGCTTAAAACATGTTCTCACCATAAGGATAATGTCATGTACTATCCACATTTATAAATTTATTATTTACTCTAAAAAGTATATCATTGACTTGTCTAGTTAGCAAGTATTTAAATAATTTCTTGGTTATACAAAAAATGAAAGTAAGCACATATGCTCACACTGTTAGGATCTTGTCATTTGTAGTTCTCTTCTTGCTTCAATCTTCAGATGTGCATACTGTCCACATGACTTTATTGTTTGCTTTTCTTTTATTAATTGTTTTGAAGTGGCCCAAGCTAGCCTTAGTTGTGAGGTTCAGTTAATTTTCCCACGTTAGTCTGCTAAGTAGCTGGGGTTACCAGCACACTCACTATGCCCAAATGATTTAATTGTTTATTATCTTCCTATTATAATAAAGCAAAAACTTTCAGAAATTTGAACAAAAAATTTCCCTTCTTCAAAACTTTAATAAGTCAAAATAGGCTAATATAAAGGTCTTTCCATATGAACTCTTCTTGAAGTCAAATTTCCTTTAAAATAATACTTATTTAAAATAATACTTTTTATTATTAAAAGATATTCAAAGTAATGAAGATGGAAATAGTGGCCAAATACTACGTTGAAATAGTTACTCTGGTTTTAGGTAGTTTCCAAATTTCTTATATAAGGAACATAAAGCATTAACATTCACATCACTGATAATATATAATGCACTATGCTAAGTCTTTTCTGTACAATACTTAGCAGTTATAACAATGCCATGAAAACCACATAAAAGGCAAAATATCCTTAAAAATCAAAATTTACTAAGATTACACAGTTGGTAGCCAAAAATCAGTTTCCTAAATCTAAGTATTTGAATACTAGCTGAACAAGAATACACATTTTAAATCGATATGTTCATATTTACATGACTATATTTGTTGTTTACTTATGAAAAACATAGTGTTTTAGAATTTACCATCAAGATCTATTTATAGAAGGTCAGATGACTTGATCTATGCCTCCACATTTAGCAGACATAAAACTGGACAAAAATATATGAAATCTTTCCAGGCACCCGATAAATGGTACAGTTAACAAGATACTGGTTTCCAAGAGTAGGGAAGTAACTGAGAGGAGCCCTGTGTATCACCCTGATTTTCTTCCTGGTCTTTCACCCAGGTTTTCTTTGTAGTGACACTTGCCCAGCCACTTAGGTGAGTGTGGAGTGCTGATCACTGGAGTGGTGGTTTCACAGGACTGAGTAGGAAGTTACTGAGCTTGGGGCTGATGAAGTGGCTGAAATTTGTGGCACAGTATACCAAGAGAAGGGAGTTGATGGTGTTGACAGAAGTGAAAGGATCTTGGATAAAAACTGGACAACTCTGGCACAGGGCAAGAGTGTCCAAGACATGAGTGAATGTTTATTGTGTGTCTGAGAAGTGGACAGAGAAATAAAGGTGATACTGAGCTGGAATACATCAGAGTTCCACCCTAGCCAAAGAGGAAATATGTCTGAATTTCTTTGGCATTCAGGAAAGACATTGGAAAAGTCAAACATTAGGAATAATGACTATGTCTGACCTGAAAGCCACTCTAAAGCATGAGATAAAGATGTAAATAGACTCAGCTAAAGAACACATAAAACCATACATATAAAGGGGAAAGTAGACCTGCCAATCCAGTAATTTAACTCCTAAAAGAGCAAAACTCAACATACCTTAGAGAAGACAACATAAATGAGCCATAATGTTTATAATAAAAAATTATAAGGAAAGCATACATAAACAATAAATATATAAATATGTAAAACTGTGTTTGCTATTTTCAAAGGTACAAATGATTGCTTTAAGCAAAATTACTTGCAAGGCAGAATAAATTTTATAATATACAAAAAGTAAAGCATGATAAATAGCACAAAGGATGAGAGTAGTTTCTACATGTTCATAAGAAGTGTTATAATATTAATTTTAAGTAGACTATAATAAGATAGAGATGTATTTCTTTAATTCAGAGTGATAATTAAAATTTAAAAGTAACTACAAAGAACTTTACTAGAAAAGGAAATAGATGATATTGAATACTAAAATGTATTTATCTAAAAATGGAAAAAGGCAGTAAAAAACTAAAATATATTTATCTAAAAATGGAAAAAGGCAGTAAAAAAGAATAGAAAATATCAAGATAATAAATTCATAATAATATTAAGAAGTATAAATAGACTGATATTGGCTATCTGGATAATCAAACAAAACTTTTATGTTCACTCTAAGACTAACATATTAAAGACCATGTATGTCAGAAGTTATAGGATATGATGTGTGTAAAAATTAAACACAGATAAACTAATGATAAATATGTGCATTCAATAGTAAAACATAAGAATTGTAAATATATATTTAATACAGGTTTTCAAAACATGAACAACTGTAAAACAAGTATATTATCATAGTTAGATATTGTAACACATTTCTTTTGGGGGGTATTTTTTATTTCAAGAAAAAAACAGAAAAAGAGTAGAAATAATACATAATTTCAAAAAAAAATAAACAGTAAGAAATCACTAGCTGATAATTACATATTGTCCTCTTACAAATAGTTGTTCAAGTTACAAAAGTGAAGCATACAAAGTGGACATTCAAACAGCGAGATTGCAAACAGTACTGTTCAACTGTCCAACAAAAGCTTAGTAATATGTGTAACACATTTCTTTTAATAATTGATAGAAAAAGGAGACAAAAATCAGTAGTACAGAAAACTTGAACAATACTTCAAATATTATTGTTAATTAAAATTTATAGTATATTACACCCACCATCAAGCACATATTCTTAAATGCAAATTAAATGTAAAATATGCCATATATTGTGTCAACTTTCTGTATTCTGATTACAAAATGATTAAATTAAAAATCAATTCAAAATCAAAAAACAATCCAAAATATTTAGAAATCCAATAGTTCTTAACATTTGAGAAAAAGAAAAATCAAAAGAGAACTGAGAAAAGAATTCAAACTGAATAATGATGAAAATCTAACACATGATATTGTAGGGCTATAGAGCCTAAATACATCTGAAAGAGAAAATCGAAAGTGTAAAGCCAATAGCTTTTAAATCATTGATATGTTTCTATGTTTAAAAATGAAAAGAAATGCAGGTTGAAATTTTCTGGGTAATATTGTTACAGGAAAACAGAAAAACACATCTTTCTAATACTAGAAATGAAAGACACGATCAAACTTTTATGAAGATATGGCGGAAATAGACATGAAGCATAACACAAGACATTTACAAAGTTATGTCAACGTATTTGATATCTTACAAATAAAGGAAAAAGTTCTCCCAAAATGTTCCATGCTAGACACAAAACACGACGAACTAGTGCATGTGAATAGTCTATACATATTAAAGAAGTTGAATCTGTAGGCAGAATTTTTCCCAGAACGATCTCTAACATGATTTCACATGATGAATTCTATAACAAAATAATGCCAGATGTAACAAACTCAAGAAAAAGGAAACTCTTTTCAAAGTATGTGTTGTGAACATAGCTGATATCATACCTGGACAAGATATTAAAAGAAAAGAAACAGAGGAACACCATTCATAAACAGAAATATATATTTCTAACAAAATATTTTAAATTAAAACTCTGTGATCCCAAACAACTCCCACAAAGCTTAAAAAAGAAAACAAGGAAATTGACAAGCTGTGTAAAATTTACATGACAATGACTTTGAATAGTCAAAATTATCAAAAAGATAAAAACAATATTAATGGAATTGCAGTATCTGAATGCGGGACAATCCAGGCTACAAAATCAAGACAATTTGTATTAACTTGAAGACAAACGCATACGTGAAATGCATTTTTGTCCAGAAAGAGATCCAAAGGTGTGTGGTTAGTTTTCAATAAATGCACCAAGGCATTTTCATGGAGAAAGGAAAACACTTTCAACCAGTGGTGTGAGAACACTTGGGTAAATTTAAAGAAAAAGGGTGAATTTTGGCTTACTGTTTCATGCAATTATCAAAAATCAGTTTGAAATGAACTATAGTCCTGAACACAAGAGCAAAAATTATAAAACATCTAAACAAAAATGTAGAATTTATTTCACTAGAGGAGGCAAAAATATCTCAGGGATAATAAAAGTCTTTAAGAATTTTTTTAAAAGTTGATAAATTGACATTCATTGACATTACATATTTCTCCCAAGAAAAATGTACAGAAAGGCATGCCACTCGTTGACTAAGAGAAATATGTGCAATATACCTGACAAGATCTCAGTCTAAAATATGTGCAGAACTCATAACACATCACCTTTTTTAAAGTACAAGTAACTAACAAAAAGGGACCAAAAAAAAAAAAAAAATTCTGTTGATGTTCCCAAAAGAAGGGTAAGAAGCACGGGAAGAATATTAAGCATCACCAGCCACGAGGAAAGGAAAATTAAAACACACTGAGATACCACTTTGGACCAACTAGACTGGCTAATTTAAGACTGTCAACACCAAATGTTGGCAAGGATGTGGAGTAATAATCAGAGGTTGGATATAACGTCTGAAAGTTTCTCATACAGCTCAATGCTTATGAGAGGTGACTAAAAAATAGTGTTTAAATTGTTTTTAAAAGGTATTATAGCAAAAGATGCATTGGCATGAATCCTCCTCATTTTGAACACATGGTACTGAGGAAGTTTAACAAAAATATGTTTTTGTATAACAAATGGTTTTAATTGCAAATCCTCACTGTATTTTTGATTCACCCCTGTACTTTGTATATACCCTGTGCTGTAGCAATTCCTATTTGTTATTGCAAAGAAAATAAAAAAGGATCTCACAAAAATATTTAGATAAGAAATCAGCTTTATTTGTAGTAACCTGAATATAAAATAGTGCAAAGAACATATAAACAAACTGTAGTATATTCATACAAAGAAATACTACTCAATGATGAAAGTAATTTAAATATTATACACATAGCAATATGGGTGAATCTCACTGTTACTCACAATTGTATCTCCCAGAAATGTGTGCTGATGCCTATCTTAGTCACTCTATTAGTTACTGGGACAAATAACTGATACCCACAATTGAAGGACACACTGGTTTATTTTGAGTCTCAGTTTGTAGAGGTTTCATTTGAGAGTCAGCTGACTCTAAGGTAGGGTGGCATGGTAGCAAGGCAGAGGGTCCTGACTGAGAAAAGTTGCTCCTGCCATGGCAGACAGGAAGTACAGAGAGTAAAACCAGGTGCAGGGGAAGAAATTATCCTTCAAGGTCACGCCCCATTGACCGGCCTCTTCTGACCAGATCCCACTTCTTAAGAGCAAGCCAGACACAAACCTACATAATCCAGTATTCTTTCAAAAGCCCCATCTCTGAGCACATGAGGCTTTGGGGGACATTTTAATCCGAACCATAATAATGCCCTAACTCAATACATTTGTTAGGTCTTTTAGGAAGTAATTAAATTTAAATGTATTCATATAAGTGATGTCCTAATCTGATAGTATTGGTGCCTTTCTAAGTAAACCTAGAGATAAATCTCTGTCTCTTTCTGAGCACACAGTAACAAGAAAGCCATTTATAGCTTAAAGGGAGAGACCTCACAAGACACTGACCCTGCTGGTACTTTGCTTATGGACTTTCCAGCTTCCCAAACTGTGAAAACATGTGTTGTGTTCTTTAAAGCACTCAGTTTATAGTACTTTGTAATGAGATCTTGACCAATGTCAAACAAAAATTAGACACAAGTGATGGTCCAGTACTATATATTAATTTAATTATAATGAATATAATAACAGACACAATCTATAATATACAAATATGGGTTGTATATTAGGGATTGAGTTTGATACTAGTTTAAGGAAACTTTGAGGTAATAGGATATTTTGTATCTTGATACGTATGCTTATTAAAGTGTGTAGAAATGCAAAGTTAGTATTTGTATTTCATTGCACATTTTACTTCTAAAGTAAAATATTAATTTTCATGTATAATTAATCATGGCTGTATAATGTTATATCATGAGAATATATTCAGCATAAAGATAAAGCTTAACATCTGATATTATTCTTGAAAGGAAATGATAACAATGTTGAAATCTTCAACCATAATAATGGATTCTTCTAACTTTTCTGGAGTTCTAACGTTTCTGCCTCACATATTTTGATAATTTTTTGTTGGGCACATAAATATCAAGATTTATTTTGGCTTCTTGAAGAATTATTCCATTTATCTCTATAAAATGCCTTTTTTTTATCCTGATAACTTCCATTGCTCTGAAATTTGGTCTGTCAGAAATTAATATAGCTGTGTAAATCTTTTGATTAGTGTTAGCACAGTACATCTTTTATTCATTTTCTTTTTATGTTTACATATCTCTACATTTGAAGAAATCCATATAGCAAACATATAGTTGAATCTTTGATCATTCTGACAATGTCTTTCTCTTTTTTTATTTTTTATTTTTGGTGCTGGGGATCAAATCCATGACTGTGTACCTGCAAGGTAGGTGCTTATGCCGCTGAGC
Source organism: Cavia porcellus (assembly GCF_034190915.1). Classification (NCBI taxonomy): domain Eukaryota; kingdom Metazoa; phylum Chordata; class Mammalia; order Rodentia; family Caviidae; genus Cavia; species Cavia porcellus. Next base: position 44,963,274 of record NW_026947493.1, read on the forward strand.
TAAATCCCCAGCCCCAATGTCTACTTTTCAATAGATACAAACACACTGATGTTTAAAGTGATGAATAATGTAACTGCATTAGTATGTACTATATTTGTTTTTTTTTCTAGTAATTGGCCCTATTCTTCATTTTTATCATCGTCTTTTACTCTTTTTCTGCCTTCTGTTTTAAAAGAGCACTTACGGAATTTCATGTCTCTCTTTAGATATCAGTTTTACTTCTTTTTACTTTTCGTAATGACTGCTTTAGCATTTGCAATACACATTTATGGTTGTTCCAAGTCATTTTCAAATTATATTATACTACATCACAGGTAGTGCTAGTGCCTTATAATACACTCTTAATTTTTCCTTCCCATTTGCTGCATCATTTCCATCATTCATTTTATAGGTACCTCTGCATGCTTATGCATGCATGTTTGCACATAAGCATAGGTCCGTTAGGTTAATAAAGACTAAGAAAAATAAGAGTTTTTACTTTCCTTTCATATCTCTTTTCATTTTGTTCAATGTTGTGTAGATCCAAGTTTCTTACCTGTATCATTTTCTATCTCTCTGAAGAACTTCTTCTAACATTTGCTAAAACAAATTCCCTCCACTTTTGTCTTAGAAAGCATTTTTCCTTCTTTTTTAAAGAACAATTTTAAGTGCTACCCCAGGTTTGCATGGGATTTTTTTCATCTCTCAATGCTTTAAATATTTTACTTCATTCTCTTCTTGCATGCCTGTTTTATGAGAAAAAATTCTTATTTTTGCTCCAGGTAATTATACGATGTTTCTTGTCTTGGTTTGTTTTTCCTGAAGTGCAATCATAATGTATGTAGTTGACATTTTTGCCTGCTTGGTATTCTCAGAACTTCCTAGGTCTGTTGTTTACTTTCTTATATTAGCTTGCAGGACATTTTTGACAATTATTGGCTCAAACATGATTTCTCTTTTCTCTTCCTAGTAATTCCATTATGCAAGTTATGTTCTTTTTGCAGTTATTTGACAGTTCTTGGATATTACAATCTATATTCTTTTTCATTTTTTTCTCCTTGCTTTTCTGTTTATGTGAGAGTGTGTGCGTGTGTGTGTGAGAGAGAGAGAAACCTTATTATATATATATATATATATATATATATATATATATAGATAGAGAGAGAAACCTTATTATATAATCTCAAACTTAGAGATTCTTTCTGGAGCATGATCAGTCCACTGCTGAACCCATCAAAAGCTTTTGTTTGTCTTACATTTTTCTTTTTGATTCTTAGATTTCTCATCTCTATGCTTACATTGATCATCTGTTCTGACATGCTATCTACATTATGCACTAAAACCATAAGTATAATAAACTTTTAAAGTTCTTAAATCTGATAATTCTGACCTACCTGTCATATCAGAATCTGGTTCTGATACTTGTTCTATGTCTTCAAATGGAGTTTCTTAATTTGTTTCTTTTTTTTTTTTTTTGCCTCTTAATGTATCTTGCAAATTTTTTTTCTCCATAGACACATATGATGTATTAGGTAAAAAGAATTGCTGTAATAGGTCTGTAGGAGAAAGATATTGGAAGAAAAGAAACATTGCTAGTCTCATTAATAAGTCTCTTCCTCAGTGAGCCCATGAGTCTGCATTTTGAATGTTAAAAATACTCCTCATGCACTGAACCCTTAGATAGGACAGGATGGTTAAAGGTGAACTCATCTTTTATTTTGAAGATTGTATAGTTTCAATTTTTACATTTCAGCCTATGATCCATATTGAGCCCATCCATGCTTTGTGTAAGATGTGAAATATAGGATTTATTTATTTGCATTTGGAGATCTATTAGTCACAATACCATTTGTCAAAAAGACAATCTTTTTCAATTGAATTTCCTTGGCATTCTTGTTAAAAATCAAATAATCACAAATGTATGATTTCGTTTCTTTAGTTTCAATTTTATTTCATTTATGTCACTCTTAACGGTAGTATCACACTATCTTGATTGCTCTAGGTTTCTGTTAAATTTTCACATTGGGAGATGTGAATCCTTCAATCAAATTTGTTTCCTTTGCATTACTACATGAATTTTAGTATCAGTTTGTTAATTTCTAGAGAGACGTTAACACATTTTGATAAGGATTTTACTGAATATGTAAATCAATTTAAGGATTATATCCTAAATTAAGTATTTTGGCCCATGAGCATGAAATATCTTTCCAATTACTAAAATCTTTAATTTTTAAATAATATTTTGTAATTCCTCAGGATACAAACTTTATACTTCTTTTGCTAAAATTGTTTCCTAAATATTTTTCACTATTGCTAATGGATTTGTTTAATTCCCTTTTTTACTTAATCATTAATAGGGTATAGAAGACAACTAGTTTCTGTTAATTCTTTATATTCTACTCTTATTGAATTAGTCTTTTAGTTGTAGTTATTATAGTCTTAGTGACTAGGGTTTTTTACAGAAGAATATATATCTACAAATACGATTTTTCTTCTTTTCAAACTAGATGCCTTTTATGTCTTTTTTCCTACCCAATTGCTCTAGATAGAAATTCTAATAAAATTTCACATAGAACGGCTATGGTAGTTATCCTTGTATTTTAGCTTAGGAACAAAACATTTGGTCTTTTACCTTTAAGTATGATGTGTTAGCTGCATACTTTTATAAATTCCCTTTATAACATTTAGAAAATTGCCTTTTATTCTTAGTTGTAAAGTTGTTGTTATTTTTTTATCCTACATAGTGTTGAATTTTTGTCAAATTATTTTTACATTTTTGAGATGTTCATATGAGTTTTATTATTAATTACTATGGTATATTGTATCTATGCTTTTTAAATACATTATATCAATCTTGCATTCTTGGAACAAACTTCTCTGGTATGTTTGTAACTTTTACAGTTTCTGAATTCTGTTTGCTAGTGTTTTGTTGAAAACTTTTGTGTTTTTTTACATCCGTGAGAAGTACCAGTCTTTTTTTAAACTTTAATGTCTTCATCTGATTTTGGTGTCATGTAATACTAGTTTTATATTATGAGTTAGGAAGTGTGATAGCTTGGACTCTGGAATAAAACCCAAGGAAGCAAGAAATTAAAATTTGGGGAGCAAAGGCTTTATTTTAGGCCAGGCCTGGCGACACAGCATGCAGGAGCCAATATGGAGACTGCACACCTTACAGCTAAAAAGGTTGGGTTTTAAAGCCGAAAACCACATGAATATTGCTAACTTTGACCCAGTTTGATAACTTCCTTGTAGGTAAATGTTTCTTAAGGACAGCACATTGTATTGCAGATAGGCTGAAGGGGGTGGGGAGGATTTTAAGAAACTGAAACTTAAAGCTTTTATGGGAAATGGAGACTTAACCTAAGAATGGGGAAGGGAGGGGGATTTACAAGGAGCTGAAACTTAAGTCTTTACTGGAGATGGAATTTTAATCTCTATTGAAACGATGCATATAGAACAAGAAGGGGCACATTGGTTAGAACTAGGTTACAACAGAAGTATTTTCTCCACTCATGTTATGAACAGTTTGTGGAACTCTAGAATTAAAATTGTTAGATGTTCGACAGCATTCTCCAATGAAGCCATCTGGGTCTGGACTTCAAAATTTCTAATTCATTCTCTTACTCTTCTTAGAATATTCAGATTTTATATTTCTTCTTGATGAGTTTTGGAAATTTGTATTTTTCTATAACTCTAATCTATTTAAGTTATTTAATTGGTTCTTATACAGGTGATCAGAATATTCCTTTTAAAACTTTTTCTTTATCTGTGAAGTTTTGTATTGATGGTCTGTTTTTCATTCCTGACTGAAATAATTTAAACTTTACTGTGATAGCTCGGACCCTGGAATAAAATCCAAGGAAGCCAGAAATTAGAATTTGGAGAGCAAAGGCTTTATTTTAGGCCAGGCCTGGTGACGCAATCCCCAGGAGCCAATTTGGAGACTGCGTGCCTCACAGCTGGGGAATTAGGCTTTTAAAGCTGAAAACCACAGGAATGTTGTAATCGCTGACACAGTTAGGTAGCATCTGGGCTTTACAGAACTTCCTGTAATTTCCTTGAAGTTAAGCATTTCTTAAAGAACAGCACATTTTATTACAAATAGCCGGATGAAGGTAGGGGAGAGGGTTACAGGAAACTGATATCTAAGGCTTTTACAGCTTTCTCAGGAAATTGAAACAACCTAGAAAGATAGGAAGGGAAGCGGGAGGGCTAAGCGGCTCATACAGAACAGAAATGAGGCGCAATGGTTCGAACTAGGCTATAACATTCCCCTCTGATGTTGTGACTGAGGCCAAATCCTTGGCCAGGTAGTTGGGAATGAGCTTTATGCCTTGCACTTGTTGTCTGGCATATGCAGTTATTCTATTGAGTATATAAGGACCTACTGTGACCAAAAGCAGTACTCCTAACAATGGTCCAAGCAAGGGCAGGAGATAGGGCAGGATTCCATTCTAGACACTCTATAAAGGGTTTTAAATAGCTCTCTCCTCCTTTTAACTGGGTCTTCCTGTAGTCTCTTGATTTTATCTCGGACAATGTCGGATTTATTCACATAAAAGCAGCATCATTCCTGCAATGCCGCACAGATCCCTCCTTGTTTTGCCGTTAGGAGGTCTAGTCCCCTTCTGTTTTGGAGAACTACTTCAGCCAACAAGTCTATTTCTTGAATGACCTGAATGGTACTAGATAATGCCTGCACATCACTAACAATCTGGTTGGAAAGTTGGACAGAAACCCCTACTCCTGCTGCCCCCATACTTAAGGATCCTGATATTCCTAGGCCTACCAATAAAGGGATAAATTGAACTTCCCTCTTTGATCAGCCTGTGATGTAATCTAAACTAGGAATGGGGACAGGCTCATCCCCAGGTAGGATCTCTATATCAGGCAATAGGACCGCTGTTACACATATCCCTGTCCAGTTAGTTGGGAGGAAAGTATAGGCCATATTTTCTCCACAAATAAATACTTGCCCTTCAGTGGGATAAAGGGAGGTGGTCCAGTTAACTATGGAACTACAATTAGTAAATGCAACAACCCCACGTCAATGTTGGAGGTATCCTTATGAAAACCTCCTTGGAGACAGAGTCCTTTAAGCCTACTGGTTGTACTCTAAAGGGGGGACCAGCATTACAACTTAAGTAATCTTGTTCCTCCAGCGTAGTCAGAGAAACATTGGTGGGGATCGCAAGGGGCATGGGGGAGTCCTGTGCCATGCATAACCAGCAATCTTCAGACAAAATTGGATTGGAAGCATTTAAGGCTTTATGAGTGGCTTTTAGAATATCAGAAGTTTGAGCATCCAGATCAACTCCCCGCGATTTAGGCAGCATCAAGGGGTGGTAATGTATCTGGGGAAACATTATTTTTATTAGCTGCTTGACTCATTCCTCAACCATGAGTTCTCTGATCTTATCTTGTGGGCTGCTCCCATCAAACACGTGTATAGGGGCCACCCTGCTCCAGCACACTGATTTACCAATCGTGCCAAGACATGAGACTTGGGCATACTTTGAACTTCCTATTACTGTCAGATTGGTGGACCAATCACTTCCAGTACTTCAAGCCCATGTCCTCATAAGCTCAGCAGTGGAGTAAGTTTTGCTATCTATGCCTATACATTCTTGTACAGAGTCATAGCAGGAGGAATGCATTTCTGAATAATAAGAACAATTCTGAGGGCGTGGCCCTGGCTGGCTGCCTTTGTTAGGTATCACATGGGGCTTTAACATACACATCCACCTTTGAGTCAAACCCCCTATAACTGAGGGTATAGCAACAAGGAATGCTAACTTGTCCCCACAATCTGTCCGAAGACTGTATGTATACAATTTATCATTTGTGTGGGAAGGATCTCGATCCTTGTTTCCTACTGTATGTATAATTCCCCCCCAGTTGGTGTCTTTACCTTTAGTAATATAGCCCCCTCTGCAATCACAGGGGTTACTATACAAAGATCTTAACAATTGTTCTTTGCTTACAGGGGGACCAAAGCCACTGTGCAAAGTCTGCATCAATGTTATTAAAATCAAAGCAAGCAAGCTAAAACAGTTCATGCTTGGCATAATCTAACTATGCTTTAGTCAATTTTAGCTTTAAGAGGTTACCAGTCTGCTGTACAGTCCATTGAGAACACTCCTTGCTGTCTGTTGCTTCCAGTGGTTTGACGTGGGTATGGTGAATCGGGGTTCGAGGGAGCCACAATGGTGGTGTCGCACCAACACTGGATTCCCCGGCTCGATCGGTGCCTTGGGGGGGCGTCTCTGAAGGCAGATCTGGGTGTTTGTGTCTAAACAGCTGGTGGATTGAAGTCAACACGGGTTAGAGAGTCTGCAGGGACTTAATGAGATCTTGATTAGTTATTTCAGCTACTTTCTCTTCTAACAATCTTGGAACCAATGGCGGGGACCTCCCAAACATGGCTTCAAAGGGGGAAATTCCAGAAACATATGGGGTACATCTAGCTCTTAACAGTGCAAAGGGAAGAAGGCTCACCCAATTATTGCTAGTTTCTAAAGACAGCTTAGCTAAAATATCCTTGAGAGTTCAGTTTATACCTTCTATTTGCCCTGAGCTTTATGGCTGATAGGCACAGTGGAGTTTCCAATTAATCATTAATGCATGGGCTAATTTTTGGGTGACTTGTGCTATGAAAGCCAGGCCATTATCAGACCCCATTGATAGTGGGAGGCCAAATTGAGGTATGATCTTATGCAATAGCTTTTTCACTACCTCTAAGGCTGACTTGGACTTAGTAGGGAAAGCCTCTACTCAGCCAGTGAAGGCATCTACTAATACCAAGAGATAGCGGTGCCCCTGTAAACCAGGCTTTACCATGTCCGTGAAGTCTACTTCCCCATGTTCTCCTGGAACAATTCCTCAATGTCAGGTGGTCTCCAGTGTAGAGCTCTTGGCTGAGTTGACTAACAAGCACTGTGGGCATCTGGAGCTCAAAGAGGCAGTCAGTTTGGAGAGTTTTGGAATAAAAAACTGAGTTCTGAACAATTCTGCAAGTTTAGTTCCCCCTAAATGGGTAGTCTGGTGAGCCCAGTGTAACAGCTCCCACCCTAGTGCCTCCGGTCACAGTACTCATTTATCAGGTACCTGGTACCAGCCCCCTGGGATGGGGGACTTCACTCCAAGTTGAGATGCTAACTGTAGGTCTTTCTTTGTGTAGACTGGTTCTGACAAGGTCGGAGGGACTAGCATCAGTGCAGTTACTTCCTTGGTTGCCCCTCTGATGTGGTAACTATTTTTCGAGTGGCTTGATCTGCCAAATTGTTTCCTAAGGTGACAGGGTCATCTCCTGTCTGGTGAGCCTTGAGGTGAATAATAGCAACTTGTTGAGGTAGCCAAAGAGCTACCAGCAAGTCTAGAATCTGTGGAGCATTTTTAATCTTAGTCCCAGCTGAGGTTAAGAGACCTTGATCCTGATAGATGGCTTCATGTAATTTACAGTAGCAAAAGCATATCTACTGTCAATATAGATGTTTATCCTCTTTTCTTTGGCTAGTTTTAGTGCCTCAGTCAGAGCAATGAGCTCTGCCTTTTGGGCAGAGGTGCCAAGCTCTAACTGCTTAACCCAGAGTACCTCCTTTTAGGTGGTCACTGCTGCCCCAGTCACTCGTTTGCTGATCTGGATGAAGCTGCTTCCATCGGTGAAATAGTTGTCAGCATTTCCCAAAGGCTGGTCGGTAAGATCAGCCCGGAGGTTCTGCTGCAGTTCAAGGATGTCAGCACACTCATGGAGAGGTGTCCTTTGTTTCTCCAGGTCATCGTCAGGCATAAGGATGGCTGGGTTTAAAGCTGAAGAAGTCTTAAAACTACCGACTCTGGGTCTAGAAGCAGGACCTGATAGTGTAAAATTCTAGTGTTCGAGAGCCTTTTTTAGGGAGGGGTTTTGATAAGAGTCTCTCAACTGTGGGAGATCACCACAGAAATCTTCTGTCCATAAGTAAGTTTTTAGCCTCTTTAAGTAACATTGCCACAGCAGCTAGGATTCTCAGGCAGGGGGGCTATCCTCCTGTCACCGGATCAAGTCTTTTGGAGAGGGAGGCTATAGGCTTCTTTCAAGGGCCAATGTCCTGGGTTAGGATTCCTTTGGCAATGCCCCTGAGTTTATCTATGAACAAGGTGAATGGCTTGGTAATGTCAGGGAGTCCCAGGGCTGGGGCCTCTGTCAAGGCTCACTTGAGCTGCTGGAAGGCCCGTTCACATTTATCAGTCCAGTTCAGTGAGTTTTGAGTTTCTCCCTTACGGGAGTCATATAGAAGCAAACTTTTCATTAAAATAGCCTATAGTATCCAACTGCCTCCAGAAACCCTTGTCTCTCTTTTTTTTTTTTTTTAATTTTCTCTCATAGAGCAATTCTAACACCTTGGTTATCTTCTTGTTGGTAGCTTCTTGTAAACTCTCTCAGTTTACAAGACCTTTTGTGCTATCTCTATTAACTGGCTGAGGGGCATTTTCTCAAATTTCTTAAACCTTTGCACTTTTTGTCTATCATGTGGGACCAACTGAGTTGCAAAGAGAACAACTGATGATACTCAGGAAACCTCCTTACCTCTGGTTGTCCAATCGGGGTGGGGCAAAAGGAAAACATGATTCTAGCATTCCAGATCAGAGAGCAGGTTTCATCTGGATGGCACACTGCTTTTTGTCCCAGGGTGCCGTGTGGCAGGCCATCATTTTACTGAAATTACATACTTAACAAAAAGGGCTTTTTCATGGGTAACAAAATTAATTGTGCCACATAATCTCCTAGATGTCTACAGCACATGCAAGAACTTGTATTTTATGTCTATAATCACCCTCATTAGGCACAATAATTATTTCTTTTATATTTAGATCGACTTTTCTCTGTCTTTACAATCTATAACATTCCTGGACATTCCTCTTCCCCAAACTCACAGTATTGTAAATTATCCTGTTGGGCTCATTGCTCTCAATTTGCAACACAAAGTTGCTTAAGAGCCCCCAACAATAGCCATGTAAAGCCACCCTTTAAAAACTTATCAGTCAATTACATTTTTTTTATTTTTTAGACAACATTAAAACCTTTAACAAAATCCTTGCAGTGACCTTTTTAGTAGTCTAAAACATATTTAATTATTTTATGTCTTTTTACCACATTAAAATGCTGAATCTAAAAAAATAATGTAACCTTTTAACTGGCTCAATTACAGTATGACCTGATTTTTACTTGGTAAAGTTGATACAATTCTTAAAAACAATATATATACATATGTTTACATTTTAACCAGAAAGAAAAATACCTTTTAAAAAGGCATGCCCAGTTTGCAAGTAATCAATTGAGGACTAAAACATTAAATAAGGCGCCACAACCTAAAAGACACAAAGGTTGTTTCATGCACAGTTTGGTGAGCTAAAGGAAATAATTTTTTATTATGAACCTTGAGTCTAATAAGCCATATGGATCCTGCAACAGACATGAGCAGTGAAACCCTAAGTTAGTAACAAATTCAAACAGCAGACAATTCTAAAGTACAAAAACACTGAACATAAATATCTAAATCACTTTGTCGGTTTGGGCTTGTAGAAGGGGTTCCTAGGAGAGAACGTTCTGTTAGATTTGGGGTAACCAAAAGGAGAACAATTAGAACAAATGGACACACAAACAGACATACAAGACAAGAGAAGCTGTACCAAAATGGCCTTTGCTCAGAAATTGGTCAAATTTTGGGATCTGGAGGAATTAAGAAATTAACCAACAGAGCAGTTCCCCACCCAGGGCAGAGTCACAAATGGATGAAGTTCATCCCGAAAACTATACAAACGGACAAGATTTGTCACAAAAAACCAATTGACTCTGTCCTTGGCAGGTCCCTGCTTCCCAAATTGAGGGCATCCCCTTCCCAAAAGTACAAACTGACCATGGCCCAAACAAACCCTCTAGAGTACTTACTTTCAAATGTTTAGAAATGAGTCTGGGGTCTTGTTCCTATCCCGGATGAGCCCCTAACTGTGATAGTTCAGACCCCGGAATAAAATCCAAGGAAGCAAGAAATTAGAATTTGGAGAGCAAAGGCTTTATTTTAGGCCAGGCCTGGCAACGCAATCCCCAGGAGCCAATTTGGAGATTGCTCACCTCACAGCTGGGGAATTAGGCTTTTAAAGCTGAAAACCACAGGAATGTTGTAATCGCTGACACAGTTAGGTAGCATCTGGACTTTACAGAACTTCCTGTAATTTCCTTGAAGTTAAGCATTTCTTAAAGAACAAAACATTTTATTACAGATAGCTGGATGAGGGGTAGGGGAGGGGTTTACAGGAAACTGACACCTAAGGCTTTTACAGCTTTCTCAGGAAATTGAAACTTAACCTAGAATGATAGGAAGGGAAGGGGAAGCTGAGCGGCTCATACAGAACAGAAATGAGGCGCAATGGTTCAAACTAGGCTATAACATTTACTTAATCATACTAAACATTTGTTAATTTTGTCAATAGTTTTGCAGAACTAGTGTCCTTGCTTTTTGTCTGCTAATATTTGTATTTATGAAGGAGTTAATACCATACTGTAGAAAAGGTTTCATTTGCAAATGAAAAGCTTGGAGTTTGGGTAGCTAGGGAGTAGTGAGGTGTACATGTACATTCTCTTAGATTCATTCCTTAGTACTTCAAGAAAAAGGGCAGGTAGGAAGATTCTGTTCATTACCAACCTAGAGTAGAAAAAGAAACAAATAAAAGAAACCACTAGGGATGTACAAAAGAAAGATATAAAGTTTTAGGAAATGTTTGGATTTAGCTTTGCAAATAAATTGAAATAATCTAGAACTTTTCTATTCAAAGACAAAGAGAACAATTATATATTGAGTAAAACATTGTATTTCAAGAAACTTAATGTTTTATATCTTATGTATGTCTCAATGTAAATGAGTTGTAGACTTAAAATTGCTACAGAAACATCTACATATTTGCAATTTAAAATTTATGTAATAAGCTTTTCTAATTTTGAAATGAATCTAAGAGAATGTGCATGTACACCTCATATAAATGTAACATTTATAAATCAAAAACTTGATATTTTACATACTTAAACTTTTCATTATTTTTTCAATGAGTTCAATTAAAGTGCACATCAGTTCTCTTCCATGCATGCATAAATTTCTCAAGAATCTACACAGTGCCTCTCAGTCCTGTCCAGCCCAGTGCATTTTCACAAATGTGAAGCCATTTTAACTTGGCAAAAGAGTACTACAGGTATCCCTGTGCAAGAGCCAGGAATTTTTCCTCCTTACATTATGTAGAACTGTCCTGGTTACTAAAAAGTTTTCCTACTTAAATTGGTAGTGATGCCCTCGTTAACACATATTTCTTTATTGAACATACCAAGAAGTGAAATAGCTGACTCAGCATCTACAAATATAGTTCAGATTTTCACTGAACTCTAAAGTGATTACACCATTTTCTCTCATGTGAACAGTTTATAAGTGTTTCTGTTTTTCTACAGCTTTGACTAACTGTGAAAATATCAGATTTCAAAAAATCTTTTGTCAGTTTAAGTATAAAACAACTCAATACTTTAAAAGTTTTTATTCCCTTAAGTGATCACATTTCCCTGCTTCCAAATTTATATTTTCTGTATTTATGTATCAAATTATCATATTTCTCATTTCTGCACTTATGTTTTATGATTTTTTAGGTGTTTTATTGTATTTTCAATTCTCCCTATAACTAAATTTGATTTGTACTTATCTTTTCCATTAATGTTTTTAATAACAGTATTATTCATATCTATTAATTTTCTGGATTTTAAATTCAAATTTATTTTTGTTTTTTTTCCTTCTGTATTTATTTTTTTCCCTATGGTTATGAGTTTTTTTTATGTCTTTAAATATTTTACATGAATTTATAACTGGTCTTTTGAAGTGAATCTCATCCCTTGATCTTGAGTCGTAATTCTTCTATTTTATTTTATGTTTGTAGTCCCTCCTGGTAGTTTATCTTTTAAAATTTGCATTGTAATCTTTAACTGTAGCTTAATTTAGACAGGGCTCATATATCTTAGGGCTGCAGAAGATTTAAACTTAGTGCTTTTAATTTGCCTCTTTTTAGAACTCTGTTTAAGTTCTCAGCTAGGATTTTCCAAAAAATTGGGCAAAGAAAACCCAGGCTTTACATGTCCCCATGATATGTTTGTGTTTCATGTCTAATGCTTTATTTTCCAGTGAGGGTCACCAGTGGGATGAAAGTTGCTTGGCACTTTATTGTTCAGGGGTGCAAATGTTTCTGGCCTCGACTTCTAATCACATGTTGACATAATTTCAGCTTTGGTGTTTATAGCTTTAATTGCTGTCCTCTGGGCCAGCTCCACAGTTTAGATCAGCCTGAAGACTTCATCTCCATTCTGCATAAATTGTAGCCACTAGGCTAACTTGAAATATTATTGAAGTTTGTGACATTCTGCAACGATACTGGTAGATGCTTACACTGTCTAATTTGAATGAAAAACAATCAGTAACAAAGAAATGTGATAAAATATGTGTGTAACTGAGTCCAAATTATTAGCTTTTAAAACAAGTAGCAAATATTAAGTATGTTATTATCTAATGTTTGAAAAAGTTATCAAAGATTATGAGATACAAATAAATATATTAAATATTTGTTTTAACTCTAAATGTAAAACTCTTATTTATAGCTAACATGGGAAATAGAATTAAGGAGGGAGAAATGTTTTACTTTTCTGCTTTATATACTTTTTTATTATTTGATTTTGTATACAGACATTTTAAACAATGAAAATAGTTTTAAGATGAAGAGTTCTGTTCTGTAAACATGAATGGAGGTTGAGAACATGTTCTGTGGACCCTGTGCGTGGGCTGTGACAGAAGACAGCACAGCTACCCGGGGCCAGCCCCACATACAGGCACCGAGCAGGTGGGGAGGTTCCAAGGCCTAATGGAGACAAGGACCACGCCAAGTAGACAGTGCATCCCAGAGGGATGTTGTAGTCAACTTGTTTCCTCCTTGGTGTAGCAATATTAGTTTTTAGTTTTAAGTTTGTTACAGAGGAGCCTGGTTCTATGGATTTTAAAATATTGATAGAAATTTAAGTTGTGAGTATGACAGATCCCGTCCAGAAGTAATGTTTAAAGGTCACTTGAATTTCTTTCTTGCATCTAACACAGATTTCAATGCTGGTCACACTCTCAGCCATGAACTACCCCCACCCCTTTTTTGAATCTTATTAGTCTTTTACCATCTGAACTTGATCTGGCCTGCGGATCAATCTATCCAGAACTCCTGGAGGAGAAACGGGGATTAAATAAGGGAGACAAAGAGAGACAAAGGCAAGTTGAGATAATCCGATCAAGCCTCCAGTTTATTCAGGAACTGATCACACCTTTTATAGGCTAAGGGTGGGAGCTGGGACAGGAAGAGGTTAAAGAGATGAATACAACAGGTCACCGTCACATCCGGATACGTGATGTAAGCAGAAGAGGATTATGGTTAATGTAGGCAGACGCATTGTGCCCATAAGAGAGAGAGGCATGGAGGCAGCAATGCCTGTCACTCGGCTCCCTACATGAACTTATTGCTTATAAAATGAAAAGGCTTAAGATAAACTTTTTTAATTAATTAAGTTTATGGATCCATTTTAAATATACATAATGATCACATTTATCTATTAATTTGTACCTGTACCTGATAAATTTTACGTTTTTTTAATTTTCTGTCTCCTTTACTGTCTCTTAAGTCTTTAAACTTACCTTTGGGATATGTAGAGAATTTCAAACATCAAACACAAGTTATTCACATTTACAAACAAATGTGTATTTTATTGGATTTCAACACATTAATAGATTCATGGAAAAATTCTTACACTTATCCATATATCAGTTAAACGTTACTTCAGATTATGTTATTTCTCTGTGGACAAAATAACGTTTTTTAGTCTCTATGCTTTTTAAATAACATGTTACCCATTATAATTGGCATTTTAGTTAGCACTTAGTTCAAGGCAAATAATTTTACTCTGACAAATCCATTAACCTTCTCTGTAGGAGAATCATTTTCTTGTAAATTAAATTGCCTATTTGGATGATCCTTTGAAAAACTAATTTTCTGAGCTCGAATCCCAAAAGCTTAACCAAAATGTTTCTACTTTTAAAATAAACAATTTACTGATTGCTTCATAGAGATACCAGACTCAAATTACTATTTATTATCCTAATAGTGAGGTTGATTATGATAGTTAACAAGTGATTCACCAAGAAAAAACTGTTATTGTACTTTATTGATATTTTCTTGCTCTATGCCCACCCAAATCTTGCAGGTAAGTAGCAAAATATCAACTTGCCTATGAACTACGAGAATGTTCTCCGATTGTCTTACAAACTGCCTGTGATGAAACAGCCCTGGGACAAATCAGCTTCCTTATCAATGGGATACAAATATAATTCCCAAAGAGATTTGATAGCCTTTGGTATTAAGGCAATATTTTGGCTTTTATTTTGGCTTCTAATTAATACTCAATCCATAATAACTGGAATACTTTCCTATGTGATGTTTTATTTCAAGGATTACTAATGATGGGATCTTTCCTCACTAGGCATCCATATTACACACACAGTTATACACAAGCCTGGCAATTACCAACTGGAGATAATAGCCTAAGAATTAAGAACAGGCATGAGTTGGTAATGAAGTATTTTAGAATTTTCTCACCCTTGATTTTTGACCACTTGAATAAAATGTCCTTGTAAATGGACAAAGAAAAAGTGGATTTTTTTCCTTAAAATATGAACAAGTACTAAAAATCTTGTAGTTCAGAAGTTGGTACTTTGTGAATCTGGCTGTCATCTATTTGTACTTGTTTATGAGTTCTGAACCTTTTCAGGATAAAAAGTATAGTTGAATGGATAAAATTGTGCATTAATGCTGAGCACACATAGATGTATGAACACATATTTAAGAGTAGATTTAGGTGATTACTTACTCTTTGATTCTTTGGTTCTCCATCTTTGATAAATAACTTTAAATGTAAAGAATAAAAAAAATTGACACTTAAAAAGTTGGAAAGTAAACATGTGGCAGTAAACTTTAAAATGAATGAAACATATCTATGTTATAATAAATTAATTTTTTTCTACCAAAAATAAAAAATATTCAACAACATATATATTTTTGTCATATAAAATGTGCTGTTGTGGATAATTTTATTAATTGAAACTTTTTCATAAGTATAGAAAGATGAGTGGTAAGAGAAGGCTAAAAGAATTAGAAATCATGTAAAAATAGAGGGGAGAGAAAGGAAGATCACCAGCTCAGGAAGAACGTGTTAGCCTTCTACAGAGAGAGTGAGACAGAGAGAGAGAGAGAGAGAGAGAGAGAGAGAGAGAGAGAGAGAGACAGACAGACAGAGGGAACGTAAAAATATGTTAATTTTTGTGTGATTACAATTGAACAATAGTGTCAGTAAAGGTTTATGATTTTATTTTTGATTAATTAAAGTCATTGATGACATGTTTTTGTTAAGTACTGAAAATATAGAGAGAGCAAAATGTGGTACTATTTATAATTATGAATGAAATATGGGTAAAACGAATAGTTACATAAATGAAATACTAATGAAATATGATAGTACTGCGAAAAAAGATAAACTCATGTGATATAAATCATGTTAGAAATATGTAAAGATAAGACATCGAGAGGACAGAGTGCCAGAATAATTGTATTACTGGGGGAGTCATGGAAGGCATCATGGAAATGACAGACGTATGGAGTTCAGGTTATGAAGCTGCTTTTCTTGTATGAAGACTGAGTGGTTCAAGATACACCAATGAAAATGGACACTAACATACAACAGAGTAAAAACAGATTTGTGTTTTTGAAGTTATTCTGCCAGTTGTGTAAGTAATTAAAACGGTCGCCTTTAGACCTGGAGACGAAGTAAGCTTGCAGGATTCTAAATGGCAGATGAGTTTGTGCCTGCATCGTGAAGGACACAGAGGTGACTAAATGAGTTGTACGTGACTAGCCTGGGTGAATGTTACTGTCACCAACATAGAAAATGAATACAGGGACAATTTTAAGTTTTAAGATGAGAAATAATTTCACATTAAGGTAATTTAAAAGTGTTTTTTTTTTTAATTCTGTAAACTATGAGGCACATTGATAAATCTATATATTGGGGTGAGATGATAAAGAGCTGAGGGGCAGAAATTATTTTTGCAGATTAAAATTGCTTAGAGAGCTTCAAATTAAGAATAAAGGGGCATGAATGAAAATGTAAGGCATGGTCTAACAGATATATAGCAAATACTCATTTCTGTGTGGTTGTCATAAGAACAATGCATGACCTCTCAATACAGAAGATTCATTTGCATGAAAAGATTACCTGAAATGGCTTTTATCTTTACAGGTATATTAAAATGCATCAGTTTCAAAAATTAAACCTGAACATGATTTAGGCTTGAAATTAAATGCATAGGTGGGAATGTCAAGGATTTCAGGAAGGAGTGAGTGAGGTGAACAGTGAAAAAATGCCAAGGAGGTAGCACAGTGTGATGCCCGGGAGCACGTGGAGAGAGAGGTCCAGTGGGAATGGAAGAGGGCAAGGTGTGGATACCAGGATTCAGAGAGCTGATGATGAAACAGGACCTCAAAGTCAACCAGGTACAGAGAGGAAGACGGGCCTCAGATGAGGACAAAGATCATGGACATTTTCATGCTAGGGACTTCACCAGGGAGGAGAGAAGAACACTGAACATGATAAAGCCCAGAAAATCGGCTGAAGTCTGATAATGCAGAGCTTTCATTTCTCATTACATGGTTTATATTTTCTCCTGAAGTCAGTGGAAAATTATGGCAAGGTACAGCAATGGAGGTACGGTCCTGTATTTTTATATGAAAAAATATCCAATTAGCACTCTGGATAGTTTGAGAATGTATGGTAATCAGAAATAGGAAGACACACACACACAAATTCATATGAAATACTTTACACATACATAATAAGAACAAAAAACATAACATTCATTTCTATTTTTTGTGTTAACTTAGTTTTTGTACTCTAAAAAAAGCACTGAATTTTATAGCTATGTGCTGAGTGTTTTATTTTGCCTTTCCCTGACTTGTGCCATTTCTTTGTTTACGCTGAAGCCAAGACCTGCATTAGTAAAATGCATTTACTTTCATTTTAACTTCTTGGTAGGATGACAGCACTGTACTAAAATGAGCTTGAAGCTTGGGCATCTCATTTTAGTTTGTGAGTTTTCTTCTGATGTCTAATGATTTTTTTTTTTTTTTTTTTTTTTTTTTTTTGTACCGGGGATCAAACTCAACTCGTGCTTGGCAGGCAAGTGCTTATGACGCTGAGCTAAATTCTCAGCCCCCATCCAGTGATCTTTTAAACCAATAAAGAAATTTATTTTTGTTCAACATTGAGTAAATTATTTCTTTCATCGTGCTCTATGGTAGACACTATGCTAGGTATCATTTATCAACCTGTGAGCTTCTGATTGTTTGGAAGATGAACACTGGTGAAGCAATAGGGGACACTGAGAGAAAACTAAGCCATTGTATATCCTAAGCTGCTAGGCCATTTCTTGTAAAAAGCTTTAT
This sequence comes from Cavia porcellus, assembly GCF_034190915.1. Taxonomy (NCBI): domain Eukaryota; kingdom Metazoa; phylum Chordata; class Mammalia; order Rodentia; family Caviidae; genus Cavia; species Cavia porcellus. Next base: position 44,980,845 of record NW_026947493.1, read on the forward strand.
TCCATGAAAGTGAAAAAGGGAAATGGAAAGTGAAAAAAGGGAAATTGAAATTAAAATAAAACTCGTGCCACACAACTATATTGTTTAACTTAATTCTGTGTCTGTATTTAAGTGTGTATGTCTCAACAGATTTGGAGCTCCTTGAATGGTAAGTATTGGTGTTTGCTATTTTTGTGCACAGTAACTTAGCATGGTATCTGAAACAGTATTGACATGCCTAATATTTACCAAATGAGGAAACATTAATCTTTCTCTAAGGAGTTAAGATTTCTATGTGTATCCTAACCTTGATAGTTATGCGTATTGTCAGATCTGTACCCAAATGCATATTTTATGGCACACATCATAAAATTTTTTAAAAATTCACTTTCTGAATGACATAGGCCATTTTGGTTTCCAGTATATTGCATTAGAAAAGCTACAATTTTTTTCTTTGTCTTTTTTGAGACAGGACTAAACTATGCAGTTCAGGTTAGCCTTGAACTCACTTCATTGTCCAAGCTGGTCTCGAACTTGCAGCAGTCCCCCTGCCTCAGCCTCCCAAGTGCTAGGATTACAGGCATGTGCAACCATGCTCAGTCAAAAGTGTTGTCTTTTAAAGATGTATAAAACTGTTTTATAAAATAGCTAAGGTGATTATACTACCAATTCTGTTAGTTCTTGGAAAAGAATAGTTAATAGTCATATGAGGAGATCGATTTGCATGTCTATAAAGAATTCTTTTTAAGATAACAATATGCAGCATTACAACCATTGTTAAATTCCTGTCATCTTGTTTTGAAAGCGTATTTTGATATCATCTTGGGTTTTCTTTTGTGGTTGTTGTTCTTGTGGTTGTTTTTATGTCTCTTGCTTTTGTTTTTTTTTCTGTTTTTTTCTCTTTAAAATAAAAAAAAAATTAAAAATAACTTGCTTTAGGAAACCATTAGCATTCGCAGAATGTGAATTAACCATCTTAGTTTACTGTGACTCTTACACATCATAGCATTAATCTCAGTACACTGCTTCGTACTTTCCCTAGTTAACAAGGCTTCAGAGAAATTATTTAACTTGGTCAAATAGCCAAGAAAATGTTTATCAAACAAGACAATTAAGATATCAATTTCAAAATGAGGAAGCATGCAAAGATATGAAGCAAATGCCAGGGCATACTTCCCTGTGCTATAGAAAGCTATCCTTTAATAAGATTTTATGGTTGTGATATCTCTAAACACATCCTGCTATATTTGGAGAGGAGGAATTTAGACAGAGCCAAGAGAATAAAAGCATTTAGGAAAAGCCATGTTTATTGGATCTATCATAAGAATTTATCAGGCACTTTAACAAAAGCCAGTGAAAGTTTAATATTAAATGCAACTTTTAAAGAGTTTTTTTTTTTTTAAGTGTTTCTTCCCACCCCCGCCCCCCAAATGCATGACCTACATAACTCTGGAGTTAGAGAAAATGAGAAGTCAAATGAAAGCCAAGTAGGAGATTTGGGAGGGCTCATATTTCAAGTTTGGGATTATCTGCTTGAGAACAGAGAGAGAGAAAGAGAGAGAGAGAGAGATAGAGAGAGAGAGAGAGAGAGATCCATCAGCACTTACTATGTGCTTGATGTTTTAGTCTGTTTTTTTGGTCCTAAGTAAGTAAAACAACCAACTTGAATACCTTCTTGAATTAGTGAGAAAATTGATATTTAATTTAATAAATACATTATAGATGAGCGATAAAACAGAATGCATACATTTTTAGGGCATAGAAAGGAAGAAGCCAATGACATTGTTTCAAACAAAATCAAATGAGTAGAAGAAAGGAGAGTTAATGAGCACAATTTAGCTACAGAAAATCTGCTAGGAGCTTTTGCACAATACTTACTACTGACTCAGAAAAAAAGAACCCTGAAAAAGAAATATCTATACATGTAGATTCCAAATAAAAAGTACTAAGTTATATAAATCCTATGTCTGCATATTTCCATTTAGAAAAGTCTACTCTCAGTATTCCTTAGTAAGGTAGTATGTTTATGCCTTCTGTTTTGTTGTGTAATAAAAATTTCATGTAAATTATATTTATTTTGGAAGATTTTTTTAACTTCCAAATAAACAAAATCTCCAGATTTGTTTGGAAAATGTGTATTGGTAATATTTCCCTAAAAGGACTACATTATTTTCAAAGAATAAAAATGAAGTAGGGATGATTATTGAAAATTCAGCCTAATAAAACTATGACAATTTGACTATTTTTTCATCTTCTCATTGTGGAATCAGAAGCTATTTGAAAAAGGTCTTTTATGACCTGTTGACTTAGGATTTACTCTGGGAGGTGTGACATCTTTTATGCATTCTGTAAGGTAGTTCCCTGGAAATGGGCCCAGACTGGAAGAGAGGAGGGGCAGGGCCATGCGAAGTGGAGCCAAGGGGGCTGGTGGCTACCTCTGCCCTTGATTTGGGCCCCCTTGATCGTGGGCAAGTCATCTCATCAATGAGCTCCGGTTTCCTTCTCTCTAAAGTGAGGAAATGGGATGACGAATCCCTAAGATTCTTTTCTAGTAGAGGATGGATCTTGTTAGGTGACAAAAGTTTCCAGAAAAAGATCACTTGAAATGGACTGAAGTAAAATCTGATGCACAGTTTCATAAAGGTCTAGCTACAATAAAAACCTGAGTTAACAATTATTTTTAAAAATGTTCCTATTTGACTTATAACATGCAGATGTCTATAAAATTTTTTCTGATTCTTGGAATAAAGTCTCAATATTGCTAAACTCCAGAATGAGTTTTATTGACTTTCACAGCATCAGCACTGTAGGAGAGTGCAATATACCACTCTTCATCCCACACTTAATGTTTAACTACTTTCATAGAAATAGTTGATTTGCAAAATTATTTCATGGCTTTCATAATTTTTTCAAGATCAATTCCTTGTTACCAAAATATTCATCGGGAGTCTCCATAACGTCATCCCGCCTATCCATCTTTTCTTTGGGTTTCAGTGTTGACTGGTCCTACGCAGCGTGACCCTCATTTCTTCATGACTAAGCACAAGATTCCCACTATTCTCTAGCCCTCTTCCTCTAGTTCTACTTTCAAGATGTTCAATTTATGTTTTCTCCACTATATTGCCAGTTTGCAGCAAACCAACAGACCATGGAGCCAGGAGAGTAAGCCTAAGAGGGATTTTCAATGAGTGTTGGTTTGTGTATATGTGGTCACCTCATTGGTAAGTATTTTTCAGTCACATTTCTATGTGTATTTATTCAACCTTGAAACATGTACTTAGCAACTGATAAGTTGGATAGTTCATTCCTCTCATACAAATTCCTATGACAGGAGAGTCTCACTAAGCTGGAACAGCTTGCTTCTTTTTAGAAGAGTTCTACTAAACAAAGTGTACAGATCTAGAATGGCAGCGGCTTTCAACCACTTCACCAGTGCAAAACCTGCTTTCCCCTAAAACCTACCTTTCTGCTGTACCTACCCTGGTCTGTGCTCTGTGCCATCAGGACAAAAGCAGAGAAAGAGACACATAGTGTTAGAGGAAGGAAATCAGAGAAAAGCTAAACGATTTGTCAGTGGAAATCAATTTCCTGGAAGTTAGAAGGCAAGTGTTTGGATTTAATGGAATCTGGAAGGTTAAGGTGTGTTTTGTTTTGTTTTTATTAGAGATAGACAAAAGTGAGAAGGTGACAGGAAGATAGAGGAAAGGAGTGGAGGAAGGGATACTATCACCTGTTCGATGGCTAGAGGGCAGAAGTCGGGGTAAACCCATAATGAATTGATGCTTTCATTCCCAAATGTCTTCTGATCATACCCTGAAAACCAGGACTTTCTTCAATTTTGTTTCCAGTAGGGATAAGAAACTGCAGAGATGACAGGAGTGAGAGAAGCGAAATGAGACAGAAGAAGGAATATTTAAAAGACAAAATAGAAATACAAAGCACATTTGAGGGTTGCAGTAATGGTTATAGCAGAATGAGTACACATTTTGCATTGCAATGCCTAGAGTTTTCTAACCTCAGTGAAGGGCAGTGATGTGATACTGTGCAAAACTAATCACAGATTACTTCACTTACTGTGTCACTCCTCGGCTTGGACATAGTTTTACTCTTTTATTTTACCTTTAAGTAGGTTATTTAACAAAGGATTGAGGGGTATTATGGAATTATTTTTAATGAACTATGACTACAGCCTTTCCTATTAAATTAAGGGGTTAGATATATCCAAGATGGACAATCATGTAAGAAGCAGGAATAGTTTGGAAGAAGTTTATTATACATGAACAAGTAAGGCTGAAGTCAGCTAAATAAAAACTTTGCTCTTAGTATTTTATTTTTTATAAAATCTTTTAATTACATGTTTATTTTCTCTGTAAGTAAAGTGTTTTAATAAAATCTGTCTTAATTATATGTTTATTTTCTTTGTAGGTATTTAAAAATACTGTTTCATATCTACAGTTAAGTGATTCTGTTTTACATTTTTGCAAAATATTTATTTTTGGTAAAATATTAATTTACTGAACTTCAGTAAAGATAATCTATTAAATATTTAATATAACTATCACAAGGAAAGACTGTAAAGTAAAAATCAGAGTAGAATTTGTATTGTAAAATGGGTTATGTAACTCTAGTTGTGTTATAACAGCAAGTTTAATAGATATAACTTTTGATTTTCAATCTGTAAAATGTATAACTGTATGGAGTAATAGAAGTAATTTATATTGTACTATGTTAGCATAAAATCAGTGATTAATATGTGGCAATTTGCATTATAACTAAGTCAAATGATTTCACAAAGGTTCAAAATTTTTATAACCTTTTGTTGAAACCTTTATTAAATTCTGATGATATAAAACTTATTGAAATAAAATCAGAAAGTAATTTGATATTGAACTTGGAAAAAGATTCTGTCTATAGGGTTCAGAGAAAAGGTGGAAAAACATTTTCTGTAAAGAGTGAAATGATATACATCTTAAACTTCATAGGTTATAAAGTCTCTTAAACTACTGAACTCTGCCATTATAGCATAAAATTAGTCACAGATGATAAGCAAATAGGCATGTCAGGGTCTCAATAAAACTTTATTTGAAGTCAGATTTGATCTGTGGCTTTCCTTTAACAGGTCCTATTGTAGACTTTCTGCTTTCTCTTCCTGTCACCCACATATCTTTCCCTTACCACTTAGTTTTTAGAGTTTTAGAATTAGATGCATTTTTCCTATCCCAAGATCATCAATCTTTACATATCTGCCCATACTAAGAAAATTCAAAATGAAGCCTGCATCACATTGAGCCTTCTTAAAGAAAATAGCTCCAAGTGTGATGTAAAATAAGTGATAACTTACAGGGTTTACCACACACATGGCAGGAGCTGGCTAAATTGTGCTTCTACATCTAGTGTTGGGTCCAAGTCCACAGAACAGGAAACTGAGGAGAAAAGATAGGCAGCGTATAGCAGAGAGCAAAAAGACTGAGACCAAAAAGGACACGTGGAATCTATCCCTTTCCTACCTCTATGTCTCCACCGTCATAGATGCCACGGGTTCCCAGAAACCAGTCTCTTTTACACACCTGTGTCACAGGCTCACAAAGCAAACATCCCAAAGGAGCCAGAGAGCCTGCGGGTCCAGCTGCCACATCCAAGACAACCACACAAAGTTCCTGAACTCCTAACTTGAACATAGCTACTCTTCACTTCCTTGTCCCAGATCTCCTGCAGAGCCATGACCTGTAAAGGAAGAGAACACAGGGAAAAGTTTCACCTCAGCAAAATTGAAAGGAGTCTTAGAAACTGTATCTACAATATCCCAAGGAATTCACAGGGCAATTTGCATCAATGACATTAAAGATTAGCATTTTATCCTTCCTTCAGCTTTTAAAATATCTGAATGTGTGACTGTAATGTTTTAAAAGCAGCCTCTCCGGAGAACCTGAAATCCTTGCTCACAACTCGTCTGAATAAATAAATGAATTTCAAGTGGGAAGAGTAAGTGTCATCAACAAGGCTGCCGGCACCCAAGCTCCCCCAGGCTCTTCCTTTCAACCTTCCCCTGATGTAGTGTTTCTCTTTGCCCTATCCGTCCTATTCTATTCTCTCATATTTAATAACAGTCTCAAGTAATTGACCGGGAGTTTGTGTATTTCTGTATATGAAACACAATTTTCTCTCTTGGAAGCACCCAAACTATTACCAAAAGGCATATTTTCAAATAACTGGAGCACAGGGTCACTAGCTATGGCCAAAACATACAGCTCCAAAGCTGAATCAGGCTTTAGAAACTAATTTTGAATGAGCTTCATGGTTTGCCTTTCTGTATATGTATTTTGTGCATTCTTGGATAGTGTCTGCACATTCCTAAATAATTTCCAATCGCATTTCCTTATCATTTTGTCATGAATCTTAAATATATTCAGTCATGGAAACAATAATATAACACTCATGTCCCACTTAGATAAAGGAACATAGCAATTGTCATGGTATTCAGCAATACAGTCTTAGTGCTCTCCTGTGGTTAGAAAAGCAAAACCCATGCCAATAAAAGAATGTAAAACCAAATCCCTAAAAACATTTGTGTAATGTCTCAGTTACTTTTCTCTTGTACTTTTCTCTTGTTACTTTTCTCTGAGACAAAATACCTGATGCCCAAAATTAAGGAAGGAAAGGTTTATTTAGCTCACAGTTTTTGGAGGTTTCAGTCCATAATCTGTTACTCCAAGGCAGGATGGCACGTGACAGAGGGGCAACAGTTCATGACAGCAGAAGACAGCAAAAGTAACAAGACAGAAGCACAAGTAACTAGAGCAGCAGCGGAGCAAGCTTTTTTCCCCCCTCTCTTATACTATATGCAGGCTACCCACCCTAGAGCAGGCTCTTTATAGCCATACTGTCTCTAAGGTCCTGTTGCTCAGGCTCATGATTTTACAAAGTGAGAACACTAGCCCTCTGCTGAGTTACTTAGTTAAGCTTTTAGACTTCTCAAGTTGACACAAAGTATCAATCATTACATGTACCATGTAATGTTTGCAGCTTTCTTACCTAACTTCTATATTGCTTGAAATAATAATCCTTGGCACAGATGTCAACCATCACAAAATCTTCCCCTGCTAAAAGTATAAACCTTGTGAAATAGGTCATTAAACCTAGAAATATTCCCCTGCTAAGTGTAAACTTTGTGAAATAAGTTATTAATTTCTTGCTACACAAAGGGAGTTTCTGACCTGGTAGCTCAGGCATCATATGGGAGTTGGCAAGAAATGTGGAATCTCAATACAAGTTTTAGAGCTGCTGAATCATAATCTAAATTTTTTTTTTAAAGAGAAAAAACTAAACAAAGCAAAACAGTAAAAGGCTAGAAGTAATACAGAATTTCAAGAGAAAAAATATACAGTAAGAGTTCACCAGTTAATAGGTCACACATTGTCATTTTACAAACAGCTGTCCAGATTACAAAATTAAAGCATACAAAGTGGAGATTAATACAGTGAGATTGCAGTCAGTTCTGTTCAATGATCCAAGAAAAACTCAGCAATATGGTTATACCGGTGTTGTTCTATTGATATGTTCTTTGTGTATCTCAAACCCCCCCCTTTTCTTTCCTTTTTTAAAAAATTTATTTTTTAGTATCTTTTAACTAAGGGAAAACTAAATTAAAAATAGTGCGATAGATTATAGTAATTTTTTTGTTTCCCTATTAACCTGATTTGAACCCCTGTATTGTTCTCCACATCTTTTTTATTATATTCTGTCGTGCTTAATAGTATCAAGTTTGAGGGTATAGGCAACCATTTGGAAGGCAACAAGATATTCTATGATGCCCGTTATTGTTTGACTATTATCTTCTTTGGAATTCTATAAGCTCTCCAATGTGGGTTTTATTGGTCTTATGTACAGTTTTGTTCAATTTTTTTTATACCAGCTGATATAAGATACTCTTTTTAGGATAACAAAAGGCATAATGGTAACCATTGTTGATCACCTAGTAATCCTTTTTTTTTTTTCATTATATTCTATGTCCATCCTCCTGATCTAACTGACTCTGTTTTGCTTTGTCACATTGGGTTTTTCTTTGGTCCGTCTTGTTTTGTTTTGTTTTTTGGCTTTTTAAAATCTTTTTTCTTTTCCTCTTCAAAGAAAAAGTTATAAAAACTGTGGAAGTAATGGAAACTAAAATGTGTGATTGTTAGCGTAAAAATGAGAGGAAGGAAAGTGATCTAAAGGATATAACTGCAAGTATAAATTTTAACAAGAACCCTTTAGCATTGTGTATGCATTAAGGTATGAAAAGCACCAACTTAACTCACCTTGTCTTTTCATTAAATTGTGAAATTATAGTACTTGCACAAATGGCCAAAAGTATTAAGTAAGATGTTCTATGCTAAATATATGACACAGAAGTTTGGGGCAAAGGCAGTTTCCTCTACTGAAAAGAATGAAATTCATAATTTTGTTGCTCTTTGAGCAGTCATAAAATCTAATGGAAGATGTTTTGATTATACAAGTGCATTGTACCACAAAGAAGGGCAGAACATTGGGGAAAAGAGCTTGTCTACCCTTTGGAATAAAGCATTGAATACATGTGTCAGTCAATTTCAGTGATCTCAAGAAAGCATATATGGGAGCCTTTTCCTCCATGTGGAGGGTAGGTCTTTTTGCCCTTGATTCTCAACATAATTTGGCTAAAAACCTCCAGCAATAGCCATGCCACAGCCTCAATATTCAATTGATTTGAAATTTCTTCTGCAAAGTTAATTAGTCCACTACTCTTAATCTTAGTCTCAGGCAAAATCTACGAACAGGAGCAAAATACAGACAACTTTTTGCCAAGCCATAACACACATCATCTGGAGTCACCTCAGTTCAGGACTTCTTCCTAGCAGAAACCTCCCAAGCTTCGTCCCTACCAGCAGTAATTCTATCAGCCTTCTGGTCTTCTGAGCTTTGACCAGAATCTCCCATATAAAAGAACCTAATGTGTTCCAGCTCTACTCTTTCACGTGATATCTCTGAATCTTTCCAAACTTTTCTCACAGCCAGTCCCAAAGGTTCTGGTAGAGTCACAGCAATGACCCCACTTTTCTAGCACCAAATTCTGTCTTGGTTGCTTTTCTCTCATTGCTGAGACAAAATATCCAATATCCCAAATTAAGGGAGGAAAAGTTTACTTAGCTTACAGTTGGTGGAGGTTTCAGTCTGTGATCAGCTGGCTACAAAGCAGAGTGGCATGGCACAGAGGCAGTAGTTCCAGGTGCCAGAAGACAGAAAAAGCAGCAAGAGTAAAAACGGTGTGGGGGAAAAGCCTCTTTTCCTCCTTATATTGTAAGCAGGCTACCACACCATCAGAGCCAAAGTAGCAATCACAAAATCTCCATGCCCTCCTCTTGCACAGGATGAAGATGTTTACAAAGCGAGTGGCTCTCTGCTAAATACCTAAACTTCTTAATTCTCAAGTGGATACAATGTGTCAACCATTAAGCAGGCATCATTTGTGTAGCAGTAGGGAGTATAGAAAAACTGCTTGCTAGTTTTTAAGATATCTGAAAGCAGGAATAATTAGTTGTTGCCTACATCACTCACATGAACTTATTTAAATTTATTGACTAAACCTGCATGTATATACATAATATATATTATACATATTCCTTCAGAATGTTAAACAGTACCTTTTCAATGATAACTCCTTAAATGAGATCATTTATAACTTTGAACTTTTCTGTTTGAACATTCTATTAAAATGGTATTATAGCCATGCATGTTATACTAATCATCTGACATTTTCAACCCATAAAGACATGAAGATGATTGTATTTTTAGGTCTTGTTGCTATGTTATTTTAATCACTGCTTCCACAAAAATATATTTATATGTAGAATGTATCTTTAAAAATAACCTACCTATGAAGTAATTCCAGAAAAGGTATATGAAATTCTAATACTAATTCAAGAAAAACTTCTATTTAATGTACATTTTGGGGGCTGGGGATTTAGGTCAGTGGCATAAGCACCTGCCTTGCAAGCAGGCAGTCATGAGTTTGATCCCTGGTACAGATTAAAAAAAAAAAAAGTAATCTACATTTCAATCACTATGTGTGCTATGTTTTTCTTATTGCATCAGAGAAATATTGCTCTGCTTAAAGCTACACTTAAAAGTATTTTATTCTTATTTATTCAGATTTGATTATTGTGCTTTAGTGCATCATAAACAATATGTTCGGGTTTTATGCCTGCTGTTTGCCTCCTAAAAGTGCTACACTTGGCAGGACTGTACTGTGATGAGCATTGCTTTGAATCTAACAGATTTTATGTGTTTCAAAACAATGTGGGTAACGATAATGGATGACATTTTTATGTAGGGCAAGATTTGACTTTCTATTATTTCAGTCTCTTGAGGTAACCCTCAGTGATTTTGTTCTCTGTTTCTTCCTCAGCCCTTCAAATATTTGAGTACAGTTATCATGGCTCCCTCAAGTCTTCTTTCCCTCTATTAAAAATTTCCCTCTATTTCTACAAATGCTCCACCTCCACCATACCCCGGTTTTTAGTATTTTCTCTATCCCAAGCCTCTCTTCATGATTGAATTCTGCCAACCATAATATTCCAGTGAACATTGGTCTCCTTCCCTTCCTCCTTCTCTCTCCTTACCGTTAGCTACATATTATTATGTTTTAAATGCAGAAATACTGCTACCACCAAATACTTGAATTTAGGATTCAGGTATAATGAAATGTGAGTGGAACTCACAGGGTTCTAGTGTTAAGGCTAGGCCAGCAGAGGCTACAACTTTTCCACTTTCCTCTTAGGTTTCTTTTATTCCTATAAGCAAAATGTGTGCCAGTTGGTATTACTTGTCCATGAAGGAATAAGAAATACATGCAACCAATCCTCGTCTAGTCCACAGCTTATAGCCAGATCCCAGGTGTGCCAAAATGGAATCAGAAAAATTGTTCCAAATGACCTGCAGATGAATGAGAAACAATTGTTTATTGTCAATATAAAATGAAATTTTTAAAACTTGTTTGCCAGCACTAGCTAACTGAAATAGGCTTTCTGTAGTTAAAAATGGTATCCAGAAATAACTGTGATGGTCTGACAGATATAGTGCACCTACATTTTTCTTTCAGATACTTAGGACTAAGTATTACATAATGTCCCAGGCATTGTTCCACATGGACTACAAAGATGTGAATGACATCCCTTGTAATTATTCATTGAAGCAGTATTGTGGAATAGTCACCCTCAATATTGTTTAGTAATACACTTTGTATGTTCAAATTACAAACATTCTTGGTTCATAGAGAACTATAGCAGATCTCACTGTTGCTTACTTATTTGACTGATGTGATTGTGTATAATCTAAACATGTAGCATTTATCCCACCATACTTCAGTTTAGCCCCCAAACTTCATTTGGTAATTTGTAGTAGACTGTTCAAAGTTCAACTCATGAAATTATCATTTATATTACTTCTTCATAAAAAGTCTGTGAGCAAATAGTTTTTAAATAATATTTTATTCTTTTATACATTTTCAATGAGAAATAAATGATTAAAAGTTATGAGAGATTTTACAGCTCATAAATTAGATTAAACTCTATCCAGTGTTTGCCAATTTAACTACAGAACTTTTTTAGTAATACGTTTTGTGAATTGTTGACTTAAGTCATCAGATTTGATTCATTTTTAATAAGAATACTTATTTGCAAAAATATATCAGTAGTTTGAAATGTTTATCTTCCTTTAAGTTGAGAAGAATAATGATGTTAGTTTTTTACAAGCTGCTATTAATTGTACTCTGAATATGTGATATTCTCTGAACTTCATTGTAAAATCAGAAAATGTTCACATACCTGATGTATCATCCATCCTACATTACTTTTACTTGATAATTTAGAGTAAGAATATTATCCAGTGTTTTAAAATCAGGATATTTCCCCATTTTAAAAAATCTAATACATAGCAAGAATCAGCTATGCTGTGCTTATTTGCAGTTTATAATTTTAGACTGTAGAGTAGCTGATACTTCTATAGATTGTTATAGTTTGGATCTTGATTGTCATCCAAAGCCTCATATATTAAAGGCCTCTTCCCCAGCTGATGGCATTATTGGTAGATAGAACTCTTAGGAGATGGAGCCTAGTTTAAGGAGGTTAGGTTTTTAGAAAATTAGATCCCCTTCTTCTCATTTTTCTTCCTGGCCACCATGTGGTGAGTGACTTTGCTACACCATGTGCTCCTCTCCATGATGTTACTGCCTTGCCAAAGACCCAAAAACAATACCTGCTGACCATGCACTGAAACCGAGAGCCCAACTTAAAACTGATTGAGCTAAGAATTTGTCACAATTGTGGAAAGTGACTAACATATCACATTTACAATTACGCAGATGATATCCTACAGGAATTCTGAGTAACAATACTAGTTAGCTTTTTGTTTTACATGTGTATGTTTTACATGGTGTATGCATTTGTCTCCCATTTCCTGTAAACTCAGAACACATGCATAGGAGGATACCATTCTACCTATTTGAAGATCTTAATTACAGTTCTACTAGATTTTATAGTATGAGTGTGCACTTTTGTTTTACTTTGTTTTTTGCAGTCCTGGAAATTAAACCCAGGGCCTCATTTATACAAGGTAAGCACTCTGCCACTGACATATATTTTCACCCCAAAGTTTAGAGCTTTACTTGTTAAAAATCCAACAACTATGGCAATTTCTTCAAAAGTTGAAGACAGTCCAAAATAGTCCACATTGGAAGATCTGCACTTAGTAGGACTTCTGGAGTACTTTTTTTCTTTAAAAAGAATCAAATGGGAAGTAAAAGTAAATTCCTTATATTCTTATGTATATCTATTTGAATACATGTTAACTCTACAGCTAAAAATATTCTAAATAAAATTATGTTTATGTAAAATTTAATCTCAAGATGACATTTCTATGCTAATTATGCTATGCCTGGAAAGAAATATAAAGCCTTTAAACATTGAAAATATCATCAGAAGAATAGCATGAGTTGATACTTATGATTAAGCTTATAAGATCTAACTTATAAAGGGCAGGAGATTTAGCTCAGCGGCACAAGCGCCTGCCTTGCAAGCAGGTGGTTGTGAGTTCGATCCCCGGTACCGATAAAAATGAAAAAGACAAAAAAAAAAAAAAAAAAAAAAAAAAAGATCTAACTTATAAATATACTCTGTATTTAGACAGATAATATTATGCACTTATGTTCCTGGTGAATTACATTAATATGCCAATAGAGTGGTTGCATATTTAAGTTGGTGTAAAGTAAATCTCTAAAACTAATTTGTAGCAGTTGCTTCCTAATCACTCTTTCCATCAAGCTATTACTCTTCAGTTTGTATTGCTACTTTTGGCACTATAAAAAGAGTAGTTTCCTAGTCATTCATCTGTCATTTTTTTTGAAGTACTTGTTACATTACTGCCTACTCATATTTCAGTCCTACATATTGTAAACTGCATTGTCTTATATTGGAAAAGAGGTTAAAATTGCTGTTACGGTTTGTGTTTGGATGTCCCCAGAAAGCCTCATGCAGTCATGGAAGCTGGGCTTTTCAGAGGCAGCTGAATGTGGAGTTTGTGACTGAGCCATGATCCAATGCTAAATTAAAGGTGTGAGTGCTACATGTCCCGTATGGCAAGTAACCTGCATACAATATAAGGGACAGAAATAGGCTTATCTCTCCCTCCCTTGTTGCATTTTCTTTCTTCTCTCACTGTGAACTGTTGTCTTTCTGCCATGTGCCACCTTGCCTTGGAGTCAGCTGATTATGGAATGAGACCTCTACACACTGAGCTAAATAAACCTTTCCCTCCTTAATTTTGAAAGTCACTTATTTTGTCTCAGCATTGAAAGACAAGTAACTAAAATAAAATTTGTTTCCAAGAGTGGGATGGTTGCTGTGACTATACTCGACCATGTGGTTCAAATGTCTCTAGGAATAGGACATTCCTTTCTTGTGGGAAGAGTTTAAAAAGATTCAGAGTTGCAGGTTGAAAAAGCAGAGCTGGAAGGGCTTAGGCTGTTCTGTATGGAAGATTCTGTTCAGAGCTCAGAAGACTATAAGGATGATAGACCTGGTAAAGACCAGGCTCAGAAGATTTCTGCTGGGAAGAAGGACTATATTGTGTGTTGGACTCCAGAAAATGTGCGTCATAGCTTGTCAGAAAATTTGTCTGCATTTTGCTCCTGTCCAAAGACTGCCTGAGACTTAAGACTGAGGGGTAATGAACTAATAAATCGAGCAGAAAATATTTCAAGGCAGTCAAATGCTGAGGCAATGGCATAGCTACTATTGGGTTTTTAAAGCCAGATTTATGGTGAGAATCAAGGGCAAAGAGCTCATCAGAATGGTTTAATACATTGACCAGAAATGAGCTATGGTAAAGCTATAGATTGCAAAAATAGGGCAGAGGAGATCTTGATTGTTGAGAAGGAAAAGAACAGAAAAGATAGCCTGAGAGCAATACTAGAAGCAAGAGAACTCCATTCTTTGTAGCCTCAAAATTGCAATGAAAGATTTTGCTTTGCAAAAGAAACTGCAGAGCAACATATTGCAGAATGGCAGAGGCCTCACCATGTTCCAGAGTGGCAGTGGCCTAGAGAATTTGTTTCTTAGAACTCAGCAATCCAGAGATGACCCCTACATCTAGGAGAGAAGGAAGCCTGGCTATTGCTGCAGCTGGCAGCAGGTTCTGGTATCATCTATGTGGCACTGCTTTTAGGTGCATGCAGAATGGAAAAACTGTAGGGTCAGGAAGGCTTCTACCCAGATTTTAGAAGAAGATCTGGGAGGCCAGGCAGTGTGCCCTTGAGAAGGCACTATGTGAAGCTGTGAATGTGAAGCCAAAGGTACAGTGGAGACCCCGGAAGTTTAGAGAAGCCAGGAACTAGGGTCGTCTGAGGAAAACTGAAAGGGGGAACGTAGCTGGCCCAAGAGAGAAGGCTTGAGAGCTCCCACAACTGAAAGTGCCATAGGGACAAAACCACCCGAGCCTTTTGTAGTTTACATCTTGCAACAGATTGCCAGGGATGCTGCAAGTGGAACTACAGTGTTTAATGTTTGCTCTGTTGGATTTTGGACTTGCTTTGGTCCTATACCTTTGTATTCCTGTTTGTAACTTTTGGAGTGGAAATGTCTATCTTGTGCCATTGAATATTGTAAGTATTTTATTTTTATTTGTATAGGGACTTACGGTTAAAAGTTTGCCTTCTTTCTCAGAGGAGACTTGACACTTGGGTTTTGCCACAATGCTATTAGTACTTCAGCAACTTTTAGTTATGAGCTAAAAGTATTTTGTGTAAAGGAATGTCCAGGTGTGTAATTTTATGGTTTGTGTCCAAATACCTCCCAAAAGCCTCTTGCAGTCAGGGGTGGCAGGCTTTTCAGAGATGACTGAATCTAGTTTGTCATTGATTCATGGTCCAAATCTAGGATCAAGGGTGTGAGTGCTATAACTCCCATAGAGAGGATAGCCTGCATGTGTATAAGAAACAAAAAAAAAAAAAAAAAAAAAGGGCTTGTCTTTCTGTCCTTTTTTGCTTTTTCTGTCTTCCACATCATGAATTGCTGTCCCTCTGCCATGTACTTCCCTGCCTTAGAGTCAGTTGATTGCAAACTAAAACCTATAGCAAACTGGAAGCTAAATAGGCCTTTCCTCCTTTTTATTTGAGTGTCAAGTATTTTATCTCATCAATGATAGACAAATAACTAAGACAATTGGCAATAGAAGTGGTTACCTGTTTTTCATCTTATTAAATATTTAACGTGAAAATGCAAAAAGATATTGCAGGTATAGTGACATACCCCCGTAATCTCAGCACTTGAGAGGTTGCTGTGAGTTCAAGGATAGTCTGTACTACATAGTGAGTTCAAGATCAGCTTGAACAACACAGTGAGACCCTGTCTCAAAACAAAAAACAAACAAACAAACAAGAATATCTGTCAGACTAGAAGTGTGGAATTACTAGAACTCACACAATAAGCTTTGGACTCCTAAATGAAATGCACAGCCGTGACTCAGGCAATCAACCAATGTTGTATGATCTTTTAATGAAGTCCTGTGTTAAGAGTAAGCAGAGATAATAAGATGATTTTTCTATATAGTAGGTACCTTAAAAGAGCTATATATATTAAAGAATTTGTGTAGTTCCTGGTCTTCAGGAATCTGTCACTTCTGTTGGAAGTTAAGCATTCTCACTGGTTCCCAGTGACAAGGTTTGATTTCCTGTTTTGGACAAGACGGGTGATAAAACATGTTTATTTTTTGAATTGCTGACCGATGTCTTATTAGTGTTATTTTTCTTTCCAACTCATTTTAAAAATAAAGTTGTGCTATTTGGGCACAAAAAATGGTTATCATTCCCCATTTCTGAAGTTTCCTAGGACCTGTATAATAACCTTTTAAAAATTCATATCCTAAGATTCAGTATTAGATCATTTACTTATTCCCAATCAAATGTTCTTTTTACACACACACACTCCACTCATTTGAGGTGTTATCCATCTGCTTCTGTAGAAATATTGATGAGTAAAATAACATAACTATATGGAAGTAATCAAAATTAGCAACCTTTTACTTGGGACTTAGGCTTCATTTAAAAGTAAAAATCAAACAGTAAAATTTATCCATATTACATTCAACTAGATTTTACCTCTTCTAACTATGTTACAAACTTATGGATGGCAAGTTCTTGAAACCAAGGATTTATAATTGCTACTTAATGTTATAAGCCATAGGTAGAGTTCACCTTAGCAGACAGAAGTAGTTTCTTTTTCTCAGCTGCAGTTCTTTCAGTATAGTTGTTTATTAAACCATTAATAAGTCTTTAGTAATAGAATCTTTATTTGTTGTATTTGATGAAATGATATAATAATAAGGAAATTTTATAAAGTTCTTATTCTGTGCTCAACACTGCACTAAATGCATGATTCCTTTCACATTTGGTGCTGACAAAAAGTTTGTTCTCCAGTACTCTGGAGGCAGAGGTAGGAGGAGCGCTGTGGGTTTGAGGCCAGCCAGGGCTACACAGTGAGTTAAGGCCATCGGGTACTACAGAGCTATACGCTGTCTCAAAAAAAAAGTCAGTTCTTAAAATTAATTCTTCTAAGCAGGTTATGAGGACCTGTAATCCTATCACTTGGGAAGTTGATGCACAAGAATGGCAGATTGAGGCCATTCTGACACCATCTAAAAAGGAAATTATTCTAAGTGATTAATTCAAACTAAGATTTCTGTGAAAATCTAAATGGTATGAAAGATGTAATACATGTAAATAGCTTTTTGTTTTCATATTTATCAATTAAAAAGGCATAAAAGAAGCACAAAAATACAACTTGGAAATTTTCTGTGAATTTATTAATATAAATTAGCATAGGAAATGCACATGAATGAATATCTTAAAGTGTTTATCTTTTAAAATGTAATTATTTCCCAAGAGATTATACATTTCATGTTTTGTTTATCTAGCTATATGGAAAATTTATTTAAATGTTTTATATAAAAATACTTTTTCTACTTAGTACTTAAAACTATGCTGCACTGTTTAAGGGGTTCAGTGAGTTTATTAAAAATGAAGAATATCAAGCCCCACCCAAACTTGACATTATTTGTATTTTATAAACCTCAATTGATTCATACATTATAAAAATGTAAAAGTAAATTAAAACATATAATTTAAAAAAATAAATGTAATTAATTTAAACACGTGCTGTTATCAAAAGGTGAGAAAGGAAACATACAGCCCTAATACTGGAATATGTAAGAATTTGTCCTCCCTTTAAATCAGTACAAAGATTTTATTATTTTAAAATTCCCTTTGTTACTCATTTGCATAATAAAATAACCCACATATATTATGAAATACATATTAAAATAAGAAACTGTGGGTTGTTATATGCATTATTAAAAGAGGAATGATGAAGGGAAAAATTAAGGCCAAGTTTACAAATATTCCTTTGCCCTAAAAGTTTATTGCACCACTAGGGGGTGCTAATGCTAAAGGAACTATGCATAAAGTTTCAAAAAATGAATCATGTAAGTCCCACATTGGAAAAAAATGACGTGGGTTATTAAAAAGAAAACCTGGATTAGAAATTAAATGTTATATAATATGTTTTTATATAGTAATTAAAAAACTATAATTTCTGTAAACTTTCTACAAAGTTTAGAAAAAATGTAGCACACACTGGAGAAAATATTTGTATTTTTTATTTCATTGTCCAGCATTGTCATAGAAATTTTATCTGAATTATGTTTAAAAGTATTTTTAAAAGGAAAAAGAGAAGAGAGGAAAGAAGGAATGAACAAAGGAAACAAAGTATGAAAAAAATGAGAGGCAGCTTATTAGTTAAGATAATTTCACGCTAAACTCAAATTTTTCTTGAAAGTCACAAAATTTAAACTGACTTAGGACACAAGAAATAAAGAACTTGAAGTCTTTTGAATAGGGTCGAGTACAATGGACAATGCCAAGATACACCCTAAGCTTGCTGGTCTTCGCGTGACATCTAATGGGAACACAAGGAAAGTAATATGACTTCATTTCAGATTCCTGCTTAAGTCATTATAACATTGGACATTATTTCAGTAGGAATGTATCAAACCTAAACTATTACAAATGTATTGCTCTGGTAGGATATCTTAACCCCTCTGAGTCGAGGGTGACCCTCTTGGCAAATTTGCCCTCATACATCTAGAACAAACTTGGTGGCCCATAGAGGTAGGTTTCTTAACAGGCTTCATTAAAATGTTTAAAAATAATTTAGACACAGGAAGGGAAAAACAGCTAGAGCAAAATAGTTAGTGAATCATATTTACAGTTTGTTGTAGATGAAATACGAGTTGTAACTATCATACACACACACTTCAATCCTAAGGTAGAGTGTATGTGAAAGTACGTAACTAGTTAAGCAGATTTTGACTTCGTTGGTTATCATTTTGTCACTAGTAGACGTGTGTGTGTGTGTGTGTGTGTGTGTGTGTGTGTGTATACATCTCTCTCTCTCTCTCTCTCTCTCTCTCTCTATATATATATATATATATATATATATATATATATATCAATGTGACAAACGCCAGAGATAATCATCTTAAAGGGAGGAAAGGTTGGTTTTGGTTCATGGTGTCAGAAGTTGCAATCTATTGCAATGACCTTTCTTTGACTAGGTTCAACTCCCAAAGGTTCCATCACCTCCCAAGAGCACTGAAGGCTGATGAGCAAGTACATACCTGTGCCTTTGAGGGAGACACCCAAGTACCAAACAATAAAAACACTTCAACCTCACCAGCCTAATTTACTTTCAGACAGTTGTATTTCAATCAAATTTTGATCAATTGCTGTTCTAATCATGGACTGTGATCTTGATTAGGGAAAATAAAAACCACTGCCTTATTTAACAGTTAAAAGTAACTGATGAATTTCTGACCATAATTCATAGCCATACAAAATTATTTTTACTGTCCTGTATGGAATATTTGCCAGTATTAGTTGTCAGTGATTTAACATGTAAAATAATCTGGCTTTTTCTTTTTCAAAAGATAGAGTTCTCCGATGTTCAGACAGCACACATCTACTTTCATTACAGTAACACTTCAGGTATCTTTCAAAATTGTTAGAAAATAATTATTCTCAGTGTCCTGAATAAGAATTCACAGGAGTTACCTGTTTAAGTGGTTGCTGTTTCCGACTGTCCCTCTGTGTTTTTGTCTCCCTAAGTTTTGATCCTTTATTTTTATGACAATAACCATGTACCTTCCTCTGCTGCTCAGGGGTGCAGAAACTGCTTCTCTTTTGTTCATATTCACTTAAGTAGAGAAGTTAATATTTTGTTTTGTTTTGTTGTCTTTTTGAGACAGGATCTCACTATGCAGTTAAAGCTGACTCTGAACGAAAGCAAAACATAGAGTTTGTTGAAAACAAAATTTAAAAATTCTCTTTTCTAAAGATATATGAATTCCAAAGGATTTAGTACTTCTCCAAAATCACTCCTCTTTGCTTTGCTCCAGACAGAACCCTCTCTTGACCAGCTGAACTTTGAGCATTGTCTTGCTTGTTGCCTTGAAGTGTTAGTGTGCAGTTAATCTTACCCCATGAAGAAACGTGCGAAATTAACTTTCTTTTGTTCTTTCTTTTAATTAAACACAACATCTTTTATTCACTATCCCAGTTGTGCCCTGAGAGTAGAGCGGCAGCATCATACTTCAGAGTTGCTGGAGATACACACATGCACACACCTGAAGCCTGTTCCCACGTATAGTCTGAAGGCCAGGCCTGATGGATGGCTGCTTCAACGGGCAAAGATAACTGAATATATGGCCCATCGCATTTGTCCCCCACGACCTCAAACTTTACCTGGGACCAATTCACAGCTCAATACTTCAAATAGCCCCTAACAAAGAATCAGTTTAAATCTATTGGTTGTAAACCAATTAGGATTAGATTATCAGTTTTGTTTACCCTGGGAGATACCTAAGGCAAAGCGTTTTATAAATAAAGTGCCTATTAACAGTATTATAATGTTAATTTATAGTAAGTATAAAAACTAGCACAAATAAATACAATAATAATGGTATCTTAGTTACTTTCTTATTCCTGAGACAAAATAGCCAACAAAAACTACTAGGTAAAGGAGGAAAAGTTTTATTTCAGCTTACGTTTTGTGGAGATTTCAGTCCATGGTCAGCCAGCTCCCAGGCAGGGCAGTATGGCAGAGGACATCATCAAAGAAATACAGTCCGTGGCAGAGCAGGCAGAGGGCAGACATCTGCAAGCAGAAGCATCCTTTACCTCTTCTCCCCCTCAGGCTACAAACCTGTGAGTGGTACCAATCACAGCCAAGGCAGGCTTTGTCTGTGGTAAATACATTCAACCCCACCCCAAACCATGCTACTTTCAATCAATTGGCCAATTTAGTGACATTCATAATCCCAGTATCACTTTCCTTAGATCCAGTCAACTCCCCAAAGCCCTACCTAAGAGGGATGAAGTGACATTTGGATACAAACTGTAACAAATGTTTATATACATTTATAGTTGATGAGAGAGTATTGTTTGTTAACAGAACATTTTGAACAAACTATCTTCAGTATAAAATCTGATTTATTCTTTTTTTATTTAAAGAAAAAAAGCAAAACAAAACAGTAAAATGGTACAAGTGATACAGCATTTCAAAAAAATAAACAGTAAGAAATCAGTAGTTAGCAGGTTATATATTGTTATCTTAGAAATAGTTGTTCAAAAATCTGACTTATTCTTAGAGAAATAATGTCAGAGTTTCCATCAAAATTAAAAAAATCATTGAAGCTCTGCCTTTTAAGATTATAAAAAGAAATGGAGAAGAGGAGGAGGTAGTGGAGGAGGACAAAGTATTTTACTTCTTATAGCTGGTTTTACTTGTTGTGTTATAGTAATGTTCAATCATTAGACTTCAGGTTTTTAAAATTTATTTAATTGGAAGTAATTTTTAAATCCACAGATTTTTGTGGTATATGCTGTCAAAATAATTACAATAATATAATCCTAATGAGAGTGGTTCCAGTTCCGTATGCATTCTATTTTAACAATTATTAAGTTGTGCAACAGGATAGAGGTCACAAGATGTTAAAGGCTACAAAATTTTAGTTGTCAGCTTTATATCTGCCAGTATAATCAGCACATAATTCTAACAAATTATGAGAAGATAAGGTTATTTTTTGAGAAAATACATAATTTGTATTAAAGTTATTATTATCATATAAGATGTAATTTTCTCCAAAGATAGCTTTTTCTGAGCCTACTCTCTAGGTTTTGACATGCTTGAGATAAAGAAGAAAATCTTTTTCTATGCTAAATTTCAAGTGTCTAGAACGGATTTGGAACCTAATACGGTATATTACTTAAAATTAAGGGTGGGAAACCCCCCTAGCTATTTTAAGTGCAGAATGATTTAATGCAGGCAACTAAGTGCAGAGAAAAAGGTTTTCTCAGTCATCCTACAGACTGTGGCTGAGTCTGAAATAAAGTCTGACAAAGACAGATTAACATGGGAAAGAATACAAATGTACTTAGTATGCTTTTATGTGACATGTGGATCTTTATGAGGAAATCAAGGACCGAAGAAAACAATAAACCCGTACACTTCTTATTCTGAGTTTGATGAAGTGGGTAACTGTGGAAAAGCATAAACCGGTTAAAATATTGTGACCTAATGATGATAAACCAGAGATAAATATCCAGGCCCATTTGTTCTAATTTGCCCATGTGTCCCTATGTCTGCAGAGATAAGGGTGTCTCTTTCCTTTGGTTATAGGAAGACATCTCTAAAATGAGGATCTTATGACCTATTACAGTTTGAGCCTAAGAAGTCACCAGAAAGCTCATGTGTTTAGAAGTAGGGTGAGAGCCTCAACTTCACCAGTAGGTCAGTTCATCGATGAACTTAAAATTTGGGAATGGATAGAAACTGACAAGTTGAGGCCTAGTTAAAAATGGTTGGCTTTGGGAGTGTGACATAGTGAGTATTTCTGATTCCGGCCCCTTGCCGCCGTGTTCTTACATGCTTTTCTTCTTTGTTCCTGACTTCCCTGAAATAAAGTCTTTTTCCCACATGTCCTTCTACCATGAAATTTCTGCCTTTGAACAAGCCAACTATGGAGTGAATCCCCTTTAAAAGTGAGCCAAATTAGGGCCGGGATGTGGCTCGGTGGCATAAGCACCTGCCTTGCAAGTGTGCAGTTGTGAGTTTGATCCCCGGTATCAAAAAAAAAAAGTGAGACAAATTAAACCTCTCTTCCTTTAAATTGTGGGTGTTGGGTATTGTGCTCTAATGATAGGAAAATTGTCCAATATAGTGCATATATTGTTAATTTTTACCTTAAAATTTTATAGTGATCATTATCTTCCAGAGAGAGAGAGGAGAGAGAGACAGAAACTTTTACAAATGGAACTTTCCTTTATAGATACAAATTTTTCTTACCAAAGGGTAACTTATTCTGTTTTCAGAGTTTTTATTGTGTATGCTGTTTCTCAAAATAATTCTTATGCTGAAGAAGCATATTCTTAAGGGTGACATATTCTGTTCTCCTAATATCATATTTTGGAGTGGTATATTATCATATCATGCATGCAGCAAAGGTTGACAATGACCAAAAATGTACAGGAGTGAAGAAATTATTTGCAGGCAAAGAAATATATGTATAGTTGTTTATTGGTATCTGTAGAGGATTGGTTCCTGGGATTCATGAACAACCAATACTACAAAGACTGGAGTTTTTATAAAAAAATAATGTAGATTTGCATGTAACCCATATGATGCCTCTATATATTTAAAAGAATCTCCAGATTAGTTATAATTTTTATAATATAAATTGTATTTAAATGTTTGTTATAGTGCATTGTTTAGGAATTATATCAATAGTGTGTGTGTATGTGCATGCATGCGTGTGTGTGTGTGTATTTGAGAACGGGCACTGGAATAATGTTAATTGTTTAGGAGTAATAGTCCATTGCTTTTCCAGTCCCTTCTCTGGAAAAAGTCTGTACATACTTTGCACAGATGGATCTTTTTTCTGAATGATTTTAATCATTCAATCCATGGATACAGAAACCCACATGTATGGAGGGATAATTGTATATTAGGTACATGAGAAACTGTAAAGGGCTTTTCTTAAAGTGCTTTAGTATTTCTACCAACTACTCACTATTTATACTGAAGCTCAGGGAATTAAGTAATTTGTCAAGGTTATATAATTAGTAATATTTGAACTCAGTTCTTCCTGAACCCAAAATTTACTCCTTATTTACTATAGTGCCAACTTTAGTGAATTCCTCAGGTAAGTAATGACCCAGATATATATTTAAATTATCGTTACTGGATCCAAGTCTGTCTACTCACTGTTTGAAAGTCAATAATCATGAGAAGACAGTGGGAAAGAAAATCAGATTTATCCAAGAGCTTGCTTCCTGAGAAAATGTTGTGTAGCTATTCTCCCTCAAAAATGAAAATTTTGGAAAGCTCAGTCAGATGTAAGACTTTTATAGTGAAGGTCAGGGAAATACAGGGAGACCCTGGGCAAGAAATCTACATGCTAAGCAAGAATTTCATCATCCAGGGTGTGTGTGTGTGTGTGTGTGTGTGTGTGTGTGTGTGTGTATTTGAGAGAAGGGACTGGAAAATCACAATTGATCTCAAATTCCCAAGGCTAGGTTGTAATTCTTTAGAAAAACACACTACTTTGATACAGAGTACCATTTTAGATGCTCTGATATTAGCCGAAGGTCACCAGATGTTCTGGGTTCTGAAACTCTAAAAAGATTATTTTGTAAATAACATGTTACTCATTTAGGTATGAACTTTCTTTAGAATGTAGAATGCTGGTCAAAGGGAGAAGTAATTCTGCAAAGGACAACTCACAAACAGACCCACTGTTACATATTATTATCCATTTCCTAATTCCCATGGTAATATTTTCATTTATTACTTCAATTTCATTCCCTTAAATGTCATGTAGGTAAACATATCTTATCAAAGGTGTAAATCTACAGTCTATGTCAGCTGTAAAGACTTTTGTAATTTGTAATTATTAGTGTTTAAAGGACAAAAGGTTATAAATAATAATTCTAATTTTCACTTCAATATGCATTCTTGACAAGGGGCAACAGATATCCTGGGAATACTATGTAACTCACTGTCATCTATTTAACCAACTCTATAGTCATTGTGACTAACTTGTATTTGTCTTAAAGTATGTTACTTAGTCTCAAAAATTTCTAGATATGCCTGTGCATGTTATCAGATAAAGACCATATTTTTATCATGGATGCAGAAACGTTTGAAAATCACTAACACAGAATATTGCAGAAAACATTTCTCTCTCTGAATTTATAGGTTATCATTTGGTGCATTAGTGCTTTTTGTTACTCAACAAATATATACTCTCATACATTTATAATGCATGACATAGGTAGGAGCTGTTTCTGATTTTCAGATAGTACCTTCAAACAGACTTGCTTCACTTTGTCCCCTAAACTCAACTGAGATAATTTAAAAAGCCCTCCATTCTGAGTGAATTTGGAGAAAAAAAAATGTTGGATGGAATCTGATCAGAGCATGAATGCAAAGAAGGGATGAGCAAAACAAAGGCTCCCATATGGGATCCTCTGAGAGAAAGGGTAGTTCCACCAACTGAGATACATGTCTTTCTATGGAAATCCTACTTATATTCAAATAAACATACATTTCCATATGTATATTTGGAATATAAAAACATGCACACATCCATATCTTAACTGCTCTATCTTTTAAGTACAGAATATACAGAAAAAGCAAACATGCTAAAAGGAAAACAGATGGAAATCATTAGCCATAATCATAGCCAGGATCAAGGGGAAAGCCGGCAGGTGGAGTATTCCCTCTGACAGAATGGGCTAGAAATCTGGAAAGAGAAGCATTGTTTAAAACACGGGTTTCAAAATAAATCATGACCATACTTCCTCTGGTGTTGGTGTTCTTTCTTTTCTTTTTTTCTTAAACTTGGACTCACTGATTAAAAATTGAAGCATTTGGCATACTAAAAATAATAAATACAAACTGAGTTTTGAGAAGAGTTAATTCTTTAAAGAACATAGACCTAGATATAACCAACTTTCCTCTACATCCTGTTAGCTGTCACACCAACAACATTTTTGCTTTTGTTTGTTTTAAAGTAGACATATAGAAATAGGAATAGATAGAGAAAGAGAATTCTAATGCAAACTTGTCACTGTGGATGTGGGGGAGAGAGTTTTCTTTCCCTGCACTTCAAATATTAAAACTTCTGAACTAAGGTGATTTGTATTATAAAACTTTGTCACTGAACTTCATGTTCAGTGCAGGGTAAAATATTTTTCTACCCTTCATAAAGAGTTACGGCAAACATTGCTATAGATAGATTATTAAGAGCAAAGCATAACAAATTTATGTGGTCATAGTTTTACATGACTCAGGAACCTTCAGAAACCAAAGACCTATGATGGACTTATTTTTATGGTTAGGGTTCAATGAAGCATGATCAAGGGCCAAAAAGGTACAATCTAATAGTAATAAACGGAAGGAGATACTCCAGAGAACCTGTCAGTTCAGATTATTCTTGGCCCCGCAGTGGTAGGATTTCCTCTTCCTCAGTATGAGGCATGATCCTCATACTGAAGGTCTAATGGCCTATAATCAAGCAACTTGGGTCAGATAATTTCTTCTTTTTAGTTCTTATACAAAAAAGTACTGGAAGATCAGAGTAAAAATTTCAGGTTTTGTATCTAGCTTTGAGGAAAAGCAGTTCTGGCATCTGTGACTGCCTTGAGGAACAGGAATTCTAGTTTCAGTGACTTGGAGAAGACCAAACAGTGGTGAGGAGGATGGGAGAAGGTCAGAGAGAAAACTTTGCTTCTGAGGGCTTCACTTTGGGGTATTATTTTGAGCCCCAACATTAGCATTGGACAGTAGGCAGAAACTAGAAAACTTGGAAAGTGGATTGACATTGTCTGTAGGATGCTTACATTTCAATTTCTTGAGCAAAATGGGAAAAAATGAGTGCGGTGAGTAGATTCATAGATCAGAGAGAGACTGAAAACCACAATATAACTT
This sequence comes from Cavia porcellus, assembly GCF_034190915.1. Classification (NCBI taxonomy): domain Eukaryota; kingdom Metazoa; phylum Chordata; class Mammalia; order Rodentia; family Caviidae; genus Cavia; species Cavia porcellus. Next base: position 45,007,433 of record NW_026947493.1, read on the forward strand.
AATGGAAGCGATAGAACAGAGAAAAATCATTGGAAGTTAGGAAGAAATTTTATGGAACAATTTGAGAATTTAGTTTGATCAAAACTATGACAAAAGATATTTGTGGTATATGGACAAACAAAAAACTGGATTCTCATATTAGATAAAAGAATATTAAATAAATATTGAGGACACAAGCAATAGTTTGTATTTTACTTTGTCAGAAGATACAATATTATATTAGTGATTTGTGTTGCATAACAAACTATCCTAAAACCTTGTGATTTAAAACAGTAAACATTTACTACTTCACCATGTAGGTGGCCCAGGAATCTAGCAAAATAATAACTGGGTGGCTTACCTCACGGTTTCTTATGAGGTTGCAGTCAGTGCATCATCTGGGCTTGATGGTGTGAGTGGCTTCAGGAAACCTCACTTGCATATCTGTGGATACAAGACCATAGCTCCTCACTACATTTCAGTGAGAGACACTACACTGCAGGTCTCTCTACAGTCTGAAGAACTGTCCCCATGACATGGCGATTAACCGTGTTCAAGACATCCAGAACAAGTAGCCCCCAAGGAAAGAGAGACAGAGAAGCAGGAGCCACAATATCTATGAGTATATGGAAAAGGACAACACGAAAGTGTGAATACCAGGAGGTGGAATCTTCAAGGCTTGTCTTAAAGACTGGCAAACACAAATACTAATATCATAGAAAATACTTAGAATGGAAGATGGATGAGATTCTAAATATAAACATAAAAAAGGGAGAAAGATTTTATTGAAGATGTGGTATAGAGTTTGTTTCTAGTTTATTTCTAACTTTTCTACATCAGAGGATAGAGTATTAACATGCATACATTTATTTAGTGTCTTTACATGTTATCTACATCTTCTGTCATCAGTAGTATTTCAAAAAGAAATAGGCACTAACATAATAAATTTGCACTCACTGTTAGATGTGATTGTGTTTCTGCTCCTCAATGTGGTTGACAAAGATCTTTTACCTTTTGAAGAAGGCCTGTTCTGTGAGTTTATTTTCTTGTTGCTGTTTATGTTTTCATTATTAATAAATAATTATCTTTAATCTGCAATTTGAGGAGGGCATGGTGGCACAGGCCTGTAATCTCAGCACTTGGGAGGCTGAGGCAGGAGGATCCTTGCAAATTCAAGAACAGTCTAGGCTACAAAGTGAGCTCAAGACCAGCTGGAACTGTGTAGTGAAACTCTATCTCAAAAAGACAAAAAAAAATCTGTAACTTGTATTGAGACATCTTTAAACCTATCTCTGCTTAATGAGGGCTAGTTGTTAAACTAGATAATAAAATCTGTTAATCCACTTAATGCCTTGGAACTCACTAAGAGCAGATAGACACAGACACAGGGCAGACTGTTCTGTTTCATGGAAAACCCATTGAGGCCTGTGGTACCACACATTGTCCCCTGAAATGGAACTATCCAGCAGTAGTACTCAGCAATTAAAATAAAGATTGATTTTTTTTCCTTTTTGAAAAACCAGCATGTTTAATGTATCTCTGTACTTCCACGAATCTGTTTTATTGCCCAAAAATTTCTCAAAATTTACTTTGTTTTGATGAGCAAAGGAATGACCTATGTCATTTAGATCAGGACTCGGCAGCTTATGGCCCAATGGCTCCCCTCAGTTCTTTTTCTGTTTTCATAAATCAATTTTTATTGTAATTGACCCATAGACATTTCTTACGTATGTTTTCATGAAAACCACAAGGACAGCGCTGAGTGGCTGTAACCCAGTCTCTATGGCCTGCAAAGTGAAAATATGTACTACACAGATGCCCTCTACAGAAAGTTTGGCATATTGCTTTGCATGTCCAGATTCAAGTAAATTTGAAGACAGGGTAGCCTAGTGATTAAGTAAATCTCTGTGACAATCAGCTCTCATTCCTGACTTTATGATGTAGGGCTGGTGACTTATTTTCCCTGAGTCACATTTCTCCTATAATCTATAATAATCTTCATTATTTATTTTTGGATGAAATGTTGCATGTCAAACTGCGCACAGAAATAAAGCATTTAGGCATTGAATAAAGATAAAGGTTTAAAGTACTTTATTGAAGGGATATCTATATAATAAAAATAATTACAAAAATTCAACACAAATGCCTTTCAGGATGAGCATTTAAATTGAGGTTTCATTATACTATATTTGATACAACTGTGTTGGCTAATTGATTTCAACCTAGATCTCAGTTGTCCTCAGGATTGCCTTTGCTCTATTTTGAAGACTTTGCCAAAACTTGAACAATGACAGATGACACACTTATTCATCTTTAGGAGAGAGACATGGATAGAAAAGATAAGATTGTGTTTAAAAATATGGATTAAAAGTCTTAATAGAATAAGATCAAATTTTACCTTAACAGATCAAATTTTACCATAAGCCAGGTATGTATCAAAGAGCAACTGCAGAATTGCAGACTTGGGTACTTATTTTAATTGCTGCTCAAACATCAAATAACAACTAATGGAATTGCGTGGGTGCATGGGGGAAAAGAAGAATTATATTAATGGCTGGGCTGCTTAAAAAGGAAAAAAGTCAACTTGAGAAAGATCACGAGACATACACCATCAATACAAGATTCTATCAATTACATACAGTGTGTATATCGTGGTATTCAATTCTGACAAGTTCATATTTTGGGAATTCATATTCACTCTTCGATGACATAATTTTAAAGAATATTTAATTCCAAGTAGGAAAAGTCAAATTATGACTTACAGTATTTTCATTGCTATGCTGTACCTATGAATGCCAAAAATTATACAATAGCCTTTATGGTGCTAACTATAAAATCTACCTTCCTCATCAAAATTAGAGATTAAAAAAAATCTAGCTGGTTTCTATCTTCCAAACTGTGTATTTATCTGAAGTAGATAAAACTATTTTTGTTTTTACATTCATCAACACTAAGCTTCATTGGATAGACATGATGTAAAGGCGATGATATGATATTGCAACAAAAAACAAGATAAAAAACATGAATACAGTGGTGGTTTACATAAAATCTGATTCAAGATGAAAGAACCAAGAAAGTGGCACTACAGTGTTAACACTTTCTTCAAATTTTCTCACATCCATTAATCAATAATATTCATTGAACATTCATCAGGTAGTAGTCCTGGTCATAGAGACACAGCAGTAAATGGCATTCTGTGGTCTCTGGGGAAAAAGAAATTTCCTCTTTAAGTTACAGAAATGCAATTACAGCAAAATATGATGATGAAAGATTTGGAAACCCTGTTAAAAGAAGAAAAAACAAAGTGAATTATAGGTATAAGTCCGTGTTTTAGAAGTCTTACAAGAGGGTCAGAAGTGCAATCCTCATGTATCTGAAGGACTATCATGTGGAAAATCACTCTATCATCTTCTAATGAGATACTTGATTCCATTTCTGCACTAAAACATCCTGCACTAAAAGTTAGTAATTTCTAGGAACAGATGAGGTCAGAAGATAGGAAGCTTCTTGTAATTATTTAGGCTAAAGGACTAAATAATACATACTTTAGACATTATAGGTTGTATGCTATCTTTTGCACACTCCCCAACCGTGCCATGTAGTGCAGAGCAACTATAGTCAATGTGCAAATGAGTGTCAGTGTGCTCCAAAAATTATTTGCAAAACAGGCAGCAGTTGAATTTTGACCTGTAGAATGTATTTTGCTGACTCACGGAATTGTGTCTATCTTTATGCATTCTTCTCTTTCTTACACATGCAACTTCTCTTCTATCCAAAGATAGGCATTTAAGTGAGGAGGGTTAAGACTGATACACCAGGAATACAGAGGAAGATGGGAAGAAAGGAACGAGGAAGCGAAAGAGGGAGAAAAATAAAAAAAGAATGAATGAAAGGGACAAACAAAAGAAAATGATGGGAGGGGAACAAGGAAAGTGGAAAGGAAGGAGGGGCAAAGGACTCTGCAGAACAAAAATTGTTCTCAGAAACAATGTTCTTAAGGAAGTGGCATTTTAAAATTCTCTTTCATTTTCATTAATCGAATGAGCCTAGATTTTGAAGCAGATCAAAGGGTTTTACCATAAATTCCAAGTAGAGAGAACTCAAGATTTTAATTAACAGAAGATTCTGTTGTATATGAATAGAATAAAATCTAAACATATTTTGGCAGAGAGGGATGACAAGAGGAGAAACTAACAGATGAAAGAGTACTAATTTTTATCACCTTGTAAAGCCAAATTTAAGGTATTGAAATAATTAACCCATTGAAGTAGAAATAACTGAAATCATTAAACATTCAACTTCATATGGAAGCTTCTAGCAATTTGAATCTGAGTGTTTAGTATATATAATCAGAGTAAAGCTCCAGGCCTCCAGGAGAAGTCTCGCCCTTAGCTCAGAGATTTATCAGCATACTGTGAGAGAAACAGGGCTCCAAAGGCAGAAAGCAGTGTCTGCTGATGGACTTGAGGCAGCTCTGGGGTTTCTCCTCATCAGTGATATTTCCCTGCCTCTGGGATGACGTATAGCCCTATTGAGATTGCTGATGGACTGAATATGGTGTAAGAGCCATAAAATGTGGGAACTGCTCAAAATGAAAAGCCCAAAATAAGACCTATCATGCACCCAGGGTACTAGGGATATAAGCCCAGTACCAGATCAGCCACACTGCAGAAGAAATGTAGGACACAGGATCCTGTAGACGTAAAGCCCCTTCCTCAGTTGCTGCTACAAGTTCCTGACATCCTGTGAGTCCCTCTGTACATACATTGTTGTGATTGTTAGAAGAATCAAGGGAAAAGGAGGAAAAATCTGAGAAACTAAGTTGTAAAGTTAAAGAGTCCCAAGTTATTAAATAAAAGCAAAAATAAGGTGATACTTGCAGTATACGATGAAATGCTCATTAATTCTAAACATATAGAACACAACAAACACATAAATTGCTTTTATATGCGTGCACTTGTAATAATCTCACCAAGTTATAAAGTACAAGGTATTATTTAGATTTCTCAGATGAATGCAGTGTGTTCTAGAGAACTTAAGAATTTAGATGAGTTGTCTAAGGTCAAGAGCTGTATAATCTCATGGTCTTTACCCTTTCATGAGTAAGATATTTTGTATATTGTAAAATTGAAATAATACAAAAATTCCTGAGTAATATTAATATTAAAAAGAACTCTTAAGGAGGTAATCTTTCTAAGAGTAAAATGAGATTCTAATTTATCCTTTCTTAAATTGATAACTTTCAAGAGTTATCAATAACTTAAACGTTATCAATAATTTGGTATTGATCATCTGTCTCAGTTCATGACACCCTTGTACTGTTTCTTGCACTGTCCTTCCCCATTTATTTCACAATTACTTTTTTCTTTATCCTCTGTTTATATTCTTTTTCATACTTTTCACATAGATACCAATAGTACACAATGAATTTAAAATTTTAAAAATTATAATTTTCAAGTTTATAAAAATTTCCTTTGAAGTTCCAATTGTTACATTCAATCTATGTAGATCATTTTGCTATACCTGTCTATTAACCTTTTATTACATTATTGAGTTTTACATGTATCTTCGTAAGATTCCAGATTTTTTCAGTAGGCTGGTTCCTATGTGACATGTAATTTGGGTTTTATTGTGATTCTATCTTATTTTCTAAACGTAGTTGTTTATTCTAGCACACAGGGATGGTTTTGAGTTTTAAAAGTTGATCTTTTATTTTAAAAATGTGCTGCTTCCTCTTATTTACTCTAATTGTGTACTGATTTTGTTAAATTTTCTGTGTAGTTTATCAAACTGTATAATTGCAGTTTTTTCTCTTTTTGTTCTTTATGCTTTTTGTTGTTATTGTTATTTTGCAGTGTATGTTGAACTGTAACTATCATGAATACATTTTTTTGTTCTGAGTCATAAAAGAAATGCATTACAAATTTTCTTCGTTACATGCAATGTTTAGGGTTTTTTAAAAATCAAGTTACAAATTCTCCTTTTGTTATCCATTACACTAATAAAAATTTGTGGTGTTAGAGTTTTGAAATTAAGACTCACTAGAGCATTCATTAATTGTTATCTTAGTATTGTGATCTATATGTCTTTTTAATATTTTAATTTTTTTGTACCAGAGATCGAACTTATGACCTTGTGTTTGCCATGCAGGCACTTACGCGCTGAGTTAAATCCCCTGCTAGTATCTTTTTTATATTAATGTGAAATTAAGATTTAAATTTTAAAGCCCAGTGAAGTGATACATTCCTATAATGCCAGCACTCAGAAACTGAACACAGGGGATGGGGAATTTTGTTTTGGTTTTGGATTTTTTTGTTTTGTTTTGTTTTGTTTTTCGGCTGTATGAGACAAGATCTTACTGTCCAGTTCAGGCTAGGCTTGAGCACTTGAGCTCACTTTGAGCTAAGGCTGGCCTTGAACTCACATCAATTCTTCTGCCTCAGTCTCCCCAGTGCTGGAATTACAGGTGTGTGCCACCTCACCTGGTTTGGGATTCAGAATTTGGAAGCATGTGAGCCACATAGTGAGATTCTGTCTCACGAAACAAGCACAAAGCAAAGATATGGAAAACTTTTTTTTTCATTTGTTTATTTCTTCTCCTACTTTTGGAGAGAGTTCTGTAACACAGAGACTGTGTATTGGTCAGTTAAAATTAGAGGGAGCCACCTGCAAAAATGTCTTAGCCTAGGTTGTTTGTTTCTTTTATAACTTGGGCGAGTGAAGAAAGGTTTTTTCTTTTGGTGATATTAAACAAATATTTCCTTTTTTATTTTAAAAACAAAACACCAACAATGACAAAAGACTAAAAGCTATGATACAGAATTGCAACATAAAATAATAGGAAATTAACACTAGTTATATATTGCATATTGTTATCTTAAAGTAATTGCTGAGATTCAAGATTTAAGTATGAAAAAAATGATCAAACAGTGAAAGCACAAAGTGTTCTTTCTGATGAAGTAACAGAGATTAGTAGGACAATGATATATCTTGTGTTTATATATATACATATACGTATACATGTAATCTTTTCCCTTCTTTTCTTTTTCTCCTCTTATCCCAGTTGTTCTTTTGCTTTGAGAACTGTCTTCTCTTTCATTTTCACAATATCTATTATACATTTTGAAACTCATTTAATCTTTTAGTTTTTTTACACTAAGGGAACAATACAATATTTACACATGCATTTGATTTATTTCACTTATGAGTACAGTCTCAAATTGCATCCATTTAACTGTAAAATCCTCGTTTATCCATTCTATAAAACTACCACATCTTTTTTTATCCATTTTGTGGTTGATGGGCCTTTGGGTTGTTTCCAAGGTTTGGGTATTACAAATTTTACTGCTATAAACACGAGTGCACATATATCACTGTGGCATGATATTTTCAACCCTTTTGAGAAAATATCTAGGACGGAAATAGCTGGATTGAATGGGACTTCCAATCCTAGTCTTTAAGGAATCTCTACATTGATTTCCACAGTGGTTGCAGCAGTCTGTACTCCAACAGTGGAGAAGGTTCCTTTTCTCCCACAGCCCCATCTTCATTTGTTATTGGTTGATTCCTTGATGACAGCCATTCTTTCTGGGAGGAGATGGAACCACTAAGGTGTTTTAATTTGAGTTTCTCAAATGACCAGTGATACTGAACATTTCTTCGTGTATTTCTTCACCTGAGAAGTACATGTTCATCTCAGATGACCATTTTTGGATTGGATTTTTGAATTTGGAGGCCTGATTTTTTTTTCAATTCTTCATATGTTCTATATATGAGTTGTCTGAGGGTCAGTTGGTTAAAGTATTTTCCCATTTGGTGGGTTTTCTTTTCACTCTGTTTTTTTTTTTGTTTGTTTGTTTTGTTTTTTGTTTTTTGATGGGCAAAAAACTTTTTAATAAGATGATATCCCAGTTGTTGATTCTTTTAAGAACTTCCAGTACAGTTTACATTTTGTTCATGAACTCTTTACCTACCCTTATGTCTTTAAGATTTCTACCTACCTTGTGTTCCAGCATATTAGTGCTTCTGTTTTAATATTTAGATCTTTGATCCATCTGACTTCAGTTTAGTGCATGGCGATAGACATGGATATAGCTTTAGTCTTCAGCATTTGGAAAGCTAATTTTCCCAGCACATTTATTAAAGTGGCTATCATTCTTCCAGTAAACATATTTGGCCTCTTTGTAAAAGATATGATGGCTGAATATGTCTGGAGTTTTGTCTGCAATCTGCACAAATGGATTGTCAGGTCTGTTTTTCTTTCCAGGACTGTGTTGATTTTATCACAGTCACTTTGTAGTATAATTTCAAGCCAGGGATTGCAATACTGCCTGCCTTGCTTTTGTTGCCCAGGTTTGCCTTTACTATTCTAAGTCTCTTCTGATTTCTAAATGAATTTTAGGAATATATTCTCCAGATGCATGAGGTATACCAATGGTATTTTGATCAGGATTGCATTAAATCTGTAAAACATTTTCACAAGTTTGATTCTTCCTATGCAAGAGCAAGGAATATCTTTCCCTTTCCTGATATCCTCTGGAATCTTCTTTTTCAAAGTACTGTAGTTTTCAATGTATAGAATTGGGGCCAGTATAAGCACCTGCTTGGCAAGTATAAGGTTCTGAGTTCAATCCTTGGTACCAAAAAAAAAAAAAAAAAAAATATATATATATATATATATATATAATAAAAATTTTATATATAGATAAATATATATGTTGCATTTGCATTATTATTTAATTATAGATATTCTTTAAATGCTTCTTTAATTTAATTTGTGACCCATCAATTATTCATGCAGGAGTTATTTAATTTCATGGGTTTATGAAATTTTTGCAGTTTCTTTTGCCATTAATTTCCAATTTCAGTGCACTATGGTCAATGCATGAGATAATCTGAATTCCTTTGCACTTGGTTAAGGCATGTTCTATAGGATACTATATGGTCTGTTTTAGAGAAAATCCCATGTGCATCTGAAAAAAATATGTATTCTGATGTTATTGAGTGGGATACTATATCTATTAAGTCCATTTGTTCACAGATTTAGCTCAATTCTGTTATTTCTTTGCTGATACTTTGTCTAGTTGATCTATCTCCTTGTAACAATGATTTTTTAAAATTTTATTTCAAGAAAGACAAAACAAAACAAAATAGTAAATACTTTCAAAGAAAAAAAAATAAACAGTAATAAATCACTAGTTGATGTATATGTATTGTCCTCCCACAAATAGTTGTTCAAGATACAAAAGTGGAACATATAAATGGGAATTCAGCCAGGGAGACTGCATACAGTTTTGTTCAACTATCCAACCAAAACTAAGTAATATGGCTATCAATCTTATACACTTAGACATGTATGCATTTATCCATATCTTCATTTATGTTGAGACCTAACAAAACTTATTAGATGAAAATTCTTCTGAAAAAAAGATTAATAATATGGCTGGATTTCACATCAATACACTCTGGAATCAGCACTGGGTACTGCAGTGCCCCTTTTTTTCCTTCAAAGTATTTGTTCGCTTCATGATGTATCATAAGATCAGTTCTCATAAACTGTTAATAGCTTTTACGCAAGCATGAGTCTTAACATGTATTTCTATCCTTTCTATCTTAGAAGGAGAAACAGAACAAAGCAGGACAGAACAAAACATATTCCTATAGACACATAAAACTAAAAAGACGTATAAAACTGCTGTGCAAGGAGTTCTACCATGGTCACTGTGCTGTCTCTTGTTATCATTAACAGAATTGGCTATATTATCAGATAAAGTATAATTGAATATATCAGTACGTAACAGAATTAATAGAAATACAACTTTGTAGATAGTGTAAAGCTACAAAAACAGGTAGTAATCAAATCAGAATGGACATCATAGTGAATCATTGTCATTTTCAGTATAGTTGTCTATACTACACAACTTGATACCAGCAACCAACAGTTTTGAATAAAATCTGTCAATAATAAGCAACAATCAAACAAGTTGGATTTGACGAAGATCAGTCATGACACAACAGTATAAGTCATACAGGGATCTGGATTGAGTTAATAGGAAATTAAAGATGACCACTCTGCTATATCCTGATATCTTCGGGACAGCTGTTTGTGCCCTCAGATCCAGTGCTTGTATACAAACTGGGAATGAACAAGTTCTCCAAGCAGAGTGGTGTGAGTAATAAGGGTTTTAGTGTCTGATACACTATTAGCTATATCTTCTGCTGTCTTTTTTAAAACTATTACTCCCCTTTCATTCCCCCAAGAGGTACTATGTATTTTTGGGTTTCCCAAACACTCTCAATTCTATATTGAGAGGGCAACCTGCTATTTACCTAAATGTTTCCAAACTTTCTCACTGCTGGACTTGATTTCTAGTTATATTTCTCCACTTATTAAAGCCTGTCTTTTCACCCTATCCATAAATACTGGTCCAGTTACCCCTATTACTCTCTGGTTCTCTATCACATGGAGTTCTGGTTTCTCATATTTGATTTTGGTCCATATACCCTTCTTCAGGTTAATTATATTTCCTATAAAGAGCATCTCAGTGGACTCTACCTCTTGATCCACTCTGCTGTGATTCTCTTTTTTCCCTCAAGTTAGTGTACCCAGGCCACCTATATTAGAAATTATATCCAACCTTTTCTGCCTCATTTCTGTTGTGCTCTTTTTCCATCATTAGTTGTCTGTTTGTCTTCTTCATTTCACTTTTTGTTCCATTCACTGGGGCCTCTCTGCCACTGTTCCTGAAATTCTGGTGCTTTTCTCTGTCTTTAGAATGTCCTGTAGTATTCTCTGTAGAGTTGGATTGATGGTTACGGATTCCCCCAGTTCCTCTTTATCTTAGAGGCATCTTGTTTTTTCCATTAATTTCTAGGGACAATTGTGCAGGATACATCAGTCTGAGCTGGAGGTTATTTTCTTTCAAGGCTTGGATTATTTCGCCCCATGCTCTTCTCTATTTGATGGTGTGTGCTGAGAAGTCTACCATAATTCTGATGGCTTTTCCCTTGTAAGTGATCTGTTTCTTGTATCTGACAGCTTTTAATATTCTGCTCTTATATTGGATTTCTGGGATCTTGATTATTATATGCCTGGGTGTAGTTCTGTTTTGGTTGTAGGTGGCTGGAGTTCTGTATGCCTCATACATCTGACTATCTTTTCCTTTTCCTATGTTTGGGAGGTTTCCCTTAATTATTTCTGTGAATAGCCTTTGTAATTCCTTTGTTTGTACCCCTGCTTCTCATTCACATTCTTTATTCTTGAGTTATAGATCCTTTTGCCATCTTCTAGCCTTTGTATTATTACTGCTTTGACCGGAGCCGCGGGAGACAGGAGACCAAACTCGAGCAGGATCAGCTCTCAAACTTTATTGCGTACAGCGAACCGGACCTAACAAGGTCCGCCACCCTCAACGTTGGTTCCTCTTCCGCCCGTTGGGGGCAGGAACAACCTCTTATAAGGGGAAGCAGTATCCAATCACAGAGAAGCGCTTCTAACAAGCTGATAGGCTAGCGTCACGGGTAACTGGGCAGACATGACAATTTGGCGGGCTTGTTCAGGCCGGGAAGAACCCGGAAGCAGGAAATGGGCGCCATCATAGGCGGCTTCCCACACTGCTTGTTTCTTTGTTACTTTTAAGAAATTTTTCCTTTCATGTCCCCACATTGCAAACCTGTCCTCCAGTTCAAATAATCTTAGTTTCTTTCAAGCAGTTTTGCCAGCTTTCAATGGAGTTTTTAATTTCCTGGTAATCTCTTTGAACCTGCTTCATGTATTCTGTTTTCTTTGTTTTCTCCATCAAACAATTCTCCCCCTTTTTTCTTCCATCTGTTTTTTCTTGGGAGGTGCTTAGCATTTCTTTAATTATTCTATTTATATCTTGCTTTACTTGGTTAAATACTTCACTTTTGAACTCATCTATGAGGTCCCAAAGATATCGCTTTATGTCTATTGGTGCCGTGACTGATACTGCATGTTTGCTGTCCTCATTCTTCTGTGGATTTATCTTTCCTGTATCAGTGTTCTCAGGACTGGGGACTGAGGACCCTTTCTTGTTGCTTCCTCTTCTCATGTTTTTTCTTCCTTCCATACAGGCATATATAGGAGGCCCAGTTTCTTCCTTTGTCGGTTTCAGTTTGTCTGAAGCACGCTGACTCCGTGGCCCTGCCCACGGCAATGTACTAGGAGGTACAGACCTGTGCAGCCTATGCTGGGGCCGCCCCTCCAGGTCAGTCAACCTGCTGAAGGCTTCACTGTGTTAGGGTGCAATATCAGGTGTAGGGACTTGGTTTGGGCTAGCCTATTGGGCCTCAGTCCGTGGCATCACCCAGGTGAAGTGCTCCGTACCAATCCCAATTGAGAAGGGAATAGCTGACTGAAGTCTCTGCAGCGCCTGGTTCTGGCTAGTCTGTCCAGTCTCACAATGTCATGTGTTGGAGCTCCCCCTTTTCTATGGAGGTTTTTATTCCTGTCACTCACTGCAGGTCGACGCAGTGTTCCCCACCATCTGTGCTCTCAATTTGGTTTGCCAATTCCCACCCTCAGTGTGTTTGTGTCTTCAGTGAGTTGAAACTAGTGGGCTATCTGGCTGCACCAATTCAGGCGGGTGGCAGCAGCAGGATGTTCAAGCTGCGAGTTCTAGCTGCAGTATCGAGACTGTAGCTGTTCCAATCATAGCACCAGGACTGTATTTTTTTTTTTTTTTGGTCTTTTTCATTTTATCGGTACCGGGGGACTATATTTTTAATTGGTTTCTTTCAGTTTAGTTTGTTCCTGGGTCGGCAGGATGTATCTCCCTTTGTTTGGGACTCTCCATGCTGCATTATTTTTGAAATCTAAGTTGACTACCTCAGAGAGCCTCTGTAGCTGCTGTTATCTATCTGCCATCTTTTTCTCTCTGTAACAATGATTTATTAAAGTCCCCTGTTATAATGTCTTATTGATTATTTGATTTTTCATGTCTATTAGTATTTGTCTTGTGCAGTTAGGTGTTCCTGTACTTGGTGCATATGTATGTATGATTGTTACCTCTTCCTCTTGAGTTTTTCCACTAACAAGTATGTAGAAACCTTCTTTGTCTCTTTTGATCATTTTTGATTTGAAGTTCACATTATCTGCAAGCAGAATATAAAACTTATGTTTTTCTGGGGTTTTGTCACATTGAATGTTATTTTCCATTCTTTGACTTTCTGTCTATGAGTTTCTTTTCTGAATTAAAACTATTTCTTGTATTGTTGAATCTTGTTTCTTGATCCATTCTGCCAATCTGTTTCTAAGGCTGTTTACACTGACAGTTATAACTGGTATGTATTGGCTCATCTTTGTCATATTGTTTTCTTATTGTTGGTTCCATTTTTCCCATTTGTTTAACTGCTTGCCCTGTTTGGTGCTTTTTGTTGTTGTTCTTGGAATTGTGGTCATTTTTATCCCTATCTAGAATTTCTTTCAGTACTCATTCTAGGATTGATTTGGTGGACATGAATTTCTTTCATTGTTGTTCTTTGTCACGGAAGTAGCTTATTTCTCCATTGATTTTGAAAGATAGTTTTGCAGAGTTCATCAATCTGGGTTTGGAAGTTGTTTCTTTCAGGTCTTCAAATACTTCACTCCAAGCACTTCTTGACTTGAGGGTTTGTGTTGAGAAATCAACCATGATTCTAATGGGCTTTCCTTGATAGGTGACCTGTTCCTTTTCTCTAATGGCTCTTAATATTATGGTCTTATGCTGAATTTTTAGCATCTTGATTATTATATTTCTGGGTGTTAATTTATTTGTTTATGGTTATTTGGAGTTAAGTGCCTCACTTATCTGTATATCAGAGTCTTTTTCCATGCTTGGGAAATTTTCTGCTATTTCTTCTGCAATTTTTAAAAATATTTGAATTGACTCCTGCATTTTCATTGACACCTATCAATCAATCTTATTTTGCTTTTGTTTGTTTTGTCTTGGAACTGTTGAATTGCTCTTTCATGGTCTCTTGCTATTTTTAAGAGTTCTTTCCTCTCTTGACCTCTAGCCATAATCCTGGCTTCAAGGCTTGGAAATCCATCCTCTACTTTGCTCAAGCTGTTTTGTCAGCTTTCAACAGAATTTTTAATTTCCTGGATATATATTTGAATTGTTCTATGCATTCTATTTCCTTCCTATGTTGTTCATTCACAGTATCCACCATTTTCCCATACTCCTGTACACTTTTTTCTTTGTCTTCTCTGGCTATGCTAAGCAATTCTTTCATTAAGGTTGTGATTCTTTTTTACCTTAGATATTATTTCTGACCTGTGTAATTGAATATAGCAGTACATAACAATATTAATAAAAAACAAAACTTTGTGGATAGTGTAAAATTTCAAAAGCAGGTAATAATCAAACCAGAATGGGTATCCTAGTGAATCTTGTCATCTTCAGTATAGTTGCCTATACTCTCAGACTTGATACTATCAATCATAACAGATTTGAGTAAAATCTGTCAATACCAACCAGCAATCTAACAAACCAGATTCAACTAAGATCAGTCATGGAAAAACAGTATAAGTTATACAGAGCTTCAAATTAAGTTAATAGGAAATTAAGGATGATTATTATCATATTGTATCCTGCTATTTGGGGGATAGCTGTCTGTGCCCTCAAATCTAGTACAAGTAGACAAACTGAAACAGAATATAATCTATCTAAGCAGAGTGGTGTTAGTAATGTGGATTTTAAATCCTGATACACTATTAACAATATCCTCTGCCTTATTTTTTTAGACTGTTCCTCCCCTTTCACTCACACAGGGTGCACTGTGCATTTTGGGTCCCATGAACTCCCTCAGTTTTCAGATGGGGGGCAACCTGCTATTTACCTAAGTGGATCTGAACCTTCTCACTCCTGGACTTGACCTCAAGTTGTATTCTTTACCTACAAAAGCCTGTCTTTTCAACCTATCTGTAGGTGCTGGTCCCATTACTCTCTGATTCCCTGTCACATAGAACATTGTTTTCTCATATTTGATTTTTGGTCCATAAACCCTTTTTCAGGTTAGTTATATTTCCTATACAGAGCATCTTGGTGGACCCTACCTCCAGATCTACTCTGCCTGTGTTCCTTTTTTTTTTTTTTTTTTTTAGTGCATCAAGGCCATCAATATTAGAGATTATAACCAACCTTCTCTGCCTCATTTCTGCTATGCTATTTTTCTGCCATTAAGTTGTCTGCTTTTCTCCTTCATTCCATTTTCTGCTCCATCTATTGAGGCCTCTCTGCCACTATTCCTGAAATCCTGGTACCATTTTCTCTCTCTAGAATGCCCTTCAGTATTCTTGTAGGGTTGGATTATTGATTGCAAATTCTCCCAGTTCATCACGGAAGCATTTTATTTCTCCATTAATTTCTAGAGACAGTTTTCAGGGTACGTCAATCTGGGCTGGAGGTTATTTTCTTTCAGGGCTTGGAATACTTCACTCCAAACTCTGCTTGATTTGATGGTCTATGTTGAGAAGTCTGCAGTGATTTTGATGGGTTTTCCTTTATAGGTGATCTGTTTCTTTTCTCTAATGGCTTTTAATATTCTTTTCTTATATTACATTTCTAGGATTTTGGTTATTATATTTCTGGATGTAGCTCTGTTTTGGTTATAGGTGGCTGGAGTTCTGTATGCCTCTTACATAAGAATATCATTTCCTTTTCCTATGTTTGGGAAATTTTCCTTAATTATTTCTGTAAATAGTCTTTGTATTTCCTTTGCATTTACTCCTGCTTTTGCATCCACATTCTTTATTCTTCAATTATAGATCCTCTTGTCATCTTCTAGCCTTTGTATTGTTACTGCTTGTTTCCTTGTTATTTTTAAGAGGTATTTCCTTTCACAATCACTCATTACAAACCTGTCTTCAAGTTTTGATAGTGTATTCTTAGTTTCTTTCAAGCAGTTTTTTCCAGCTTTCAATGGAATTCTTTATTTCCTGGTAATCTCTTTGAATCTGCTTCATATATTTTAGATTTTCTTTATAGTCTTCATCCAATGTTTCTCTCCTTTTCTTTGTATTCCTCCATTCTTCCATCTGTGTCTTCTTGAGAGGTGTTTAGCATTTCTTCTATTATTTCTTCTTATATCTTGCTTTACATGATTAAATATTGCACTTTTGACCACATCTATATGGTCCCACAGATATCTTTGTATGTCCACTGATTCTGTGTCTGATATTGCATATTTGCTGCCCTCAGTCTCTTTTGTATTTACCTCTCCTGCATCACTGTTCTCAGGGATGGGGGCTGGGTATTTTTTCTTATTTCTTTCTATTGTCATGTTTTTGGTTTCTTCCACACAGGAGGATAGAGGAGATCCCAGCCCCTTCCCTTGTTGGTTATGGTTCTTCTGGAGCACACTGGCTAGGGATTTCTACCATCTTCAGTTTGCTGTTGGTCTTTGAGGTGCAAACAAGGACAACATATGCTGGCCCCTCCCC
The DNA here is from genome assembly GCF_034190915.1 of Cavia porcellus. Lineage (NCBI taxonomy): Eukaryota > Metazoa > Chordata > Mammalia > Rodentia > Caviidae > Cavia > Cavia porcellus. The sequence continues at coordinate 45,023,856 of NW_026947493.1, forward strand.
TCCACGTCAGTCAACCTGTGGGGGCCTTCATTGTGTTAGTGTGTACAATGAATTGGTTTGGGGTGACTTATTGGGTCCTGGCCAAGTGAGTGATCCAGGCCAAGCAGATCTCACCAATCTCATCTGGGAAGGAGCAACCAACTGAAGTCACTGCTGTTCCTTGTTTCTGCCCATCCTGCCTGATTCCAACATGTTGTCCAGTTGGTTACCCCTTTCTCCTGGGAGGGTCTTATTCCCAGCATTCACCATGGGTCAATGCAGGTCTCTTGCTGGCTCTGTTCTCCGTTGGGCTCACCAACCTCTGACTTCAGTGTGACTGCAGCTCTAGTGAGTCATAGTAGTGGCAGTTTGGGTGGTTCTGGAAAGTTGTGGCAGCATGAGTTCAGGCACTCCAGTGAGAGTGTCATGGCTGCTAATCTTAGCTGCTCTAATTGTAGCCATGGACTGCGTGTTTGACCAGCTCTTTTCCCATTAGTTTTTTTTCCTGGGTTGAGAGGATCTATCTCCCTCTGTCTGGACCTCTCTGTGATGTTTTATTTCAGCATCTGAGTTGTCTGTCTCAGGGAGCCTCTATATTCTGCTGCTTACCAATCTGTCATCTTTAGCCCCTCCCTCATTTTACTTTTTCTATCATTTCAGTGTTATTATCTTCTAGCTCTACCAATTTCATTTCTTTTTGTATGCAGTAAACATATTTAACTCTCTAATATTCCCTAATTTAGTTTTGTATCCTAAAATTTTTGATATAGAATGCTTTCACTATTATTTGAGGTTTGTTATTTCAAAATGTTCTCTCTAAACTAGAGTATATTTAATAGTGAATTATTTTAACTGTAGATGTGAGAGTTTTGTTTTTCTTTTAGTTGCCCTTTTGAGGAGTGTAATCACATTATTTACGCATTGATGTTTATTGAGTGACTGTGGCCTTGGAAGAGTTTTTAGGATGTCTAAAATGTGTTTGTTCTCTGCTTCCCAGTAGAAGTTCTGTATATCTCTATATCTGTGCTCTTAAATGTGCTCTGTTTCTTTTTCATCCTCTTGACCTGTAGCTATTTGCACTTATCTGTCTGTTTGAGTAATTCTGCCAGATGCTTGTTTCCATCTCTGAAGATAGATTCAAATGTATGAGGATGATTATCTATCTTTGATTTAATGGTCCCGTTATTTAAGTATGATATTCCCCTTTTAAGATGTTTTTATTCATGAAACTGTCTTTTACATAAAAATGTTTAAATGAATACCCCAGAATTCATTTTTATATCTTTATGATTCATCATTTTTATAGTCTTGTGTTCTGTTTTCTTGCATTTTTATGTTTTATATTTATAGTTTTTAAAAATTATAATTCTTGGGCTGGGGATTTAGCTCAGTAACATAAGCACCTGCCTGGCAAGCACAAGGTCATGAGCTCAATCCCCAGTACCAAAAATATATAAATACATAAAATAAAAATTATAATTCTTGATAATTTAAAATTCAACCTGAAAGTTGAAATTTTGAATACTCTATTTATCCTATGTACTTTTATGCAAATTATTGTCCCATTAAGGAATATTTTATATCTTGTTTTACATTAGAGAATGTAGCTCATCATTGCTTTTTTCCCTCCACTTTCAAATTTTGTATGAGATAAATAAATTTCATTCTTGCTGTTCCACAATTTATACATATTTTAACTACTATGTTTTCTTTATAAAGATGAGTGCATATTTTTCTGTCAGTTTTGATCTCAGACAAATGTGTTTATTTGCATTCACATTGCTGTGAGCTCCTAACTTCATTCACTGGTTAGTTTCATTTGAAGTTTTAGCACTGGATTTTACTGTTTAAAAATATAAAGATCTAGTTTGTTTACAACAATAACATCCTTAATTAATGAACTCACACTTACCCCACATTAATCATAGTATTCTCTACATTCCTTTATCATTTTATATGCTATTTTCTCCTCACTTATTTCAAAGAAGACCTTTTTTGGTAAAGTGTAAGAATTTGTATGTCCAAAAATAAAAATTTTAAAATATTTGCTCTATCATCAAATCAGTGATAAAGTTTTAGTTTGAAACACTTTTTCTTAAAATATGTAACTGTTGTTGTTGAGAAATTTGATAATTTATTATTTTTCATATTAATCTACTTTTTTAGATTTATAGAATTTTATGTAGTCAGAAACATTTCCTTATGTTTCTATGTGTGGGACTTTCTTTTCATTTATTTTCCCTTTAGATATTCTAATAAATCATCTGAATTTGAGGACTTGCATAATCAAATTTTACAAATTATTTCTTTAAATTCTCTCTTTTTATTATTGTCTTGTTAACTGAGCCTTTGTTATACAGAAACTGATATTTATGTTTATATTTTCCATATGCGTTGGTTTTTTATATTTCATTTCATCTCTTTGTCTCTCATTGAAATATTTGGACAGAGAGCCTTAAAATTATTTTCTAGAAATCAATTTGTTTTTTTTTAAATCTGCTCTTATAAGTACTTATCAGATTTATTTATTTTAAATGCATATTTTTTCATGTCCAATATCTTTAAATTGTCTTTTTTGTTTAATCACTTGTTTTGCTATATGTTTTACCTATCACCCTTCATATCTCTGAAGACATCCATTTATCTTTATCAATATTGTCTTTTTATGTCTTAGAGTCTTGTTTCTTTGGTATAGATTATTCAGTGTGGCCTTTCTCCTTATTTTTCTTATACCCCTTGAATGCCCGTCTATTGTACATGTCATTTGACTAACTTGATGAATACTTTGGTTTACTTCCCACCTCTAAGTAACTCTAGGCAACTACAGTGATCAGGGATGTAGGTGGGATAGAAAATTCTTGGCATCGCCATATTAATTCAACTACAGTCCTTTCTTTCCTATACCCATTAAATAATCATTTTCTTCATATCTTATTTTCTAAAATTTCCTTCTTATAGTGTTTGAATATTACAATTTTGACTTGAACAGTTTTAGAGATTATGCTGTCATAAAATACATACATAGGTATGAAGTATATGAAGAGCCTAAGATTGTTACTCTACTTGCAAGCCAACAAGGTAGTCTGCTACAACTTCATGGATGCTAGCAGAATGACTCCTGTATTATAGACCAAATTCATTGTCTTGCAGCATTAGAAGTAGCCAAAGTATTAGCTACCGGTATTATGCTAGCTCCTCATGCTTCAATTCTCATAGGTAATATGATGAGGCCAGGTGATACTGGCACATGTGTGGGCTGTGCACAGGAAATTAATCCCAAGGTTGAAAGCCTCAGGCTTCTGAAAGGAGGTGCAGGCAAGTCTGCCTAACTTTTATCCTGGTGGGGCACATTATCTCTAAATGATCCTACCTTTTGAACCTTACCAGGGAACTGTGTTTCAAGACTATCCATCTGGTATATAAGCATCCCCCAAAGACAATGTAGCACAAAAGACTATTGAGGCATATCAGAACACAAGAGATATATGAAGAATTGTTTCCTAAATTGGGGGATAAACTACATTAATAATCAATTTGAAGAATTTCTCAAAATTTGTACAGTTATGGAGCCCCACTGTATATGTAATTGCTACAAACTATTGAAATCTTTAAGTTTTTCTACTTTTTACTGAGTTTTAAAATTTTTATTACTTTAATTATTAATGAGAGTAATGTGACAGTTTTATTACTCCTTGGAAACATGCAAACTTTCTAAGTTACAATTTCTATGGTGGTGAAGGTCACTGGTTTTGCTAAATATTTTAAATAGTCCATGATACCATATGCCTGTAGAGTAACACTCTGAAAGTCATTATTTAAAAAGCCAAAGATGAACAAAATCAAATATTTACTACTTAAAAAAGAGTTTTTCAACAAGTGCAAAAACTCAAACAAAATTCTGAGCAAGGCTCTCACATTAGAATCCTGATTTCAGAACATCAACAATGTAAGAGGATATCCCTGAACGAAATTTTAAGTGAACCTCCTCTGGTGAGCATGCTGTTGAGGTCAAGATTCCCTGAGGAACAGGCAGTGAGGAGGATACAGAAAGCCTCCTGGCAGTTCCTGGCAGGGGTCTGACATTCAGATGTGAGGCTGGGTCACATGTGTACTCCCATTAGCCCCACAAACTGTCTTTCTAAGTACATTACTGTGCCTGGGTGTTTTCTTAAAAATAAGTATGAAATAAGAGGATGCTTATTTTACAAAACAACCCCAAAGGCTATACCTTTATCTTCTTCACCCATGTTGGTATGGAAAAGTGGTTGAATTATAAGATCATGAACTTTACTTTGAAAATATGTTGGTCTGTTTTTATAATTACAAATTCTAAAAAGTTATAAGATTTTAAGTAGATCCATCCTGCAGTTCAGAAAACATATATGTCAAATCAGTGTGTGTGTGTGTGTGTGTGTGTGTACACTCAGAGATTTAAATGAATTATTTCCTTCATTATTTTGGCATCCAAGAAAGAATCCCACAGGCACTGTCTTCCCTAAAAAATTGTTACAGTGAAAACAATTTTTCTCATATTTCAAGTAATACATTTTAAGCCTATTTTAAGCCTTAAAATAAAATAACTATGAAACAAAGCTCTTTTTTTTTTTTTTTTTTTGTACTGAAAATCAAACTCAGGACCTTGCACTTGCCAGGCAGGCGCTGTGCCGCTGAGCTATATTCCCGGCCCTCTACCTATTAAGAAAGAATAACCTTTTTTTCTGCTTCTTGCCACAATCTGACGGGCAGTAGCCCATGATTCTTAGTTCTAATTTTGTTTACACTGATTAAAGCAAAATGAAGGTGTGAATATTTTTAAACCAGAAAGACCTTTTCTATGTATAATCAGTTTTGAATTTTCTTTAACACATTCTGTAAAATTAATATATTGATAAAGCTGGGGTAATCTACAAATTCAAAATGTTGTTAGTCATTGTTTTCAAAAATTAAAACCTAATGCTAACTGAAGATGAGTATTTGCACTCATTTTGGATAACTATATTCAAAATGCATTCACATACGGATAACTTTCGCCATCCTCATTCCTACTCTTATCAACCAAAATAAACAGTGCATTCCTACTGGAGCCAAGGAAGAGAGCCATTCTAAAATAAATGAAACAGTTTTGCAGCAGAGATCAAAATGAAAACTCCTCAAATCACCTCAATTTTGCATTAGGAATACACTAACCCATTAGTATCCCCAAATGTCTAAGAGATGTTTGATATTCAGCAACATAGAATTCAGGATTTCTTTTGCTACTGGAGACCAAAAGCAATGAGTTCCAAACACTCATGGGGACTCACATTTGCATGTTAAGTTACTGTAGTAAAATTAATCCCCGAAATAGTAAAAAGCGCCAGTCCGAAGAGACTGTGGCACAGCTAACTTTGCCAGAAATTGACTTTAGAGTAATTAAAAAAAAGAGCCAGAAATTAGATGAAGAGATTATTTCCTATGATTATTTGTGGCTTCAACTTCTTAATCCTAAAAACATTTGTTCTTCAGGTTGATGCCAGATAATTTCATCTGTAGGATAATCCTTCTCAGATTTTTAGCAAGAATTCTAATAATAATTAAGTGGACAATAAAGAAATCTAATAAAACTATCAATTCTCTTGCAAGGAAAATATTAAACTTGAATAGGAAATTTCAGCAACAGTAACTTAAAGAAAAATGAAAATTTTGTACAATATAAAATAAATAGAAGATACTGAAAGTGAAGAAGAGGATTTTCTGTTGATAAACTGAGATTTGTTGTATAAGAGACAGTTAAGTTTCATACATTTGCTTTGTAATCTCTACACCAAGGAAATGTAAAGTACAGTAATCTAGAGAAAAAGAGAATATAAAAATACAGTATATTATGGCAAGACTTAAATGGATCTGCAGGAGAAAACGAAAAATCTGAAATTAGACTTAAATAATATTAGGCTAATGAATAAAAAATCAATATCATTTTATAGAGTAGCAATGAAAAAAAAATAATCTAAAGTATTACTAAAACATCATTTAAAGACATAAAATACTTTGAAATAAATTTTACAAAACTGGATGAGCCTCCACTAAATATTAAATGTAAATTTTTGAGAGATACTAAAACGTACTAAAATAAATGGACATGCACATTATGTTTATGAATTTGATCAATCAATATTATTAATATAGTATAATACTATCCCAATCATGAGAACACCAGGATTTTTTAAATAAATTCATAAACTCTTTCTAAAATTTGTATAAAACACAAAAATCCTAGATAACCATAAAACAATTATATAAAAGAATAAAGTGGAGTATTACACAAATTCAAAATTTATAGGCCACAGTAATAGAGTGTTGCATTACAATAAGGACAAAAAAGAAGATCGGTCTACAAGAAGAATTTTGAAATAGATCTTTCTATATACAATACAAAATGAAAGTTCTTTAACTAAGCTCTGTGTGATAAAAATGAAATTAGACTTCTCCCTCACACAATATGGAAAAATGAGTTCACTATGTATTATATATCTAAAATTTGCTCTAGCCAAATGTATTGGTTTTATGGTTATCTAGGATTTTTAATGATAATAATTCATTAGTTGAAACAAATGAGCCATTTTTAAGGGGATACTGATACTGGTGGAGGCAATATATATGTGAGGCAGCATGTGCCTGAGAAATTTTTGTGAGTTTGCTCAGTTTTAGTGTGACTCTAAAACTGCTCTAAAAATAAATCTTATGTAAAAATATGTTTATTTGTTTCTGTAACTTTCAATCAAATAAGTCATAAGGAATAGATTGAGAAAAAAACCAAATCATGATTACTTAGAATTACATTATCTATTAAGAAAAATCCACAAAAAGAATATAAATACTTGATAACATGGCATGAATAAGAATAATGTATTTACTGAGTGTGGAAACTTTGGCTTACTGTATTTCATTTCTCAGTGCCTGAAATAATGTACTTGATAGATATTTGTTGATGTAAAAAATAATCTTTAATATGTATACTTTAATAAGTAAAGTATACTTATTAAAGTATACTTTAATAAGTAAACTTTTGAAGGAAGTTAAATTGTATTTGTTGATTTTTACTTCGGATATAGTAAGATTAATGTTGTGCAATAGAGCTGTGAGTAGTTCATAATATCCTGTCCCCTAATCTTGACTATTTATGTAGAAAATGCTAGAATGAAAAGACAATGGCCATTTCTTTTAGGATAGAGGGTGCAGAAAAGCAGGGCATAGTTGAGAATACCCATAAAATCTGTTAAGCTAAAAATTCTTTGATACTACAGTCTCTGATTAATCCTTGATATTAAGATAAATCTTTAGTTTTATTTTAGCTGTTTCTTGGATATTGTGAAATGAAAATAAACTAGTGGAACTAATTTAAGATCTCCACGTGTCTAGCCTCAAAGCACTTTTGGCCAGAGAAATAAAGTTTTGCACAGTGGCATCTTTCAGGAAATAGTCACCCCCACATTATATATCTCCAGATGTTTACCATTTGTGAATGTTTTAAAAATGAAAGCGACCATCTGTGCTTCTTACCCGCAATCACTGTATCACCACAAGTTGAAGGTATTCCCAGGCTATCTCGGAGGCTTAGTTCATTTAAAGAGGATTGGGGCAAAGACGAAAGGAGTTTAATTCTTGTCTTTCTTGCTTTATTGGCTCTAACACTAACATTTTCCTTATGTATCTTCTTTGTTATATAACATGATATTCAAGACTAACATTATTATTTATTGTATTAATTCATGAAAGGTGCTAAAGTATACTACCATGCATTGAGTAGTTTAAACAACAGTTCTGCAGGATGGACATCCACGATGTCGACAAGATTGGTTTCTCATTAAGCCTCTTTCCATGTCTCACAGATGGTCGGCTTCTCCTTGTGTCTTCACGTTGTTTTGCATACATTTATGTCCAAATTCTATCTTGATATTTTGTTAGAACCTATTCTAATGACCTCATTTTAACTCAAATACTTCTTCAGAAACACTTTCTCCAAAAACAGTCACGTTTTGAGGTATTAGCACTTCAACATATTGATTTTTGGAGGACTTAGAATAGCCCATATTGTAAATTTAACATTTATTTTGAGATCTGAAAATGGTTTTTGCTGAATAATTAACAGTTAATCTTGGTGCAGTAAATAACTTCCACATCTGCTGACTATCAAAATATTGAGAATCTGTGTTCTATTACTTCTCACTTAAGGTATTTTAAAAAGAGCAATGAATAATATTAGAGGGTACCATTTATGTCTAGTTTTGATCACACTTATCAAGATCATGGCTAACATATTTCCAAAGTATATGATTGAGTTAGTTGACAAGATTATAATGAAGATGAATTACAGAGCAACTTTAGATGTCTGTGTTGCCAGATTGGCCAGTGAAGTTTGTAAAGGAAAAGAGAACATAACTTTTTGGTCAAGAAAATGAACAGATAGTGGGAAATAATGTAGCAACTGTGTCTTACTTTATCCATTCTCTCATCAGCAAGCCTGTAATATGTGTTGGGCAGTGAAGCAGATGCTGAAAAGAGAGCCCCTGTTCTCAAGTTTTGCTGTATTTATGGGGAAGAGAAAGAAGCAGAGAGTGGAAATTGTAATACTATTTGGTAATGATAGGAATATGTTTGGAATACTGAGAATGGTAAGGCAAAAGCACTCTGGAGCAGTAAGGAAAAGGTTGAAGGGTCTTAACTTAGGGATAGAATTTCTCTGTTGAAGAGGATAAAGATTATGAAAGCTTGGAGAAAGGATTCGAAAATTGAGAAAATACACAAAACACTGGTAATGTACTGCAAAAAAGCATGAAGTACAAATGAAAATGAAAGAAACCATTCAGTGATGGAAGACCATAATCAGACGGAGGAAAACAAGTCCAGAATCAAGCATGGTTTTCCAGTGTGCACTGCCTTCTATGACATCAAAGGAAGTTTAGATGCGTTCCGTCAGCACGGATGATCTGCACATTCTGTGATCATGTACACATACTCCCTAGACTCTGAGGCAGCCATATCAAAGATAGATATGACAGAGGCAAGATAAAAATGTAAGAATAGTTGAAGGCTTTTTCAGTAATCAACAGAGGAAGTATCAATAATTTTGCATCACTAGTAAGGATGCAGTAAAAAATGACTGTAAGAAAAACTTGGGAAGTAAAATTAGCAAACTTTGATAACAAGTTGGAAATGAGAGAATGCTTGTGTGAGGATTAAATATGAGTTAAAGTGGATTTATGATTTCTGTGTTATAAATTCATATGCTCTGTGACCTTAGGGGCTGAGCTCACTAGAAGTGCTGCTGGGAGTTATTAGTGGCCCTATGATAGTTGAACTCTAGGAAATGAGAATGATTTTCTAGGGAAAAATTGAGTAAGAACAAGAGAAAAACTAAGCACACAACCTTGAGGAACCTCAGAAAGGGAGGTTACAGAAGAATAAACAAAAAGCTGTAAACGAGATCAGAAATTGACATAGTCATAGAAGCCTAGTCTGAAGAATTTTAAGAAAAGTTGGTAATAAATGGTGTCAAGGTAAGATAAAAAATAGACTTTTTGGATTTGACATTTTGAAAGTCATTAACCCTACTGAAAGCAGTGATGTGATAATGGCAGTTAACTTTAAGGAGACAGATAATTAATGGTATATAAAAATTTAGTTAATATCTCCTTATATCATTCATATTATTCCAAGCTTTGTGGGGGTCTGTTGGCATCCAAGGAGAAGCAATCTGGATGGTATATTATCATGCAACAATTACTTTCTTGGAAGATTGAAGATAGGATATGAAAAATCCCAGGAAAAATTCAGAAAAGTGAATTCAGATGAAGGCAAGTATGACTTTAAAAGATGGAGCAGAAAGGTGATTTATGTCACTTGCAAGATTTTTTCAAGTGGAATAAGAGAGTGACAAGGGCTGACACTCTGAGCATTAATTTTTCATACTCAGAAAAAAGCAATGAATGTAAAATCGAATTTCAGTGTCACACTCTCCTATCATATTGAATTTCCAGTGTCTACGTGAATTGTAGTTATTCATGTTTGATATATGTTCAATGCAAAATTTTTAATTAACAAAAATAATTCTCAGCAGAAATTCTTACATGAGTGCTTGCAGAATGAGATGTGAGCAGAGAGCAAGTGTTCATGAAACGCAGTAAGTGAGGCAATACATTGACGAGTGTGCTGTTTGTGCCTCTGTGTGTCCCATGAGCTGGTGCTGACACTTCTATATAAACAGTGATCATGTTATTCATGTTGTAATTTTTCTGTAGTGAAGTATTGCCTAGAAATTCTCTGATCCATTCCTGGGAAATAATCAGATGCATATCAGTATAGTAACCCTTAAGACTTCAGAAATATGCATGGCATTGAAGTCTAATGTAATAATATTTGAACTCAGATAATTAAAAATAACTAGGCAAATTTCCATGTGCTCTTGTCTTCACTCAAGTCTTAGGGATCTACTAAGCTTTAGGATATCAGTAACTACTAAGCCAGAACTGTAAGAGGAGGTTAAAGCTGTTACCCCTTCTTTAAGTTAGATTGGCACATCTAAAAGGTATAACTAATAAGGGCATGTTTAATGTAATATATGTCATTGAAATAAGATATACTTTAAAAATTTTTGGATTAATCATATTTCTGGTTATATTAGTATTGATGGATTATAAAGGAATGATTTATTGAGACATCAAGGAAATCACATGAATTAATGTATAGAGATGAAAACCAAGCAAAGGTGTTTAGTCAGAAATATGGACACTGATGAATTATTTATAAGAAAGAACTAACCACTATATTTATTTTTCTTCCTAGTTATCAACTCGGTTCAGCTACATTTCTTTGGGTAAAACGAAATCAGGGAACTCTAGAGTAAAATGCTGGGTGGTATCAAGAGAATTCCTCTGAGACTTAAACGGAACCTACAAGACACAGATGCATTATATATGCAAATGTCTTCACACCTGCAGAGATAAATAAGACTTTAAAGTGTTCACATAGCGGAAATCAATACACAGCACTAATTTAATTCAGATTAGAACCAAACCTACTATTTGTAATTATTTTTTTTGCTTATCTTTGAAGCTAAACTAAAAGATCATGTTCTTTTTAAAAGTTTTAGAAGCTCCCATTTTTTAGTGACATGAATTTAAGTTAGTGTCAACTAACTTATCAAAACTTCTGCTTCTAGGATCATCATGTATTTCTCCCCCATGTTTATAAATTTTGAGTCTGCCAACAATTTTGATTAGAGGCTGAAGCAGAAATGTATGTTAGTTTAGTCCTCGGCTTCAATTGTCCATGTACTTGCTAATAGAAATCTGTAAGCAGAGGCCCCAAGGGTGAAAACAGCAGCAAGGAGACTTTGTACTTCAGTGAGTCATAAGAGCAAAGCTTTGTTTTTTCATATTAACTTCAGATTAATGCAGCTTTCCTGTCAAATGTCATATTGTCAGGCTTAATGTTTGTTGTCTTTCCCTAGAAAGTTCAAAAATCAAACTTGTAAAGGGTCACTTCAGAAGGAAAATATGCTTGCAGTTCTGTGAAATTAGCTGCTAGATGACCCATTTTCTTTTCTGCAGTGGTAGGGAAACAGGGCAATCATCTGGTGTGATCGACAGTGACTGTAAGCCACGTCCATCACTTCCCAAAAAACTGACAATATTATCACTGCTTACTGACAACACTCAATGTGCCACACTCTATTTTGCTCTGCTTATAATTGGCTCATAATTGAATAAATGTGACATTTCTGATTCAAACATTATTTTTCCTCTTTTACTTATAGGAACACAAGGCTTTGAGATGTTAACCAACTTGCCCCAAATCATACAGCTTGTGGATGCATAATCAGAATTAGAATCTTAGTATCCTAGCTCTAGAAGTGACACTGAATCACTAACCGCATCACCAGTGTTCCAGAATAATGCAGAAATAGCCACACCCTGGCTCAGCTGAGCCCTTTGCTCGTCTAATTTCAGACCATACTGCCATTCAAAACCATTTGCCATTAAATATCACTGTACCATCCAACTTTATTTCCTATCAAGACATTTTATTATTTATATAACAAATTAATATTTACCAATCAATATAACAGTCATGGATCAATATGGTACTAAGTATACAAATGGAAACAGACTAAGATTACTGACTTTTAGGAACTTAATCAGCGAGAAATGCTGCCATCTAAGTCAGTAATTACATTATTAAGTAATTACACTTGGGGTGTGTGTGTGTGTGTGTGTGTGTGTGTGTGTGTGTGTGTATCTGGGCCTTTTGTTAATGTGATTCTTCTTGTAAACTTTAAAGATTTGTTTGAATTAACAATTCAATGCCCAAGATTAAACGCCTATGCTTAGAAAACCTTAAATACCTAGTTATCACCTAAAGGGTCATCTAGCCCCTTGGCTAACTGAATTTCTGGAAACATTTAGTACTTCATTCATTTGAGTACTGGTGGCTCTTTAATGAAAAAGTATGGCTATCTTCTAATAAAAGAACATTAAAAATATTTATTTTTTCTTCCATAAAGGTGCAGTGTAGCTGAAAGCACATAGCCAATCCATTATAAATAGGATCTATATCCTTGGTAGGAGCTGTTTTCAGTGAAATTGAAGGAAAATAGGAATGATACATGTTTTTGGAATTGAAGGTGTAAGAGGAAACAGCTATTGGAACTGAACAATGGCTTGAACTTTTTATAACGAAGGAGACTTTTGTGATTGTTTCTATTTTTGTATTTTTTCCTGTGCCATTTTTTATATTTAGACTGTCTATCCTCTATTTTTATTAATTTAGAAAATTTTCATTTCAGTTTACTGTGGTCTTGTCCTCTTGAATGTCTTAAATAAATACTGATATTTTAAAAATGATTGTGAGAGATGTTTAAATTCGCATGCTTTAAATATGTAAGTATGCCAGTAACTATAATCAAAATAATGATATTGGCATAAGTATCTGAGGCCCTTAATTCCTTTATAGAGATGCAGTTTGCTTATTCATTAGACTCTCCTTATTTTGCTTTTCCTTTCTTCCTTCTGGACATAAGTATTTATTTTTTCCACAAGATGAACACCTAAAACTTTATTTAAAAGTTCAAATTACAGATAAAATTAATACATCAGTATTAATCATAAAATTATGACATTAGTCTGCAGCTAGACAGCTTTTGCTAAGTGTATGGGAGTTAAAGGACACAGGAGGTAGAAAGAAAGGATGGTTCACACCTATGTGTCATCTCTCAGTGACAGATGAATAAGTCAAGAATAAAAAGTATGAAAAATTAGATACAGGGGCCAAGCAATAACGTGTTGAGCTTTGAATACGGTAGGTATGTTTCACTAAAGTTTAATGGAAAAATGATTAATAAAAACTAGGGTGATGAGAAAGGCTTCATGGAGCAGTTATACTTGAGTTGAATTTAGAAGAGGTTGTATTTTTACTGGGGGAGAAATTGTGACAGGGCTTTGCAGGTCACAATGTGTGTGGTTTCTCTTCTATGAAAGGCTGCTAAGGTTGGCCCCCCCCCCCTTTTTTTTAAGTGTTTGTGAAAACCACACGTTGAATATGAGACTCAGAAAGTGAGAACCTTCAGTAAACAAGATACCTAGACAAGTTTTTGTGAAGAGTATGGGTAAAATCTGGTCATTGAACCAAGATTTTCTATTTTAAATTGCTTTAATTTTATTATCACTTAAAGAGATTATATACTAATCAGCTTTATATTCCAAAGCTAAATTATGTGAGGACAAAGAGATACAGTCATTTTAAAGAAAGACTCCGGGAGGCAGAAAGGTATTTTCTAAATTCCCAAAGTTTTCCCTTTTACATTTGCAAAATGAAGCTTCTCAGAGGATCAGAGTTACATTGAAAAACAGGGATGTAATGAAATTACTCAGCTAACAAGTGAGAGAGAAAAGCCCTTGCAAACTTGGATAGCTGAAAAAATAGGTACAAAGGCAAATTAGGTCAGAGACAAATTCTTGCTTACTTCTTGGGGTAGAACTCCTGGTTTTGTGGGGGTCTAGAAATACGTGGACCAGTGAGGAGTAAAGAGAAGGTGCAGAATCTTTACTCAAAAATCATTTACAGGTTGATGCAAAACATAGGGCCTTTGGACAGTGAGGTTTTATTCTACATTCAAGGAGGGCATGAGTTAGAATGGATTGTCTGGTGAGGAACGAGCTAGCAAGGTGGACTAGAGAGACCCCTTCTAATGCTCTGCGCACTCTCGCGCGGCTTACAGCAAGCCTGCAAGCAACTGCATATCCTGTGCAGGACAGCAGAGAAGTAAGAGCCCTGGGACTGTCATAATAAGGAGAAGGGGTGTGTTTCTTCAGCCTAGAACAGAGTGCAGGCAGAGGTTGTAGTTGGGATCAGAGGCCCCGAGAGTGAGCACAGAGCTGCACTGGTGATACAGGAATGGATCTGGATCGTGAGGCTCCTGACCATGCTGAGCGCAAGCTCTGTTCATTTAGGCTTCTGGTAAGAGCTTTCTTTTCCAAGACCAGGATTGTACAGGAATCGGCACAGGGAGCAATTGCTCTGCTTTTCACGGTCCTGAGGACGTCTAGTTTATTGTTACATCCAGATGTCACCGTTAGTAGCAAAACAGACAAGTGAAACTTGATGGAAGGAAAGTAGTTCTGCTAAAGACTTTTGAACCCAAAGGTGACCGTACTTCTGTTCAACAGAGATCCAGGTTGCTGAAGACAGAATTTAGGTGAAGGAAGAATAAATAAATGCAAATGTGAATTTTAGGGTTTCATTACCATTATTGCCATCATTTTTTAAAGTTTTTAAATGTTTTCCCATTACTCAGTGAGATGGAGGAATTTCAAGAGTAAATCGTTTTTAGAAAATAAAGGCTGTTGCATTTCTTAACCTGTCCTAATTCTAGTTAGTTTTGGGTCGTTGTGCTAAGTATTTGGGAATCTATGAATCAAATCAAGTCTCACAGGGAGAAGTTTGTTTTGAAATCAGAATCAGAAATATCTAAATATTTGTCTAGATGTGGGAAACATCAACATACTGACTTTGGATCTGGAGACATATTCAATACGTTGTATAAAATGTGTGTTTTTTATAACTGCAAAAGTTTCTGAAGATGAATCCCAGAAGAAATGTTGGATGGGTGATGAATGTTCCTCTGGCTCTAGTTTTATCTAAACTGTGGATATGGTCCATCTGGAGACTGAGCTAAGACAGTGGGGAACAAATGCAGCCATGTGGTGCTCTGGTACTATAGCTGTGTGTGTGTGTGTGTGTGTGTGTGTGTGTGTGTGTGTGTGTGTGTGTGGTTTGTCTTCTGTGAAAGGCTGCTACAGGTTGGCTCCTCTTTTTGTTACGTGTTTGTGAAAACCACACGTTGAATATGAGACTCATAAAGTAAATCGTATTTTTCCTACCCAGATGATGTTTTAATTGTGGTTGAATTTTTGACACAGCATCAAATAAACCATAGCTGTAATCAACAGTACAACACAAGGGAAAAAATTCAACTCTCACAAACTCTTAAAATAATTTAAAGAAGCAGAATTATGAATTTTACATAGAACACCCAATGCACAAATTAACTATATTATAAAGTTAGACAAATGACAGGTTTCGAACTATTCATCTTTATAATTTTTGCTTGCCATTTTGAAACCTGGGAAAATAATTTAAGAAATAATTTCAATGATCACATATCTGAAAATAAAAGTTTGGAATTTAACTATTTATCTTCTGTGTATATTTATTAAGTCTCAACTGATCTCTGACTTGGGCTATTGAGTGTAAACTACTCAGAAAAATAATTTGTTAAGACTTCAATAAGAATATTATTTAGTGTAACTTGGAGAGAAAGAAAAATTATTTGAACATTGCATTTGTTACCTATAGCTGTGTGTCAAATTATATACTTAGTAACTTAAAACAGCCTATACTTATCTCACAATTTTCATGGGCCAAGAATTTGAAGTCACTGCTTCATACATTTAAAATTAAGGTGTCAAACAAAGCTGATGGGGCTTTTTTTGAAGCTTGACTAGAAGAAGGGTTAGGTCACAGGATTTTTGGAGGAATTCATTTCCTCGAAGATTGCTGTATTTTGGGCTTGTGTTCCCAGCTGGCTATTTCATCACTTGATTAAAACATACTAGATAGTCAAAAAATGATAGTTTTCCTCTAAAAATACAATACTGGTAAATAGTATCTCCTATGTGAAGTTAACTAAATATAAGTTTATTAAAATGCAGAAGACAAATACTCATGTTAATTTGTGTAACAACTGATTTTAGAAATGTTTGTTTTAGAAATGTTTGTTGAAATGTATATTGACATTCAGTTCCATGTTTAGGTAAATCAACTTCAAATCCTGTCTTCTTCATTTAATATTTGTGTGCTTTGGAGAAATTCTTTAAACTTTCTAAGTGAGCATATCTAAAATATATATTATCTGTAAGATGGAGATAATAGTAACATATACATTATGGCTTTGGGATGATTTATTTATTCATTTTTTAATATATAACAAGTGAGCACCTATATTTCCTGCCTTCCTAGGAATATAGTAGTGAAGTAAACAAATGAACTGTAAGTATGTAATGCAACTCAAGGAGATAATAAATATTACAGAGATTTTAAAAAGGGTAAAAGAATAGATTGATAAAAAATGGTCTTTTAGAAGAGTCAAGGAAATCCCCTCTGACATGGCAATATTTAAGCACAG
This sequence comes from Cavia porcellus, assembly GCF_034190915.1. Taxonomy (NCBI): domain Eukaryota; kingdom Metazoa; phylum Chordata; class Mammalia; order Rodentia; family Caviidae; genus Cavia; species Cavia porcellus. The sequence continues at coordinate 45,040,555 of NW_026947493.1, forward strand.
ACTTGAATGAAAGGACAGAGACCAGAATGGAATATTTGAAGAAAGAGCTTGCCAGGTTAAAGATGGAAAAGTTCAGAGGCCTGAGAAACATTAACAGTCTTGGCTGGGTGCGGAGAGATGCTAGGGCTACTCCATTAAGACAGTCTATTATATTGCAAACCAGTATATTTACACATTTTATACTTGTTAAATTTCCAAATACTCATTTTTAAGAGACATGAAAGTCTCTAAAATAAGGGAGATGATATCCTTAGGTGATAGCATGCCACGTGTCATGTATTAAAGAATAGTTCCATAGAGGCAATTGTCCAACGAAATGGAACAGAATTGGAAATGGTCTTATGAAATTTCACTTTGGGTAGCAATGCTTTGTGGCTTGAAGTGTAAGGGATGAAAACAGCATGTGAATTCCAAGAAGACAGCACAGAATGGAAAATGAATTTACAATGTGTCAGACAGGGTGGCAACATCTTGCGGCATGTGGCTTGCATCTCAGAGATGGGAAAGGTATGTCATGTGCCTGCTTCTCGCCTGTGGCACACCACAAGGGAGAATGAGTTGGCAACCACAGCTGAAACACATCAGCAGCAATTTTTGTATATTGCAAGTCATGATATTTTAAATTTTTCTCCAAAGTTGATTTTTTAAAATTTGTCCCAAAAAGAAAGAAATGAAGTTCTATGGGACATAGTGTAAGTAGTATGATACTGCAGGTCATTTTTTAGATTAATATATTGGAATTAGAGTCCCAACAAATGTAACTCATATGGTAATATTCTTTTTTCTTTTTTGAGCATGTATCTATATAGATATATGGTTACATTTGCTTAATTGAAGATATTTCATGAGGTATTGAAAATGTCCACACAATACTCCAAAATTCATGTATATATTTTCCAAATACTTTGCTTAAATTTTTCATGACAGTAGTATTTTAAAATCTATGCTCCGGGGGCTGAGGATTTAGCTCAGCGGCATAAGCGCCTGCCTTGCAAGCAGGCAGTCGTGACTTCGATCCTTGGTACCAATAAAAGGAAAAAGACAAAAAAAAAAAAAAAAAAACCAAAAAAACCCCTATGCTCCGATTAGAAAGATAGAGTAAAAAAGCATGAAGGAAACAAAATGGAGGACAGTGAAGCAAATGAATTCTACAGATTCAAAGGTTTATTACAGAAAGAGTAATATCAAAGCTCAGACTTCAGAATTGAGAAGATGAAATACAAGAAAAGAAAAAGGAATGGGGATGAGTGGGACATGTCAATCATCCAAGCCTTACTATACTTGAAATCCAAGAAAAAAAATAGTAACCCTAACTCACAAGTTTAGGTCTGCTCTTACCTGTTTAGCTTTGCATATTGTGGCATATATATTAAGTAAACAGCTAAGCAGAGTCAACTTTGCTAGAGATAAGTTCAATACATGATAGAGAATTTAACTGCTAACATTGAGATAGTAATTATTGCACATTCTTTTCAAATAGCTTATTTTGAGTTAGCATATTACAAGATTTAATGCAAAGTATTTAACAGGCTGGACATGGTAGCATATCTCAGCTCTATAGGAGCTTGAGGCAGGAGAATCTCAGTTTTGAGCCTAGTCTGGGCAAGGAGCTTCTTTCTCAAAATAAAAAATAAAAAAGCTGAGGTTGTAGTTCAGTGTGAAGGCCTTGCTTTATTACCCAGTACCAAATAACCTCACTTATGGAAATTAAGTTTATGGTTAATTGTCTTTAGTAATCAACAAATTCTTAGAATACAAATAAGAACTTCTCAACATAGGATCTTGATTTTTTAATTGGAGATTGTAGAAATTTATTTCAAAAATGTCACATGCAATTAAAAACTAGCTTAGAAATAAAAAAGAATAGATATAAGTCTAATGTGTCACCTTCAGTGGCCAAAATAATAATTTCTGTAAAATAATGATATTCAGTAAGCACAGTAACTATTTCATATCCTATCACTGGAATGACAAGAATTCTCTCAGAAAAAGTGTTAACTATGAAACATATTCATTGCGAGTCTATTAACCAGAGATGCATCTTAGAGAAATTAATATTTAGTAAATACCTTTGAAGATGGTAATTAAAATAATAAGCTTTTTATAAGATCTTGCAAATTTCTAAAACAATCTGCACACTTTATCCCTTAACTAATTTACCTAATTCTCATTTTTTGTATTAATCAGCCTTTCCTCATGACTACCAAGGCACTATTCTTCCCTCCTCTTATCTGGAATTCAACATTTTGCCTAGAGTTCCTGGCTCCTTTTCTATTTTCCAGTGTACTCTGAACACCTTTATTTTTTTAAGTCTCCTTTTGTGGGTTCCTCTGAAAAACCTCAAATCAGGTCCCTTGCCTACTCCTCTGACATTTACTCTATATTTCTGTACTGATTACAATGTGTTGTAACAGGAATTTCAGTTACACTGGGTTGTCTTTTTTTTATATACTCCTATTCTGACATGAGTTCACATGTCAGAAGTGCAGGTTTTTATTTTTATTTTTGGTTTAGGGGGGTTTTTTAGAGAAAAGGAATTGCTCACAATCTATTCTTTTTCATACCTTCAAAGAGTGACCTTCAAAGAGTGACAAAAATTTCAGGAAACAAAAGTCAACCTTTTGGGTGTGCACAATAAGATCTCTTAAGTTTATGGTGGGTGAAATTAAAAAGAAAATGAAGATGCATCCTTATGCAGAAAATGGGCTTTCAGCACTGTTTGTATTTGAATTTGCTAGAGAAAATAGTATTTTCTTCCATATCAAAAGAAGAAAACCTTAGCCTAGAAATTTCAGTTTTTTCTGGCCAATGGAAGAACCTTAATAATTTATATAATGATGGGTTCAATTAACATGTCTTGTGATTCACATGAAATTTAAGCAAACAAATTCTAGACTATAAAATTTAATAAAATTTTGGTCATAATGTAGCTATTGATAGTTACATTCAAAAAATTATACAGAGACTGGTAGCTGACACAGAATATCTTAAAAAGTTTCTTGTTCTTTTTATTAACAACCAAGACATAGAAAATATATAAATTTTAAAGTGGAGAAACATTTCCTTAACTTACTTGTCTAATCAGTTTTTTTTTTATGTTGATTAATGCCACGTGATCAAGGAACATACTCTTACACTATTAGAATGGCAAGCCTCAAAACAGCTTTTGAATTCAACAAGACTTTCTATCTCAAATGAAATTTTAACTTAAATTTTTTTTACTTATTATTAACCTAAAAATTTATAACCTGTTTTTTGATATCCATCATTTTGCTATTGTTTATAAACTTTATTTTGTATAAACAATGAGAAAAATGCTAGACTCACATTTGAGATATGATAATAAAAACAAAGAAGTAATAAAAGCATGGCTTTAACATCTCTCCTCCATCCTTCAATCAGCATATGTTCCAAAAAATTGAATTATGTTTCTTTCTCCTTTTTTTCCTTTGAACTCTTTTTAATGAAATATAGCTGTCTCACATAACAGGGAAGTTTCATGTACATTTTATTTAAACTTGTCTAATTTCTAATATATTTTCTTAACATTTGCTTTATTTTTAATAATTCACACAGAATCCATAACATCTGCTTAAATCATCTGACCAAATCAGTTTTATCGATGTAAATCAACAATCCAATTATGATAGGGAAAACCTGCCATATAATTCTTGTGTAACCTATCATTGAATCACTGTGAAAGAACTTATGTTTGGAAAGCTTTTAATATTTGTTATAAAGTTCCTCGAAACAGATGTGAAAATTCACTCATCTCCCACACTGTCCTGTTCAAACAGCTGTAAATTATTTCATGGATTATACTTGTATGAAATGAAAGTTCTGGGATTATTTCATCTAGGCAGCTGTTATTTTCTTAAATTAAAACACTTCTCTGCTTGATTAGGTCTTGGATATTTACCATTGTATAAAGATGAAATGCTCATGTCTTCAGTCATAAATTAATTCATTTTTTTAACAGCATTCTGTGACTCAGAAGTGCATCAACTTTATAGCCTACCTAGAAAGGGAAATCACTGCCTTGAGATTTCTGTTGTGAAAAAAAATGTAGCATTCTAAAAGTTTAAAAGTGTTAAATACAATATTCTTGTAGTGTATTTTACTTATAAGGAAAGTTAGACACAAAAGTGTCATAATTACTGGATGATAATTGCATCAGATTTTCTCAGCCAGATGGTTTACAGCTCCATTCTTGACTCATTCCCTACCTCCAGACTCATCCCTCTGCTGCCTACCAGACAGCCATATGGGAATCGTGAAGACAGCACATGTGAAACGGAAGGTAGTATCTTTTCCTACACTGCTTAAAAGTGAAATGTGGAGAAACTTCAGATTTCACATTTAAACATTTGCTACATCCTATTGAAACTTCCTCTGAAATTACTTCCAAAGTATTTCTTTTTCTTCTTATTTCTCCTCCTTTCTTTCAGGCACTCAAAAATGTATACATGACTTACTGATACAGATTTCATTCTCCCATATTTCCTTTGTTTGTACTTTTAAAAATTTTCCAATATCTGTAGTTATCAGATTATAGAAATTTTATGGCCACAAGTTTCAATGAATGCAACTCTGTGCCAGATATGCTTCTAAGATCCTGAGATACTCACTAGCATAAACGAGAAAACTAAATTTCCTATTGTGAAGTTTCAGAAAAAATTACAATAAGTAATATATGTGTGTGTCTATACCTGTTATGTATGTGAATGTTTAAGTATGTAATATGATTATGTATGTGCATGTATAAAGTCAAGTACTTATAAGGCTGATAGGAAAAAATAAATCCAGTCAGGTTTCATTCATTAGTGAAGTTTTATTCAGAAAGCTGAAACTATTCTAAATAAAATGGAAAAGATTTTGATTAGATTTGAGTTGTAGAGTTGAAAGTCAATGGAATTACCAATTACCATGATCAGATATTTACTGTAGGTATGGTTCCAAAGTCAATTGTTGGCTTTTAATACTCAAAAGTTAGGAAACTACAGAAAATTTCTTCGGATGACATAAATCTCTGTAGTAGAAATATGATGATTATTTCAAAGGAATGCAGGGATTAAAAAACAATCAATTTAACAACAGCCCTCATATCTATTGGCAGGACCTCACTGAGACTACTGCGTGCGAGTAATGAATAGTTCTACCTCCTTCTATCGTATCTATCCTGTGTTTGTAGTTTGTAGATGATACTTGAACCGTATGTAAAAGACTAGTTAATAAAAGGATATAGGCAATTCATATATTAGTGTTCTAGCCTCTATAACAGGAAGACATAGAATAAAATAATACTCCAATATTTCAACCAATACTGCCAATATCTGGCTATTTTTCTGATTTGTTTCCTATAAATTTATAATTTTTTTCATTGTATTTTTTTCTGGGATAGAGCTCATCATATTATATCACATTTATACATCTTCTTAACATGTCAATTTATAGAAATTTCAATTCCAAAGCATTAAAATAAGAAAAGTAAATTGTTAAAAATTACAAGCAGTGATTTTTATATAATTCTCTACTTTTATTATCTTAATAGGCCTGAAATCTTTCATTGAAAAAGTATTCCTGATTGCTTATAATAAATTTCTAGGGGACCAATATATCTTTTTAATACATTGAATTTGTGTCTACTTGTGATCAAAGACAGCACATCTGGTATAGGTATCAAGAGCCCAGGCCTGGGTTCTTTGGGGAATATCCTGGAAAATATTTACTTGGAAAAAAGATGCTAAATGAAGGGAAGAGGAATGGATGGAATTGAGGAGCTCAAAAGTGAAAAAGGTAGAAAAAAGGAAGGAAAGGAAAAAGAGTGAATAAACTATTAAACTTTTTCCCTTTAACTTTGGGTGTTGAGTATTTTGTCTCAGCAATCAGAAAAAGTAATTAAGACAGAATTCAGTACCAGAGAAGTAGGGTTGTTGCTGTGACTGCGCCTTTTCATGTGGTTTAGGGGCCTTAGGAGCTGGCTTGTGTGTAGAGAAAAGAGTTAGAAAAGATTTGGAAATGCCTGCTAAAAAAAAGTAGAGCTGGACACTCAAGGCTGTACTTGACATGAGATTCTGGTCAGAGTGCAAAAGACCAGAATGATGATAGAAATTCTGCAAGTAATGACCAGGCTCAGGAGGCTTTTGCTAGGGAGTAGGACTACATTGATTGTTGGACTCCAAATGATGTATGTTATGCCTTGGCAGAAAGTTTGTCTGCATTTTTCTCATGCCCAGAGACTATGCCTGAGACTGAGACTAAGGGAGGCAGACTAATCAATCTTGGCAGAAGAATTTTCAGGCAGTGGTATGGCTATTGTTGAGAGCTTTTAGCTAGATTTATATTGAGAATCAAAAGCAAAAAGCATAAAACATTTTGAGTTTGGCCAGATGGGAAAGTCCAGTAAAGCTGTGTCCTGAAAAGATGAAGCAGAGGATAAACTGATCACTGAAAAAGACTTGCAAGAAAAATCCAAGTTTTTCTGAAGAAGACAACAGAAAAGATGACCTGAAAATATCACAAAAATCAGCAGTACTCCAGCCTCTGAAGCCTCAGTGAAAGTGAAGTACTTTACTTTGAGAAGCAAGCCCCGGAGCACCATGTTCCAGAGGCCTAGAGAAGTTGTTCCTCAAGGTTGTGTTCATAAGCACTCAACACCTGTCACCAATAGGGAAGGAAGTCTGACTATACTTTAGCTGGCAGCAGACCTTGGATCATCTATATAGTGCTGGTTTCAAATGCATGCAGAATACAAGAGTTGTGGGGTCAGGAAGGCTTTCACCTAGATTTCAGAGAGACCTGAGAGGCCAGGCAGTGTGCCCCTGAGAAGGCAGTGTGTGAAGCTGTGAGTCTTAAGCTGAAAATACAATGGAGACCCCAGAAATTTGTACAAGTCAGGAATGTAGATCATCTAAGGAAAACTGAAAGGGAACAGCACAGCTGGCCCCAGAGAGGAGCCACTGGAAGTTCCATAGGGGAAGAGCCACGTAAACCCTTTGGAATTCATAACTTGATACAGATTGATAGGGATGCTGCACGTGGAACTGTGGTATTTAATGTTTGCCCTGTTGGATTTTGGACTTGCTTTGGTTCCATTCCTTGCTATGCCTCTGTAAATTTTTGAATGGAAATGTCTATCTTGTACCATTGAAGGTTGGAAGTGTTTACTTTTTTCAATTATATGAGGGCTTTCAGCTAAGATTTTGCCCAAATCTCATACTTGGTCCTTAGACTTTTCAATAATACTGAAAAAGTTAGAATGTTGTGAACTTTTGGAGAGGGACTAAATGCATTTTCATAAAAGAATGTGCATGAGTCTTTGGGGGACTGGGTGTGGAATGCTAAGGCTTGTGTTTAGATGTGCTCCCAAAGTTTCATATGGTCATACAGGGGTTATTTTCAGGCATGTCTAGATTCAGAATGTTTGATGCTGGAATTGATTCAAGGTGTAATACTAAGATCAAGGGCTTTAATTAAGGGTGTGTGTGCTACCCACTTTGAGGAGCCTGGGTAAAATATAAGTGATAGAAAGAACTGTGGTCATCCCCTGTTGCTTTGCTACCTTCTGCCAGCCATGAACTGTTTCTCCTCTGTAATGCCTGTCTACCCTACCAGCTGGCCTTGGCACTAGCTGATTGTGGACTGGAACCTCTACAAACTGTGAGCTAAATAAACCTTTTCTCCTTTAACTTTGGGTTTCAGGCATTTTTGTCTCTGTAATGAGAAAATTAACTAAGACTCTCTGACAAAACCTTGAGTAAAACAATTTAAAGAAGGTTTTATTTTGACTCAGTGTCTTTGAAGTTTTAGTACGTGTTCTGCTGCCTGTATTGATTTGGACCTTTGGTGAAGTAGAAACATGGAGGAAGGGTATGGTGGAAGAAAGCAGCTAGTTTTCTGGTGGCCAGAAAGCAGAGAGAGTGGGATCCAAAGAGCAAAGGTCTGTGGACAGATGTATTATGCAAGGTCATGCTTTCATTTCCTTCAACTAGCCCTCACCTCCTATGAGCTACCAGCTATGAATTCATCAATGGATTAAAAATGAGGTTAGTGTCCTTATGATTTACTTACTTCCAAAAAGCCCTTCCTTGACCATTGCTGATTGAGGACCAAACCTTCAATACAATGAGCTTTTGGGTGACCCTTGGATTCTAAACCATAATAGGTATAAATTTATTTAATGTAGTTTTATATGGCATATGAGGCCTCATAAGGAAACAAAGACCCTTGAAGCAGTCAATCACTTATGCACTGAATTAAGTAAAGATTAAGTTGTGAAAAATCAATAAAATTATATGGAAAATTTTATAGATGAGAGTTATTTTAACAAATATTTTATGGAATACTGTCTTAACTGCCCATGCTTAATGGTAACAATGCTGCATTTCTTCTAGTGTAAAGAAGGAATCTTGCTCATGAGACTTTCATCTCCTGCTCTTAAGAAACAGAATGCGGGTCACAGTGTTCCTCTTGTACCAAGTGTTTTTCAAGTGCATTTAACTAGAAATGGTCAGTACCAGAATGGCATATTTTTAAGTCCTTCAGTACCACTGATGTTCAAAACTTCTAACTTTTAAGTATTCTATATTTAAATAATGTTTTTTTTTACATTTCCTTTCTTGACTTACCTAGTATTGAAAAACCCTTTTAAAATCTAATTCAAATTATTTAATTTGCTTCCTTCTCCCTGTCTTTCAATTTAAGTAAACTTTCGCAAATTTGCCAAGCTTAGGCATTTCTGTTTCTTTCTCTTGATTATTTAATCCTAGACATTCAATTCCTTTAATATAATTGTCAAGGCATTAAACTATTTAGTCTTACATTCATGTATTATTTTTATTCTTTGTAAATGAAAGAGATTATTAGTATCACCCAGACTAAATTGGATTCTTTATTGGTGTATTATCTTCTACTTAAGTATTCATAATTTTGAGGTATTCATTAGTCTTACTGAAGAAGTGAACATTGTTAAGGAAGGATCATGACTGGAGATTTCTTAGAGTGAGACCTCCCCTAAGACTGATTGTAAGACTGATTACCACCAACACCAAGGCCAAGTAACTTCATCTTGCTACACTTTGAAGTCTCTGAGGAATTAACAAATGAATTCTAGAAGCTTCTTACTGTAGGGTTCTCTTTTCTCCCATACTGTGGTAGTTATTCATAGTTGGATAAAAAGATGCAGTACGCACATGAAGGTAGGTAACAGGGAATCCTCTATATGCCTCATTGCAAACAGTCCTTCAATTTTCATGTGCAAGAAAAGTGCTGGCAGGCAGTATTCTCTGTTCCTCAAAATATAATCATAAAATTCATACCTTATTACCTTCTCTGTAAGCGGCAAGCAATCTGAAAATGCCCAGGCCACTATGCTGTGTCTTATTAGTATAGACATGGTACAAAGGCAAGTAGATAGCTGATAGTTTTAGCATTTAAAAATGTCCTCAAGTAAGTGGCTATAAGCCCGGACTCCTCTGTGAAATGAGCTATGTAGCTGTTCTGTCAGAATGAAGAATAACTCAGAATGCATCTTACTGGTAAGGTGATATTGTGCACTTTGTGGCCCCCAAATTAAAACTGAGGGTGAAACTTTAGGTTCACAGTTCTATGACTACAAAATAATCTTTCTTCATTTAAACAATCACTTTTTACATATTTGATTTCCTTTTTCCCAGATTTATACTAAATCCATCATAAAATTATAAAAATGTAAGAAAGGTATAGATTTGGATTGAATCATGTAGTACAATTGTTCTACAGCATTCTAAATCATATGTCATAAATAGCTTCTACTTTAAACATTTCCAAAGCAAGGAGGTCATATCTCATAAATGACACCCTGAAGTATTTCTTTGAGTAATCATAAACATTAACTATTTGTTATATTGACCCAGAAACAAGTTCCCTCATCTAAGACTCATTTTCTTCTCTGGAGCCAGAAAGGGACCTCTAATGCCTTTTCCATATGTCAAGACTTAAAATATTCAGACTGTTATTGAGGAAATAAATGAAAATCTACCACCTGAGAATAGAACGTTTCTATTTATTTGGATCTTGCTATAGTGTGGGAGTCAGCCACTATCACTTGGGCTTGTCAGAGACTTTTGTATGAATAGGAAGTCTTTAAAATGAGGAGAGCGGCTTCAGATATGTTCTGAAGTTGTTGGTGTGGAGAACCTGAGGTAGGTTAAGTAGAACAAGAACGGACTATCTTATTGATTTGAGCACCACATTTGCTCTTTTCTTATTAGTTCTGAGTTGGAAATCAGTATAAGAAAAGGAAAATTGGCCTTTAACCAAATTCTGAATACTTTGAATTAAATCCTGAAGAGGTGGTCAGGCAGTATTCTGAGGTCATATATGTTCTGCCCAATGTCTTTTATACACTGTGCCTTTCTCTCCTCCCTTGTTATTAATTCCCTAGGCACTCCAGTGTAACAATCAGTTAGTGTGTAGTACTTATATTATTATCTTTCTTGTAAGAATTTCATCAAAATTTCAGATCTTCACTCTTGACTTGTTTTCTTGTCTTCACAATGAACTATGTCCCAAGATCATTTTCATCTTGTTTGTTATATCATCATCTTGGCTTCATGAAAATATTTAAGATTCTGGACTGAGTTCAGTGTACCACCATCATTATCACTATGACAAAAACCAAACACAATTGAAAGTCCATTTAAGAAGCTCCAGATTCAAAATCTCAGCTTTCCAACCCAAGCTAAAAGACTGAGTCTCACAGATTATAAAGTCCAAGCTTAGAGAGTCAAGTGTTGTTTCCTCAAAGCAGAGTGTTGACTTTTCTATCTTACCTATTTCATTGATGCCAGTAGAACAAGAAGTATTTGCAATGGCACAGGTTCTGCCCATGGCTAGTGAATGAGAAATCTATAGCAGTATAATTGCTTATCACTACTTTTGCCAACAAATCCATCTACTATGGGGGTGGTATTATTTATAATTTCATCCAGAGTTAGTGATATATGTCTTATAGTCTTTTGCTTGTTTTCATAAACAATGAATCAGTAACTTCCTCAAACAGACTGCTTAGGTAATCAAGTGACCTTCTTTTAGACCTTGTATCTGAGTTGACATCCTCAGCTATAATAGATGATAGAATTAGCATGTTGTTGATGGTGATGGCACATGCCTGTAATCCCAGCACTTGGGAGACTGAATTAGAAGGATTGATGCCAGCTCGACACCAGCCTGGGCTACAAAGAGAGTTCAAGGCCAGACTGAGCTACATAGCAAGACCATGACTCAAATAAGTAAATAAACATATAAATAAATAATAATTAGTGTGTTTGTACAGATAACATCTGTAATACTATTCTTGAAGTGCATGAGACATTATTATAAGGCAAAGAGAGCTAGCCATCCATGCTGCAGAGGAAATCGTATTGGATACAATTACACGGGGGTCCAGGAAAACAGGAATTATTCACTAGCTAAAGTTGGAAGCAAGGCTTTTCATCAGCTAAATGGGACATTTCATTTTCTTATTAGTACCACCAAGTGGTGGCAACAATTGATTCATCATCCTATGCAGGTTGTTGAATTTAAATTTGGTATTTCTTAGATTCCAATAAGTAGATTATATTAATTGGTTCCTTTTCTGTAATAAATTGATAGTAGCAAAGTCACAGGTTAATTGGTTTATGGGTATTTTTCCGTGTATGTGCAGGTAGAAATGCCACCAGCTATATTTCCCTATCATCGTATCTAAGAGTGGAATTTTCCATAGATTTTTTTTTTTTTTTTTTTATCATCACAGTCTAGTCAGAGATGGCGTTTCCAACACCAGTAAGCTTGAGGAATACAATTTGGAATAGTCTGAGGTTGATTTTAAAATCTGATTACATTCTGATCTAACAATTTTAGTAAAAATAGTATAAAAGTGGAAAACAGCCATCATAAATCTATGAAAATCAGAGATCTATATAACACGAGAATGATTATAGTTAAACATACTAGAAACAATACAGGAATTAGGAATCTTGCTCCAATATTTTGTTCTGAAGTTGTTCCCTGAGTTGACTTGTTCTGAAGGTCTAGAACCAACTATCTACCATGAACATAAGCTTCTTCTCAAGAATCTCAGGTCAGTGGCTTCCTAAACTTGTTCATTCTGGTTTTTTAGTTGTGAAATGGAAACCCAAGAATTAACCATAGGTAGTTGTCTATTTGTTAACAATATCTTATGAAATTTCTTCTAAAGAGATCAAAGAATAGTTTTTCTTTTTATATATTTCAATAGATGAAATTTCATGGTTAGATATTATGAAGAAATTGTTCAAGAAATTGTTTTGGGAATACAACCTTATGGAACAGATTGTATTTGTTTTTCTCCTATGATTTGGTAACTGGTAGACCTATGTGGCTCAGAATTTTAGCTATGATGTCAACATAGCAAAATACTTCAAAATACTTAACAATCTGTTCCAAAGTATGAACAGTGCTGCTGTAAGGGTAGATAGGAGTATCTTTGACCATTGAAGTTCAAGTTTCTGAAAGTTTTAATTTTATTTTAAGAATATCGTTGATTCTTTCTACCTTTCCAGAAAAATGCAAATGATAAGGGTATCCTTATTTCTTAGTATAAGACAATGTGTTTTTATGTTTTGTCTTGGACATAATACACAGTTTATATTTTCAAAATTGGAAACATAAAGTCAAGCACTGATTTAGACTGCCCAAACTAGCTTTTTGGCCAGGAGATGTTTCAACTCATCCTGAGTGTAGAAACACAACTAAGCCATATTCACATCCCATAGAGGATAGAAGCTGCGTAATATACATTGAATGGTGTTCAAAAGTCCCTTGAAACTTAGGTTCCTCGCCAAATTCCACCTTTACCATTTTTTCCATAATTATGTTGTTGACAAGTGACATATGACTTAAGGCTGACCTTATTAGTCTTTTTAAAATTTCTCCAGCAATGTTGATTTAAGATAGCAACCAATTTTTGTGCCATGATAAGTAATTTCTTGAAGTATCCATTTGAAACCATCTGACTGTCGGTTTGCCATAGATGGCTTTTATCAGATTGAGGTAAAGGTCATCTATTCATATTTTCTGTAAGAAGGATCACACTGAGGCTTTTAGGTAAATGGTTCCAATTTGAGGCTATACTTACAAGTGAAATAAATCAAACTCACATGTGTAAATACCATGTAAGAAACTGAAAGAGTAAATAACATACAAAATCTTCAATAAAATTGTGAAAGGGTAAGAAATTACCCAAAGGGGAAAAAATAATTCAGGGAAAAGGAGAAAAGAGAGAAGGGAAAACAAAAAAAAGATATAAATTTGTATATACCCACAAGATAGCTAAGATGATTGTGCTACTAATTCTATTAGTTCTTAGAACAAAACAATTAACATTCATAGAATTAGATGAATTTTGCGTGTCTATATCTGGTAATCTGAGTAACTCTTTTGACATAACTGTGCAAAATACTAACCTTAGTTGTACTCCTACCTTGTTTTGAAAGCCTATATTGCCATTGTTTGGGGCTCATTGTTATTGTTATTTATTTGTCTCTTGTTTCTTTTTTTTCTTGTAATTTGTTTTGTTTTACTTTTCTCTCTAATCGAAAGGGTAGACGTACATGGATAGGCTTATGTCTGCCCAGAACTTGTCCTAAAGAATTTATAAAAATTGATTTTATTACATGTGATGGTATGAACAGCTACTTTGAAGAAAATGAGACATTGTAGCCATTGCTGATTTCCTATCACCTTATTGTGAAGCCAGTAATGCTTTCATGCAGTGCCTTTTTTCCCTCTCTCTCTTTTTCCTATTATATGTCATGCATATATGGTTGCATTTATATTATTGAGTGTATATGTATATATATATGCATATATATTTATACTATTGAATATATTTATATATAAAATTGAGTTTTTCATATAATAGAAACCACGAAATATTTAAACTTGTGTGTCTGAGTTACTTCATTTACAATTATAGTTTCAGTTGAACTGCTGTAGGAATTTATCTTTTAAGAATTTAGATACGATCTTAACTTGGTGAAGACTGGTAAAAATATCTACTAGAACATTTTCTTTAGTTACCATATTATTTTCTTATGAAACTTCATCTTTATAATTGCTATCTCGTCTTGAAGTAGAAATGCACCTACAATTGTCTTATATATTGTATTTCTAATGGGAGATTCCAACAGAGTTGAGAAACCTTTTGCTCCTTAAGCATTCCAAAGATTCTGTCTCACTATCACTGTCTCTCTCTATGCCACACTCTGTGTCTTTATCCAGTTGAGAAGTCAAAAAGTACAGTAGTTCTGACGTCAGGGCTGTCTTCACCTTGGGTGGAATACTGTATTCTACAGGGAAGCTTGGTGAAGGACAAAGGAAATTCTCTTCCTCTCTAGGTTCTGATAGGTCACTGAAACAAACTGACAATAGAAATACTAGTAGGATAAAAGCATACAAGTTTATAAATATGTGTAAGAGTATCACAGGAGATGATTACCCAGTAACTCATTGAAATTCAGAAATTTATAAACACTTCTTCATAGGAAAAAAGGAAATGGAAGGATGTAAGCAATACAAAGAGTAGAACATTATAATTTTAGAAATTGAATGGACTCAAGGAACAATTAATGATCTGAGACAAAATCTCTGTGGACTCTAGGTGTGTTATTTGACTTTTAGCTTCTTTTTATGGTTAAACTTTCCCAGTTAATGAGATTTCCAAATTGCATTCTTTCTGGAAATGAACTGTCTTCTGTTTAGGTATGGAAATTTTAGAAAAAGCCCTTCTCTGTACTTCCAGAGAAAAAAGAATAAAAGTTGATCAACAGACAAGGAGAGGGCAAGCCGGAGAGGCTTTAACTCTAAGGTTTCTCTGCCTCTGCATGACAAACACTATACATGGGTAGTATCATTTTCTGAGCCCCAACTATTAACATATCCTACATATTAATCTCTAGTTTAAAGTTTAAATGTTCTGTCACCAAATAATAACTGGGTTAGGATTTTCCATATGAATTCTTAAAAAAAACCTCTTGAATGAAATACAGAAAACTCTTTAACAGATTTTTTAAAAAATTCATGAGGTTTTTGAGGTAGGAAAGAGGCCCAATCCTTCTCTTTACCACTGAATGCCGTAAAGGGCCATGACCTGACTTGTGGTTCTTCTTTTGCCTCAAGCACTGCTGTTGGTAAGCAATTAAAAGAATTGTTCCGACTGACAAAGATTTGGCAGGCACTGGTGCCCATTGTTGGTATTCTCCAGGGCCCCTTTAACCGCAGTTGTCCATGATTAACAACAGTTGCTCTTGGAGATGCCAAAAATATCACAGCAGCCGTGGATTTTGGTCCACCATTGCATGGAAGCACAGGAACTGTCTGCCAAGCTTTCCTTGTGACAACTGAGGCACTCACAGGTGCCCTACAACTGCTCCAACAGCCTTGAAAACAGGCCTGTCCTAGCTGGCTCTGTTTTATGATCACTCTGGATGGCTCCTCCTCCCTGACACTTTTCCAAGTTGTCAACCAGGTCCATAAGATGCAGGAAACTGCACTTGTATGGCCTGTTCCTCATTCAAATAGGAGTGTTCCTTGGCTCACCCTACCCCATCTGTAGAGCTCTCTCAGAGCAGCATATTACTGAGCTACAGAACAGGTCCTAACAAAGGTCTCACTTAAAAGACTGTATTCATCTTGGTGATTGGGTATCAGACAGAATGGAGCAGACCAGCCTGCTTTAAAAGGGCTTGCTATCAACAGTGATTATTAATCTTTAAAAGTTGGGGATACCACAACTATAGCAGTATGGAGAGCAAAAACTGGTGCTCAGGTAGGACCAGCCCAGAAAAGATCCCAGGTGAAGAAGGGGGAAGTGAGGAACAGAACAACCCAAGTTTCTAGCAAAGGCTAGGACAGAAGACAAGCTGAGGGGAAGCCATTAGTGGAGATGGGCAGAAGCTCAAAGTCTTCATCTGAGGTGAAGGAGGATTTAAAAAAAAAAAAAAAACCATGAAATCTGGGTCATCAGCAGCATTGTGCCCCAGAGAGGCAGTGCCTGTAGGGTTCCAGAACACCACCTTACAGTGGAACCTGTAAGATTCTGATGTGGGTGGAGCTGAGACTGAAACAGTTAACTTTGTACAAACAACCTTTTTCTCATTAAGTTGAAGAATGAAATCACAGATAAAAGGATAAATTTAGGAGAGTGTTTATTGAAATAATAATAAGGTAAAAATCTCTTGGTACCTATCTAACTTAAGGGGATTCCAGAACTGAGACTGAGAGTGTGCTTTCTTTGCTTGGGCTTTACATAGATAAACAGAGTGTGGACACTTGTTTTCAACAGATATATTTGTGGGGTTTAGGGTTCAAAGGAAAGGAAACCAATTGCGTTTTTAAGGTTTTTTTTAAGTTTAGGTCTTTATCTCCTTTCTTATTTTAGCTTTTATTCTTCTTATGTAACTTTATGTTTTTTAACCTTAACTAGTTGTATGGCTTGAATTATCTCTTAATTCAGCAGGTGTGATATTGTCTTTGTATTTAGCTGTCTCAATCTAAACCTGTCCTTGATAAAATAGTGGCGGCCAGAAGCTCCCAGAGGCCATAACACTGAAAACTATAATTCCAAGAGCAACAGCACTTAGAGCTACGAGGTATTAGCACTGACATCCCAGAGCTGTGACACTAAGGGATTAGAATCACAGACATTCAAAATCAGGATCACTAACTCCAAAGGAGCTAGCATTTTGGCAATTAAAGATTTCCATCTGAATTGGACAAAAAGAATCCTCAATTGATTGGTAACAGTTCCATTTTTCTAGTAGAAGCAGCAAACATTAGGGTTTTACAGTAGTAAACAGAAAAAGGGACTAACAGAATCTTGTGAAAGGTCAATTGCTACATAGAAACGGTTGTGTCTGAGGCAGTGTTTTCCCCAGGAAACATCAGTTCAACAAAAAAGCCAATAACTAATTCAGAAAAAATAAAATGTCACAAAGTGACAGCTATGAAAACAAGACAAAAACAAAAGCAAAACAAAACAAAACCCCAAAGCAATAACAACAACAAAAAGGGACTTGGTTAAGCCTTTATGACTAGGTCAAGGAAATGAGTTTTTGTTGCCTCCCATGATGTTGAGTTAAAACTCTAAGGGCTTCTCCAGATTGCTATGTACAAATAGATGACTTTTATTTAAGGTTGCCTATAGGTGGAATCTGTTGAGCAGCTTTCTTCAGATTATGGAATCATTCATGTTTTAGACTAAGAGTTGTCATCATCTAAGGAAAACTGGATACTTCTTGTTTATAATATCCAGTTAAACCTAGAATCCTTTCCATTGTTTATGTGGGACAGTTAGCTTATGTTGTAACCTTCAGTTTACCAATGATTTATTCCTTATGTATATTATGCCATTGTCTTTCATGATGAATTTTATCTAGCAAAATCATAATTTTTTTGGGAAACAATATATATGAAAGCTAGTACATCGATGAAGTACTTTGTATAAGCCTTTATTTTCCTCAAATGAAGGTACAGAGTATGTGCATCTTGCATCAGAACTGAATCACTAGAAAATTTATATCTATTAAGTTTTGATTGAAGACCAAAGGAAAAAAAAATGGGAAGGGGCTTTTGTGACCTGGAGAATGACTATCTCCAGCAATAAAGGAAAGAGTGAAACAGTTGCCCAGCGGGCTACAGGTTAAGCTCAGCAGCATAAGCGCCTGTCTTGCAAGTGTGCGGTCTTGAGTTTGATCCCTGGTACGGATAAAAAGCAAAAAAGACAAAAATAAAACAAAACAGTTGCCCAGTGTTTAGTCATGTTGATCACCACTTGCAAGCCAGTATTTGGAAGAGGAGCATTGGTGAGCAGGAAATCTGGCTTATTCAAGGGCTGTCACCTTGAAGGAGGAAAGGAGTGTTCTGTCCTTGGAATCTACCTTCAAGAACTCAAGGATGCAAAGGGCTCCTATAGGAAGAGGAAGTAGGTGCAGCGAGGTAAGGGCCGTATGCTTGCCAGGTGAAATGCTTAGTGAGGACTTTATCATCCAGAGCATGTCTTTTTCTTCTTTTTCCTGGCTACAACATTAATATCATGGGACTAGTTCTTCAAATAGAAATTACTGTTCTGCAAGATAAAACTTACATCGATTTATGTGCACAGAACTAACACTAAGATCTGAAGGTCACCAGATTTCCTGGGTTCCGTAAAGAACATTATTTAGTGATTAATATCTTAATTATTCAGATTCAGCTTTCTTTGGAATATGAAATGCCAGGTGAAAAAGAAGAGACACAATTCTTGCAAAAGGGATGGAGAGGGGACTTAACTTTTTAGATAAGCAGAAGGAAGAAAAGCAAAAGTAAATCTGCGAAGAGCAATGTCCAAAGAAATATCCACGGTTACAGTTTCAGGTATATCCTGATTGGAGCGTTCTGGAGGGGGGAGCTGAAAACAAGCTAATTGGAAGAGAAAGATTTATAAAACTGGTTTCAGAAAATATTTGGCTTTTTCTGGTTGGTTCTTAGTGATATAGGGAAATAAAAGTCCAAGCCTACTAGATGTCTGGCATAAGTTCATGTTCTCTAAAATCAGAGAATGAATTTTAGGAATAATGGAAGTTAAGAGCTGACATATTTATTGTTCCTAAGTGTGTTGAGGATTTTGTCTTTTTCAGGGACTTTTATAGAGCAAAACCACGAGGTGAGGCAGGTCCATGGTGGGCAAAAATGGGAACTTGCAAGGCAGGTGGGCACGAGGTAGGACAGAACTATGGTCAACCAGTAAGATTATGAGTGTAATTGTGCAGGTAAAATTGATTAAACTGGGATCAAATGAGGAGGTGAGTCATATAGCAAGCAGTCATGGATACAGGATAGGGTCTTTGCTGTTAAGAGATTGGGCTAATGGCTCCTTCTGGCTTAATCAGGGCGATTCATAACTATTTAGAATATAAATCCCTGATATTTTTACTTAAGGTATGGTTGCATTTGTTTTGCTTTTTGTCTTGAGAGCCAGCCAACAGCAGAGTTGTCTGTCTCCCCTAAGGCTGCCAATATCTGTTCTGCACTGGCTCCTCTGAGGTACTAGCCCTGTCTGACTACCTGTAATATTTTCATTTAATTTAGTTGCCTATAGCATTAGTTGGAAGCAAAAGTATAGAATGTGGAAGTTGGAACTCATTGGCCAAGACCTGACCATTTTGGGCTGCTTGTAGCAGTTCATGGATCTGTGTTCTATTGTCACATGCGTTCTACTAATTGTATCTTCAGTCTCTCAGCATTTTGTCTCCCATAAATATTATATAATTTGTCTCCAAATTAATAATTAATTATAACTACATATGAATTATAATTACATCTTGAAATGATTTGAAAAATAATTTAGGTATGAGGTTAGATTTTTAAAGGGTGATTATGTTTTGCTTAACAAATGACTGAAAATCTATATACCTATATATCTGAAAACCTGTATGCTTTTCTTTATTTTCTAGATTTAACTTTTTTCTCTATCATTCTTTGTCTTGTTCCAGAGGATCTTGATGATTTAAGAATGGAAGGAGTCACAACCCTTATACCTTCTGGGGGCAAATTCAACCAAGGCCGTCCTGCTCATCCTGCTGAGCCTCAGGCCAAAGTCACACTGAATATCTGTTCAAGGTGTGCCAGGTAAAACACATAATGTTATTGTACACATAAACATGATTTTGGTTTCGTTTAAAATCTAAAGTTTTGATGCAAAGAATATACTCCTCTCTGTTAGGAAAATCATTCCCTTCTAACTATTATTTTCTACTAACATTGGTAAGGGAGGTAGTTATGTACTTTATCCTTCTGCTCAACACCACTCAAACCAACAGTGAATCAAAGAGTTTAGATTGTCTTGACTCACAGCTTGACATTAGCTTAAGTCTTTTTGTTTCTCCGAATTTCATTTGCTGTCTGCCCTTCTTTTCCCTTTCAAAGGAAGACTCAAAGGGCTTTGAACGTTCAAAGACACTTTTAAAGCATCTGCATAATGAAGAGTTTGCCCAGGTACAGTTTAAGATCTGACAATATTGGCCTTTTAACCTGCCCCTCATCCTGCTCACCTCCTGGAAAGAATTTAATCAGTTTGGTGCTTTTCAGTTTTGGCACCTGGAAGCAAACTTTGAATATAGTATATGTGGCCAAAGAAGTAGCTTCTAGTTATTGCCAAATCAGCTCCCAGTGCTGGTTTAGCAGAAATTCATTAAATAGCTTGAATTCATTCTTTTGTAAGAACTAAATCTCATTTGCAAAGAGATTTTAAATCTGTTTAAATGATAAAACAAGACTTCTAACTCTTATGTAAATGGTTCAGATTAGCAAGAACAATGTACTGGCTGATCAATTTTATCTCCTTTTCTTTATGTCTAGCTGTTCTATTGTAGTGTTTGAGAGGGGATTAGGTGCTTGGTAATGGGGAGGGGGAAAGATAGGAAAATCAAATCAGATTTTTGTAGCTTTTCCTCTTCTGCTTTACCCCTCTGGAATTTTTATTTTAATTGTCATTGGCTTACCAAAATACCAAAGAGATCCCTCAGATAATTAGAGAATGACATTGGAGACAATTAAGAAAATGCTCTAGCACAGTGAAAATATCAGTGGAATCATTGCTTTGAACAAAACATACTTAGTGAATTTGTTTTTTAAAATTAGGGCTGTGGAGAAAATTTTTAATATTTAAAGGATAGTATTTAAGAATTCTCGAACGTATATGATCATGTATAGAAGTTATTTGGCATTTATTTTAAACTTTAGGATTTATTTGTGTATTTACAATTTGGAGAGATGCTGGCACTTGGTCATGAATGTGTGTGTATATGTATATGTATATACATATAGGAGGAACATATATACATATACATATATACATATAGAAGGAAAAGCCTATAAAATAATGTTTTCCTATAGTACTGAGGATTTGAATTGGGAATTGATAAACTCATACTTGACTGTTTGCTTAGTCATTCATAATTTAAACGAAGAACAAGATATTAAAAAATAGGATGATTCAAAATTCTGCCTATTACCTCTTCTTCTCTCATTATTGGAAGTTTAGCTCTCATAGGCGTACCATTTCTTATAGGCTTTTATTCCAAAGACCTGATCATTGAAGCTACCACATCCCACACTAAAGTCTGGCTCTAACTCTAACCTTCATTGCCACATCTCTAACAGTTGTTTATAGTGTTTGAATTTTATTTTTTGTTTTATTAGAAAATCCACAATATACTTTTTTGCCCCTCATCAATGAAAATAATCCCATGCTAGTTAATTCTATCAACTGCTTAGAAATTGGAAGCATTTTTGAAATTGTCATTTGGCTTACCAAACATAGAATTATGCTGTAAATTACAGTCATCTTAGAGATGAGTCCTTTTTAGTGGAGAATAAGACAAGGTGATTTCAAAGGGAAAAGATCATAATATTTCTTCATATATATAACTGTAAGACAGCATAAAAGAAGACATCAAGCTGTTTAATTTAGAGTGTTCGCTATAATTAGAACTTAGAATACAATTAAAAACTAATACTGATTGTGAAGAGCTATGAAGAATCTGCGATTTTGAGAGGTAACACATTAGTCTGCTGCTATTTGATGCATGCTAGCAGAAAATATATATTCCTATAGTAGAGACCATGGATTTTGTTACTTGTAAGAATGCCAACAACCAGAATGTTAACATTCTCAATGATTTCTTGAGTCACGATTCTCACAGAGTGACATAAATAATGCAGTAGACTGCACTATACGAGAAACAAGGAGTTTAGGAGACCTGAGTATTTTATAATAGGTAGTTAGCATGCTTGGCTGTTGCAGTGGTGCCTTCATCTATCATCCATGGTTGTTTGGTATAAAAACATAATTGAGCATATTTTCTGAAACAAAGACTACCGATATTTCCAAACATGAGATACTCACTGAGAACTGTTGTCTCCCTACTAATTTTGGATTACTTTTGTGATGCATTGATATCGTTGTCAGTTTTTCCATCTTTGATTCCCCAACCTGAGTCTATGACATTGTCTTCCCTCTTTTATTCACAAGTAAGGCACTTAAGACTGTGAGAACTTCACATGTTAAGCAAGGCCTCATAGTCATCCGAGGCAGAAAGTCATAAACTGGAGAACTGGCTTATATTCTAATAGTGTTGTGTCTCCTGATAAGATTAGTTTATTTGGGCTGTTTTAACACAATTCAATTACTGAGTGGCTTATAATTGACAAATATTTATTTCTTAGTTTCGTTCTTTATACTACCAGTCTAAAATTTGGAAGTTTTCCTTCAGAACATCTAATTTGTAAATGTTCTATCACCTGACCTCTATCATCTGAGGTTTGAAAAACTGAGTCTATATAAACAAACTGACAATATGCAGATTAACAGAAAAGATATATTGATTCATTATGTGAATAGGATAGCCCAGAAAAGAAATGTGAAGAGCCTCAAACCCAATAAAGTTTAGGAAAGAAGAAAGGAAAGATAGATTCAGTTTAGGGGAAAGGAAAGGACTTTGCAGAAAGAAGAATGGACATTTGGAAAAACAAGAGATAGTTTGCGACAAGCTTTTTCTGAGTGTGAATTGCACCAGTAAAATTTTAAAAGATTTCTAATATACTTTCCTATGATAAGAGTTCGTTTTTCCTGGTTGATGAAACTCCTCAAGAGCAGACTGAAGGTAGTTGTGTTTCTTTTGAAGGATCTATCTTTAGTCAGTTAAGGGAGTTCAGAGAGAGCCTCATTTGTTATTTTCCAAGTGCCTTTGATTCAAAGTAATTGATGTACACAAATAGCATATTTTAGACTGCAATGTCCTAAGCTCCTTCAGCTGGAACTGATGTGCAGAGAAGAATCTGGACTGGAGGAACGCAGGTGAAGGGGTCTGGTCAGAGTACTGGCAGCGCCCAGAAAGACAGCAGAACTCCAGTCCACTGGGGTGCCAGTTTATAGGTAAAGGTGTAGGTCTACAGCCTTCAAGGGATGAGATAATGTCTTAGAATTCATTCAGATAGAACAAGCAAGTTAGAGAAGTGCAGTGCTAGTCACCAGCCAACACTGGGCAAATGACTTAATTCTCTCTTTGTGGACATCAAAGAAACATATGGAACCAGATTTTAATTCCGAAGTTTACCAGATTAGAAACAATGGGATGCTGATGGATAAAAAAGTTTAAGATTATATCAGTATTTTTACCAATACATTTCACAATGTCATAGCAAAAGTAGAATAAACACAATGGTTTGCAGTCTAACCAGAGACACCTAATGTCCACACTGTAAATTACTTACTGTGTCAAGTGTGGAAAAACTACACAGTGATTTAGAAAAGCTGATTTCTTAACTCTGAGGCAGAGTTGATATAATCTGGAGATAACTTTCAAAGAGGAATGGGAAATATGGTTAGGAAAGTATGTGCAGACATAACTAAAAGTGCTTTAGGACAAGGCACCAAAGAGACAAGTCTTTTGTCTTTATTTTTTTTCATTCACTGGGATAATTAAGTTGTAAAAACTGGAACAGTTTGAACTGCTGTGGAGGGTTTTTTTTTTTTTTCCTGTCTTTTCAAGACTCATATTAAACATCAAAGTATTAAACTATTGAGGTGAAAACAGCATTGCTTTTCTGACACAGGGGACTTTGCCCCATACTTTAGACTTCTAAACTGGCCAAGGGAGAAAATAATGGTGCATATTCTTGAAATTCTGTCTGATAAAACAGAAACAGTGTAAAGTAGTAATAGTTTGTTTGTTCATTTGTTTTTTCTTAGCATTTCAAGGTCATAAAAACATTTGATTCCCACAGAGCTATATTTCCCCCCAAAGAAAGTAATATGTAATGAGTTTAATGAATGTGTTGTGATCTTGATAGTACAGTAATCCCAAGGTACTAACAATAACTTTAATAAGGAATTATTGAAGTTCAAGTGATATGAGAGTTGGGGTCCACTTTTCACATTTCATTTTTTTTCAGATATTTTTTTTTTCTACCTTACTCTTGTGAGCTACTCAGTGAGTTGTTTTGGCTCAGACCATAACACCCCAAGTATGGTACTTGAGGTGCCCAGTACTGTAAGCTAAAAGAGAAAGGGGGGGGGTGTGTTGTAATCTCAGAACAAAGTCTTCGTAATCCTCTCCCATATTCCTCCCCCAACTTACTTTCTTCCTTGAAGTGAGTCATAGAAATCAGAATTGTGCTGGACCTTTGAATTTTCATTTCTAAAGTTTCTTGTCTCATATAAATTTTTGATTAAATTAATTCATAATGCCCTTTCTTTTCCAGTCTGCCTTTACTGTAGAAGTGTTGGCTGTAGTGCTTGTGATAAGTGAAAAAAGATACCTCAGCTTTCTACTTCTATCAGATCATAGTGCCTGAAATTGGGTTACCATATTACATGACCAGAGCCTTATAGCACTGATAGAGCTGAAGACATCTAGCTACACGGTGGTGCATGCCTATTATCCCAGCATTCTAGAAGGCTGAATCAGGAGGATTTGAGCCCAGGCTGGGCAAGTTAACAAGACTTTGTCTCCAGATAAAACATCAAAAAGGGATGAGATGTAGATCAGTCCAGAGGCCCTGGTTTTAAGCCTCGTATTACACACACACACACACACACACACACACACACACACAGAGAGAGAGAGAGAGAGAGAGAGAGAGAGAGAGAGAAAGAGAGAGACACACACACAAAACCAAGTTATACCAAACCAAGCAACAATCCCCTAAAACTAGAATATATCCCAAAGGACTGAAATCATTGTGACTGTGAAATATCTAAACCGAGCTCTACTTGCTCAGAAACTGATTGGTACACACGATCAATAAAGAGGCTGATTAATTCTCCTGTCATTGAAATAGAGATTAGAGGCATAACTACTTGACATATCTTTACTTTTCAAGACATTAGGAAAAGAGGAATTCAGCTCACATCTGTAAACTGCAATTTGCAACAAATATGCATTAAAATATGAAAAGTGTAAAAGAATTTGTTGATTACCATAGTCACAAGAAATAAAACTATTGCAAGCTTATTTTTCATAAACACTTTGTACTATGTTAGAAATATATAAATATATTTTCAGGCTGAAAATCATCCAAGGAGAGTGGTACTCATATCTCTTCACAGATTTAGTCTAGTGTGAATATTGCCGTAATTTGTATGATTTAAACACATATGACATCATTTGCTGGGTGATATATTCATGCTTAAGAGATAATTGAATATTAAAATTTAAAAAAAATGTCTATATAGCTTTTCCACACTTGACACAGTAATTTACAGTGTGGACATTAGGTCTCTATTTAGACTGCAAACCATTGTGTTTGTACTCTACTTTTGCTATGACATTGTGAAATGTATTGGTAAAAACATTGATATAACCTTAAAATACTCATCCAGAACTTTTTTATCCATCAGCATCACACTGTTCCTAATCCGGAACTTTTTTATCCATGCATCAGTTCAAAACATCTTACATTACCCCCTCTGATCATAAGGGAAAGAAGACATTATAAAACAATAACTTCTAGTAAATAAAGTATTATCTATATGTTTTAGTAGAAGCCTTGTAATTGGTTATATTATTTGTAGGTTGTAGGTTAAGTTTTTAATATAGTCACTGAGTGTCTTTCACAAGAGTCCACATATTTAGTTACAAATTCTTGAATAAAATCAGCAAAACGAGCTTCCGTAGTAGTCACACTAAGTAAGATGACCTAAAGATAAAGTGTTCTAGGTAAATGATACAGATTGACAGAATAGTAATTTTCAGCAAAACGTGTTTTGAAAAAAAATAGTTTTGTAAAATTTTAAATTTTACTTTAAAATTCTCTATCAGATTTCCTGAATTTTTATTTTACTGTAGTAGAGATCCTGATAACAAGCAGAGAAATGCTGATACCATGTCACCAAATTCCTATTTCAATGAAACATCTAAGCTGTTTTTCTGGAAAGACCACCCATTAATTCTGTTACCACTGCCATTCTTAGGAATTAAGTCTTGGTTTTGTGAATTTATGCCAGGGCATCCCGGGTGGTAAGATGCTGTTTGCTTTTGATGGTGTAAGTGTTTGCATTCCTTCATGCTTAACATCAATAGTGCACACACAAAAAGGGGTGGAAGACTGAAACCATTATAAAAGAAATTGGATTATAGAGAACACACAATGGTACTGGCTCAGACACACAATGTAAGAATCCAAAGGGAAATTTGTTTCCAAATGACCTGCTGGTTTTTTAAAACTGATTTTCCTCATGTCATTCAACCAAAAATTGCTCATTTCTCTTGAGTATCGTGTGAATAAACTTTTGAATCTAGTTATATTTTGACTTGATAAAACAGAAATAGATCATTCTTGATAGCATGTTGAATAGTGAATGCTGAATGATCAATATCAAACTTTGGGTGAGTTAGTTTCAAACTCCATATTAGGGCTTATTCGTTGACTAAAAATACTCCTGTGATTAATCATCCATTTATTCAGTTTACTTTTATAATCTTTCTTGTTCCAACTACTTTGGTTTTTCCCTGTTGTATTAGGGACTATATTCAGGACCTTCACACTAAGCTATATCCTAAGCCCTTTCATTTTTAGTTTTAATTTAGAGACAGGGTCTTTCTAAGTCATTAAGTTGTCCAGACTGTGTTAAATTTGCAATTTAGAGTGCTGGACTTACAGGTGTGCATCACTATACCTGGCTTCTAACTAATTTAAATGACTTAAACTCAGTAAGTTCTCATTTGATGGGAGAGTGGGCTAAACAACATGAAGGAAAATGGGTAGAAACAAAGAGGGATTCCTGTCACTTTCCATAGATAGATTCCATACAAAGCATGTATACAGTGTACCATCTACTGCCATGCTTCAAGTGACCAAAAACTTATTTGGATCAAAATGGATTTATTTAGCGTAGGTTCTAAAACAAAATTAACACCCCTGATCACTAGGAACTATTTTCTAGCTGGAAACAGACATTTACACAAATAAATGCAACCTAAAATATAAGGAGTGTTTGTCAGCTTTCTTCACTGTAGCAAAATATCAAAGATAATTACCTTATAAAGATATAAAGTTTATTTTGGCTCCCAGTTTTAGAGAAGATTGGTCCCCTGTTTTGGGCAAAAGCATATGGTGGAGGAAAGCTTCTTGCTCTATGTTTTAGTTACTATTTTTCTTGCTGAGGCAAAATATCTAACATCCAAAGTTAAAGGAGTAAAGATTTATTTGGAGAGGTTTCATAGTCCATAGTTGGCTGGTTCCAAAGCAAGGTGGTATAGCAGAGGAGTATCACAGAGAAAAAACAGTTCATGGTGTGGCAGACAGAAGGCAGCACGTTAGCAAAGCAGAGAGGCAGTGAAGCAGCTGCAGCACACTGCTTTCCCTCTCTCCCTTCATAATTTACCAGGATGTAAATCTATTAATCAGGGTCGCCCACATTCAACATGGGGCTTCCATTTTCCATCCATGCAACACTTAATACCAATATCACACAAATTAAATCCAGCCACATTTGAAAAGCTCTACCTATGAATGCATGATGCTTTTGGAGGACATCTAAGTAAAAGCTGTGACACCATTTGACTACGAAACAAAAGACATAGGAAGATGAACAGTGTTCCAACATTGCCTTCAGGAGCACACGACCAGTAACCTAAAGGTCTTTTACTAGGCTCTACCTCTTAAAGGTTCTACCACCTTGGGAATCAAACCTTTAACACATTGACTTAAAGGGTACATTCAAAACCCAAACTAAAACAGATGATGATAATCCTATCAAAAAACGTGGTAAGTTGCATTATGTCAGTCTTGATTTCAATTTTATTGAGGCTATTGCAATAGAGAACTGTCTACACTTGCCAGCTGAGCATCTGTCTCACTAGGCTAGGCGCTCAGCTCGGCTGGCCCACAAGTGAGAGGTCATGGGTTTGATTCTCTGCGCTTCCTTTAGTCTTCTGATCTCAGAAGCTAAGCAGGGTCAGGCCTGGTTAGTACTTGGATGGGAGAACTGTCTATACTTTCAGAACTATCATTATATGATTCGTTACCCATTCAAAATTTGCATGAAAGAATAAAGGAAAGCAAGAGAGACCAGCCAGTAATGGGGAACCATCTCACAAACCTTAAATCAGTTTAATGGTTCCCTTTATTTTTAAGTCAGTGCAAGATTCTCTCTGTATTAGTTAGCTTCCCTATCCCTGCACATAATATCTAACACCTACAACTCCTTCTTCTTCTTCTTCTGCTTCTTCTTCTTCTTCTTCTTCTTCTTCTTCTTCTTCTTCTTCTTGTACTGGGGATCAAACTCACAACCTCATGCTTGCCAGGCAAGCGCTTATGTCATTGAGCTAAATTCCTGGACCCAACATCTACAATGTAAGGAGAGGTATAATTTGGCTCCTGGCATTGGGGGAATTAGTCTATCATCAGCTGACTCCAAAGCAGGAATATCCTGGAAGAAGTGTATGATAGGGAAAGATGCTTAACTCAGGATGAGTGGAAAGCAAGGCAGGAGGAAAGTGCCAGAAAGGAAGGGGTAAGGCACAGGGCATCCCACTATGATTCACCCAAACGCATTTAGAAGTATGTTCCACCAATGACTGGGGTGGATTTCAAAGCCAATCATTTTTAAACTACCCTAACCTCCACATCCCACCCCTTTTCTATTTGCTTCCAAAATACATTTCCTTAAACCATACAGAATCTCCAAATGAAGAGAATACCAATTTCATAATTCTACTTCATGTAATACAACTATCCCGAGTACAACTGGGAATGCAACAAACCTTTCCAAAAAAGTCTCAAAAATTCCATCAGTTTTGAAAAGTCAAGTCAAAGTTTCTTTTGAGACTCAAGTTATATAATTCCAAGGTACAAACATATAGAATAAACTTTCCCATTCTAAAAGGAAGGAATGGAATGAAAGATAAGAATCAGACCAAAACTAGACTGAAACCCAGTAGGCAGATACAAACTCCTGTAGTTCTGTATTTTGCACCTGGTGCATAGCGGTAAAATGTGAATTCCACAGAAGCAAGCAGCCAGACATAGACCCTGAAGGCCTTGCCTGCAAAGCCCAATCAGATATAGCCCTGAAGTTCACTCTGCCAACTGCTGGGTGGGCCCAAAGGTAATCAGTTTGAAACTCCACCCTAATCATCATAATTTTTAATCTCAGAGGATGTTTTTATCCATAGTAGAGGGCAGACCTTGCATGCACATGTGTATACACTCACACATCACCTAAAAATTTGGGCTTTGAGGCAAGTGATACTAGAGTTGAAATCTCATTTTGGCCATTGAACAACTTCAGTATATCACTTAATCTCTGTGATCCTCAATTTCTTATTTGAATACGAGTATAATAATTTTTCTGCTGCAGAAATTATTGCATTTTATTGGGATGGTATTACCTGAATTTCTAACATAGAATGTACTCTGGAAAAATCTCTATTTCAAAGAAAAAAATGATCATGCATTTCAAATGTAGGCAAAAGTACTCAAATATTTAAAGTTCAGGAAAACAATGAAGTACATTAGAAAAAAAACATGAAGTTAAAAGTTTATGAAAAGGTTGTGAGAACTGTTTAAGGAAATAAAATATTAAGGGTAATTCTGGATGATTGTTAGCAAAATGAATAAAGGTATTATGATTATGGGCAGACATTATCTATCTATCTATCATCTATCTAATAATACTGTCCCCAAGGTAGTGATGTAAGAAAAGACTTAGAAAAATATGATCTGTTCTAAGCATCAGCAAGTTCAAACAACAGCAAGAGAGGCTTTTTAAAGAATCCTACAGTCAGTACAAGTCCAATCCTTTTCTAATTTTTTTACTGGTAGCACTAAGGTTATTTTTTCCTACACCTTCATTTAGTTTCTCAAGGTTTGGCTGTGATCTTCATTCAGAGTAACTTCATTTTCTCTTCTAGGCTTTCTGGGTCCTAGAATGTGATTAAGGGAAAAGACATTTGGTGAAAGCCTAAGGCCACCCAGAGTCTAAGCATCCTACAATTAGGGATTGGTGATAGCTTGTTCACTAGATAAGATCAGCACTTGTCAATGTTTAGGTGAGTGAAGTGTCTGAACCTTACAATAAGTGGTATCTGTAGTTATTGATCCTACATGTTAAACACAATAATAGAACACACACCAAAAATAACATCTTTGTTTTGTTTTTCAATTGAATTTTATTTGCACATTTTAGATACTCATAATGATCACATTAATTATAGAGAATTTGTATCCACACAATACACCATCATTAAATCCAGAAAAAGTAAGATTGTTTTTCTGCCATGCCTTCTTTACTCAGTACCGTATGTCCTGAGTGAGACGCCTACACCAGTGATAGAGGAGGACCAGTAATTTATTCTTATTTTATCAGTTGGTAGATATTTCTGTTGTTTCTACTTTTGGATTACTGTGAACTCTTTATCAGTCTAAATTTGAAGAAATATCTATTTCATTTCTTTCTCATTTTTATAGAATGTGATCACATATTTCTTTATTGTTGAATTATAAGAATTGTGTATATATTATTGTTACTGAATCTTTATCAGATATTGTGAATATTTTCCATCATTCTACAAGATGTATTTTTTCTTTCTAAATGACATCTTTTGAAGAACGAAATTTTTAATTTTGATCAAGCACAACTTACTATTTTTTCTGTTGTGATTTACTCATTTGATATGATACCACAGTAACAATTGCCTAGGTCAGGACTCCAAAAATTTTTGTCTGTGCTATCTTACAAGTGTTTCATAATCCTTATATCCAGATCTATGATCCGTTTTGAGTTAGTACTTGTATATAGTAAAAGTACAGACTCAATTTCATTTTTGTTTTACTTTTTATATGTCTCAGTATATATTCACCTGTCTCAGCATCATTTGTGAAACATTTATTCCTGTCATATCGAATTGCTTTCCTTCCCTTTTGTGAAATCATATCAATCATAAAAGCCTCCTTACATTCAAATACAAGAGAGTTCAGCCTTGTCTTATGCCTGGTAGTGCCAAAATCATAATCACCCATATATCCAAGGATTCATGGTCCTTTTTAACAGAAAATTTGTAATAGAGAATAAAATTGCTCACTGAGGTGTATGGTAGGAGTGGAATTGCTTTTTGACCCTTGTACTGAAAAATATTATGATATAAAATTAATTTACTAAGTTTGTTTCTAAGGCATAAATTGATATTGATATTTTTAATTCCTTTAGAATAGTACAATCTTGCTTAAATTCTTCGTTCTGTAATATAGCATCTTTTATACTGAAATTCTTTTTCTGACAAAATGTACAATTATTTATTTGATAACTAAAGGCCATAGGCTAGAGTTAGAGTGTCTCAAAATTCGTAATGCATATTAAGCTTATTAATATTTAAAACTGCAGTTAGATCTTTAGAATACTCTTTGCAGTTATGCAAAAATGCTGAGTTTGGTGGTATATACCTTTAAGGTTAGCACTTTGGGAGGGTGAGGCAGGAATATCAGGCATTCAAGTCCAGGTTAGTCAACTTGATAATTTAGCAAGACTCTGTCCAAAATAAAAAATAATAGTGGCAGGGATACAGTTCAGTGACATGAGTGCCTGCCTGGCAAGCATAAGGCCCTGACTTCGATTCCTGATACAATAATAATAATAATAATAATAGTTCTGGGGATGCAGTTCAGTGCAAACAAAGACATAAGTTTGATCCTGTATACCACAAAAGTATAACATATAAAAAATTTTAAAAGAAAGCAAAAAGAAAAAAATATAGCCACTGCATTCATGGTTCTTTTTGTTTTTAAATTGCATTAAATACTCCAAAGATTTACAATCAAATTCCTTGTTTTAGATTCCATAGAATCATTTGTAATATCTTACTATTTGTGACAACATAATGTCCTCACTTGTCTGATGAATAATTGTCACTGTTTTAGTTTATCTTTAGTTTGAGGACATTGCTGAGGGTCCTAATTCCAAAAAGGTTTTTGACTTTCAGCTAATGTCTTAGTCTCAGTCATTGTCATTTAGCTGATACAATGAATGTCACAGATTGGTGTCTAATAAACAACAGAAATTTATTTCTAGTTCTGCAAACTGAAAATTTGATATTAGGGTGCCAGTAATATCTGGATCTTCTAAGTAGCAGATTCCTGACTGTTTATATATTCTCTTTCACTAACAAAACAACAACAACAACAACAAAACAAACAAACAAACAAACAAAAAACCAGGTAGCTAGGTCTCTGGTCTTATCTAAGAAAAAGAATACATGAAACTGGGCAATTTATAAAGTAAATTGATTATTTTTGATCATAGTTCTGAAGTCTAGGAGGTCTAGAAGCATTCTGCAGCATCTACCTGGTGTTTCATGAGCGCCTGGTTGCTTCACAGAATGACACAAAGGTTGATAGAGGGAGATACCTGCGAAGAGAGGAAAGGGTCAGAGCTTACAAGAGAGCTTGCTTGTTCCCAGAAGACATGAATCCCTCTCAGTGACTTAATCTCTTCTTAAATACCCTGCCTCTCAGTACTGCCACTGAGGTGATCAGAGTCCGGCCGAAGTTCAGCAAGAAAACCATATTTGAGTGAGAGAAGGGATTACAAATGTCTAGTCCTTATCTGTGAATCTTGTCATGGTACAGATTGCCAACTACCAAGTGAAAGAAGAATCCAATTTTAAATAGAGGATGAAAAAAATCTAAATGATATATCCTGAATTTATTTCACCACCATCTGTTCCACCTACAATGTTTCATTAAATATCTATAATACAAGATTCTTATATGATTTTTGATGATATAAAACAATTCTGTTCATACTCTTATTTAATTTCTAATTATTTATAATTAGTATACCTGTACTTATTAGTGGAGATTTCATTCCTTCATTGAATACTGGTGTGATTTTCAAATTTTATGATTTTATTCTCCATTAAATTCACAAATACATCTTGTTATATTCACATATATTGATTTTTATATAAAATATTTAAATACAAATTATTTTTCAGTGCTTTTCCCAATGGCCTTCTATCTTCTTACAGAAAGATGAACCAAAAATAACTCGATTTTGGCTGGGGATTTAGTGCAGTGGCATAAGCACTAGCCTGACAAGCGCAATGTCCTGAATTTGATACCTGGTACAAAACAAAACTCACTTCATTTCTGCACAATAATCTAGGTTTTTAAGTGTCAAAAAATAAAATAAAATGTCTTGAAGCATTTGAAGTTTTGATTAAAAGTTATTTTGGGTTTGGTCAAAATTCGTGTTTTATTTTATAAGGTAAATGTAAATTTATCTATCTTAATTTTGATTAAAATGTAATATGTAACTAGGATATGTAAACTAGGAAACAATTACATTTTTCAAAGATAATTGAAAATAAAATCACATAGGATATCTTCAGACCATCCCTAAAGATGTTATACAGAAAATTTTTCAAATATTTAATTTCCAAGTGATCTGTATTTTCTAAAATCATTTATAAAATATATTGATGCTGACCAGTCTGGTGGCACAGGCTTGTAATCCCAGCACTGAGGAGGCTGAAATGGGAGGATATTTACAAGTTCAAGGCCATCCTGCATTACAAAGTGAGTTCAAGACCAGCCTGAGCTTCAGGGAGACCCTATCTCAGAAAGTGAAAAAAAAAAAAAAAAATTTGCTTGTATCTGTTACATATTTCACTAGTAATGGATTTCATTCAAAACACATATTTTAGAACATATTCATAGGAAACTTTAATTTTACATTGAATTTTAATGCGAAAAAGTACAATCTTGCACAAAATCAAATATGTCTCAAAGTACTGATCACTACTAAGTAAAAAAGATTATGTTCTTAAAATTAAAATAAGCAAAAAAAAAAAAAAAATCCAGTACTATTGTAATTGTTTTCTGCATTATAAGTTAGAAGGTATTTAATTACAAAAAACCTTTGGTTTTGAATATGTAGAGGAGAAAAAACATCACCACTGTGAGGCTGTTTATTCAGGTTCACAGTGGAAGATCCTCAGCCTGTTTTCATCTTTGTGTACTCTAATCCTTGGAAATCATACAAAAAAGCCCAGGCTTTGGGCCCTAACCTTTGGATCAATTTCTTGGCCTGTGAGTTTTTCTTACTAATCTCAAGTCAAATTGTTCTTTTGAAGCTTGAAACTATTGCATGTAAAATAGAATTATTGGACTGAAAAATTTAATTTAGGCAGGACTGTGTTGAAGGGCTCTGTGTCTGTTGGCTTCCACAACTTCTTCAAAGTCCCCAAAATCTACATTTTAGGGGCCACAGGCAGACTGGAGAAATCACAGCACTTTAACGCTGATAGATAGAAGGAAGACCTTCCAACAATCCTCTATGACTTGTTTTTATACGTCAACCAACAATGACTGACTTATTGCTGATGACAGCTGAACCACTCTGGGAGCAATTTAGAGGAGTCCTTCTTGGACGTCTCTATCTCTAAAGGAACTCCTCTGGAAACAGGACCCAAGATCAGTACACATGCAGTATTCATTCATTACTTGGATGAATGAGACTTGAGGACTTTTAAATACAGTCTCTCTGCTTTTTGTTTCTTCCGACTCTTCCCATTTCCACCTCTATCTCTGGGTTCTACTTTCTGGTGGGGTGCTCCACGTGATGGAAAAAATATGTCTGGCACTTGGAATTTGCAATTTATAATATTCCTACAATTTAAGCCTTTTCTTTTTCAGATTTCACACGTTAATTATCAAAAAAATGCTGCTGCTTTCTCCACAGGTCATATACCTAACAGAGAGCAGACATGATTTATTGATAATGAGGTCTCTAATTAAACTTTCTGCCTGTTCTTATCACTAAAAGAATAGTTACTTATTCATTAGCAATTTTACCAGAATCATGAGAAAGTTTACTTTCCAATAAAAAGAGAAACATTTACCAAAAGAGATTCAGTGCAGACAAAATAATAGCATGGCCACTGTTAAGTTTTGGATCTTAAATGTCACTGAAATATCCATGTGCTGAAGGCTTGCTTGCCAGCCTGTGAAGTTGGGAGGTGCTGGGACCTTTTAGGAGATAGCGCTCATTAGGAGGAAGTTATGTCATTGGGAACATGACCTTGAAGGGATTATTAGGAGCCCAGGTCCTTCTGCAGTGAAGTGGAGGTGAACAGACCTCATCTATCACGCACTTGCACCATCATATTCTGTGCTGCCACAGAGACAAAGCAACAGGGAAAGGCCACTGGTGTCTGAAATCTTTGAATTCATGAGCCAAAATAAGCTTTTCTTCTTTTTAAATTGCTTGTCTCAGTTATGCTGTGGAAAGTTGACTAATATAACTACAAAAATAAGATTAAATTGATAAAATTGTTTAAATATAAGAAGCTCTAAATTGCAGAAAGCACTTTGATGGATATTGATTCTAGTAAACCCAGCCCTCATAATATTCGCCTAACTGTACAGATGAAGAAATCGCACACACGTAACATAAGTAACTTCTCTGTATATAGCTAATAAATGAGGGACGTAGTGTAAGTTTCGTGCTTCTGATCAAAATTCAGTCTTGTTTTAGACATAGTACACTGCCTTAGTAAGTCACCGCTTTACCGTATATTTTGTCACTGTATCACAGTATCTGAGGAACAGCTACTAAGAGAAAGCATTTATTTTGGCTCAGAGTTCTGGAGGTTCCAGACTTTGATCAGCTGCCCTGTGGCAAGGCAGTACATTGTGGTGACAGATCCAAACTGACCATTTCATGGCCAAGAAGGGACAGAGGAGAAGAGAAAGAAAGCAGGAGCCCCAACCCCTTTGTATAGCAGGCCCCCAGTGACTTTGGACCTCCCTCTCAGCCTTACTCTCCAAGGGTTCTGCCACCTCCCAGCAGTGCCACTGCAGGGATCAAGTCTTTAACCCACGGGCCTCTGCGGACATTCAATATCCAAGTTACAGCTGTCTCCGAACTCAAAGTCATTCATAATCTCCCGTTTTCTAACTTGATATGAAAAATCCTTTGGGATTTTCTGTTGATTAATGCTGTGTTACCTCTAAGCCTGGGACCTTCTTACAAGTTTTAGTCCTGCATACGACAGACACTTGAGTTGCCACCTCACAGTTACCCTGGTGATGCCTTCTTTCTGCTCACATCTAGCTCAGTCGACACTCCAAACCAGGCCCTGGAGGCCTTACATTCTTCTGCCTTTTTCCGGGCAATCTCTACATAGTTTTCTTCCTTTCCAATAAAATAATTTTTCTGTTGTGACTATAAGATGCTTTCATTTCTTTTGGTGTTTCCACAACTTAATCAAATACCAAAAATGTTATGTTAAATCCTGAGAAGTAGAATATTATTCTTTTTTCTTTGTTTCTTTATTTCATTTGATATTTTTAAAAAGCACAACAGAAAAAACGGTAGAAATAATACAGAACTTCCAAAAAATAACAGTAAGAAATCAAGACTAGTTAATATATTACATATTGATATCTACATATTGTTATCCTTGAGGTTTTTATAGGTAAATGGAGGCTACTTGAGGCTATAATCATAAGTGAAATAACCAGACTCACATTTGTAAATGTCACATTGTCTCTAGTGTAAAAAGTAAATAATAATAAAAAGTAGAATATTCTTTTGGATTTTGATGATGGAATTATTAAATTTGTTGTGAGAAACAATTTGAGAATAAGCATACATTGATTGTTTTTATCCTTATGACTTTGTATTTGTTGTCACCTTCTGCAAACTCTAGTTAAACTGAGCCTTCTCTACTTTACAACTATACCTGTTGCTCTGTTTTCCTGTCCAATGTGAGCTTACCTCACTCTACTTGAAAGGATTTCTTCCTTAATCTCAACTCCCCCAAAATACCCCAATACTTGTCAAGCACAACTTGTATATTTTCCCTTGACTTTAAAGTTCTTGCTATAGTTTGGATGGCTTTGCCCCTCCAAAATTTACATGTTGAAATCTAATCTCTAATGAGATGGTATTAAGAGGCAGGGCTTTGGGAGATAATTAGTGGAGCCGAAGCCATATGAATGTGATTAGGAGAACAGAAGGAGATACTTTTGCCTCTTGTGCTAAGTGAGGACCCACAAAACATGTTATTTATGAGGAAAAGGCTCTTATGAGACACGCAATCTGCTTGTACCCTGGGTTAGACAGCTTTCTGTTACTGTAACAAACACCAAAGCTAATCAGTTTGTAAGGAGAAAAGACTGACTTGGGCTCCTGCTTTCGGATGTTTCAGGCTGCAGTCCGTCATTAACATTGCTTTTGAGTCCACGGTGGGTCAGTGCGTTATGGCAAGGTGCATACTCATGGAGCTATTTACCTCACGACCCAGATATCAAAACAAGAAGATGGTGAGGGGCGACGGTCACAATGTCCCCTTCAAGGGGACACCTTCAGTGACACTAAGCCCTTAAAGTTGCTACAGCCTCCAATAGTGTGACTCTGGACAAGATTTAATCTATGGTCCTCTGGCGGCATTCCAGATCCAGTCTCAGCGTGCCTTGACCTCAGATCTTCCCGTATCTGCAACAGTGAGTGCGCAATTCTGTTATGACAAGATCCAAGGAATTTTCTTATACTGGCTTGCACAGACTAAGACGTTCTCTCAGGATTTTAGGATAGGAAACAACTATTCTTCAACCCTTTAAGTTCATTTTTGTATTTATTTGTCTTATGCCCTTCTTCACTTCCTCTTGAATTGTTTTTTCTCCTTTGCTAGACAAAAAGGCAGCCAAGTGTCTATCGATTCATCTGTGTTCAGTTCAGTGTTTCAACAGTTTACAGCAACTGTTTGAAATATGTCTCCAAAGAATGTCATTTCTCCAAACATTGTCTACAAATCTCACTAAGCGGAGGGGACTGATGCTAAAGTTATAGGTAGAAAAAGAAAGTTTGTTTTAAATTCTGAACATTATACATTTTTCCATGCAGGGAGCCATAGTGAATACTAGTTTCTACTCTGGCCATTTGAAAAAATGTTATTTGGTCTCAAACTTTTATTAATGTGTTGATTTTGTTCATGTGCTTCTAGCAGTCTTTATGAGCAAGTCTGGCACTTGGAACATGCTATCTAAGTGACCCAATCCCTCTCTTCCTCACCCTAAACATTTTCCCAGTGACAGTAGCATCAAAGCACTTTTCTATGGATCACAGACAATCAAGAGATTTTACTTTTAAAAATGTTTATTCTTAAAACACGTATTTTCCCTTCAATTTACTTTTCTTTTTGTAATATGCAATGTAGGCACTTTCTACAGGGAGATGGATGTTTAGATTTTGTGTGTCTGAAAATACCTTGAATTTTCTTTCCCATTTGGACAATGGTTTAGCCACTCTTTACAGTTATTTTCCCTTGAAGAATTTATTCTTTGGTTTTCTTTACAATTTTTGTTGCTGATGAGATTTTCATTGTCTATATAATTATTACTTGTAATTAATTTTTTTCTCTCTGGAAGCTTTTTTTTCTTTTTTGCTACAGTAATAGGGTTTGAACCTAGTATCTCTATACCAAGTTAAATCCCCAGATGTTTTAATTTTTTTTAATTTTGAGACATAATTTCTCTAAATTGCTCAAGCAGGACTCAAACTTGTTTTATGTATTTATTTTTTTTTTGAAGTGACCTTTTAAATGATAACACATTTGAGCTTCACCTATTCTTTTTTTTTTATCAGTACCGAGGATTGAACTCATGACCGCCTGCTTGCAAGGCAGGTGCTTACGCCACTGAGCTAAATCACCAGCCCCTATTTATTTATTTTTTTGTTTGTTTGCTTTTTAGGGTTTTGTTGTTGTATCGGGGATCAAACTCATGACCTCATGAACTCATGATCTCACACTTGCCAGGCAGGTGCTTATGCCACTGAGCTAAATCCCCACAGGACTAAAACTTGTGACCCTCCTGCTTACCCCCCGCCCCTCCCAAGCAGCTGGAACTACAAATATGCACCGTTGTGCCTGGCTCTGAAAAATCTATAAATTCCTTACTTCTTGCTTGGTATTCAGCTCTTGAAACCTTGGATCTATTTTAAATACTTTTTATACAACCAAACCACCTCTTTATGTCTATTGATTAAAAATCATTGTTTTATATGTGTAAAGTTTACTTTCCCTATAGTAACTCTAGTTCAAAACATCTGTTTTCCTGTATCTTTGAGATTCTTAGACTTCCTTGAAGAGTTTTAAAATCCAGCTCATCTATGACAATTTCTTTTAAAATTGGAATCTTTCTTTTAGAATTAGAACCATTTTCAATTAATTGGCTGTGTTTCATGGCATGCACTTTATATTCCTTACAGAGTCTGTAAACTCACGTGGAAGTGACTTCTTTCCTTTCCTGTTCTCTCTCTCCCCTCTGTTCTTCACCTTGCTGGTTGCTGACTTCAGTGTCCTTTCCCCACCCTTCTTTCGAGTGTCTGTCCTTATACTATATCTCATACTGGAGACTCCGGGCTCCAAGATATCAGATGGTTTGGCTGAGTTCCTGCATGATGGCTGTTTCTGAGTCACTGAGCCATCCCTGGGTTTATGGACTGACAGTGATAGTTTTCTATTTCAGCCTTGATGGAGCATCTCATTTAGCCTCATCTCACACAGTGACTTGGGTTGCAAGAATAGGCTACTTTATTTCCCTCTCTTACTGCTTCTGTCTCCATTTAGTGATGTGAGTCCAATAGACCATGGTATTTTTAGGTTTTCCTATTTTTCAGTCTATTTCATTTTCATTTCATTTGGTTCAAAACAGTGTTTTATCTTAATTGAGCATGATTATGGTTATAGTATGTGTAAAAGTGTGTTTTGTTTCTTAAAACTGTATGTGTGAATATACACTGCTACCAATTTCTAGTTTATTCTCTCATCTTGAATTAATTTATCTCACTGATTAAATGCTTCAATATTTATACATACAGATATTCATAAAAATGGATAAGTGGTATCATCAAATTAATATGCCAAGGGTCAAAATAGATTTTCTGTGAAGAAATAGTTATAAAGTTGGGAGAGAAACAACTCAAGGTATTTTTAACATGACCACATGTTATATAATTATTTTGATATTATATTTTTAAGAAAAAATGACGGAGCCGCGGAAGACAGGAGGCCAAACTCGAGCAGGATCAGCTCTCAAACTTTATTGCGTACAGCGAACCGGACCTAACAAGGTCCGCCACCCTCAACGTTGATTCCTCTTCTGCCCGTTGGGGGCAGGAACAACCTCTTATAAGGGGAAGCAGTATCCAATCACAGAGAAGCGCGCCTAACAAGCTGATAGGCTAGCGTCACGGGTAACTGGGCAGATATGACAATTTGGCGGGCTTGTTCAGGCCGGGAAGAACCCGGAAGCAGGAAATGGGCGCCATCATAGGCGGCTTCCCACATCTCCCCCTTTTTTATTTATTAAAATAGGATGGTCTGTGGGTCCCTCCAAGGTGTCTATGACCTTGTTGCTGTTAGACACCTAGGAGTGGGCCTACCTTGTAGGCCGAGGCATGAGAGAATGTAGAGGTCTATACCCTGCTGTGCATCACCCTGTTTTGTGCATATCCTTGCGCCAGGACCATGCTCAAGGTGAGTGGTTCATTTTTTCGCAGGGCCAGGCTTTTGTGAACCGAACCTGGATGCATATAGACATTCATTCCTGCCTTCCCCCCAACCTTTGGGGCAGATGGCACTGCAGTACCCTTGGTCTCGCATCTCAATGCCAATAATTTGGCTCCAGGAGGGACCCCTGGCCTTAAAGGCCATATATATCTGAGTGGAGCCTGTCTTAGGTTGACCGGGAGGACGTCTCCCGTCTTACCCGTCATTGGCTTGCCCACTCAGCTCTTATAGCTGATGTTCTGCAATGTGAAGGAGATATGCGGCGGCCTGCTGGCCTGATGGGCCACCTGCTGCCATTTGCATGGTTGCCATAGCTGTGATCTTAACTGTGGGTTTGCATAAGGCGGTCTAACAAGCATTTGATAACCACAAGCCTCACTAGGATGGCCACGGCAATCAGGATCCAAGTAGTCAGGTTGGGCCAGGAGAACCAGGAGGTGACGCGTTCCCACAAAATGGCTGATAAATCAAACCTGACTGGACCTAGTTGGATACCGTCCATCCTGACCGACTATGAGGGACAAATTGTGAAACTTAGGTAGGTAGGTGTCTTGCAGCCAAGCTGTCATATTTTTAACAGTGTTGGTCAAATTTGTGCGAACAGGGGTGATTAATAGGAACCCACAGAATAGAAAAAGCTCCAAACCAGACATTTTAGTTTGTAGACGGTCTCGGGCGCTGAGCGTCGGTCCCAGAAGGGTCGAGTTGACTTGTGTCCGCGGGCTTATCCTTCTGTGCTTTATCAGGAACTGGTGGGGAGTTTACTGCTCACGTCAATCTTTCCGGGACCCACAGCAACTCGCGACCTGGTTCCTGTGGGAAAACACAAACCGCACCTCGGGTCCAACTAACCACTGGATCCGGGCCCATCCATTGTCCTGTAAGGACATCTTTCCATCTAACCAGCCCTTTGTCGGTTGGGGACGGATTGCTATGTTCCATGGCAGGGGAATGATTATGGTAAAGAGTGCCAATGATATTCTTCCTTTGGGCGTTAGGCCGTGGCCTATCCCCTCTTTTTGCTTTTGTAAGACACCCTTGAGTGTCCGATGTGCCTG
The DNA here is from genome assembly GCF_034190915.1 of Cavia porcellus. NCBI lineage: Eukaryota > Metazoa > Chordata > Mammalia > Rodentia > Caviidae > Cavia > Cavia porcellus. Next base: position 45,082,232 of record NW_026947493.1, read on the forward strand.
TTCAATGATGCCTTGTCCTTGAGGGTTATATGAAATGCCATGCTTAAGGACAACATCCATTTGTTGACAGAATGTTACAAAAGTTTTGCTGGTGTAAGCAGGACCATTGTCTGTTTTTAATATATTGGGCTTTCCCCAAGCAGCCCAGGCTGCAAGACAATGATTAATAGCATGGGTGGCCCTTTCTCCCTTTCCAGCCAGCCGTCTCCAGGCCTGGAGGCCACAGCGGCTAATTTGTTCATAAACCTGGCGAGGGTATTGAGTTTGATCTTCCTCAAAGGTTCCTCGCCCTAATAGCATATCCCTGTTCCACTCTCTCTGGTTATTTTCCCTGTTGGCTGCCGCCTGCTCTACACAGAATTCCTCATTCCAGGACTTCCAATCTAAATATTGTCCGGGGGAGAGGCAGGCGCGTGCCAGCTGGGTCCAATCTCCAGGAGTTAAAAGCAGACCTGCCAATGCCTCTAAAAGCGCCATGGTAAATGGCGCATTGGGCCCATAAGCTGAAACTGCGTCCTTGATAGCTTTAAGTTGTTTAATTTCTAAGGGCTCATAATATCCTCCTCCTCCCCTGCCTCCTATTTGTACCGGGAATGCATGGAGACCGGAACACTCAAAGGGAAGCCGCGACCATACCCTCTGGTAGAAGGAACGTCCTCCTCCCTCCCCAGATGGGGGCGCAGAAGGCAACCCAGGAAGTAGCTCTCCCTCTAACCAGGGTGGTGCCATAGGTTGTGGTGGCAGCCCAGGGAGCAACTCCTCTTCCGGCCACGGCGGTGCTATCTTCCCGAGCCCTGAATTCGCGAACTTGCCAAAGGGCGGAAGGGCTTAGTGGGGCCTGGCGCCCTGAAGGGGGTGATCGTGGGTGTTTGGTTCCCCTTTTTATCTTCCCGAGCCCTGAATTCCTCTTTAAGCTGTGCAGGAGGGTCCTGTTTAGCGAAGACAACCTCCTCTTCTGAACCTTCCGAATCAGAATCAGAATTAGAGCCCTGAGGGTCCTCCGGAGACCCACAATCGGCAGTGGCTCCGGGCTCCTCTGAGCATTCCGATCGAGCTCTATCAAAAGCCTGTTGGGCTGTATTAGCGAAGCGAAAGCAAAACAGATGCAAAGGGAAAAGAAAAGAAAAAACAACAACAAAAAAAAACCGGCGTCCACTCGTGTGGAGCTCAAAATCTGTTAGGTGCGTCCACCCAACCCAGGTGAGCCAGTACTCACCTGTCCCGGGAACCGCTGTATCTCACGTAGCTGATCAGGGTGAAGAGAAGAGGCGCTCGCGGCCTTCCGTTGTTATTGGGCCAGGTCCTCCGTCGTACCGCAGGCGACAGCAATCGCACCTCCCGGCCGAAGAGGCACGTCGCTGAGTCTTTTACCTTTTTCCCCGTACGGGCGGCCACCAGATGACCGGAGCCGCGGAAGACAGGAGGCCAAACTCGAGCAGGATCAGCTTTCAAACTTTATTGCGTACAGCGAACCGGACCTAACAAGGTCCGCCACCCTCAACGTTGATTCCTCTTCCGCCCGTTGGGGGCAGGAACAACCTCTTATAAGGGGAAGCAGTATCCAATCACAGAGAAGCGCGCCTAACAAGCTGATAGGCTAGCGTCACGGGTAACTGGGCAGATATGACAATTTGGCGGGCTTGTTCAGGCCGGGAAGAACCCGGAAGCAGGAAATGGGCGCCATCATAGGCGGCTTCCCACAAAAAAAATTGTTTAGCAATGCCCGGCTTGAACTATCATGTTACAAGAAGCAGAAAATTTAGTGAAACTAACTGCAGCTAATGAAAGTTTAAAGTAAGGATGTTTAAGAAGAAATGACATCATGGTTCAGCTAACTGAGGCATGGTAAACTGCTAGTGTGTATTTGGAGCACCAGCATCTGTAGCAGCCAACAACCCTGGGATTTAGAGGCATACATGCTCTTCTATGAGCTTAAACAAATCTGCTTATATCTCCACAAGCTGTGCCAACAAATAACCACTTTCAATTCTTGTAGTCAGATACTCTTGGATTGAATGCCTGCGGTATCTGTTGATCTTTTCCTTCTCTCTCCCTCTCTCTCTCTCTCTTTCTCTCTCTCTCTCTTTATGACTGTAAGAGAGCTAAAGATTTGCCACCCCAAAATATGACTGTGGCAAACCCCGAATATATGGGGTTTTTTTTGTATAGGGTTATTTTGAGATGTTTGTTTCAAGAAACTATGGATCCCGGAGTAGTTCTGAAAACAGGGTAGTTACTCTTTGGTAGGGAAATTTATAGTTATAAAAGAAATCCCTGCTGTAAGCATGTGCACATGCATGTATGTCTGCACGTATGTCTGTATCTTGCTCTCCATGTCTTTCTTTCCATCCCTCGCCCCAGGACACTTAACATGACTAAATCACTGCAGATTTCTAGCAGAGAAGGAATCATTGTGCCTCCGTATGGCAACCCCATCTTTGTTTCATAGTACTACTTTTTATGGTGATCTAAGCAACTCCCTACATTTTCCTTTCTTTGTTTCAGAAAAAGATAGTATTCAAACCTCAACTCTAAAACCTCAACTCTAAGACAACTCTTTGAAATCTTCTCTAGTGGTATATTTTGGCTTATCTATGATGTGTACAGAAGATACATGTGTTATTTAGCTTCTGATTAGATTTTTCTTAATACTTTGCCTTTCATAGCAGGAACTCCCAGCAAGAAAGTCAAGAGGGGAAATTATTGCATTACTGTCTAATCTGCCAACACTTGTAGTAAACTTAACCATGTGTGCTTTTTTCCGGTATCTTGAATGCATTAGTGTACCCCCCTCTGGCCTTAGAGAAGGCACCCGAGAGTCCATAGCATGACAAGTCCTGCTGCATCCATGAAAGGATGAATTAGTGACCACATAGCTACTGCCCTGTGAAGTTCATATTTCACTGATTCATGATATTCATTTATAAACATATTATATGATGGGATGCAATTCAAATTTTAGATCTTTTAAACAAAATTAGACTGGAGACATTCTGATATAAATCTTTGAATATTTTGTATGGTCTTATATTGGAGAGAATACCTAGAATTTAGATGAACAGAAATAACATCCAATAAAACGGTACTCAATGAACAGTCTATGTTGTGAAAGTTAATTCTTTACTGCTATATACTCAAACAAAAGAATCTGGGTTCAATTTAGTGATGTCAGAGGTTGGAAGAAAAATTGTTGCCAAGATGAAATCCACATTTCTGTAATGAGTTGTCCACTCTTTTGAGTCAGTTAATATAAAAATATTTATGGTAGGTCTTACCAGATCAATTTTTATTTATAATATGGATAGACATAAGAAAAGCAACTTTAAATTGAGTGTACAGAAAATGCGCAGTAATGCATATTTTTGATATTAAAAATGTAGCAAGTTTTTAAAAAGTGACAGGAAAACACAAAGCCAAGCCAACTCCAGTAAACAATGACTAAAAGAATGAGTCCAGGAGAAAAAGTAGCTATTATGGGGAAAGAGGGCAATTTTTCTTTAGATCCAACTCGCACATGTTCTGACCTTGCGGAGTAGAAATCATGAAATAATTACTAGGACATTCCCTGAGCACAGTGTTCTTACCTACTTCCACCCTAGCTTTCCTTTCTGTTGCATGAAGGAAGCTGGGTGGTGGTATCAAGGCATCCTTTCTCCATTTGCCAGGATCACTGGACCCTGCCTAAACACACATGCTGCTAATCCTGCCTTCTCCTCTCAGATCATCCATGTGTCTTCCCACTGCTCCTGCCCACCAGTCCCAGGGCCTTTGTGCTCTTCTCTAACATGGCAAATCTTCTACAGTTTCTTGCTTTTCTTGAACACTGTTTCCCTTATTGTGTGACATCGTCATGGCCCGCTCTTTCACTGCAAATGTCACCTCATCAAAGAGGCCTTTCCTGACACCAGTTCTATCACATTCTTTCTTTATACTTTGTTTTCTCAAAATATCATCACTTATTATTTATTTCACTACATGCTGCTATGACTTTCTCTCCATGAAATCATGGATCTTGTATGTTTTGTTTACTGCTCTCATCCCAACCTTGATAATAATACATGGAAAACATACATTTACTGATGGTATAAACTAATGGGAAGAAAGTGCAGGCTATGACTCCCTAAAATTAGAAATAATTAGTAATGTTTATTGAGGTACCCCATGTCAGATATTTTCCTAAGTCTGAATTTATATTTATATTTAACACACTTAATCCTAACAGTATGAGAGAAAAGGAGCACCCAGTGTGGCATAGTCCATAAGTCACAAAGCTGGAAATGTAACCAAGAAGTCTTTTTCCAGAGTAAGCAGTCTGTCCTCTTCTGCTGTTGCCAGCAATGAAGGACCGATAGATATAGGAGGAGGCTGGGAAAGGGAAAGTGTAATGTAGTTGCTTGGCATGCGTCTCTAATAATCAGATAAGTACTTGAATTCGCATTAAGGTATCATAAGATGAACAATCAATGGTGATAAATTTACTAATGTTGCTTCGCATGCTCTCATTGACCCCTTTTGGAGGGTATGATTGAAATGGATGCAGCTATTTAAAATAGAACAGAATAATTCTGAGTTTGCAAAAAGCCTGAAATTCTTCTAACCAGGTTACAAGTTCAGTGTAATTGTTTCAGAAAAGGATGTAGGTATCCAAAGTAAAATGCCTTCGAATCTGAACATTCACTATGCTGGTCACTGTTTTGGTAACATAGAGTTCTAGGATAGTGGGATCTACCTCCATTAATTGACTAGAAAACCATAACTAACAGTCACTACTGTAGAATTGCATTAGTACTTTCCATAGAATTCACTTATATGCTTGTTTTTCTTGTACAAATATACCCCAAATTATATTTTGGCTTATATACACACAGAAAAAGATTAAAAATAAATTCATTATTTTTCTCTGATTTTAATAGGAGTAGTGTACTTTTCAATGTTCTTAACATGCAATGCTTTAAATTTGGGTCAATAAAGTATAAGTTTGCATTTTTATTAATATATTCTTATCATCTTACATGATACAAATAAAATAAAAATATTTATTATTTGTAAGGTAGGTTACTATGTCACATACATATTATAATGTTAACAGTGCTTGTTTAAAATATTGCTTTTACATATAGAAAGAATAATTGTATTGTTTAAAGGACAGAATTGAGCAGATTTTGTACTGATGTTTACCGGATGATAGAAAATGTAATGAATTTTCAGAACAAGCATGCTATTTTTTTTTTCAAATAAATGAAAGGAATTCCCTCCCCTCAACTTGCTTACTGCTGTTGGCCTATATCCCTGTGGTCCATCAAAATAAGTATATGGCTTAATGAATTAAAGGCTTTTATGTTTGAAAAGTGAAAACAGGTTCATGCAGATACTTTTCCATCTTTTAAAAAAAAAACAAACCAAACAAGAATCAATACTTTCCTTTAGACATCTTTTTCCTCGGTTTCCAAATCCTTAATTTCAGGTTTAAGAAACAAATTCTTAAACAGAAACTTAATGTCAATAGTTCAGTTATTATATCAGTGGTTATAAATATTTTTCTCATCTTCTGTACTATGTTTTCTTGCTGTGATATCCAATAGTAGCTGTTGTCATGGCAACTTCATTAAATTCAATCAGTATTTCTGAACAATGTACATTGTTCAAGGGACTGTGGCTCTTAGAAGTGAAACAAAAACACCTCATGCAGCCTGTGGCCTCATATCTAGATATGACACATACCTCAGTGGCTTGGGATTCAGTTTGGCATAATATTTTGTATTCTGGTCCATTTTAATTCCTTCTTAATTGTTACTGCAAAGCATTTTAACCTGATATTTTGAGGAATTATTCTAACAAGTGAATAAGTACTTGTATTGAAGCCAATTTTCTAGTCACTAGGTGATTATTAAGGTGACTAAAAATAAAAAGTCTATGAAAATGTCCCTGGTTAGGATAAGGGAAACTAAGTTTCTGACATGAGCTAATCAGTACACTTTGAAAGATAGTTAATGAAAGTATGAAATTGAATCACTTTGCAGTGGCTTCATTTAACAAAATAAAATACTTTTATGAAATATTCCAATGCAAAGCAGAAAGCTTGAGGTGACAGATATCTATTAAATTAAAAATAATAGGGGCTCAGAACTTCTAGAAGTTCCATTAAATAATACAACAAAACCTCTTTAAAATAAAGTATAAATTTGGAGAAAAGATACATTCATTCTTTTTATAAATGTGAATGCACAGCTATTATATTTATGTATGTAGCCTTAGAGGTGTGTTTTTAATCCTTTTGAATATTCAATAAAAATTGTCTGTGGGTTTCAGCACCCAGTTGCATAATACAGGAGAAATATAAAAAATTCCTTAGTTCAGTGGTTCAAAACACAGGACGATGTAGGGAGTTTATATTGGAAAAGAATAAATAGAGCTATATCTATTTGAAGGGCAACTCCAAATGAAAAATAAACTTATTTTCATTGCTCTGAAAAGCATTACTGGTGTTAAAATTAAGGATACACAAGTTTTGCTCAATTTAAGAAAGGACATTGAGACAAATGGTAGTGGAGTTGAAAAGCTGACTGTTCTCTCTTGGGAAGAGTACACATAAAAATAAAGGATTGGAAAAGATGATCCACATGCCAATTTTCTGAATGTGCTCTCTCAAACTATGCCATGTTACATGCAGCTGATGCTAAGAAAAGGTATTCTGGAGAGCCAGACCCAAGGTGTAAACTTTGAAAAGCTCGCTGGGAGATGATGGAAGAAGCAGGAAAGAACTCAGCATGGACTGCTTGCTATTAAGATGGACAGTAAGTGGAAAGAAAGACTCTGGAGTTCTCTGAGTGCAGAAAGCAGCTCTTTGCTACCAGGCTGTGAGGAAAGGGACCCTCTGACCCGTGACGAGGGGGAACTGGATTTGGAAAGCAACTTAGATGAGCTCGAAAGTTGGTTTCTTCCTTAGAGACCCCCCACCACCATAAAAGGTTCATCTACCAAGACATTCAGTTTGGCCTGAACAGAGAAATTTGCTAAGTTCTCCCAGCTTCCTAACTTACAAAACTATAGATAGTAAATGCCTTATTTAAGCCATTAAACTTGTAGTAATTTGTTGGCTAGCAACAGCAGACAAATTTTAAAAAATTTATCCCAAATATCCATTTCAACTCTAAAAAAAATTAGGGGTGATAATGATGTGTCAGTGGGCTTCATTAGCAGTAACAAATGTACCATTCCCCCATCCGATTACTAACCAGGTCCAGCTCTGCTTAGTTTCCACAATTAGATGAGACTGAGTGCATTCAGGGCTCTATGGTCATAGACCAAATATGTCATTTTGGTGGGGGACACTGACAAAGGAGGAAGCCCTGTGTGTGTGTGTGTGTGTGTGTGTGTGTGTGGTAGGAGTAGCATGTGAGAAATCTGTATGTTCTGTTCATTTTTGCTGTAGACCTAGAACTATTATAAACACAGTAAGAATTTTTAAATTTCTGTTATTTACAAAAAACAAAAAATGACCAAACAGTAGTTAAGACTTCACTTGGCATTAGTAACTGTTTCTTATATGTTCCTATACACACATTTATTCTATATACCTATTTACAATTTATTCTGAAAATAGGTAAGTATCTCACAAGAATGTAGCCATGTAAAAATTCTATAATGAGAAGGGGAGAGGAAATAAAGGAATTAAGATATATTATGTACAAGTACAAATACCCTATGAGGAATATGATCAATGTGTTTGACAAATATATGCCAAAACAAAAATAAAGTTAAAAAAGGAATGGTGAAAAAAATTCCATGAGGTAAATGAATAGGGAATGATTAAAAAAATAATTTTATATTGGATTTTATGTTCACTGCTTCATTAACTAAGCTATTTTAGAATTCATATCATTATTCCATTCATCTTTCTAGACTATGAATAAATCTCTGAAATGGTGTTTATTCTAAATACTCACTAAATATTTGCCAAGTCAGTTCTTGCAATCCAATTATTTGGGTTCCTTAACATATCAACGGGTCTTTTAAAGAAGATAGAAGAGAAGCAAACAGCTAATTTGTGCAATGGAAATTTGCTGAAGGTCAGTTATCAGTGCAGGGAACTGTCATTTGAGGTCCCCCTTTTCCAATTTGGGATTGCTTCCTGGTTTTCTACAGAATTGAGAATGATGGTGGAGAGAGTTACAGGAGCTTAACCTGCCTGCCTCTATTCATTGAGGACCTGGGCCTAGCAGAGTTTGAGCTCGCTGCTTTTGCTCCACCCATATTTTGAAACTTCTATATAGGCGGCATTTTACTGTCCTTCCTTTGCAGCTCCACTTTCAAATTTGTCTTCACAATTTTAGAGTAAGTTAAGTGCCTAAATTACATTTTTTCCTATATTCTCTGTGGTATAGTTTCTTATAAGTGCTGTAATAAATCAGTTGATTTAATCATCTGCATTTTACAGATCTACAGAATGGAATCTAGGTAAACATTAGACTGAATTTCCTGTAATCACTCTTGTTCCATACTGAGCACATGTGAGATGGTCAGTAGTGTTTGAGCTAGATGATTGTACTGACTCCAAAATTGAATTGCTGTGTCTGTGGACACAGATGACTCAAACTTTAAGATCATAACTGGTAGTGAATTAAGAAATAAAATATGACAGCCATTGAGGTTTAATAAACTACTCTGGGATATTTGAAACTAAATTTTATTTTTTGGATCTACCCATTGTCTCTAAAAATTACAGTGTTTACATTTTTATTGTAAGTATAAATTTTTATTTTAAAGAAGAACTAAAACATGAGCATATGCTATGTCACTTAGATGACCATCTGTTATGGTTTAGGTCAAGAATGTTCCCCCAAAAGACCTTGTGTACTCAAAGACAGAACTTTTGTAAGCTGGTTTAGTTATGAGGATGATATAGCTGATTTCCTCTTGGGAGGTAGGGTCTGGCTGGGAGACGTGAATCACTAGGGGCAGGCCTGGAAGAGCACATCTCCCTTCCAGGCTCCTCCTTTGTTCCTCTGGTTTCTTTCCACCGTGATACAAAAAGCTTTCCTCCACTCAGGCCCTTCCAACCTTCCTTCTTGCCTTGAAGCCACTGAAATGTCTAAAAGCTACAAACCAAATAACCTTCTCCTCCTTTAAGTTGTGAGCGTCAGATATTGTACCTTACTGAGGAGCAAAGTGACTAGGACACCAACTGGTTGCTGGGAAATGTCCTGCAATTTCATTATCACAAGAGTTTAAATCACACTGGCGCTGCAGCTGGCCACTTAGGTCCAGAGGCTCATGTCCCCTTGCTTGCCACTGACCAGCCCAAAGGAGGCCATTTATCTTAGAAAAAAGCAAAACAGATTTATTCAAAGTTTACTCTGAGGAGATGGAAGAGATTCATTGGCTTCAAATCACTGTTTCATCTTAATGGGTCTTTTAGAGTTGGTACCCCTGGGGGCATCATGGCAAATTTTTTTGAGAGGCATTTTATGGCACATATATAAAGTCCACGTTTATTTTTTTAAAGTATTTCTATTGATGACTTATTAATCTTAACTTTTTGAATATTGCTCTATTGAGCAATATGTACTTAACAGGAAAATAAAGTATCAATAAAGATTAAATTTTAAAAATGTAATGAATATTTAGAATAAACATTAACATTTTCAAAATCAACTGCTCACAAAATCTAAAAAATAACAGCAGAAATAAATTCCTATATGAACTCTAATGAAAATATAAAGAAAACTCTAACAAATAGTCCTTGTGTCAATGATCACACCGAAGGCAGTTCCACAGTCAACAGCGTATTCCATACACTAGTCTCCCTTACACTGCCAGTATGTGTGCTTAACTTTCCTTTCCTGTTTGCTGGGCCATATGTCACCTCAATTGTCTTCCTCTTTTGTGGGAGCTTCCTCTTATCCCATGTGCACTTAGCAGGAAAATGAAATATTAATAAAATATCAAATATGTAGTGAGTGTTTAAAATAAACATCAACGTTTGCTACATTGACCATTTGTTCCAAATCTAAAAAAATAATAGCAGAAACAAATTTCTATGTGAGCTACAATGAAAATTCAGCTAAAACTCTACCACAAAAAAATATTTACTTCAATTATCACACCTGAGTATAGCATATCCCATATACAATATCGCTTATACATATGTTTTGTTTTCCTGTCTTTTTTGGAAGGAAATATTTAACATTTTGCTAGTCTTCCTGCTTTCTTAGGAGGTTCTTTTGATGCTTTACTTGTCTGTTCAAGTGTCTGCTCCAGAATTCTTTAGAGTTGTTTTTGGACACATACTTACTGTTCTTCCTCGGTTGTAATTGATCATTTATCAATTCCTGTCCAACTTTCTAAGCAAATTTCTCCGTATTAAACTATGGATGGCATGTTTAGGCTGGGGTAAAACACAACCATTGGCTGATTCTTTGTGTTTCAAAAGATGTTACACTTGCTACATAACTCCTCAACAAAGTCTACTCCTTCATCTTTCATTTTGTTATAAAATGTAACTATTTATGGCTTCATTTATTTTGAGGATTCACTATCAAGTTTTTTTCTTTGTTTATTTTTTGAGAAAGGTTCTGGCTATGTAGTCCAGGCAAACCTTGAACTCACTATAAAGCTCAGGTTGACCTTAAACTCAGTATCTTTTTGTCTTAGCCTCCCAAGTGCTGAGATTATAGGCATGTGCCACCACACCCAGCCTCACTATCAATTTTATCATTGTGTTATAACATTGAAAGTGTCAATATTGCATTTTCTTCACCATAATGTAGTCCAGGCTAGCTTGGAACTCACTTATGGGCTGAGCTTGAACTCACAGGATCCTTTTGCTTCAGCCTCTTGAGTGCTAGAATTACAGACACTGCACTGCACAGCTTGAACTCTCAATCTTATCTTCATGATATAATGTTGACAGTATCAGTACTGCCTTGTTTTTATGAACCATATAGGTGGCCAATGTTCTGTCTTTCTGAAATCTAAAGATTGTACTACACATTTCTCTATTTTGAATTTGGAACTTTTTTTCAGGAATCTCAGTTTTATTTTTGCAAATAATTTCTATTTGGTCAAACTGGTGTTCTTTTGTTCTTTTACCAAATGTAATATCAACGGGCAACTAGTAAACCAATTGTTTAATGCTACATTTAAAGTGCAGTAAGTCTGATCACAAAGTCATGGTTATTACTGCACTAATAGAGACCTGGTCAGGTGTAAAATGTCTTCACATCTACCAGGGAATATATTTCCATACCGTAATTGGAAGGTTTACCTGGTAGATATTAGCAAAAGCTTCAAAAACCACCAAATGATGCAAGTTATTTGTTAGTTGTCATGTATTCAGATGGTATAAATTGCTTGAAACTTTGAAATAAAGCTTTCAAAAATGAGCAAATATCAGCCAAATTATCAGATTTATTTTTCCTTCTTGGTGGGTCTTTTTGTCATCAAAAACAGACAATTATGAAAGAAACCAAATTTCTTGAGTGTTATTATTGCTTTAAAAATTTCAATGCTGCATCTCTCACTTCTCCATAAATCCTTTAGATTTTGATGATTATAATGAAAAAGTCCTGCTTTGATGGCTACATATGAGAAATACATTTTTGAGTATTACTATCGATGCATATAAAATGCCTTACTTGTATATCATTATTAATGTATTTCAAAACATCTTGTAGCATACTGGCCATTACAAACAATTTCCAACATTGAATTGTGGTGTTTGCATTTTGTTGAATAGGTTTCACCCCTGACAAGAACCTAACAACATTTTCAAACCTAACATTGAATCATTCAAGTATATATGACTGTTTTGTAGCAATTTAAACTAATTAAATATTTATTAACATTAGTTTTTAACCCTCATATGAATCAAAATCTTTATTCTGTACTTTTCTATCTGCCATTTTGATATATGGAAGAGAAACTCCCAACCTACAAATGTTGGGTATGAGTTTGTGCTCTCTAAAATTGAAGAATGAATTTTAGGAACTTTCATGGGTTGTGTTGGTGGCCCCCAGGCCTCATGCATTTGCATTCGTGCATTTGTGATTGGTTCACTGTCTAGTGCTTGGACTGAGGGTGTGAGTGCTGGTGTAGGGGTGGAGCCAGTATGTAATGTAATGGCAGGAAGAAGATGTATCTGGCTTTTGCTGATTTCTGCCTTGCTGTATGCAGCTGCCATGAACTGTGGCCCCACTATGCCAGCCTGCCTTGGAGCCAACTGAGTATGGACTGAAACCTCCAAAAACTGTAATAAACAAACCTTTCCGTTCCCAACTTTTGGCATCAAGTATTTTGTTGCAGCGAGCAGTAAAAAGTAACTAAGGCAGGAACAATGGAGGTTAAGAGCAGAATATATTTATTGAGAGAAAGAAAGCTTCTGTCTGAAAGAGAGACAGAGGGGTCCTGAATGGGTTGTCAATGAACCCACATTTTCTAGGGATTTTCATAGAGCAAAACCACAGGGTGAGTTGAGTCTAAGGTAGAGAAAAATAGGAACTCACAAAGTGGGCAGAAGTTGGGACAAAACTATGGTCAACCAATAAGATGAAGAGTGTAATTACTCAGGTAATATTGTGATTTAATGGGGAAGCAAATCATGTAGCAAGTGGACATGAATACAGAACAGGGCCTTTGCCTGTAGAAGTTGGGTTTATAGCTCCTTCTGGCTTCTTCAAGGTGATTTGATACCTGTTTAGAATATCAATCCCTAATGTTTATGCTTATAATATGGGAGCCTTTGTTTTATCTTTTGTCTTGAGGTCTGTCCCACAACAGGAGGTATTTGCCTGCCCTACAGTTTCAAGGTATCTGGTCTTCCCTGTGGACTCCTTGGAGGACCCAGTCCTGTCTGACTACCTATGATATTTCCATCTATCTTAGCCGCTTATGACATTATCTTGCTAGCCTTTTTGGTTCACATGAGCTAAGTGATCCTCGTTAGCCGATTCATCTGATGACTCACTTTTAACCTCCTCCCCAAGTGGTAAAACTGTATTTCTATGCAATATTTTACTGAATTGGGCTTATCTTACAAGAAAAATCAAAAGGAGACATTTAGTAGAAAATTCTAAGTACACAAAAATATCACATGGCATGTAATATGGGTAAAACTCATCTGTTTACTCTTTTGACCCATGTGCATATATCTTGCTCTTCATTGCATCACTTGGGGGAATGCACATATTGTTTCCTGTATTCCCCTTGTTCAGCTACTGGAACATGCAGCTGGTTATCATTATGCTAAAACAGAAAGCTTCATTAGAAAATTATGTTACAGGCATCTGTGACCCAGCATGAGGAACTAAGAGAAAGGATTATAGTGAGATTAATAAATTGTCTAGGCTTGTTTCTTCCCTTTTAGAACAAGACTTCTTCCCTTCCCTGTGGAAATAAAATTGAACTTTGACCTGGTACCACTATCTGCATATTCTGTCCACCCCTTTAGTCTAAGAAGAAGTGTGTATGTGTGTGTGTGTGTGTGTGTGTGTGTGTGTGTGTGTGTGTGTGGAGGGGGTGGGGCGAGGGGGTTAAGGCTTAGACCCAAAGAAGCTTGGAAAAGCCACTTATCTCTCTATCTCTCTCTATAAAGCCTTTTATCTCTATATATCTCCTGCTAGTTACTGTGCCATTTAATTGGAAAGGAGAAACAACTTAGTTGAGAAAATAAACAACCTTGCCTACTGCCATCCATATTAAAGCTAATAAAAATAAAAAAAGATCACTCTAACAACTGCATTTTTTCAACAAAACATTTTCACAAAAAAAGCAGAGGGGCATTTGAAAGCATATGGGAGTCAACACTACAATTGATGGCACTGTGCTGAAATTCGCAGTTTAGTTTTTGCCAAATTTGTATCTATAGTTTTGTTAAATAACTACTGAAAATTTAAATTTTCCTAATTTTATAATTTTGGTTTTATTTAGATTTTAATTTAATTTTTTTAAAAGCTAGGCGAGAGTTTTCTAAGGAGTTAAAATATAACAATAAAGTTAGCTTCTTATAAAATAACATTACAACAAATTTAAGCCAATCTTACATTTCTTGAGCATTAGTTGTTTTTAATAATGCTTCACTGAAGTTTGAGATTCAACTAGTTAGACTTATGCATTCAATATAAGAATCTCAAGGTTAGAGATAGTCTAAATCATTGTAGACGGAGCAAGAATAATTTTATTTCTGTTCTTTCTGAGTTTTTAGCTGGAGTCTTTTGCAACAAAAGAAAAATTAACAATATAAAAACAAAAAATTATAGCATGTATTATATATATATATATATATATATATATATATATATATATATATGGGAACACGCAGAGAAATGACTATTTCACTAAGAGGTGGCTTTAAATTCAGGCTTAAATATCCTTTTTGGAACAAATAAACAAAAGTTTAGATAAAGATGCTCTTATGATTTGTGTCAAGATGTCTTCCCAGAGCCTCATTGGTCATGCAGGGCAGACTTTTTGGAGGTGGCTGAATCTAGAGTTTGTGATTGGTTCATTTTTTAGTGCTGTACTGGGGGGTATGAGTGTTATACCTTCTCTAAGGAGGGTAGCCTGCATACAATAAAAAGGAGGAAAAGAGCCTTGCTCCTCCCTTTCTGCTTCTTTTGCTCTTACTGCTTTTGATATCTTCTGAAGTCATGAACTATTGCCCCTCTGCTATGCCACCCTACCTTGGAGCCAGCAAATTTTGGACTAACACCTCCACAAACTATGAGCTAAATAAATATTTTTTTTCTTAATTTTGGGCATCAGATATTTTTATCTCGGCAATGATAAAAAAATAGAATGAAGATAATCACTGATGGGGAGGTGATCAGAAGAGCTCACAAAATGAGAGGAAGGTTTGTATGTAGATTCAAGTGGGCTCTTCCTCCATTAATAAGAGTACAAAATGATTTAGATCAGTGGTGGAAAACCTATGGCAGAAGTACTGCAACCAGTTGCTTGTTATCATTGAAAGTTCTAAAAGGTTTGCCATGATTGATTTAGATCATTTTTTCCTTACAAAGGTAGATTTCCTTTATATATGTAGTTGTCCCTTTAAAAAGCGTAATCTGATTTTTGTCTGTTATATATCACAATAATTAGATCAAAGTAACTCTTATGCCAAAAAAATATTTGGGGAGAGATTATTATAATATCTTACAGTCATACTTTGGGGTGACATTCTGATATTACATCAACAACAGGATCTTTCAAAATGCATGTGTTAGAAACAATCCCCAATCTCATAGGTTGATGGTATTTGAAGAAAAGGACATTGAATGGTAATTAGGATTTAATGAGGCCATGAGGCTCTGGCCTCCCATGTTGGGATTAGTGGTTTTATGAGAAGAGGGAGAGAGCCTTGAGCTACCATGCTGTTTCCTCCCACATGATGTCCTCTGACATGCTATGAGGCCTTACTCAATGCTGGTACTGGTGTTCTGGGGTGCTATGAGCTCATTCCAGAGATTTTTTCCAGGTTCTTGTTGTCCTGACCAAAAAAATCGAACAAAACAAGCAAAATGGCCACTAGGTTAATGGTCATCACATTTTGTATATCCCAGTACTAGGGTTGGTATCAGTTCCATGCCTGTCAAAAACTTGCTTGATCTGGAGCCAAACTGATTGAAGAAAGCATCTTATGATTGGTCTCAGGCATAGAGATTAGAAGCTGTTTTTCTTTTTCTCTGTTCTGGGTTTCTGTGATGGCCAGCTTGTATTCACTCTATACTGTAATCTCCTGTCTCATGGGCACCATGATCTTAGACTTCACAGACTCTCTTACTTTGAGAAATAAATTTCTTTTCATTATAAGTGACAGTACATGGATTCTGTTACAGCAGCAGGTAATGGATAAATATAATAAATTTTCACTCTAGTTTTAGAATATAGAAATACAGTATTTTTGTAAGCTAATTAAAATAGCTTACAATAGTTCATAAAATTATCTTTCATGCCTTTTTTTGAAAGTAGAACATGAACCCTAATAATGACTTTTTAGCAGGATGAGAAATGTTTTCTGTAGTTTCAGTTGGGAGGAAGGCATTCCTAGAAATTTTGTAACTTAGATTCAGAGCCAAGAGCCAGGAAAGTCAATGGAATGCCACATATTACTATTAATTAACAGTGATTTTTAAAATTTTTATTTTGAAAAGAATAAAACCAAATAAGAAAAAACAATGAGGTCATTCAAAACAAAAGGGTGGACATGGTACATGATATAAAATCATAATACATGGTGATCTATAATGGTTACCATGATGTCTCTTGTTATCTTCCAATAGAATTGCCCATATCATCAGGTACAATAATATTGAACATAGCAGTATGGAACAAAGCCAAGAAAAACAAAACATTGAAGATATTATAAAACTTCAAAACAAGGTGATAGTCAAAGCAGAATGAATATCATTGGGAACCTTATTGTCTCCAGAGTAGTTGCCTGTACTCTCAGACTTGATTCTATCAACATAACTGATTCAAATAAAATCAGTCAAGACAAGATAGCGATCAAACAAAGCAGATTCAAATACAATCAGTCAAAACAAGGTAGTGAAAGCAATACAAGGTTTCAGATTAATTTAATAGGAAATTAAAAATGGTTACCATAGTACCTGTCTATGTCCTCAAATCTAGTACAAGTAGACACCTGGAACAGAATATAACCAACTAAATAGAGCAATGAAAGCGATATGGGTATCAAATCATGATACAAGATTAACGATGTCTTCTGCCTTCCCTATTTGAATAATTTTTCCCCTTTAACTTTCCCAGGGTACACTGTGCATTTTGTATCCTACTAACTCCTTTCATTTTTAGATTAGGGAGGCAACCCACTATGTACCTAAGTGGTTCTGAACCTTTTTATCCCTGAGCTTGGTCTCAAGTTGTACTCATTTACCTACAAGAGCCTCAAGATTTTCCTACCTTATACCTGAGTAGTTCTCCAATGTATAAAAATGTTATGTCTTTCCAAACAATTGGCAGCTGATGGGCAAACTACACCCACTTTTTTCTGATTCCCTGTCACATAAAGCATTATTTTATCATCTTTAACTGTCAGTCCATAAATCCTCTTTCAGGTTAAATACATTTCTCGTATATAGCATCTTTCTGGACCCTATCTTCTAGTCCACTCTGCCTGTGTGTTTATTTTTATTAGTGTATTGAGGCCATCCATGTTAACAGTTAAGGCCAACCCATCTCTGACATGCTATTTTTCTACCATTGGTTGTCTGCTTTCCCCTTCATTCCAATGTCTACTCCATTCAGTGAGCCTCCCTCTGCCGCTGTTCTTGAAACCATGGTCTCTCTCTCTCTCTCTCTCTCTCTCTCTCTCTCTCTCTTCTCTCTCATGTCCTTCAGTATTTTTTGTAGGGTTGGGTTGGTGATCATGAACTATCCCAGCTCCTCTTTGTCATAGAAGCATCTTGTTGCTCCATTAATTTTGAGAGATGGTTTTTCAGGGTACCTCAAGGTGGGTTGGAGGTTATTTTCTTTCAGGACTTGGAATACTTCACTCTAAGCTCTTCTTAATTTGATGGTTTGTGTTGAGAAGTCTGCCATGATTCTGATGGGTTTTCCTTTATAGGTGATCTGTTTCTTTTCTCTGACAGCTTTTAATATTCTATTCTTGTGTTAAAGTTTTGGGATCTTGATTATCATATTTCTTGGTGTAGATCTATTTTGGTTATAACTGGCTAGAATTCCATGTGTCTCATATATCTGAATATAATTTTCTTTTTCTATGCTTGGGAGGTTTTATTTATTTATTTCTGTAAGTAGCCTTTGTATTTCATTTGTGTTTATCCCTGCTTCTTCACTCACATTTTATATTCTTAAGTTATAGATCTTCTTGTCATCTTCTAGCTTGTGTATTGTTACTTCCTGGTTCCTTGTTATTTTTAAGAGATCTTTCCTTTTGTGATCACACATTGCAAGGTTTGATAGTCTTCAAGGTTTGACAGTCTATCTTTAGTTTCTTTCAAGCAGTTTTGCCAGCTTTAAATGGAGTTTTTAATTTCCTGATAATCTGTTAGAATCTGTATTCTAGATATTTTTATATTCTTTATCAAAGGTTTCTCTCCTTTTTTTATGATCCTCCATTCTTCCATCTCTGTCTTCTTGAAAGGTACTTAGCATTACTTTAATTATTTTTCTTATATCATCCTTTACTTGTATTAGTATTCCTGTTTTGAGTTCTTTTATAATGTCACGAAGGTATTATATCAGATGCCACTTTTCCCAAACTTGCAGGTGTGCAACCCCCAATCTCTTCTATCTTTACCTCTCCTGGCCAGTACTGTTTGGGTTGGAGCCTGGAGACTTTCTTTTGTGTCTTCCTCTTGTCATGTTTCTAGTTTCTTCCAGACAAGTGGATAGTGGGCGTCCCTGATACTTTTTGTGTTGGCTATGATTACTCTGAAGCATGCTGGGTAGGGATTGCTGCCCTCCCCAGTCTTCTGATGGCCACTGAAGTACAAGCAGGAGCAAAGCAGGCTGGCCTCTGCCTTCTAAGCTGGTCAACCACTGGGAGTCTTCACCACATTAGTGTGTTCCACATCGATGGCATCAGTTAAGGATAGCTTCAGGGAGTCCTCATCCTTGGTTATTGGATCATGCACAGGGGTGGGACTGAGTTCAAGTACTTCTCACCAATCTGCTCTGTGCTAAGAGTGGCTGACTGAAGCCATTGCAGTTCTGGTTCTGGGCTTATCCTGCCTGACTCCAACATGTCACCTGGCCAATCAGCCACTCCCACAGGGGGATTGAACTCCCTGCACTCACTATGAGCCAGTGCAGATCTCCAAGCCAGTGCTGTTCTCCGCTCTGCCACTCCCCTCCATGACTATGTCTTTCCGCTGAGGACCTTGGGCTTACCAACCCTCCACTTCAACTCAACCGCGTATCTTTGAATTACAGCAGTGTTTTATGTAAATGGGACCAGCTCTGGTGACAATGTGTCTGGCTATAGCCTTCCATCCATGTTTTTCTTTTCTTTTTTTTTTTTTTTTTTTTTTTTTTTGTGTGTGTGTGTGTGTGTGTGTGTGTGTGTGTGTGTCTTTTTCCTTTTTATCAGTACCAGGGATCGAACTCACAACTGCCTGCTTGCAAGGCAGGCACTTATGCCGCTGAGCTAAATCCCCAGCCCCTGTTTTTCTTTTCTTTTCTTTTTCCCCTTTAGTTTCTTCCTGGGTCGAGAGGATCCATCTCCTGTGTCTGGTCTTTTCCAGGATGTTTTATTCCAGCATCTGAGCTGTTTCTCTCAGAGAGGCTTTTTGCTTTGTTGCTTATTGATCTGCCATCTTTCCAGTTTCCTTTGAATTAACAGTGATTTTACACCCAAGTAAACTTCTTAGTACAGGCATACTGAATAGAAAGAAATGAGATAATTTACACTTGATAATGAGAACTCCGGAGATCCAGACCCTCTGCTAGAGGCTCACATAAATAATTTGTCAAACAAATTTATCTGAGTCATGTAAAATATTGTTTGAGAAACTTGGATTTTGTTTGAAAAGTCATACAGTGGGTCAAAATCATGGTTTCAAAGGCAGGGTATGGTGGCACACGCCTGTAATCCCAACATTACAGAAGGTAAAATAATGTGAGTTTGAGGCCAATTTGGGCTACAAAGTGAAATCATGGCCAGCTGGGACCGTATAGTGAATCTCTTTCTCAAGAAGAAAAAAAAAAAAAAAAAAAAAAATCATGGCTTAGAATTGATTTGAGAGTATCATGCATACTCACCATTAAAACTTTAGAAATGAAATCAGGAGTCAGGCTTTACTACAAGGTAATGATTTTAAGATTCTCTTGTGTAAAGAGCAAAAAAGACCTCTGTTTCAGAGTATTGATCTGTTTCTCTAATAGCTGCCTAGTTTTTTAAGTGTTTGGGGAAAGTAACCCAAGAGGTTTACTAGTGGTATAGCTATATTGCTTTGCATCTTTTGATAAGAAATACAAAGAGAAAAACAAACACAAGATTTGGCTACATACAGATTTAAAATACGGTTGGAGATGAAAATAACAACTTTGGAAACAAAGTTTCAGAAAAAAGTGTATAAGCCAGCAACTTTTAAATATTTATCATAGATAAAACTGAACATCTGAAAACAATCTTTGCAATGACTATAATAAAGAAAACACTAAGAATTAACTAGATATCATAAAAATATTATACTCATTTCTTTTTGGTACCTGGCTTTTGGAGATATTTTTCAAAATAACCATGAGACAGAAGCTCCCTCTTGCATAAGTCAGAATGTAGCTAACTGTATTTGTGTAAAGTGTAACTCCCAGATGGTCACAGAAAACAGCAGCCACATTGTACTTACCTTCAAAACTGTTTTGAAGAATTACTAGTGTTTTTATATCAACTTTTAGAATGAAAACCTGTAAAAACAGTAAGGATTATATGTAACAACTGAAGGTGATTACGTGTGCTTATTTTTCTTTCTATTTCTTTCATCTCCTTCATTTCACTTGTCCTACTTCCCTTTTCTTTCACCATCTGAATGAAGCTCCATATGACCAACTGGCTCCTGTTTATTTAAAATATTCAGTGAACTCCTACAATTGCAGAGTGTATAGAGACTTTTCTCAGATCCAGCGTCTAGTACTGTTGACCTAGGATGTGTCTGCTTCCAGGTAAAAATAAAACAAGATTCCTAATCCTGTAAAGAATGAAAATTAGAGAGGACATAGATTAAATACTTTCTATATAACACAGCTCTGCAACATAGATAGAAAATCTTTTAACACAATAAAGAATTAGGACTTGGGAGCTAATTTGAGTGGGTATTGGGATCACAAAAAGTTCCATTGTGAAGACTATCCATAAATTCTGTAGGGAACTTTCTACTCTTACTAAGACAGAGGCATTTGCATAGTAGGTGATTTTCTTTCTTTAGACCTTGATTATCATTATGCCTTTGAAAATTTGCCTAACAATGTTGTGAAAATTTATTTCTGGTTCTGCTTAACTGTAATCCCTGAGATTATGTATAATTTGTGAGAATGATTTAAAAATCAGGATAATATTTAGTCATCAGTATTCTGTAATCAATGATAATAAAAATTCTGCTAGTAAGTTTGTAAATCAACTTTACCTCTTTGAAATGGTCACATTTCTAGAAAAAATATTAGAGACTAGTTGCAACAAATAAAATTTTAATGTTGTAAAAAGAAATAGATTTAGTATGGAATTTAGTGATATGTGATTAGACTATTGAATAATTACTGGTTTATTATATTAATATTCTAAAGGTAAAATGAAAAGTTGTTTATACAAATAGTTATGTAAATTTGAAATAACTAACCTTAAAATCTCAAGAACAATAATTTGTACTAGGTATTTTATCATTATAATACTTAAAAACTGATACACGATATAAGAAATATAGTAAATAATTTGCTAAAAATAGGAAAGAATCTATGAGCATAGAAACAGTGAAAGAACCCATGAAAAGCTCAATATGTTACCAGTAATTGAACCTATTGTCATCCTAAATCTTCCTTTTTTTCTATCACTTAGTCTTTTCTTTCTTGTTACTGTGACAACTAGAATGTCTCTTGATTATTACTCATATCAGGGTTCACTACAGCGTTCACAAATTCTCAAAGTGAAACAACTCTTCCTCCTTCAAAAAAAGGATGAGGAGAAAGAAACAAAGAATATAGAATTGCAGAGCTGAATTAGCATTTTGAAGCAACTAAGATTTAAAAATTATAGGTAGAACTACAAAGCTCTAAAACCAATAGTTCAGTTAAAAAATTTCAGTTTTGCATAATTCTGCTGAGCTTATCAATTAAATGACCTTATAGGTGGTATTCAGAGGGTTTCTTTTTTTTTTTTTTTTTTTGTCTTTTCCTTTATTATTGGTACCAGGGATCAAACTCACGACTGCCTGCTTGTAAGGCAGGCGCTTATGCCGCTGAGCTAAACCTCCAGCCCCCTTCAGAGGGTTTCTAAATTGAGATATGGGTTTGGAAGTTGCTTGAAAATGCATATTGTGCTTATCTCTTGTCCTAACTGCATTTTGGAGTTGGATTTAGGAAATACCAGGTTATGTCAAACACCATGTTGAGGATTAGATCCAATCTCTCTAACTTTCATAAAAAACCCTTTATGTGTGGCCTACATTGTACAATAGAAAAGAGGTTCAGAGAAGCCAGGTAAACTTCTTAAAGGTCAAAGCTAGTAAGTGGCACAGGCACATTTTGAACCTTACTTACTTTAACTCCACTACTATGCAGGGCTGCAAACTTTCCAGGTTTAAAATAGTCAATAATGCTCATCCTGTTTTTATTTTTCAGTGTGTTAGGAAGTCTAATTTGTGTGGAGATAAAGGATGATCCAGAGGGTTCAGATCTTTTATTTATAAGAAATTAAAGCAAACACCTTCAAACTGAGAAGTCAGTTATTTAAATTTTTTTTCTAACTCTATTGCTTCTATGGAAAGAAACATTGATAAGCTTCATAAATCTTTTAGATCTTGATTTTAGCAATTACTATGGTTAATACTTCTAATTCTTCTAGGTTTATATAAAATTTATATTCTGTTTGGTTTATTCTTTTAAGCATTAGCTTATCAAAAAAGCATTTGGATAAAAGACAAAGTCTGCTACCCATCACTTACTTAATGGTAAATGGCTGCCATATTCTTGTTTGCTTGTTTATTCATTTTTCAAACAGTCTCACCATGCAGTTCCAGCTGGCCTTGAACTCCCTATATAGCCCAGGCTGGCCTCAAACTCATGGTGATCTTCTACCTCAGTCTCCCAAGTGCTGGGATTGCAGGCATGCACCACCATGCCCAGCTGGGTGCCTTATTCTTATCCCTCTGTAATAAACCCTGATCTCAAATAAATGTAGACTGTCTGAGTTCACTTGGTTTCTGCAAAAATAATGGTAGGTAGTAATGTTTCTGATTTTAAATTTGGATTACAAATAATGTTTTGGATTGTTTGTGTTTATAAATTTGATGTGCTCAAAAATGAGTAACTCCAGGAATAAAATGTAGGGAAATCTCTTTTTCTGGATGGAGATTGAGAGAAACAATTATATGAAAAAAACGTTGAAAAATTTTAAAGGAGGGTGTTATGATTTGTGCTTAAATGTTCTCCCAAAGCTTCATGCCATCATAGGTGGGGCTTTTTCAGGAGTGGCTGGATCTAGAGTGTGTGATGTTGGAATTGATTCATGGTGCAATGCTGTGTCAAAGGTGCTAGGATTAAGAATTTGAGTGCTACCTACCCTAAGTAGCCTGGGCAAGATATAAGAGATGGAAAGAGATTTGGTCATCCCCTGTGGCTTTGCTACCTGCCATGAACTGTTTCTCCTTTGTGATCCTTGTCTGCTGTGTCAGTCTGCCTTAGAGCCAACTATTATCAACTGAAAACTCTACAAACTGTGACTTAACTAAACCTTTCCTCCGTTAACTTTGGTTCTTGGGTATGTTGTCTCAACAACCAGAATATTAACTAAGACAGGGGGTTAGTCAGCAAAAAGAGCAAGAAACATTGATGTCTGGGATATCTCAGACATGAACGATGATCCAGGTAGGTAGAAATTATAACAGAAGTGTGATAAATTGGCCTACAGTGAATTGGATGTCCATTTAGAGATGATGAATGAATAATGAGGGGCACAGAAAGTACAAGAGTAAGGCACAGAAAAATTTCCTCTGCACAAATAAAAGAAATAGGGGATGTGTTCAAGATGATCAATAAGTACAGAAAACAAAAGTAAGAAACAACTAGATTGAGGTTTCTATTGTTTTAGTAAATGTCTACCAATGGTCATGTGTTAAAACTTCAATTGCCAGCCCACAGTGCTATTTGCAGGTGACTGAATCTTTAAGAGATGAGCTCTAATGTGAGACAGTAAGGTCACTGCATGTATGATGGTTAATCTTGATTGTCAATTTGATTGGTCTGAGAGATGCCTGGGTGATTAGTAAAACATATTTCTGAATAAATCACATTGTGTGATCTGGTAGACTGTTTTAGAAGATAAGGCTCTAAAGTTGTATTCAGGAGTTAATTTTTGATCCTCTTATAAAGGAGAGGTGCAAGTATATATATGAGGGTACCTTTTGTCTTTGAAAATCTATGTTTGTTTTTAGTCAAATATAGGGAGAATACAATGCTATCATGAACCTGCTCCTTCTTTATTGCCTTCAACTAGAAATCCTTTACAGTTTGTAGTAAGCACATTGTGGTCTGGATTAAGAGGAAAATTCTGCTTAGGCTATAAATCAGCAAACAATTTAAATATGAAGTGCTAGCTAGCTAATTGAGCCAGATACCTAGAAAGAAAGAGGACACTTAAAGAAGTACTTTATCTGAATAAATGAGCTAAATTTCCCAAAGTAAAAAAATAAATAATTATAATATGGAGTTTGTGATTGTATGTATGCATTTATTTAGTGAGCTATTGTGACTAGAACCCAGAGGATTTGCACTGAGCTCTGTCCTTAGCCTCTATTATATTTTATTTTGAGACAGGGCTGTACTGAGCCACTGTGCTGCCCAAGCTTGTGTTGAACTTGGTGTTCTTTCTGCCATAGAACCTCAGAGCATCATTATGTGAGATTGCAGGTGTGTACCTCCACACCCATCTTATTGTCTCAATTCTGTGCTCCCAAGTGTTCCAAAAACCTACCAATTCTGCTTTCCAGATTTCTGATGAAGGAATATTTCTCTCACAGTCAGTAATCAAGTACCTCTTGTTTTGAAGAAGCACCATTGTATAAGGAAGCCTTGCATCTGGGTCACTGCTGTGCAGAGCTATGTGATTACAGTACAAAGCAATTAACAGGGATTACTCAAGGGTCTTCTGTTGGCAATCCCAGAGAGGTGATGTAGCAGAAAGATTTAGGCAATCTTAAGTGTTTTTTTTTTTTTAATTGAATCTAGTACCTTTCCACTGAGTACATTTTTTTTATTCATTTATTTTTTTTAAAATTTTGAGACAGGGTCTTACTAAACTGTTAAATTACCCAGGGTGGGCTTTAAAATTTGATCCTTCTGTCCCAGTCTCCTTGAATGCTGGGATCACAGGTCTGTACCACCACACCAAGTAAAAGGCACATTGTATTTGGTGTCACTTGTATTTATCTATGTAGCATTGGGAAAATCCATTGACTGGCTTTACTCTCAGGGTTTTTTAATTTATCTAAAAATATTCTTGTGAAGATTAGGTAAAATAGATGTGAAATTTCATCCCACATGAAAGAAAAATATCAGAAAGAATGAGAGCAAAAGACTTCCCTAGCTTAAAGAAAGAATAAACAGTATCTTGTTCAGAAAATTTAATTATATTGAGAACTAAAAATAAATGGATAGGCATTAGCTTGGTGACTGAAATTTATTTTCATAATGAACTTCTGTGATTTGATAATTAACCTAGTAAAATGCTTCCCTCTCCACAGTTGAGCCTGTGAAAACAAGTAAAGCCTGATTGTTAGGAACCTGAGCTCCAGCATCTAACACTGTCTTAGTTCGGCCATTTCCTGCATAGCACAGGAACCTTGGGCAGATTGTGAAACGTGCAGTATTTACACATAGTAAGATCTAGGCATGTCCCAGCTCCAAATCTGTAGTGGGTGACTTTTAATCATATTAAGAAGGAGATACAAATAGGGAAGGGCACTCCAAGAAGTATGGAGGAATGTTGCAATAACAGCCTGCTATTTTTTTCAAATGAAAAACCCCCTTCAGTACACACAATGCTATTGAATGTCTACATATTTGTTCCTTAGTTTCCTTTGAAAGTGTAATTTTTATAAGCTCTTTTCTCCAAGCACCTCTAATTAAATTTTTGTGGAGTGTTTTCTAAAAGCTATACTTTTGTAAGTAGAAAAGTGATTAATCTATAAATGAATTAATTGTCCAGGAAAACAGTTTGCTTTCAAAAATCTAAGAATAATAGGCCTCATCACATTTGGCATTTTTACCCACTCTAGGGATATTAGAAAATATCTTTGTCAGAAGGGCATACAATGAAAACATGCCATGTGAGTAACTTGAGAAATGAAAATTTGGCTAAGAAAGAATATTTGATTTATGTTACTTTTATGAATAAAGTTAACATGAAGATTTTCATGACATAAAAGTATGACTTCCTCCTTTATGAAGAATATATCATGACATAAAAATAATACTTTTTGAAAGTATTAAAATAGCTATTGTTTAAATACCTCATTTAACAAGGTAAGAGCAATAGCACTATTGGAATTTATTTTGTTGTTGTTATATGGGGAAATTGATTTAAATGACTGTATCCTTTTTCCTTATTTTTTCCCTACTGGCATAAGATGATATATATGAATAGAAACTAATAATGGAAAATTGTATTTCATTTTGTTTTACTACATCTGTTCCTATTTATTTTTCACTTGTTTGACATTATGGAATTCCTTGGTATACTTTGTAGTAAAATTGAAATTGAAATTACTTTCAATTACTTATTATGGTTATTACACTTATGATTCCATCACAGTTCCTAAATGGTCTGCATAAGCCATATCAAACATGACTTTATTTATTTAATCTCTGTGCATGCCTTCCGTAACTGTCACCACACTCACAGAACAGTTCACTAGATTCACTAGCATAAAGAGATATTTTAGAATCAAATTAAAGTGGAGATATTTCTATTAAAGAAAACTAAGTGTTACTACATAGTGAATTCTCTTGTAGTTTTTCAGAATAAGAAACAGAATTCTCAGAATACACATTTCTCTCAACAAAAGTTAATGCTTAATGTGGAATATGCAATAAGTATAAAGTAAAGCAAAACATTTTGATATGTGATATTATATTTAATATTTTGATAAATCTGTATTTTCAGGAAAATCACTGGAGCATATCTTTCATTAATACTAATATTCAGAATTTTAAATATAATCACATATTTTCTCACTTAACATCAGAAAGTCTGTAGCATATTGTCTAACCAGACAGTGGACAACCCAGAAAAATAGACAAAGTCTGATGAAAATAACTTTAAATTTGAAATTTAAAACAAATTTTAAAATATTTAAAATGCTTTGCAAAAATCTTATTTAGACTCTTTATGGCTACCAATATAAATCTATTTTTAGTTTCTCAAAGAGGAATGCAGGGAGGAAAAAGTTTCACTATCTGAAAATTATAATGATTATTTCAAGACATCAGTTGATATATATATATATCAGTTGATATATATATATATATATATATATATATATATATATATACTAGAAAAAATAAAGTCTCGACTAAGGTTTTTAACACAGCAGTATTTATGCTCACTATATGTATTTCTTGTAGAATATTATACCAAAAGATGAGTCATCCTAATATTTCTATGACTAATTGACATTAGCCTTTCTAATTATGCAGACATTTCTACTCAGGGTTTTCCTTAAAAATTTGAAAAGCCCATTGGTAGAATAAAAGGCCTTTATCTTTTCCATTATATCCTAGCCAAGGATTCTACATACTTAACATTTTGTAAGCACATCTTGTTTTCCAGATCATTAACTTCCTTATTGGAAAATTTCAATATTCTTTTCAAATACTAATAAGAAAGGCAGTTTAATATTACTCGTTTAAAAACAGTATCTTATCTAAATTTGCATTTACTATGTGAGGTTAATTTAAAAAAAAACTAAGAAAATCAAGCTTCTTGTCTCACTACAAATTTAAAACCTAGAAAATATATGAAGCTCAAGGCTAGTGCCAAAATATGCCTTTCTTTAGTAGCAAATATCCATTGTCTGCTTATGAATACATCAGTGTTACATTAAAGCACAATGGAAAAAGAGATAAAATTGTTTTTGCATACTTATATGTCTGAATTTCTCCTCTGGGTTTATTAGCATATGAGGGTTATATTTAACTGTATTCAAAGACTAGGGATAGGTTTTCTATTAATATTGCAGTCACATATTGTGAAATTAGGCATCACATTTTTCCCTAGTTTGGGAGGCATACTTTGTTCTGAATATGTACATATTATTTTGTATTTTATTTTTCTATCTTTGAATTATCATCTATTTTTATTTTACAGACACAAGATCATACATAATATTCTTTATGTTTCAATTTTATGTAAGTATCTTAGTACATCAATGGATACAATATATCTTTATAGTTTTTCTTATTATTTAACATACTATATGTACATTCTTTTTACTTTTTAACCAGCTCCTTTGGTTTATATTTAGTTTATATGTTAAACAGCAACACGTTAATGACTATGTTTCTGATTTTTCTAAGTTATTTTAAGATGAATTCCTCAGGTGAAATTGATGACTCAAAAGGTATAATAAAATCTAATGTATTCCTATTTACATCATTTGCTTTTTTTCAAAGTCTTCTTAGTTATAATAGATTTACTTTATACATTTTAGTTTTATACAGTTCAACTAATAGAAACCAACAGTTAAAAAATAATTACTTCAAACCATACAGCTGTGGAAGTCAGTCCTAGAACAGCATGTGCACCTGCTCCACTTTTAAAGGTGACATTCTAGTGTACCAGGGAGGAGGAGATTAGAGGAAAATGAATTAGGAATCACTTATTGCCCCATTTTGCTAATGTGTTGACTGAGTCTAGAAAAGAAATGACACATTAAACAGATGAATGGTGACTCACTAGACGAAGGTGGGCGACATCCCCATGGGGTTGTGGTTTCCGCTAGTTCAGACTGTGATCACAGACAGATCTGTGCACACTTGTGAGGCTTGTTTGTGTGCTTTTTGGCACATACAGTATTATTCAGACCAGCATGGATCCAAAGAAAGTGCAGAGCAAGGATGGCGGTAAAAAGAAAGTGCAGCGTGATAAAGAAGGTGACAAAAATGCACAGAACAATAATGAAGATAACAAGAAAGTGCAAAGCAAGAATAGCAAGATGACTCTGAAGAAGATAACCATAGGAAATTGTGGAAAAGCATGAGCATGGTATTTATGTGGCTGACCTGGCCTCCGAGTACAAGATGGTGAAGTCAACAATCTCAACTATTTTGAAGAATAAAGATTCCATCAGAGGAGATAATGTGGCAAAAGGAGCAACAACATTAACCAAGCAGAGGACACAGGTGCTGGAAGAGGTGAAGAAGCTTTTATTAGTGTGGCTGCATGAGAAACAGCTGGCAGGTGATAGTGTTAGTGAAGCAATGATCTGCTAGGAAATTACACAGTGATTTACTGCATGAAAATCCCACTACAAAGGCAACAGGTGACGAACCTAAATCCAGTAGAGGGTGGTTTGATAAATTCCACTAGAAAGTGGCATCCATAGTGTGCTGGGCCATGGTGAGACTTCTGGTTCTGATGAGGCTGCTGTAGAAGCCTACAAGAAAGAAGTTGTGGAACTGAAGGCAGAAGGATATATTGCTCAACGAGTGTTCAACTGGGATGAAATAGGACCCTTCTAGAAGAACAGAGCCTGTGTCACACAAGAGGGAAAGGCACTGCTGGGGAACAGGCTCACGAAGGATGGACTGACATTTTTGCTGTGTGTGAACTCAAGCACCAATGTGCAGATTAAGCCATTACTGGTGCACCATTCCCAGTCCTCTCGTGCATTCAAAGAACAGAATGTGCACGATCCCAGACTTCCTGTCATTTGGAGTGACAATATGAAAGCATGGGTCCCAAGGCAATTTCCCCCAAAATGGCTGTATGAGGTGTTTGCACTCACTGTTAAGAAATATGTTTCTGACAATCAATTATCAGAAAAGTGCCCTCCTTTGATGCTCCGGCACACTCTCTGGCCCTGGTGGATGATAGGGACACTGAATAGGACTTCATAAAGGTCAAGCGCCTTCCCTACAACACAACACCTCTTGTGCAGCCCATGCACCAGCAAGCTATAACTTCAAGAATCTGTATACGATGTTTCTCTTCAATGGGTGCTTTAATACTGAAGAGAAGTCCTTGACTCTGAAAGGGTTTGGAAGAAACACCTTATTAATGTTCTTCACTACATCAGCATCACTGAAAAAGCATGGGAAGGTGCCACGTAGTGGACGCTAAACTCAGCCTGGAAGAAATGATGGCCAGAATATGTCACTCAGTGTGACTTTGAAAGATCTGATGAAAAGACAGTGGAGGACACTGTGTTCATAGACAAGAGTACGAATCTGGACATTGATGGTGCAGACACAGTGGAACTTGTTGAGGACCATAAAGAGGGGCTGATGATAGAACTTGCTGAACTCGAGTGAGTGCTAGAAGGTGCTTGTTGAGGAGCTTTCCACTGAGGAAGAGGAAGATAGGGAGGCCGTTAGCAGTGATGATGTAATAAATTCATTATGGAAAAATGGAATGAGTGCCATGACTTCTTTAAGAAGCGCTATCCTGACACAGCTGTAATGAATAAAGTGTAGAATCTGATGAAGGATAACATCTCTCATTTCTGGAGGGTTATGCAGAGTAGGAAAAAGCAAGTGACATTGGACAGATTCTTCATTAAAATTGACCCTACAACAAAGAGACAGAAAAGAAGGAATCCTGTGAAACAAAACCCCAAAGGAGACCTCTCTAAGTCCTCGTGGAGGACTCCTCTGTCAAACAATAACCTCTTCCCCACTCACCTTTCTGTCCTCTACACCAGAAGTTGCCTCAAGCAAGGTTAGTATTCTCTTTCTTAATCCTGTACTGTACTATACTTTGCTTCATATTTTTGTGATTAAAAAATACGTATTGTCCAAAATGGGTTAACCTCATTTACATTGAATCTTATGGGGAAATTTGATTTGGTTTGCAAATGTATGTAGAACATAGTAAATTCGTGAGCTGAGGAATCACTACATACTTGCCTTATCTGTAGTTATAATCTATTGCTATACATACCTATATGTGAGACTTTTGAGAACATACTTAAATTTATATCTGTTGAATCACATGAAGTGTATTGTCTAAGATATACGTTTAGATACTTACCAATTTCTTCCCATTTTTTTAAGTTTTGTACCCATTTATTATTGCTAGATTACCATTGCATTTCCTTCTTCATGTATCTTCTCTGTCCAGAATCACAGTATACTCATTCTGATATTTACTATAGTTGTTAGACCTCGTCTTACTTCTGCCACTCAAATGAGTTTAGTGCTTGCTTATAAATAAGTTCTGCATTTTGTTTCTTTCTCTTTGCACCATCTCAGGGGAGTTTTTCCATTAAGTTCAGATTTAGTTCTTTGTTTATGAGTGTTAAGAATGTCTCTCACTGACTGAATTTGGGTAAGAAAAAGATTCTCAACTAACTTGCTGAGCATGATTTTGGAACCGACTTATTGATGCTGAGCAGTTCAAGTAACTTCTCTGATTGAGTCCGCATCTCACAGACAGGTCTGACTGTGGATCCTTACTGCTCTGCATTAAGGGAACTTGCCTCCAATTTAGCCAAGTGATTCCTTCCCAAGCCTTTCTGAAGCAGCTCATAAATCTTTTTTGGTAATAACTTTTATGTCTGATGTGGTAGCACTCTGCTCACTGTCTTTTACACGCAGTTGTTTCAGCCTTCCAAGGGAATTTTCTCAGAATTTTTCTACGTTCTTTGCCTTCTATTTTTCCTAAAAAGATATAATTTGGTGGACTTTTTTGAGGCTTTCTCTGTTACTTAGCTTTCTATTGCTATGACAAAATGCTTGAGCTAGACAGTTTAAAAGGGGAAAAGTTTCATTTTAGGTCACAGCTTCAGAGAGCTCAGGTCATAGTCACTTGATCTTGTTATTTTGGGATTGAATGGTACAATACACCAGGAACATATGGCCGAAGGGGCCTGTTATTCTCATGACAGAGGGGAAGCAAAAAGAAGATGGGACCATGCGCCCCATTGCCCCTTCAAGGGCACGCTCCCAGAGACCTAACTTCTTATAACCAGATCCCACCTCCTCATGGTTCTGTCCAGTGGCTGTTGATCACGTGATTAGCATATTGGTTTTTGGAAGATTTTTAATATTTAAGCCACGAGAGTTTCTTTATTTACTCTCCAAAACAATGTACAACTTTGTAAAGAAAGGTTGCATGAATTTGTCCCTGATTCACTCCTTTAATGCTGGTTTCATGTTTAGAAACCACTTCTTAACATTTCTTAGCAATTCATTTCTTTATGCTGGCTTCATGTCTTGGAACAGTTTCTTGGCAACACTAGCAACATTCTCTCAATTTCCATCTATAGGCAGATAAAACCCTACAACATTTTATCTCTCTTTGGTACAAAATAACCTTACTAGTAATTTAGCAATTACAGCATACTTTGTAATTGTCTTAGTTATCATAATTTAACTTCAGAAAGGAACTTAAAGTATATATTGTTACTTCTAGTGCTATAGTGTAAAAATGTTAAAAAAATATTTTTTATTTTAACAGAGAGTGAGAATATATATACAAAAGAAGTCAGCTATCTAACAAATGCTTACAAAGGGATATAAAAAGAGGGATGGTCTTCCATCCTATACATATGTGAGGCAGTCCTCAGAGTTCAGGATCTTGAATGAGAGGTCTCTGATTAAAGGAAAGAATGGGATAAGGGGAGAAGGAAAGTTTTGGCAATTTTTCAAAAGAGTTTTGGCTCCGCATGTAATCTCATTTTTCAACCTGCAACCCATCAGCACTTTACAAAGACTCCTCACAGCTGCTGTTGAACTTGATATCTGCTGACCAAGCATCTCTCTGAGTTAGGTTAAATATGCAGCATCCTGAGCTCAAGTAGAGTACGACTTTGAGACTGAATCATAACATATTAGAGAAAAATATTTAGTGTTCAGTTAAAAGTCAGTACTTACCAAGTTAGAGAAAGAAATACACCAACATCTCCTGGTGCAGTCTTCTGTGATTTTAGAATTCTTATGGTGCAATATTATTATTATAGCAAAAAATGGTTGGGAAGTTACATGTTAGTGTTTGTGTTTAAATGGCCCCCAAAGCCCTGTGCAGTCATATAGGTGGCTGAATCTAGTGTTTGTGATTGGCTAGCTATCTAGCATTGGGATTGGTAGTGTGAGTATGGCACCAGGGGCAGGTAGCTGGCATAGAATATAAGGGAGGTAAGGAGACATGCTTTCTTTTTTGCATTTTTCACTCTTGTTGCTTGAGTAGCTATAACGGCTACCCTTTAGCCACTTTACCCTGCCTTGGAGCCAGCTGAATATGGACTAAAGTCTCTAAAGCTGTAAGCTAAATAAGCCTTTTCTGCCTTCCTTTTGGATGCTGGATAGTTTGAGAGAAAAGTAACTAAAACACTGCATCTCTTTCTATGTTTTAAAGTAGAATCACTACAGCTTGTGGTCCCCTGCAGAGTAGCAGCATCACCTGGAAAATTGTTAGAAAAATAAATCCTAGGTTCTGTCCTAGATTTTGTGAATCTGAAATTCTGTCGGTAGAGCTGAATATTTGTTCTTTCAGAAGTCCCCTAGGAGATTCCAGTGCTCACTATAATTTGAGAACCTTTAGTTAAACAGTGTCAAATAAGGACCTTAACTTCCTGGTTACACTCTAGAGATGACAGCAGGCCAAAAGTACACATAGGTCCTTTTATGTATGTGAAACCTGGCTAATGCTGAGCATCAACAATTGCTCTGAAAGATGTGTGTGCTGATTCCAAAACCTCCCTAGCTCTGTTTGTTCCATATTTGATTTCTCTTGGGGTTTCCTTAGCTCCAGAGGAGACTGTAATTTGAACATAACTCTTGTAGCTGCCTTGGATTTCTGGAATGTTAGAGTGTTTGCAGGGTTGTCCTTGATTCATGTAGCCAAGTTATGTGAGTCAGTGGCCTTCAGTCTGCCATATTTGCCTGGAAAATCCTGCTCATTGTTAGTTCCTAAACATGTTATAATTCAGTGTTTCTCCGTGCCTCATCTTCTCTAGAGGATTTTATAGAGAAGATATTTTTACATCTGAATTGAGATAAAGCAGAGGAGACCAACAACAAAACAAATTTATTCTTGATATATAATTTCTTTAGATTTGATTTTAAAATTTGTGAGCCTCTGCCAGAAAATAATTAGCAATCCAGATAAGAAGGCACTATGGGAACAACATGTCTGCCATTCTATATATAAGAGAGAACTATAAATTCAATTAGAGTTACAGATAGTTCAAGGCCCATATCTCATTTTCAGGAGATAGGAAGTAAAAGGAAAATTTAACAGGGAAGAACATGGTTTTTATCTTTATGTCACCATCAATCATTATATTTTACAGGTTAATGGCCAGAGGTTCTCGTGAAAGAGACAGTGAATTTAATAAGCAGAATTTAGGCAAAGCTCAGACAGGAGCACGACTGCTATTTTGTTTCATTCTGTGTCCAGGAAAATGGTGCTTCATCTTGCTGTGTTGTTAATTATCCTCCTGCAACTTCAACAGCAAGACTTGAGGGAATACACAACAGTAAGAAAGGGAATCACGGGGGGGGGGGGAATTCTGTCGGGAAAAGAGATCCAAAGACAGAGCTATGTCTCGGGTACAGGCTTTCAGAGGCAGTTTCAGGGCCAGAGTCAAAGGA
Organism: Cavia porcellus; assembly: GCF_034190915.1. NCBI lineage: Eukaryota > Metazoa > Chordata > Mammalia > Rodentia > Caviidae > Cavia > Cavia porcellus. The sequence continues at coordinate 45,116,732 of NW_026947493.1, forward strand.
AGACGACTGCTTACCGGAGGGTCCAGCTGAAGTGGTCAAAGGTGTAGACAGCGAGACGGGGTACGTGGGTTGAGGAAAGAGAATGGGAGGAAGAGCATCCATGTAATTCCTTGAAGGACTGGGACCTGGGGAAGAAAGAGGTGAAGCTGCATGGGGTAGCAGTTCCTTTTAGCAAGGTAGAAAGGAGCAATTAAAAATGTTGAATGAATTCAGACAGACATCGTGTGAATTAGATAGTAATTCTGACAGACACAAAAGTAAGTTGATATGCTATGTCCTGACAGTGTGGAGAAGAGCTGGAGCAGTCTTCAGGACATGTCAGATCCCCGGGGAGGTCATGCAGATACACAGAGATGTCACGCCACATTGCAGGCTCTGGGCTTGAGTGCTGACTCTGACGATTCTCGACAAAATATTCTTTTCTTTTTTTTTTTTTTTTTTTTTTGGTGCCGGGGATGACGAAGTTTTGATGTTGATGACAATCTTGAATGTTTTTAAGACTTTAAGATTGAATTAATTACAATAAACAGTTAGTCTTTCTCTCAAAAAATAAATCTGGAGAAATATATTGAATTCCTAAAATGGAAAACTAATGTTTAGGAAGAGACTTGGTAGCATGATGACTGCTGGTATGAAAAAGATTTTGTGAATTAAGAGTAGCCTGTAGAGGGGAAAGCTAAGTTAATTTCTTAGTTCTTTAGCAAAAAATGTTTCTAAATATCTTTTTTTTTTTTTTTTGTCTTTTTCCTTTATATCGGTACCAGGGATTGAACTACCTGCTTGCAAGGCAGGCTCTTATGCCGCTGAGCTAAACCCCCAGCCCCAAATATCTTTAAAATTTTTGTTATTAAAAAATTTAAAAAAGAAGGAGATTAAGATAAAAGAGGACATAACAGCATAACAACACAGGTCAGAACAGAACAATTTAAGCAACATAGTGTTTCACCACAAGATAACCCAACATAACAGTAATTACCATTGTGTCTCTTTCTAAATATCTTAACATCAAAGCTGTTTGATGGAATTTCCCTATTTAATTGACTTTCCTCCAGATATACTATTAGTTTTGTCATGAAAAAAAGTCATAATATTCCAAATAGCAGTATTAAATGGTGTTGTATCATAATTTGGTGTTCTTTGTACAAGTGTTAGAACTCAGCAGGGTCAAATCTCACCCCATAGCTCTAAAAAAACTGTTTAGCATCTCAGCTGCCTCTCTACAACTCTACCTGTATGTTTGTGATGCATTTTAAACTTGTCATGTTGAAAACTAAGTATCACTTAATCCTGACCAAATGCCTCTGCTCTCCTTATCCCAGCACACGGTAACATGATCATTTCATTTGCTCATTTCCCCTAATGGGTGACTCTTCTCTCACACCCCAAGTCTGACTCCTTACTGCCTCTCTCACTGCAGCTCCATGCAGGCCACGCTCATTTCTCCCCAGGGTTCCTGCGACAACTCCCTGCTGCACCTTGACGGCTTTGTGCTGTCCCTGCTCATTCTGTCACCAGCACAGCAGGCAGGGTGGTCCTTATTATAGTCCAGGTCTGAGCATGTCAGTCCTCTGTTTCTGAACCTTCCAGTGGTTTCCCAGTTTTTCGTAGAAAGACTGCATTTTCATCACCAGTGCCTGGATGAGGCCAGCACGTCTTACTGGCCTAGCCTCAGCTGTCTGACACCATGCTGTCCTCTCTCATTCCCTCGTTCGCTCCACTCTAAATCATTGGGCTCAAAAGACTGTTTTTCTTTTCTGTGTTTTCCCTTCTGCAATGCTCTATCCTTGGAGTCTAGATAGCTTACTCTAACTTCTAGTTTTGGCACAATACTGCCCTCAGTGGAAGCCTTCCCTGGAAACATGTGAAGCTGAGTACCCCTCTATTTCAGACCTTCCCTGTTCCCCACTTTTTTTCCCTTTCATGTTAACCTGATTTCTGATGTAGATGATTATGTAATCGGCTTGTTTGTTCATCTTCTCCAGGTAGTGTAAAATAGCTGTAGGATGGGAATTTGGTCAGCTTTGTTCACTTCTCTGTCCCCAGCTCCTGGAACAGTGCTGTTCCTTATAGAAACTCTCCCTAGACTCCCCCCATGTTGTATTTATGGATTATTGTAAGAGCTTCCCAAATGGTCTGGTACATGTCACCAAGCCAAGTAAGTATTACTTTTGTACAGTGTTTTAAAAAATCATATTAGACAGAAATCATACTAGAAACCTCCAAAGCTTCCTCCTACATCAAGTCTAATTCCTCTTGCTTGCTTTGCAAGATCCCATCTGGATTCATCTCATCAATCTGAGTCTATTGTTTATTCTTTGCTTTCAACATACTTCTTTCACTAAATCATTAGTCTGTTTTCACCATGCTTGGTATCTCTCTTTCCTTTTATTAACTATTTTCTCTATGGAGGCTTCTTTTTCCATCCCGAATCTGTTCTATTGTTTTGCTGCTCTTCTTCTGAATTATTTATTTTCTTTTTTTTTCTACCTGAAAAAAATTTAGGATTATTACAAACTCTGTTCAAGTACTAACTATCCCATTAAAGTTTCTCTAACTTTTTTCATTACTGCAAACTAAGCCCAGTGTCTTTGTACTGAGCTACATTACCAGTTTTATTTATTTGTTTCTTTGTTTATCCATTTATTTTTGAGACAGGGTCTTGCTAAGTTGCTAAAGTGTCCAGGCTGCAGTCTTCCTGCCTAGGCCCCCAGAGGCTTTGGATTACAGGTGTGTGCCACTACCCCCAATAAATATTCCCTTATTCAAGCATCTTTGTTTTATCACGTCCTTGGAGTTTCTCTGTGAGTTGGAAATGTAGATAAGGTATTCAATTAGTTATTGTTATTAAACACCAAGGATACATTTTGAAGAATATCTGCTCTTTACTTTCTTCCAGAAATTATCCATCCAACATAACACATGGTATGACAACATTCATAAAGATAACTGAGACTAGATTCTGAATGTCCTTTATATATATATATATATATATATATATATATATATATATATATATAGAGAGAGAGAGAGAGAGAGAGAGAGAGAGAGAGAGAGAGAGATTGAAACCAGGAATTCACACTGAGCTATACCCCAGACCTTTTTATTTTTTTTTATTCCGACATAAATTCTTATTAATTTCTTCAGGTAGGACTCAAACTTGCACCCTCCCACAGCCTGCTAGTGTGCAAGGATGCCTGGCGTGCCCCAGCCAGTGCCAGGTGATTTGCCGTTTGTGTTTTTAAAGAAAACGTATCTTTTTATGGTGGTCTTTGGATTTTTTTAAAAAGTAAAACACCCAAATAGCATGATTTATCTTCCTTACTTTCTCACTGCTTATACTATTTAAAACTTCCTCCTCAAAATAGCTGTTGATAGTTCAATGATCCTTTTTGACCCGTACTTGACTGATGCTTGACTTGTATTAGTTTTCAGTTTTCTTACATTTTTTCAGTGAAATAATGAGACTTAGTTATAGCCTAAAATATCAATTAAATGTTTAACCACCTTGAATTAGTTTGGTCTTTTTTTCCCCTGACTAATCTATCTTCTTAGACTATTCTTCAAGACACAAGGATTTTCCAGTAAAATTTATTCATTAAATATTTTTGACAATATACATGTGCCAGCTACAGTGGCAGGCTCTGTAATGGGCACAATAATCTGTGAATACATTTTTCCAGTGGTCTACTCACTATTAAGACTCAGCAGAAGGTCATTAATAATGCCTAAATTCTGAGATAGGATTTACTAATATTTATAGCAGCATTTCCTCTAGGTGGATCTTACAGGCTAGTATAAACCTGCTTTGAATTTATTTGTGTAAAGCTCCAATGCATTTACAGCCTCACCTTTATCAGCTCCACCTGGACCTCACTTCAGATATTCCCTGCCTCACCTGTTGAGTTGGAAACTACTTTGACGCATGTTTCTGGTTGTAGCAACAAGTTTTGTACAGGTGCAACCTTCAGCATGTCACATTATGCTGGTGCCTGTTACATCTTTTTTTCCTGGTCTGGGATAAGCAATGGAAATCATTCCATACTAATATGTGTGCAACTTGTATTGCCTGACATTTCAGAAATAGCATTTACTGCCCAAAAGTAACCCTTGGTCAGGAGCCTATGAATAAATGCTTTACCCTTTTAACCTTAAAGTAGATGTATTCCTTTAGGCTCCTTAGAAATTTTTATGGGATTGAGCCTCATCTACCTGCATAAAGTTCAACTCAACAATCTGCCATCGTGTTGGCTTTCTTACTTTCTTTTTCATCTCCATGTGCCACATCCTGCCTCTTGGATTATAGAACCATCTAAATATAAGCCTCTGTCTCATACCCTTATTAGTAAACCAGTATAAGAACTAATTAACCTTAAGAATATGCAGGATGTTTTTCAACATTCCTCAAGGGACTATAAGTATAACTGATTTGTAGTATTTTATGAAAAACTCCCCATATATAGGCTGGGTGACTTAAACTCCAAACTGAAATAATAACTGAAATACTTCACATATCTGTTCTGAAGATTACAAAGTTTGCCACTAAATCTAAGGTAGGCTTTAGGTACACAAAAATTTTGAAAAAAAAAATGTTTTCCTTTAAGACATAATATGTTGACAAACACAGACCTCTAAGTGAACAAGTAAAACACATCAAAATAAGAGTCATGGTAAAGATTTAAACAGGTTGTAAGACTTCCAGAAGAAACGCTTCTGAAAAACGGAAAAAATCTATAATAAAGATCTGAGAATGATCCACATTGTAGAAGAGGGGATGTAAATGGTGCCAGAGATAACAGTATAATGCTATAGAAGTTGAATAATAAAGTATCTCCCCAAGAGGATGAATTTGCAGACACAGGTAGGACTATTCAGCAGAGAGACTCAAATGATTTGTTAAGGAATCCATGTCACTGACGGATGATGAGAAACCAATAAAAATAGGAGCTCTTAAACTTTTTGAGTCAAGGATTATTTTGATAAATCGATTAAAAAATTTTTGGTTAATGATTATTATGTTTATAATGTATATAATTTTACATTCTTTCTGTGGAGTTGGTACCTGTATATAACATATTTTAATTCCTTTTTCATCCCCTTTCCTGACCTTCCCTGATCCACCCTCAATCTCTTGGTTTTGAGAAAGATCTATTTTCCTCTTTCCTATTGGTTATTTTTAATTTTCACTTTATTTATAATTTAAATTTCTCATCTAAGAGAAATCATGTGATATTTAAGCTTGCATGTCTTGTGTATTTCACTTAATGTTATGGTCTCAAGGTGCAAACTAGAAAAACAATCCTAAGTCCATATAGAACCAGAAGAGACATGGAATAGCAGAAACAATCCTGGGTAGTAAAAGCAAAATAGGAAGCATCACAATCTTGGATTTGAAATCATATTTATAGAGCTTCAGTAATAAAATCTGCATAGTGTTGGCACAAAAAACAGGTGTGTGGATCAGTGGGACAAAATAGAAGCTGAGGAAACAAACATTCAACTTTTTGATCTTTGACAAAAGGGCCAAAAACACACTGGGAAGATGAACTTTTTAATAAACTGTGTTAAAAAACAAAAACCCTGGTATGTCAGTGGCATAAAGCACCTGTCTGAAGTGCAAGGTTGTGAATTTGCTCTCTGGTAAAAACAAAACGAAACGAAACAAAACAAAACTGGATATCCACATGCAAAAGATTAAATCTAGACCCTTATCTCTCACTGTGTCCTAAACTAAATCAAAATGGTTTGAAGAACTAAATGTTAAAGCTGAAATACTTAATTTGCCTGAATATAAAATGGGTAGAACTTTTGAAGTTGCAGGCATAGGCAAGGACTTTCTGAACAAAACCCTTTTTGCATAGTAAGTAGTACTGGAGAACCAATAAACAGGATCATATTGAATTAATTCCTTCTGCACAGCAAAAGAAACAGTCAACAGAGGGAAAAGCAACCTATGGAATGGGGAAAAAAATTTCTGGGTATTCTCCAGACAGAGAACTAATAGTGAGAATATATAAAGAACTAAAAAAATTAGACTCCTCAACATTAAATAATCAATTATCAAATACATCACTCACTGGCTGTTAGACAACTGCAAATTAAAACAACACTGAGATTCCATCTTAATTCCAGAAAAAGTGGCCACCATCAAACAATGAGATAATAACAAATGCTGACAAGGCTACAGGGAAAAAGGAAACTGGTTAAAATTACCATTCTTTTCTCAAAAAGATCACAAACATTTAAAATTCTTTGTTCCGTTCATCATGAATTATGATTTCCCTAAGCCTGTCCATGGACCTATGAAGGCAACTCATGTTAAAATTCTTTATATGGGGCCAGGGATATATCATCCAAATGAGCTGTCCTGCAATAGGTTGAGTACACCAACCTAAGACTTCTATAGGTGATTAAAGCTATAGGGTGGATGAGATAATTCAAGGAGATGGTACAGAGTTAGAAAAGGCAGGCTCTGAAGAAAACTGATTAAAAAATAATACTTAAGGAAGCTCCAGAGAAATAAAAGCCTTTAAAGAAAACTGAGAAGAGACATATTCATAGGATGAATCAGTTATACAGAACAGAGAAGGGTCACAGAGAACAAGCAGTGGCAGCCTCAGGACTGAGTATTCATATGAGGTCAACCAAAAAGAAGTTGGCACAGGTTCCATTCCATATGGCAGTTAGCAGGCCTGGCAGTCTTGGCGTAAGCTGTTTCCCCAGAATAGAGGGGACACAAACCAGGTCAGACTAAGTCAAAGAGGGCATGAGAGTTTGGCTCAAAGAAGAATGTGCAAGAAAAGGCAGCAGCTAGATGCTTTAGTTAATTTTGAAACAGTGTGTATGTTGTGTGTGTTTCTGTCTAAGACTGAAAGAGAAATGAGTCTGTGCTGTGGGAAATGATACTGCAGTTAAAGAGGATGGACAGTGGAGGTGGGCACAATAGATGGAGTTCTTACAGGGAACTGACAGACTGGGATGCAAACTGCCAACCTAACGGATGTCTAAGCCTTTCATGGGGGCAAGGGCTTTCCTTCTCTGTGAATGCAGATCAGGCTGAGAATAATTATGGGAATATTGCTCAAGGGAGAGTCAAAGATCCTTATGCCTGTTTACAGTACAACTTTTTTTCCTTTGTGATTTAAGAGAAGTATTTTTTTAAACATCCTCCAAAAAAAAAAAAAAAAAAAAATCCAAGAAGCCCACTTTTAAAGTTGGAGGCCACCGATGAAGTTAATCAGTTCCAGAGTGTCAAAGTTTTCTTCAGTACTATTCAGCTGGACATAGGAACAAAAACAATGGTTAATGTGAGGCTGGGGTTTGGTTAAGCAGGCAGGACAGAAGAACAGAAGGCAAGGGAGCTGAGGGTACAGTGGACCCCAGTAACTAGGGAACAAAGGGAATCTGGGGAAGCCAGATACGTAGGAAAGTGCGACTGTGAATGACAACAAAATTACGTTTGCTTTTGAAAGTCATTGGATTTAAGGGTTTCAGACACGGAGCGGTTCTGTGCCATCTGTCCTTGGGAATATGAAGCTGAGGCAAGACTCCAGACTGAGAAAGTCTGTGAATTATGAGGTCAGCAAGTAGATACATATGAATACGAAAATGCTCAGCATCATGAGGATACCTTGAGGGAGGAGAAAACTCGGGCAGAGAGAAGAAAGGTTCACATATATGATCCTGCATCATCTATGTTTGAGAGGTGTCTTAGTTACTTTTTATTCTCATTGCTGAGACAAAATATCTATGCCCGAAGTTAGGGAAGGAAAGGTCTATTTCTTATAGTTGTTGGAGGTTTCAGTCCATACTAAGCTGACTCCAAGTGACAGGATAATACTGCTGGGCCGCCATTCTCGGCTGTCTGCAAACAACAAGTCAAGGGCGAGAGACATGCCTTCTTCCTGCTGTTACATCATATCCTGGCTCCACCTCTAGGCGGTGTAGCACTCACACCACCAATCCGAGCACTAGACAACAAACCAATCACAAATGCTAGATTTGGTCCAGTCCATAATTGCATGAGGCTTAGGGGCCACTGACCTAAACCATGATAAGAGGTTAAGCAGCTTCCTTTACAGATGTGGTACTGTAATATCTTTTTGCTTCTTCTTTTTGGTATTGGGTATAGGACCTGTGGTCTTGTTCAAGTTTAGCATGTGCTCTGCCATTGAGCTGCAACATCAATACTGGTTGTGTAATGTGCTTGGAGGAGAATGCAATTTCAATATGAAAAAAGAAGCAGGAGGCATCCTGTTTAGCAGTTAAAAAATAAGGAGATTTGTTAACTATAACAAAGTGCCTTAGAAAGTAGAGAGAAAAGGTTTGGGAATATGAATAAAATTCTTGTGGCAAGAAATAAAAACATTTCCAAAAAACCATTGAACTTTTAAAGCCTGCATTTTCCGGACTTGCCCAGAAGGCCTTGTTTGCACAGCACCCATTAACCTCTTCCAGAACTAGTGTGTATGGATTGCAGTTTAGGACACATTGGAACGTGCTCGAGGAGAAGAGTCCACAGTGGAACTTGCGCAAAGTCACAGTAAGCACAGCTCTCCAGGTATCTGGAGAACAGAGTTTCAACAAAAATGAACCAGCTTCAAGGCCGCCCAATTCCTTGAGTTTTTGTCCATGACCATTTGTCTTTCTACGCAGCCACACGTAGAAAGCTCTGTGAAATAGAAGACAGTTATAATTTCCTTGAAGCTCTACATTTATTAGTAAAAGCTAACTAAATATTTTGTTCTATCAGTGCTTGAAGCGAGAAAAAAAAACTCTTATCATTTTAAATGTCTCTCTTCTATGTTTGTTTTGTTGAGAATTTATTTTTTCTTTTAGGTTTTTGACCTGATGTTAAATACTCAAATGTGTTGATGCTTTTATGAATTTTTAATAGTAGCTATTACTTCCACCTTCCAATAATTCATTTACCTATTTACTTTTTCTTTATTAATATTGATACAATGGTCCCAAACTAAGAGAGGTAAAAGAAGCTATTTCAAATTGATTATTATAGTATTTTTCTTAATTACTGGAGATTTAAAATGTAAGAATAGTAGCAAAGAGTTGAAAAATATTATCTAATTCATTTAAAGATTTTTTTGTCAAAGTAAAAATTTCAAAAGTTACTTAAGGTATAAAGTACATATGTAGCTAAAAATATTACAATTATTAAATATTCCCTTTAAGAATTATATAATTACCTTAAACAAGAAATACAGTATTATATATACAAAGTAATATGTAGTACAGATGTATCTAGAAATGTAAGAATTTAATATTATAAAATATTATGAGTACAATTTTCCATATTTATAATTATATAACAGGCAAAGAGAAGGATATATATATATATATATATATATATATATTTGCTTAAGTTTACACAAGATAAAAGTAAAATACTACACCATTCCACTGTAGTATATAAAAGCAAAGTTATAAAATAACTGTGAAGTATAACATTTGCTTGTGTTATAGTTATGAATCATACTTGTATTTTTAAGAAAATTTAATGTTATATGTCATCTATTTATTACTACTTTCCTAGTAACAAATTGTCATCACCTCAGTACAAGAAAAAAAGAATAAGGACACTCTTAGAAACTCTGAACTGATTGTACTGTCCTCCAGTATTAGTGGGGCTGCCTTGATTTAGAACAGAATCCCAAAATGTATTGCTGAGCTCTGCTTTCCTTTGATAATGACATTTCAGAATGTAATATAAACCCAGAGTCGTATTGGGCATTGCCAGCTCACTTTTCTCACTACAGAGATGAAGATACAGATGCTCAGAAATAGACTGTCATGAAAAGACCACGAGGAAAACTCAGGGTCGAAGAGAACTCCAGGAAGCCACACAGTGAAATCAGAGACTTTACTTCTCCAGTTACCTGCAACTCTTCAGTGTCAGATTGGTTGATTTGGAAAACAATGTTTGATAAACCTTTATGTAACACTGAGAGTCATCTCATGTCTCCTGGACTCAGGACTTAGTTTAACACACTGTGTTGGACTTTTTTTTTTTTTCCTCTCCAGTCAGTCTACTTTTGTAGTTCGAAAAAAAAACATTTGCTTTAGCTGTTTGTTCAGTTAGGTGAAGAAGTAAAACAGATCAAACTGAAACCAGTCTTGCCACGTACATACAAGGAAATAAAACCCTATAGTAGGATGACTTGATACACTTTTATTTATTTCTACTTTGAAGAAACAAGTCTGATTTAAGGGTTTTGAAGTTCATGGTCTTATTCCCCATATTGTGTAGGTCATGTTTCATAATTTAACATTATTAGAAATTTCAATGATTGTTTTTAATTATATAGACTTCAAGGAGACAACCTGGCAGAAAGGACCGAAGGGACATTGCCCGTACTTCATTCTCCAGATGACATAATTCCAGATTCATTGGGTAAGTTTTCAACCCAACAATATTTATTATAGTTTTAGTTCAAGTTTAATGATTTGAATGCAAGAGTGAAATCACACTAAACATTTTCCGTTCACAAGTTCTCTGTAGCTAGTCACGTGCTCACCATCAACACACTTCTTTGGACTGTGTGCTGGGAGGTGAAGAGCAAGGGAGAGAAAAAGCAGGAAATGCAGACTGAGGACCAGCAACTGTATGTTGGTTGCTCTCAGAATTCTGTCACTAATTTCAAGTTGTTCTTAGAACTTTACCTGTTTATAGCAAATGAAACTTGGTATCTGTCCCTTGACATTTGAATAGCTTCGACTTCCATTCTCAGATCACTGATCCATTCCATATTCTCAGGGGACAATGTCAATACCATACTGGAAAATATCGTATACCTTCTCTTCCATCCTTGTGTTTGTTTGGCATTGAATTATGGCTACTTCAGAATTTCCCCAGTCAGATTTTTCACTTTTCCTGATAGTGCACGGTCTATGCTTTTCTACTCTTTCACCATCTAGTGTAACAACCTACGTTCCCCATCTTTGCACTCTCCCCAGTTCACTTTTTCTTTACTATTTTTCTATAGATAAAGCTCTTTAGTACATACCCATTTTCCATATGGGGAAATGGAAACTTCATAACTTATGATGTTAATGTCAGAGCACTTCAGAATGCTTCCTCAATAAGTAAACAATTGCATGTAATGCAGCTCTAGGGACACCTAAGATACATCACTTCTTTAGTCAGTGTCCTAGCAGGATGCTTAGTACCTCTAATAAGGATAAAAGGAAAACTAAATATTTTACCTAAACCTGGATACAGAAGGACATCCTAAACAAGTCACAAAAGGTCCTAACCATTAGGGCTACAACAAAGCAGCATTATACTGTACACTTCAAAGAGCTTGTATAAGGGGTTTTGAATGTTTTTTACCATAAAGAAATGGCAAGTGAGGAGGTAGATATGTATAACCTGAGGTTAATATGACATGATATATACATACATTGAAATATCCAATTGAAACTTATTAATACATAGAATTTTTGTTTAATAATTTAAAATAAATTTAATTTAAAATTTAAACCTATTTTTATAAAAGAAAAGTAAAAACTCAACTAGAGAAAATTAAAAATTCTTGCACCTCAAACTATGCGTGAGACAAAAATTGGAAAATATAAAAAATTAATATTCAAAATAGCAAAATACAATTTAATAAATCCATGGAAAATAAAAGACAAATATAAATAGATATTTAATAGAATAGAAAATAATAAATATAATAAACATGATATGTTTCATAATGAGAGAAAGACAGATTCAGATCACGGTAAGATTCTGGTTTGTGACTGTTTGTTTGGCATTAATTAAGAAAGCTGGCAAAAATACATGATAGTGAAAACACAAGTGAAAGAAAACTCATACACTACTTACAGGATATAAATAATTCTGGAAAAGTTTTCCATTCTGTTAAATCTTGAGCATTTACGAGGTGTGATCAAACTGATGAATATTAAAATAAAAATTATTACAGTAAAAGACACTGACCTTTCCCCTATGAGTACTAGCTTTTGCTTTAATCGTGCTTGTCCCGTTGTTCTTTCTGCTTTCTGAAGCAACTCTAGAAGTCTGGTTTTATGAGTATCTTTGTAAGGTGTGATTAAAAGTACAGTGAATACTGCTTACAGTGCCATCTAATGGAAACTCAGGCCCATAAAACCAGTATAGTGTGTCCTCATTCACCTTTTTCACTGGACCTGGGACTGAGGAAATTCTACTCTTCAAAGTCAAATGACCAGAAAACGTAAAAGTTGTTACTCAATTGAAGACCTCAGAGAAGCCGGCATAGTGCAGCTAAAGGCATGAAAGACTTCCAAAACTGCTTCAGAAAGTGGTAAGGACTATAAGTATACTCAAAGCGAGGGGAGAATATTTATAGGGTGATTAATTTATTCCTCTAACCACTGAATATTTTTGTTTTATTTTCATAATGTCTGCTGACTCTAACTAGCTTGTTAAATTAGTGTCTTAGCATTATATTTGCACTGCATTTGGCAGTCTATTTAACTTAGTAACTTTTGATATGTAAACTTTCAAATATTCTGACAGTACTTCACAGTTGTCTATTTCTGCTAATTTCAATGGAAATTACCATGTTCCAGATATAATCAATTATGGTACCAACAGCTAACAAGAATTTAACCCAAACAAGCACAGAACAGAATGTAAATCATAAAAAATTCCTAATACCTTCTGTTTTTTTGTTTTGGTATTGAATATCAAACTCATGACCTTGCACCTACCGGGAAAGAGCTTGAGCCACTGAGCTAAATCCCCAGCCCTTAATACCTTCTGTTATTACCACCTGCTTATTTTTATTTAAAAAAAAAACACTATTGTAAATGTGTTAAGTAAATTCTATAAGAAAAATGTCATGGAAAATTCCATTAAATGTATTTTGAAATCACTTATTAGGGTGCCTAGCATACAGTATTTGTTGAATAAATAAATACACAAAAGTACAAGTAAATGTTTGAATGAGTGGATTAATATACATCCACATGAATAATTGAGCAGTAAGACAAAACCTCTTTAAAATCATTAGCCATGGTACTCGCTGATAGGAACTTGTGTCTTAGTTACTTTTTCGTTGCTAGGACAAAATATTTGACACTTGGAAGTTAGCAAAGAAAGAGTTTATTTTAGCTCACAGTTTGTGGAGGTTTTAGTCCATAACTGGCTGGCTCCAAGCCAGGGTCGCATGTAGAGCAGAAAGAGTTCATGATGGAGCAGACAGGAAGCAGTGGACTTTTGTTTCCATTTTTATTCTATACAGATTACAAGGTTACTGGTTGGTACTCCCCACACTTCAGGGTGGGTCTTCTCTCTTCAGTAAATCCATCATCCCCATCCAGCACTATGCTAAAGCTGTCTAAAAGGGCTAATCCCTGTCTCACACACGTGATCCAGTCACTCTAAAAAGCCACACCTAGTAGCACAGAAATCTTTGGTGGCGGCAACTAGATATAAATAATACCTAACATTCTGCTTCTGGTCTTCAAGAGACTTATGAACATCCCTTTATGAAAAATGCTTTTAGTTCATCCCTAAGAGGTTGCTGAAGTGCTAAGTGTTTCAGTATCACAGAAAAGTCCAAATCCAAATTCTTCTCTGAGATTTAAGGCAAACTCTTAGTTGTAAACACCTGAAAAATGAAAAAGTTAAGTGCTTCCCATGGCAAAAGTGAAATATTTCTATTCCAAAAGGTATAAATAAGGGGGTAGAAAGAAATGGGACAAAAGAAAGACCAAAATCTAGCAGGGACAACATTAATTCTGTAGTTCTGTATCCAGCACCAGGGGCAATCTGTGGCAGGACAGGAGCTCCAAAGAGTGAGTAAAATGTTCCACCCCTAAAGCACTTCCAGCGGTTGGAGACCTAATGGCTTCTCTTAGGCTAGCTTTGCTTATACCTTGTGGCATCCCTCTGAAAATCCACATTCCTGGCTTCTCCATCCTCCTGGGTTCTCGGCGTGACCTTTGACATCACACTCACAGCTTTATACACTGCTCTAGAGGTCACACTGCCTGCCCTCCCTAGCCTTCTTCTAAATCTAGGTAGATATTTTCCTGATCCCACAACTTACATTCTGCATTTGCCTAAAACCGGTACTATGCAGATAATACCAAGGTCTGCTGCCAGATGGAGCAGTAGCCAGGTTTTTGGTGTGGGTGTTGAGTACTTGGATTGCTAAACTTAATAAACTCAAAAGAACAAAATCCCCAGGCCACCACTATTCTGGAATGTGATACCCTGGGGCTCTCTTCTCAAAGCAAAATCTTTCACCTTTGCAATGTTGAGGCTGAAAAGATGAATCTTTCTGGATCTTATGATACCTTCAGGCCATTTTTTCTGTTGTACTGTTCCAAATTGCTCATCTTTTTAGCGCTTACCTCTTCAGCAACAAAGTTCTCTCCTCTCCTCTACCTTTGCAGCAACAACTTTACCAGAGTTTCTTTTCCGGCCACCCTTAAAAGTTTTAAAATCATTCTGCTGGTCCATTTGCTCTTGATTCTTGAGATACAACTCACTACACAGTAGATTTGCTTGTAATTTCTTCCACTAGATTAATTAGTCTGCTGCTCCTAGTCTCTGTATCCTGTAGAGTCTCTGGACATCGGTGAAATGTACATAACTTTCCCATCACGGTATAATACACATGTCATGGAGTCCAGCTGCCAATACAGTCCTTGTTTCAACTCAAATTTCTTGAGCCTGGTCTTCATTAGCTGCACTTCTAACATCATTCTGGTCTTCTGAGCTCTGACCAAAATCTCTCACTGAGCTCAGCTCACGGCATTCTGTGGCTGCTTCTCCAGCTGGCATTGCCAAACCTTCCCAGTTCTTCCCAAAGCCAGTTCCAATAGCTTCTGAACCACATTGTTAGTGTCACAGCAATGACTCCTCGTTTAGGACCAAAATTTCTCTTACTTACTTTCTTGTTACTGGCACAGAATGTCGAACACCCACAAGTTAATAGCGGGAAGGTTTATTTTAGCTCATGGCTTACAGAGGTTTCAGTCTGTAGTCAGCTGGCTGGAAGGTAGGGTGGTGTAGTAGAGGAGTAAGTTCATGGTGGGTTTAGCAAAAAGCAGCATGACTTCTTTCTTTCCTTTTTATTTTCCCATCCAGGCTACAATGCTACAGATTGGTACCTCCCACACCCAAAGCAGGTTACCCTTCTTCAGTAAATCTGCCAGCCACACCTAGAATTATGCTAAACCAATCAGTGGACTAAGCCAATGTCACACACTCAGGATCCAGCCATTCTCTAAAGGCTACCATGTTTCCCCACAAGTCAGACCTATCTAGAAAATAAGTGCTGGTCACAACCATAGTGATGGCCAGTGTCATGCAGAACACTGTGTCTCACTATTCTCTTGCTTGCTAGGTATTCCGTACTAGCAGGTAAGAAAAGGGGTTTGGGTTGGCACTTTTGATCTCTAGGTTTCAAGGCTGACTTATTTTCTTGTTAGGTCTTATTTTGAAGGAAGCATGCTATAAGCGCGTGAAGCTTTAGGGAAACATCTAGATACAAGTCATACCACCTTGTGAACACACTATAGTATTTTTAAGTTTTAGAAATCATCAGATTTACAAGTGTGTGGATTTTCCCTTTCTAAACATGTTATTTTGTAATGCAGAATAGAACATTTTAATATTATCTATCTGTTAAATCAGTGTTACCCAAGAATTTCAACATATAAAACAGAAAACA
Organism: Cavia porcellus; assembly: GCF_034190915.1. Lineage (NCBI taxonomy): Eukaryota > Metazoa > Chordata > Mammalia > Rodentia > Caviidae > Cavia > Cavia porcellus. Next base: position 45,132,418 of record NW_026947493.1, read on the forward strand.
ATGAGTGAATTCTAAAATTCCAATAGTATTTAGTCACAGCTCTGTATGATATAAGCCTCTGAGGATAGAAATTAAGCACAATTTATCTCCTAATTTAAAGTATATCATCAACTCTTACAACTTGGTTTTACTGGATAAGGATTCAACAATTCTTTGCAAATGATTACTATGTTTCAACTTGGAGAATTCTCATTATGTATCCGGATTTTATCAACTAAAATTTGTTTCTTTTAAATGCCCTTACATTTAGAAGAATGGCAGATTAAAAATTATCTACAATTTGAGAATGCAGGCTTTTATCAAATTCAGTTTTATAGTAGCAGGCATTCTGTATTCTAAAACAAAATCTACATTTTTTATATCTACATGAACTATGTTCTCTGCGATTTTGTAACTTTTCTACTTGAATATAAAATTCTGAATCCTCTGAGATAAAGCAAGCTGTGGTTTTTAAAAGTTATGATTATAGATTTATGCCAAATTTTCCATCGTCTCCCTGTGCCTTGGTGGCCATTAAGAACTAGAAGGATTTAATGCTCTAATTATCCTCCCAGAGGACACATTTCATGGAAAAGAAAAATCTGTCTCCATTTGCCCATGAATCTAAGGGAAATTCTTCCTTATGAGTTCATAAGGATCTCTGAATAGTAATAAATAAATCAATTTTTAAGTCTAGTAGAAATATCTTTTTCTAGTTTCTTCTGCTACTTGGCACCAAAATAAATAAAAATGTTGTAGAATTCTTGTTGTCTCTAAATTATGAAATGTTTTCTTTAGACCTCTTTATGTTCCAAATTTTCTTTAAAATTATTATTTAACACAATATATTTAAAAAGGAAAAACATAAAATATCTTTCTCTATACTGGCTTTCTATTTCAATACAAGGAGTTAAAATTCAACTTAGGAAAGTTGATAGTATTTGTTATGGATTAATCATAGATACTCCATATATCTATCCTTTTAGACTTCTTTATAGCTCCATAAACCCAAAGTGCTATAATTAATTGAATTCAGCAGACATATGGAAAGGGTCATCATCATTTCCCATATTTGAAAATCACCACTCACCCTCCATCCCTTCATTTAGGCTAAATAATCACCACTTATTGTTCAATACTTTAAATGATAAACCTGTCACCATTTATTAATAGGCATCATTTTCTGAACTCTACTTACAATTTTTATCTTATTTAAAAGAGAAAACACAAAATGATAATTACATTGTATAGCCTTTAAAATGTAGACAGTTGATGGATAAAGCAATAATCAAATGAATTTACAAAACTTAGGAATATTAGAGCTGATACTGTAGCTTGTGATAGAGCACTTAGCATGTGTGAGGCTCCAGATTCAATTTTGATCACTGTAAAGAAAAATAAAATACTACTACTTATCATTTTCATAAACTATCTTTAAGCTAAATAAATGTTATTGTACACTCTTAATTCAGAACATCTGATTTTTCAAACATTAGTTCAGTCACTTTAATGTTCATCAATGTGTTTATGTATCACAAAATTAATAAACAATAATGAAGATATACTTTATTCTTTTCTGAAAATTTAAATAGATTCTTTACCTGGAACTGAAGAAGCACTGATGGAAGAGATTGAAGATTTTGAGAAAGCATCTAAATTAACAGCACCTGTAAGAATATTTATTTATTTATTCTTAAATTTCTAAAATAATGTATACCACTAATGGAAAAATATAGAAGGAGTATAAAGTAACATTCTTTAAGTAAAACAATAGTTTTAAATGTGTATACAGTATTCTCTGTACCGTTATAGACTGCTTGCATCAGTAGTAAGCCACGATATTACATGTATATCACAAGTCTATATTAAAGTCTGTCTGCAATTGCAAAGACTTGACTCAGATAGGAAAGTTAAATTCTGGTATGATTAACACTTACTTGTGCATATGAACATTTTCAAAGGTTATTAGTTAGTATCTTAAAGCTCTCATATATACAAAAAAGACGTCATGAGATTAACACAATTTGCCTTTGGCCTCGATTTCAAGAGGTGCTCAAAGTGGTGACCAATAGCTTCCAGCCCTTTATTAGTATGGTGAACTGCTTAGTTAACCTTGGCTACTGAGATTCCTCCACATGCATTTTCAATTTCTTCTCTAAAAGCCAGCAGTATTGTACATTACGAGGGTAACACTACTTGTTGAAAAACCATCACACTATTTTTCTTTTGCTCAAACTGTGTACATTATTTCGGCAGACTCTGTATATATTATATATGTTTTGCTTATCCTAAAAATTTACATAGTGTTTACACATACTTCTTTTAGTTGTAAAGTCCATTAGATTTATGATTTTTAGGAAATTCAAATTTAAAAGAATAAATGCAGAAAAACTGAAACCTCTATATAAATTCTAAATGCAACACCTATTAAAGATTCTGAGTCCTCTAAAACATATGCTAATGGAATCCTGCATTATCTTAAGTATAATATTTAAACTGTATTCACATAGTATTTCCACGTTCTCTGTGTTAGTTTACCTGGGTTGCCATAACAAAGTCCATGGTACAGAAGTACATTTCTCGCAGTTCTAGAGGCAGACGTGTTGGCAAGGTTGATTGGCCTTGCATGTGGCTGTCTTTTCCCTGAATCTCCACAGCTTCTTCAGTTTCTAAATAATGTGTGTTAATCTCTTTATGAGCAATGATACATCCCCTGTTATCGCCAGCGGTACTGAATTTGGGACCAGTTAATAATATCATTTAACTTACTAGCTTTTTAAAGATCCTATCTTCAAACACATTCTGGGGCTAGGAATTCATTACATGAGTTTTAGTTGAAAGGAATTCAGGTCATATCACTCTGTGATGAGGTTACTTACTTGAAACACCATTTGGGTTGCAAGGTTTTATTAAGGACACCCTCTTTTTTATTGGATTTCAAAGTGAAATTGATTGAAAAATTACTGATGAAATTAGTGTATCTTTCTCATATGTTGCTTTCTCATTGTAGTGTCTCTTCATTTTTGTTCATAGTACTTTACAACTCTGCCATGCTGTGTGATTTCTTTGTTTGTTGAGTATGTTGCCTGTCTCCTTCTAGTATAAAATCAAGTCTGTGAGGGCAAGAATTTGTGTCCATTGTTTTTTTACTTAGAAATGTATCCTTAGGGTCCAGGGGATTTAGTTCAGTCACGTAAGAACCTACCCAGCAAGTGTGAGGTAGTGAGTTTGAACCCCAGTACCAAAACAAAAAACAAAAACAAAAACAAAAACAAAAAAAAAAACAAAAAAAAAAAAGAAAAGAAAAGAAAAAAATAAATGTATCCTTAAAGGTGCACCTACACATATTAGTCTCATTATACATATCTGTTGAGTGAATAATATAGCTTAGTAATAATTCCTTACCATAAAATTAAGCATATTATGTTTTCCCTTACTATACGCTTAGCAGAACCTTAGAAATAGGAACACGGAGACCAGTTAGCTCGGCATCTCTCCTCCCTTACCTTACCTCCCTTACCTAGAAATCCAAGTTGCTATCACACTTAATCTAGAGCAAGGAAATCTGTTTCATAAGGAAAAAAACAGCTCAAAGCTCAGTGACCAGACCAAAGTCTCCAAACTAAAGGAGCAAAGAGATCAGAATTGACCACTAATCAATTTTCTTTCTGCTGCATATTTTGAATATTTCTTATGTGGATTTCTTGGTTTTTTACTCTTAAGAAGCAGTTTGCTTCTAATTGGTAGGTATTTTTTTTTTCCCCTCACAGCTGCTTGTAGCCATTAGCCCTAGTTTTGCTCCTGGAATGACAGTTTAAATCTAAATCCGCTTTCATTTTAACTGATTTTCAAATATTAGGAGCTGTCAGCATGTCTCATCTGAGACTTAAATTTTTCACTCAGTACTCAATTCATTCCTTCAACTAATTTCTCTGAATGTATCTTTGTTTGCCAAATCCCATATAAAATATGAATTATGAAACAGTCAAATCCACAGTTCCAAATAATGTTCCATTTCTGAGAGTACAATGGAGTATATGCTGACACAGATGTTATTTTTGGATTATTACCTAGGGTTGCATTAACTTTTTTGAAGAAACATTCTGGCATTTATAAACTTTAATATGTGTCCATAATCTCTTGGTGATAAATGCACTTTGTCATTAAGGCCTGTCATTCATTACAGTTTTGCAAAGGTTTGTTTTATCAGCTGTGAATTCCAGCAAAGTTCATATTTGTTCCTCATGTCTAAAAGATACTAGTTAGATGTGTTTTCTAATTATTTACGGAAATCAAGATACATCCTGCCCATCACATTTAGTTTGCTTAATAATACCTGATAATCCAAAGGGGGAAGAGAGTTAGTTTTATTTGATCAAACCTTTTGTGAATGATTTCAAATTAGCTCTTAGCAATTTTGCTTTCTTTGCACAGTGCTCACATAATATTTTCTCAGTGCAATTTTTTTTCACAGGTCAGTTTTATTCATTTTAACTTATTTTTTAAAGTTTGAATTCTTGAAAATTCTTCAGTTCCAATTAATGTAAATTACACACATATCTATTTGTCAGTAAGTGTTTAAAAATAGCATAGATAAAATAAATGATTTCAGGCCCCTCAAATTGGCTGTTTCTAGATGTGAGATGCTTTCAGTATGAGGAAATTATAGATTTCAAAAGTTAATTATTCTACAGTAATGAAATTTTAGATTCCCTAAATATTCCTTAAAAATATTTCTGTAATAATTTAGGAATAGTAGTTTAGTAAATCAAGAGAAAAAAAGTCACTTTAAGAATTAATGGAGAATTGGAACACAAAAATTTTTTTTTGATTATAGTAAGAAACAAAATATTTCAAAGCAAACTTTGAATCATATCTGCAAAAATATAAACACTCCCCCAATTCTGAAAATGATTTAAGAGAGTTCCAACATATGCTGTTTCTATTTGCTAACATTTCCTACTGGATATTTTGCATTAATATGTTGGTAACAGACTCTTGAAAACTATTTTTCCCTTTAATTTTAATCTGTGCTTGGAAGATTTCTTAAATGTTTTGTGACTATTGCAGTGAGGTTAAGGTGATGTTTAGACTTAGGTTTTACCTTTCCCCAAATAAGCAAGTCATTCTATAAAGTTTCCTCACTTATTTTTTCTTTATATTCTGATTTGTCTTAGCATACATACAAACCATGTAGAATAAAACTGAATTTGTCTGGGATTGGAGATTTAGCTCAGAGGCACAAGTGCCTGCAAGCTTGCAAGTCCCTGGTTATCAGTTTGATCCCCAGTACCAAAAAAAAAAAAAAAAAAAAAAAAAAAAAAAAACCCAAAACGAATTTATCAAGGAGATTCATTTATTAAAAATGAATTGACAGCGGCTGGGGATTTAGCTCAGTGGCATAAGAACCTGCCCTGCAAGCAGGCGGTCGTGAGTTCGATTCCTGGTACCAATAAAAAAAAAAATGAATTGACAAAAATAAAATTTTGAGAGAAATACCAAGCAATAGGTGATGATAATGGCTGTTTAGTTTCATAAATACAATAACCATTATTTTATAAGGGTGATTGATGAAGCGAACCTTTGAATTTCACAATTCCTATGAGTTTCTTAATCTTAAAAATTCAATTTCCTCAAAGGTATTAAGTAAACATTGACATAAAAGATGAAATGATAATAGGAAAAGCATTTGACATTCAGATCTTACTGACATTCTTTTTTCCTTTGTAAGTTATGTATTTATTCTATGGTAAGTCCTGACCAGGTTTTCATACTGGTTCCCATAGGCATTTCAGTATTAGACCATCATTTCTTACTTGAACTGTAAGAAAAACTATGCGAAAGACCCTCTAAGGAAAATTTCTTAAAATTTCCAGAAGTGTATAGAAGTTTAATTTCTCCTCAGAAAACTTTATGTATTTGGGGAGATATGTAAAATTAACTAGAATAATGACAGTTGTAATGATATCATCTATTTGTGTACTACATTTAAATTATTTAGAAATTTATGTACATTAATACTAGTAGTCTCTGAATCTTTACAATTCTATGACTTGTCACTTTATCCTTGACAACTCTACTGTGATGTAAGTAGTACTTAGTTTCTAATGAGCATACTGAGGTTCTAAAGATCCTGTTCACACACAAAAGTTAAGAAAAAAACTCATATTTCCTAAGCCCCAAATGGTCTGTCACTGAAATTTTCAGGATACATAAAATCATTACTCCTTTAGGTAATAAGTCATTGTTAAAAAGCTCATACATTATGAAAGAAACAAGAATTAAGCCATAACCAGTAGCCAGTGCCAAAGATAGAATTATTCACTAGATTAAGAAGATGATTTAAAAAAATCTGTAGGACTGGATCAGAAGAGATAAATTTTATAAGAGGACAGGATTGAGAATTTGCAGCATTAGAGTTTAGTCTTGCTTCAGTGGTTCACTTTGAGGATGTCTGAGAAAAAAAGTCAGCATATCAAAAAATGATCCTGAAATTGGAAAGATACTGACAATAAAATCAAAAAGGAATAGAAAGCTTGCTACATTTCCTATGGCAAATCTGGTACGAAAAGTTAAACACTCCAGTGATTCTAGAATTATCTTGATAAAGTTTGTCTTAGTCACTTTCTTGTTGCTGGGTCACAATACCCAATACTCACAATTTAAAGGAGGAAAGATTTACTTTGGCTAGCATTTTGTAAATGTGTCAGTCCACAGTTGACTGTCTCTAAGTTGGCAGCATGGCAGAGGGGCATGGTGGAGGAGGGCTACTTGCATCACGGAAGCAAAAAGCAGAGAGTGATCAAGGGAGGGAGAGAGGGAGGATGATACTTTGGTTCCAGCCAGTGTCTCCAGTGATCCATCTCCTCCAAGCAGACTTCATCTCCTAATGTCACATTTAGCTAATTTATTAATTAATTCATTATCATCCTCTCCATAATCTAGTCATCTCCCAATAGCCCTACCTATGAGTTCATGAAGCTTTGGGGGACATCTGGATATCAACCATTGCAAGTATCTACTTTACTAGACTGAAGGTAAATTTAATTACTCTTAAGTTTGTCCCATATTGTGTTTTGTAGATTAGTAAATAAAACCATACATTTATTGATGCCTTAAGGACAAAGAGACCGCTTTCTTTTTCACTCTTCCTTGATTCTTTCTACTGCTACTCAGGGATAATAATAAGGCTTAGACTTGATTGTCTGAAATTGTAATTTTGCACACATGCCACATTTTCCCAAGATCCCCTGCATATGAATTTAAAAATTAATTTTGATATTTTGACACTTTCATTTTACATTTTGTACTTTACTAAATTTATTACTCTCACATGCTGGTGACACTTTCTCATAAAACACTTTCTCATAAAAATGTTTTCTGTTCCATCATATTCATAACTTGAACTTTTATGCTTTCAGTAAAACATTTTCTTAATTCTTTTTCATACTCAAGTATAATTTTATGGTAAGTAAATCATTGCACATGTTTTATAGAACTTATAAGCATGTAAATTGAATAAACAGTTAGAAAATAGAAGTGATATTGACTGGATAGCTTAATGAAAAGATGAAATTCTCCATGCAGACAATTAGCATTTATGGATGAGTTAGCTAAAATAATTAGGTAATAAAAGTATATTCACTGAATAAGCTAATGAGCAAGTTGCAACTTTTTTCTAGCGTACCTATCTGGCATGGATTTATAGGCAAATTATTAGCTTTTATGGAATTAAGACAAAGAATATTTCATGTTGTTCTCTTGTAACATGAAAAACAAAAGACATGAATATTTACTATCATGTCACCAGATACAAGTAATAAATTATAGTCAATTTTGTCTCTTGAAGATAATGTTGACAAATTACTGGCAGCTAGCTGTGGTGCTGAATTTTCTGTAAAACAATACTGGTTAATAACCTTTTTTGCTTATCCATATAGATTTTCCTTTTAGCTTACAGAATTTTACTTGGCTTTTATGACTCATTGGCCTAGGATGCCAATAAACTTCTTGAAACTAAGGTGCTATAGTAGGCAAGTAATCTAATCAAATTTTGGAATATGTGGGATTTTTTCTTTTTGACATTTCAAATCTGTTGATTTTTACCACACTGAAAATGTAACTTCTCCCAATATTATTTTTTAGAACATTCGTGGGTTTTGAAATTGTAACTACTAAATGTCACATTTGTATAGAAAAATGGCCTAAGATGGCAAAATATGACATAATAAATATGCTCAACCATTGATGGTGTCTTTGGCAATTAATTTAGCCCATTTATGTATTTTTATGCTTTCTACTGTAGTAGAAGTATAACATTGTTTCTTGAGGTTATTTAAAATTTGCATTTATTTTTTAAAATAATAGAAAGTGAGAATGACCTAAAATACATTGATGCATAAGAAGTACAACTGATTTCTGGTCAAATAATACAAAGAAGTTATATGAAATTACAGTATGATTGTCACAAGATCTCAGTCCTTGCATTCCTATAAAAATGAAAAGTCTAATGGAAAAGACATTTTGAGATATTGGAGTAGTTGGAAGTAGTTGGAGAGTGATTGCTAACTGATGAAACTTATTTGCTTGGTAATATGGATTATGTTTGTGTGGTAAAGCAAAACCCTAGAGCTCTGGTTATAAATTGTTCAGATGTGCTCAGGGAAACACATGGAGTTAATATTTAGCCCCTTAATGGTTATTAGAACTCCATTAAATTTGCCCTAAATTAGTCTTTCTCACATGTGCCATCTTCTTCATTTAAGAAAACTACTTAGATTATATAATATGACTGGCTGCAGACTGTTTCCCTAGAGAAGATGACACATATGAGGCTTTTTTCACCTTTCTATCACATTTTTTTAGCTTATTGTAGAAGATAGTCGGATATATACTTTATGTCTTAGGAAGTGTAGACTCAAACAAACTAAATTCCTGTTATTATATGGATCTAGCATGGTGTATATTGAAAGAACATTTGGCAAAATTATCTTCAGATCTGCGTTTGAAAGGATGTTCTTTATATTGAATGATCAAGTCCCTTTTAAAAAATCTTGAACTTTTAAAATAATAATATGAACACTTTCACATTCTACTTTTCTTTATTTTATAAAATATGGTTAGCATATTCTCACTTAAAATTCTTTATGAACCTAATTTTAATGGCTTAGATTACTGCATTCTTGTTTGTTTTTATGTTTGTTAAACCCAATATCTTCTTATTGGTCATCTTTTTAAAATTTAAGAATACTTCAAGTGTCAAACTGTAACATAAAATTGTCATCCTTGAATTAATATTAGTGTTTTAAGTTATTTATTTCCAACTAGTTTGCTTTAGGTTTCTGATGCTTAAAAATTGGTGGCAGATATGCCAGCCCTCTAGGTAACTTCTTATGGTCTTTGTCATACCATACAAATAGCCTGTACTAGAACCTTTGACCTGCTGTACAGATCTTATCAAATTTTTATGTTGTTTTGGTGTGAAAAGGACTGAAAATCAGTGATTTAGGTTGCATGAGATGTGGGGTTTGAAAATACCTCACTGGAGAGCAACACTGCACAGAAATCATAGACAATGTCTACAGGTCAGTGTCTATGAACTGTTTTAAATTTAACATATTCCAGAAGTCCATTTGGTATTTTCATCAGGAATGCTGAATTCTTTCCAGAATCAAGTATTCTCTTAAAATATGTGAGTAAAAACAATCAGAAAGCTCAAAATATTAATGCATTTGTTAAGCATTTGGTTTTGGTTTTGGTTTTTGTATATTGTTTTTTTTTTCTTCCATGAAATACTGGCCATATTTCTTTTCAGTGTTTTTTCCCTCTAATTTCCTTTTGACTTTTAATGTTGTTTATGATGGTTTTTGTTTTGTAGAGGCTATAATTTTCCCTTAAGATTTATTTCTTTCTCATTACACATTTCTGGTCCAATATCAAACGTTTACCTTATAATTCTTCACATTTTTCCTTTGAACTCTCAACCAGTCTTGGGTTATTTCAATGACATTTGTGATCCAAGGATTTAACAATGTGTTTTCAAGTAAATTTTGTTAGTGTTTTTTGCTTGTGAGTCAGGTATTTGTGGCTGCAACAAACATCTGAAATAAATCAAGTTAAGGAAGGTGGAAACATTTAGGTTTTCTCATGGTTTCAACTGTTTCAATCGTTGGTTGCTTAGCCTAATTGCTTTAGGCCCAAGGCAGCATAATATAAATTACGGTAAGAATAGTTTTTGGAGGAGGGTCATTCACGTCATGGTGGCTGAGAGATAAAGAGAGGAAGAGGGGAGGTCAAGATCTCACTATTTCCTACAAGGTACACCCCAGTAATGTATCTGTCTCCTGGTAGTCCTTATTCGCTAAAGGTTCCATTATGTCCTGATAGCATCAGGGCTGAAAACCAAGTCCTCAATACACAGGCCTTTGTGTGGCTCTCAAGATCCAAATTATAAGAGCATTTTTTCTTCACTGGCCTGAACTTTCTCAGAAAACTTAATTGCTGTGCAAAATAATATCACAGCTCCATTTATGGAGTCTTAATTTTGCCGGGTATTTTACAATATTATCTCCTTTGTTTTGCCTACAGACCTTGTTATCTGACTTATAGATGTGAAAACTTGCCATGAATACCTCAGCCTGAATACATAGAGAAGCCAGATGAGACTTTGCTCTGAAGGTGGTTAGAATCTAGGTTCTTCTGAGTCACCCACTCCACTATCCAGACAGGAGAGTTGGCTTGCATTAACTGGTGTGATGTTTCCGCATTAATTATTATAGTTTCACATGTTTAATCTAAATCAGATGAAGTCCTCCCTTTCAATTCTTTTTTGAAAAATCAAAGAGAAGTATCATACAGGAACTAGCTATCCTTTATCTTATTCCTGAAAAATGACTTGCTTTATGACTTTTGAAATATAGATTTAATATTTTGATCTTTCAGCAGAGGCTTTTTGAGACTTTTGCCAGAGTATAAGAAAGCTTCTCATTAATTTTGCAAGGTAATTTGGTTTGCTTATACAAACTGGTTTTTATCTTACGATTCTTGCAGTTTCTAAAATAAAGCTTAAACATATTCACAAGAGTCTCATAAATTAGAGACAGAATTTAAATCTTGTTTAGTATCTTAGGATGTCTTGGTTCAGAAATAACTTAAGCTTGTTGGATAAAAAGGAAGCTGAGTAATTTGTAAATAATATTCTTTCCTGATGTCACCAGTAGAAAAAAAGCTATTTGTATTTTGTAAGAATTGTGAATCAAATGGTTCTATTTATTTTACTTAAATCTGAGTTTCTGGAACTTCCTCATTTCTTTTTAAAGTCTTACTGATACTTTTAAAATGTTTACATGGAAAGTATTTGCATTCCAATCTTAAGAATGAAGGCATACTGTAGGAGGGAATTTCTGGAAAGATCATCTTGTCAAGGATGATATATAAAGGGTTTATTGCCTAAGAAGAAATATGCCAAATTATGTCAAGAAACAGTAATCAAGAATTAGTAGACACCTATGCTTGGAGACCACAAAACTCAAGAAATAGCTATGTGGAATCTCAAGCCATTGCCTTCTGCCACGAATGTTGTTCCCACATTTGTGTACCCATGTAGCTCCACCACTTGAAGATGGGCAGTGATCAACAAGGGGCAAATCAATAATGCTTTCATAGATTTGTTTCACTACATTGTGCTTCTAGTAGATGACAGGATGAAGGAACACTTCCTGATTCTAATTTTGCTTTAAATCGTTTCCATGTCCAACATAACTTTCAAATCCTTTTCTCCTTCTGTTCTTTTCTTTATATTACACCAAAGCCAAATTTGTAAAGTACCGAATTTCCACTTTCCTTCCTTTTTTAAAACTGTGCAATAATTTAATCTTGAGTTTGTTCATTATTTTAGGTTCAATGGAACCCCAGAAACATTGGAAAACCCCTTGTTCCACTCCTGTCTTCTTTCCTACTAGACAGCAAGAGACTGATATCGTCCATTTAGACCAGTGACTTTTTCACTGCTGTTGATATAAAAGGAAATAAAAGTAAATAAACTTATTGAATCATATTATATATTAGTAATTCAAGCATAATGTCCTCATTTTGTTAGGGGTTTTAAAATCTTCTCAGCCATGATGTGTATATGCCGAACAGACAACTTTTGATGTATTTTGCATAGCCAGTAAGATAGAGTGTAACAAGGCAAACTGTCTTTCCACATACCTGAGGAAAATTTTCAAAGATCAATGAATGGCATTTATATGTGTATTTGAAATCATATAATTATTTGTATTATTCGAACAAACTTGGAAGTAAGTACTTCATTTTAAAGGTGCAAAAAAAAAACCATTAGTGAGAATATTTCACACTAGATCTCAGAACTATAACTACTTTCGGCTTTTTCTGAATGTCTTTTAGAATTTTAACAAATAGATGGCAGTGTAGCTTACAAAATCATCAACTGAATAATTTTATCCTGTTTTTGATATGAATCCAGAGATTTCCATGTAATGGATTCTGGGACTATCAAATAAGGATTTTTTCAAACTAATAACATAATAAGTCAAAAATAGAATTTCTATTCTATTTCTCACCTGACAGTCCCAAGAAGAAATGCCCCCAAAATGTTGGTGGATTAACTCACTTTAAGAACCTGTGGTGTTCTTTTATTTGTTAGCCACTTTTTCCAAATAATTCTTGTTCTAAATTAACCATAATTATGTGCTTTACAAGTGACCTTAGCTGCACATAAAGCTGCGGCTCCCCACTCTTAAATAGCTCCTAGTTTGCAGGCGTCTGTTTTGGAGTCTGAGGGTTATAAGGTGATATGAGTCAAAGTAATTTCCTCTTTCAGTCTTAATATTTAAAAAAATTTGTTATGCATGTATTATTTTTCTTTTGCAATACTGGATATTGAATCCAGGGGGTTTTTATCCCCAGCAATTTTTCTTGCAGAGTTGCTGAGATGCTCAGGTAAGGAGGGCTCAAGCTTGTGTTCATTCTTCCTTATCTTTGCAGAGTGCTGAAATTATAGGCTTGTGCCATCACACCCAGCTAGAATCTTCATTTTATTTTGCCTAATCAAGTAAGAGCAGCCACAAATCCAATGTGTGAATGTAATGTGATGTTATTCTTGTCATTAGCTATTGTGTCAGTATAATAGTAAGTGATAGGGCTCAGTTTGAGTCCAGTTGACACTGGAAACCAGGAGACCACAGAACCCTGGAAGACACATCTAAAACTTGCATCCAGAATAGACTTAAAAATAAATTTTTAAAATGAGTTCAGCAAGTTCTGTTTCAGGAAAAATATACTTATGGAAGGGAGGGGAAGAGAAAGTAAAAATGGCTTGTACAACATGTATATGTACTAAGTCCCCAAGATGAATGTAATTATTGTATATGACAGTCAAATATCAATAAAAATTGAAATTATATTTTGCAGCATTCAAAAATTATATTATTTGCCATTTTATTTGAAGGAAAATAAATTGTCCCATATATTTAATCCCTTTACTTATTCCTGCATCCATTTTCTATCCTTAATGGAAAAGTAATATTTTCCCCCAGATTTATTCCTTTTCTTTTATGTAAACACTCATTATTTTATCATAATAGAGTTTAAGAGTCTGTATTTTTTATCCTAATTCTCTTTTGTAACTTCCTGATTACTCATTTTCAACTCTAAATAAAAACTCTTTTTCTAGTATTTATATTACTTAATTCAATCTCGGTTAATTTGTTGTCTTGTGCTGCTGAGTAATGTCACAAATTTGCTTCACTAATGATTCTAGAGGCTGATAAGCCTAAGACTGAGGGGCAGGCATCTGGTGAAGGCCTTCTTAAGTCATCCCAGGGCTGAGGGCAGAAAAGCAATTAATGAGAAAGAAAAAGACAAACAGATACACATACACACACACACACACACACACACACACACACACACACACACAGAGAGAGAGAGAGAGAGAGAGAGAGAGAGAGAGAGAGAGAGACAGAGAGAGAGACAGAGAGAGAGACAGAGAGAGAGAGATCAAGACCTGAACTTGTTTTTTGTAAGGAGCCGAATCCCATAATAATAAGCTCACACTCTGGTGATAACTCATTCATGAAGACAGAGTCCTCACAGCCAAATCATCTGTCATTAGTCCCTGCTTCTCAACACCATTGCTTTGGAAGTAATTTTCCAACTTTGTGTTTTGGGAGATATAATCAAACCGTAGCATTGCTCATCAGTCATTGAAAACTGACTAGGTGTAACCAACGTATCCAGGGTTCTAACTTTGAAATTTCCTTACATTCTGCTTTTCTTCTCCATTTTTTCTCACTTTAAGAATCTTATTTATTTATTTAAAAATAATCATTTTTTAATTTTTTCTCATAAAAATTATTGCACACATTGATCGAGTACTATGTGATGTTCAGACCGTGCATACATTGTGTAGTATTAAAATCTGTTCTTTGAAAGTACAGTAAGTTTACTGGTACATTGCAGCTATACATAATGATCACATTCCTCGTAGGAAACTTGTATCTATACATATCTTGATTTCTCCTTTTTTCTATTCCCCTACCTGCCTTCAAGCCCTGTTCCCTTCTTGTTTACAAGTTTTGTTTCCATTTTTACTTCTCTTCTCACTTTTTCTTCCCTTTCCTCTACCTCTTTTCTTAGTTCCACTTCCCACTTGAGCATTCTCTTATTTCATAATATCTAGCTTCCTGTTTTCTTTATGCACACTTCTGGTTTTTCACAACAGAGAAGCAACGCAATATTTAAACATGCATGTCTTGTTTATTTAAGTTAGGACTATGGTCTCAAGGTACATTTATTTATCTAGAAATGCCTCATGTTTTTCTTTATGGCTGAATAGTACTCTATCAAATATAAAAAGACTACAACTTCTTTATTCATGCATCAGTTGATGGGCATTTCGGCTGTTTCCAAGATTTTGCTATTACAAACAGTGCTGCTGTAAACATGAGTGTGCAAATATTGTTGTGGTATCATGCTTTGGATTCTTTATGGAAGATACCACAAAGGATGGTAGCTGGGTCAACTGGAACCTCTAATCTTAATTATTTGAGGAGTCTCCACACTGATTTCCACAGTGGTTGCACTAGTGTGCACTTTTACCAACAGTGGACAAGTGTTCTTCTTTCCCTCTCTGACCTCACGCTTGGTAGGCAGGCACTTGGACTACTGACTGACTTGAATGATTTCTTGATAATAGCTGTCCTTTCTGAAATGAGATAAAATCTCAGCATTGTTTTAATTTCTCAGATGATCAGTTTCATTCCTTTATTTACCATTTTGACTTCTTCATCTGAGATGTGTATATTCATTTTAGATGCCCAGTTTTGAACTGAATCTTTAAATCAGGGATGACTTTTTGAGTTCTTTAACTGGCTTTTCACATGCCTTTCAGCATACACTATTCTAAAATCAATGGGTCCAGTATCTAAATATTAAATGGGTCCAGTATCTAAATATTAAAACAGAAATGCTAAATCTCCTGGAAGAGAGACTAGGTAGAACTCTGAAGGACATTGGTGCAGGCAAAAACTTTATAAAAACAGAACCTGAACACAAGGGAAATCTTAAGAAAAATAAACTACTCACTGAGAGACAGACAGACAGACAGAGAGAGAGAGAGAGAGAGAGAGAGAGAGAGATTATTGAAATAACGTCTTTCACAATAACATCCAAAAAAATGAAACAGGAATCAACCTAAAAAGGATAAAAAAAACTATAGTACTCTTTAAAAAGGAGATTAAAGAGGATGTCATAAAATGGAAAAATAACCCTTGCTTTTGGCTAGGAAGAACCAACACTGTGAAAATGGCCACACTCCCAAAACAGTTAAACAGATTTAATGCAATTCTGATCAAAATACTATTAACATATTCACAGATATAGAGAAAGCAATCCTAAAAGTCATTTGGAAACAGAAGAAACCTAGAATAGTAAAGATGATCCTGGAAAACAAAGGCAGGGCAAGAGGTATCACAATCCCTGACTTGAAATTATACTATAAATCTACAGTAATAAAATCAGCCTGGTACTGACAAGAAGAAGAAAAAAAAACAGACCTAAGGCTCAGCTGAGCACATTAGAAGATGCAGACACAACTACAAACAAACTCAGCCATCTTATGTTTGACCAAAGGGCTAAGCATGTTTACTGGAAGAAAGAGCCTCTTTATACAAGTGGTGCTGGAAAAATTGTCTTAGCACATGCCAAAGACTGAAACTAGATCTATGTCTACCACATGCACTAAGTTACAGTCAGAATGGATCAAAGATCTAAATATTAAAACAGAAATACTAAATCTATTAGAAGACAAGATAAGTAGAAATCTTGAAGACATAGGGGTAGGCAGAGTTCATGAACAAAATGAAAAGCACATGGGAAATACTTAAAAGAATCAACTGGGATCTCATTAAAAGTTTTTGTACTTCAAAAGAAATGATCAACACAGTGAAAAGAAAACCCCTGGAATGGGGAAGAATTTTAGCCAGCAGCCTCTCAGACAAAGAATCAGGATCCCAAATTCAAAACGCACTCCAAAAATGGGCATCTGAGATGAACACACACTTCTCAGATGAAGAAATACAAATGAGAAATAAATACATGAAAACATGTTCAACATCACTGATCATTTGAGAAATGCACATTAAAACAACTTTGAGATTCCATCTCACTCCAGAAAGAATGGCCAGGATCAAGAAATCAACCAATAACACATACTGGAGAGTTTATGGGAAAAAAGGAACCCGTCTCCACTGTAGTGGGAGTGTAAACTGGTGTAGCTACTGTGAAAATCAGTGTGGAGATTCCTCAAAAAGCTAGGACTGGAAGTATCATTCAATCCAGCCATTCTCCTTTGGGGTATTTTTCTGTAAAAATTGAAAATGTCATGCCACAGTGATATATGTCCACCCATGTTTATAGCTGCAATATTAGAATAATTAAGTCTTGGAAACAACACAAATGCCCACCAACTTCAGAATGAATTTAAAAAGATGTATCTTTATACTGTGGAATATTACCCAGCTATAAAAAGGATAATCTTGAGGTGTTTAGGTAAATGGAGGCAATGGAGACCATACATCAAACTCACATTTATAAATATTGTCTCCTTAGTATAAAAAATGTAATAAAAATAATAAACTGAAAAAGCAACAAACAAGATCCAAAATGAACAATAGATGTTGTAATAATGAAAGGATAGGCAAGTGCTCGAAAAGAACTGGGATAGGGGAAAGAGAAAAGGAAGAAAGGAAAAGATTACATGTAGGGATACATATCTAAATGTGTGTATGTACACAGATGCAAGATAGATAACTGTACTACTAATCTCTGTTCATTAAAAAGAACAGTTTATGCTGTCACCGCTTGATTATTAGAATATTTTTATGCCTAGATCTTGAAACCTGAACAACTACTTCTAAGATAACAATATGCAATATATTAACTAGTGTTAATTTCCTATTTTTTTGAGATTCTGTACTATTTCTATCTTTTTTGTTTTGCTTTTTAAAATAAAAAATCATCTGCTGTCTCATATTATTAAAACGTTTTATACAACATGACAAACCCTCGACAGAGTGAAGAGACAGCCCACAGTGCCGCAGTGTGGGAGACAGTTTTGCTGGGTGTCCCTCAGATGCTCTACTGTGCAGGAGCCTCCTCAGAGCCTCTGCACCTGTGCTGCCACCTGATGGCTTGCGGTAGCCCAGCCTGTGACTCTTGCGTTCAGTCTCTAATGTCAACGCTCTCCTTTCCATTTTCTTGCTTCCTTAGCTCACTGTTGCTTTTCTCTGACTTCCCTAATTATTACTTCCGGCTTTAAACCACTGCCTTCTTATGGCTGCTTTCTCTAGCCAAGGCCACAGCCGTGAACCTTGTCAATGACTTACCTATTTAGCTTACTTTCGTGCCTAACTTTCAGTTCTAATCAGCTCTTAGTTTTGTTTTTATGTCAATACCCATTTCAACTACTCCAAACCTGATCAAACCTTGTATTCTAGTCACAGGAATTAAGATAGTCCTGGTGCCCTATTCCTGTAATCACAGCCCTCAGGAAGCTGAGGCAGGAGGGCGTCCATGAGTTTGAGACCAGTCTGAACTACACAGAAAGACTGTGCCAAAGACTGTGCCAAAATGACCAGTAATGATAATAATGATGATGATAATAAATTGTAGAAAAGACTGATATTTACTGATTTTTTCCAGTATGCTTTTTTTCTATACTAAGTGTTCTCATCATGGTATATAGTTTCAATGCAAAAAGATGGCATGTTATATATTTTATTAATGGCTAAATCAATTGAAGGTTAGCTAGACTTTTTTGAAATATATGTTATATATGGTCACTAAAATTCAAATTCAGCCCATCTGGTTACCATCTCTCTATAGTCCAAGGCAATTTGTTTAAAGATAAAAATTAGGAATTAAGACAAATATTTCTACAGAATAATAATGTAATTTAATAAGTAATAAAAAACCTTTTAAGAAACTAGAATTTGAGAAAGATATTAAATGCTGCAAAGTTTCTTTTTAATGTCCTAATTGAAGGGTTTAAAGAGAAAGGGAGAAAGAGACACATGAGGAAGCATCAGAATTTAGAATAAATGGTTTTGTTGAAAGAGCCACAAAACTCTGCATGATTGTAGCAGACATTTGTGTCCCAGAACACCTGGGTTCCGTTAGTATAAGACCTGAAGAAGGAGACAAAGGTAGTCCTAGGATTGCAAAGAATGTGATTTATGGAGAAGGCCATGGTCCTGGGGAGCAGTGGAGCCAACGGAACCCATAATTTGGCTTAGAAAAACTGGTCCCTTTACGGATTTGAAAAAGTGTCTTTTTTCTCACTGGAGTGAACCTCGATTATCTTAAGCTAATAGTGGATAATCAGATGTGTCCACCAGGGTCTGATATAAAAGAACCAATCATGACTCTAATAGTTTTATCTATTTATAGGTTGCTGGGAAACTATGCAGGAAAAATCAGGTAGGGTAACAGGTAGGGTAATCAGCAGTCACAACTCAGAATGGCCATAGTCATTTCAGGCTTTATCCATATAGCTTATTGTTAAACTGTAAAAGTAATGATTATTTGTAGACATTAAACATTATATTTAAGGTAATGAGATTTTTTCTGAATACTCCTAAGTAAGTCCTATTCATTTATAGTAAAAGGAATAATCTGATCTGGTCATGACTTTGATGACTTTATGTAGTTAAATTTTGACATAGATCAATTCTAAAGATGATGCAGACACAGTGAATCTGTTATTCTTGGGAATGATGACAAATTTATGGACCCAGAGTAGTCATGGATCACATGCAGAAGTGGCTGCTTTCCAAGCTTACGTTTTCTTCATGCAAGTCTTTTTATAATTTTACTAAGGTGTAATTTATGCATTGTAAAATTCACCCATTTGAAGTGTATAATTGCATGTTTTCCATTAAAAGTCCCAAGCTGCAAATATATCATGGTAATTTAGCTTTAGGATTTTGTCATTATCCCAGTAAGATTCATCATGTTCATCGATGGGTTTTATTCATCCATTCTCATTCTCCAGCAATAACTTGCATCATTTATGTCTCTGCAGATTTGTCTACTTTGAACATTTTTTAAAATTGGGAGAGGAGAACGTATAGCCTTTGTGTTTGGCTTCTTGCATTTAATGTAGTGTTTTTGAAATTCATCCATGTTATATTGTAATCAGTAGTTTGTTCCTTTTGGTCTTAGTGGATAGCAGTCTTCAAATACTGTATTTGCTACACTTTATATCATGAGTTGATGGACGTTCAGGTTGACTCTAAAATTGACGATTGTGAATAACACTGTTATGTACTCCATATGTTAAGTGTTTCTGTGGATATAAGATTTCATTTCTTGTGCGAGATTCCTAGAAGCAGAATGATAAATTGTATGAAAAATTTCTACTTAACTTTTAAAATTTCTTCTTTTACAGTTTTTAAGAGCATTCAGTTAAACTCTAAATCAAAATTAACATATAGTCCACCACTTCCCAGTTATATACCTATAAGAACTGAAAGAATGTTCAAAGAAAATACTTTTACATGATTATTTAGAACTATAATATTCACAACAGCTAAAAGGTGAACACAAAAGAATGGCATAAACTAATGAATAATGAATGAAATAGACTATATCTATACCACTGAAATGTTTAAGAATGAGAAATGAAGTTCTGACTGAGTATGCTGGTGCATGCCTGTAATCCCAGAATCTGAGCTGAGGCAGGAGGGGCCAAGAATTTGAGGATCACATAGTGAGCTGAAGGCCGGCATGGACTGTCATAAGACTTGACCCACTAAGTGAAAGAACCATTAAAAGAACACAAAAAAGGAATGACTTTCTGATGAATATGACAACACGATAACAGAAAACATTATTTCAAGTTAAAAAATCCAGATACAAAGGCCACAAATTCTGTAATTTAGCTTATAAAAAATCTCCAGAAAATGCAATACACTGAAAGCAGATTACTGATTGCTAAGGCTGGAAAGAAAGAAAAAAAGAGAGTGACTAGAGTAATGGATTGGGAATTTCTTTTGGAAGGATGAAAAATTTTTGTAATTAGTTGTGATGGTCACAAGATATTGTAAATGTATTTAGTATTCCTCAATTGTACACTTTGAAATGGATAAATTATTGTTATTTTATGCATATTTTATTGCAATAAAAATATAGCAAACAATTCTGAAGTACACATGAAGAGAGTAGGTTGATTTGTTTTGGTACAGTGGGCTTGGAAAGTCAGAATGGTGGAGGAAATGACCCTTTCTGAGAATGAATTAGTCATTCCCATTCCCATTCCCATTATACTTCATAAGTTCTGTGCCCACTATGTCTGTGCCTGGTTATAGGAGCAACACAGACGCTATTTCTAGTTTTCATAGTACTCTGACTAAGCAGGTATTGTTACTCCTATTTTTCTAAGATTAGAAATATAAGCTCTAGGAGATTTATGTATACATAGTCACACCACCGGTTAATGATAGAACTGATAGTCAAGAGATAGTCTTTTGTCCTCTAAACCTACTATTTAACATTCTATTTTGTTGTTTCAAAATTCATTGAGCTTGCACTAGCTGAGAGGAATCATACACAAATGAGTAGCGAAACAAAGCATTTTTTTTTTTGAGAAGGTAGAAGAAATGAGAAAGAGATTCTCAAGAAATTCACATTGTGTTTAATTCTAGTGGACCTCTGGGCAAACTGGAACAATGACCATAATTTATCCCATATTGTAATATGACATTCCTAGCTCAATATATGCTTACTATAAGCTGCTTTCAAATATTTTGGCTTACTACCAGGGAGAACACAGAGCTTGTAATTTCAATTACATGGTATTTCAAGTAGAACCATGTCTTAATATTCGAAGGAGGGATTAGAGTTGACTGCCTGAATAGCAATGAAGTTCAGAAAAGATTGTTATTTTTAGATTACATTAAGAACCAAATGGACATATGTAATCCAGTGTTGTAAACACTACAAGGCTGAAAGTGTTAATATTTGGTGAATCTTAATAGAGAAATACAGATTGTATAAAGTAGATTTATATAACATTCAAATGGAAGATTATTACTCTTATACACTACATTATACTGAGTTAGAAGCTTCATTTGCAATCATCCCTTTAAAGTGGAGGATTTTGGTTTTTTTTTTTTTTTTTGTCTTTTTCGTTTTTATCGGTACCAGGGATCGAACTCACGACTGCCTGCTTGCAAGGCAGGCGCTTATGCCGCTGAGCTAAATCCCCAGCCCCAAAGTGGAGGATTTTGTAAAGTATAGATTCCCCAAGAGTTGCTGGAAAATTATGAAATTGTTTTGAAAACTGTTTGGTGATACTAAAAAATTAATAAAGATTAAACAAATAAAGCACTCTATATTCAATATTGAGTAAATAGTGTGTAGAAATTAACTAGGAGTTCAGAAGCACAGTAAATAGCATCAAGAATCAACAAATAGTACTACATAAAATTAAAAAGCTTTTGCATAGCAAAGGAAACAATCAACAGAGTGAAGAGACAATCTACAGAATGGGAGAAAATCTTTTGGTGCAGGACTAGTATCTGGAGTATAAAAGGACTCTGAAAATTTAACTCCAAAAAACAAATAACCTGTATAAGAAATAAGTAAGTATAAACAGTCAATAAATATATTAAAAAGTGTTCAAACACTTTAACCATTAGGAAAATGCAGATTGAAATGACATTGAGATTCTGTCTCACCACAGTCAGAGTGTCTCACAAATGCTTGCAAGGAAGGGTGACAGAATCCTCTTATCCTGTTGGTGGGAATAAAACCTAATACAACCACAATGGAAACTCATATGGAGATTCCTCAAAACATTCCAAATTGGTCCCTGTGACTTCCCATAGAAAATTTATATTGTGTTTTCATAAAGTTCTATCTTCTCGTCTGAATTCTACGATCTAAAAACTCTTTAAACCATAGTTCAGGCCCTGATAAAATTTACACTTACAGGTTGTTTCTTGTCATTTAGGTTCTTTTATTCTTTTGACTAGACTGCTCAAAGTATGGTAGCATTTGGGGTGCTGTGCTCGACCTGGCTTCTATATTCTATGTTCAATGACACATCACATTGGTACCTGGAAGTTAGTCTTGTGGAAATAGTTACCTCACAGATATCAGTAATTTTTCTCTAGAGAACTGGTGGTTTAATTCCTTTTTGTTTTTGTTTTCCATTTATTTGAGACAGGATCTGACTATGTAGTTGGGCTGGCCTTGAATTCACTGTGTAGCCCAGGTTGGCCCTGAGCTCACAGCAAGCTTCTTCCTTCTGCCTCCTGAGTGCTGGAATTACAGACATGTTCCACCATCTCTGGCCCTGGTTGTTCAATTTATAGCAGTGATTCGAGAATGAAGGTGAGGAACACTGTAAGAACACACAGATCACTTCTTGGGGAACATCATTAGGCTTTCCAGTTCAATGAAAGCACGAAAAACTTGTTCTCTTCTTGCATAAAATATTAGTGGACATCACTCTATGGGTTAGAAGGTAACCTGCTGAGTTGAGAAATTGTTTATTAATTTTAATTCTATGTCATATGTTTATGTCAACATTCTTGTTAGATCTTGAACTAAGTTTTTGTTCTGAGTATCAGGAAACTGTCCATAAATTTTATTGGTAGCTTTTTTTACAAATACCAGTATAGATCTAATTTTTCCCAATTGACCAGAGAATGTTGATTTTTATTTATTTTTTTATTTTTTGGTATCAGGGATAAAGCTCATGATCTTGCACATGCCAAGCAGGTGCTTATGTCACTGAGCTAAATTTCTGGCCTGGTAATGTTGATTTTTTAAAATGACACTATTTTATGAAGCTCTGTATTGTTGTACATTATTTTGTTCTTGTGGGAAAACTAGCATGACTAGTATCCATTATTTTATAGTCATGGCACTGCAATACTGTATTGAAAACGTGTCCTCTTAGATAAAGTAAGTTCTGTAAAAAAGGAACATCTTTGAATCATATGTGTGTGTGAATACTATTACATTTATTACACAATTTGAGCATATAGATTGCTTTGTTAATCTAATGTAATAACAACTACTAAACTGTTAATAAGACCTCTCCTGCCATAGCCATTGAGTAAAGCACTACAGAAGAAAACTGGAAAGCAAAATGAATTTATCTGTAAACACATTTTGTTTCTCTTAGTAAGATTAACTAAAGGCACAAGACGAGAATCACTAAAGTGCATGATACAGAATGTGTATATTCAGTCAGTTTAGAGATAGTAGACATCTCCACGGATGGGAAACATAAGATTTCAAGGAAGGATAGAACTTCTTGAAAATTTGTTGTAATGGTTAACGTATCTCTTTTCAGCTCTACAAAAATAAATTCATAAAGAAGGAAGCAGACTGGGGGCTTCAGGTACATTTCATATGACCCTTCTTCAGAAATTTGATGATACAGTTGGACAAATGTAGATAGGTTGGACAAATGATGCATGCATTTCTCTACATGCATCAGATAGGTTGGACAAATGATGTTTTGGAAACATTTTCTTAAAGGAATGTGGTTTATAACATGATAAAAAGGATTCTTATGTGCACATAACATATTGTTTAAATAGACCAATAACTTTGATCTGTCATGCGTGGCCCCTACATGACATTTCTTGGTGTGTGTTCTGTTCCTGGCCAGGAATAGAGTCATGGTCAGTGAAGCCAAACCTTTTCTGTGGCTTCTGGAGGTCAAGTCCTGCTCTAGTCAGGGGCAGGAAGCTCTGAGAATGAGCCTCCCTCATTCTGTGCAAGTTCCTGCTTCTGTGATTGATGTCCAGCAGTTTTGCAAACTACATTTTTTCAAACAATTTTATGCATGCATTTATGAAAAGAATCACTTAAAAATGCCAGGAATAATCTGGCTAAACAAACTGATTTAAAAATACAGAACTACATGTATCATATTATGGTATGAGTAAAACCAAACTAATAAATCACACTGTAAACTAATAAAACATTCTGTTGACTTTAGACATGAAAAAGTATATCCTAAAAGTGTTACTTTTTTTTCTAAAGCTATGCTAAATTGCTACCTTAGTTCAAAGTGGAAAAAAGAAGCCAAAATCTGCTACTAGGGAGTGAAGTCGACAAGTATGTTCTTTCATGATTACTTTGTATTAAGGCATAAAATTCCTTTTTGATGTAAACAGAGCCTTTAAGAATTTGGAAAGGAATGTTAAACAGCAGGTAAAGGTTAGAACCTTGAGGCCAAAGACTTTAAATAAACTTAACCTACCCAAATTACCCTGGGGCTTGAATAAATCTAGAGCCTGGCAAAAGATGCTGAGGGCTTTTCAGCCCACGGTGAATTAATGTCTGACTTAACTGCACTGTTTGAATGGGGGAATTCTGGGATTTTTAAGAAGACAGGAAGATGAAGAGCACTCCAAAGACTCCATCTTTGAAAATCTGCTTTATTAACGTTTTAGGATAATGTGGACATCGTAGTCTACCAATGGTGGAAAATGTACTTAGAAATGTTTACGAAAAATACCTACCTGTATCAGAAAAGCCAAGGCAAAGCCCGTTTCCTAGGGTAATTTCTCTACATGCATCCACATAATTTGGCTAGTTTTAGTGAAGACAGACACACTGGAAAATTATGGTAGTTTAACTTATAATTAATAAGTAGTATACTAATATACATTCCTATTAAAATCTTAGAAATACTTAGCCTTATAGGAAACTCTCAGACCTAATAAAGCAGACATTTTATAACACAACTGGGACACAATTTTGGTTATTTACTCTGATGAACTAATATGTTCTATCCTGTTATAAATTTTAAAATAGTTTCTCATTTCTTCTTTCCAACTGGCAGTAAATATTTTATATCAGGAATGTATAAGGGAAATTCCTAGAAGATAGAGAATCACTCAGGGTCACCGCATTCAAAACTGAGTCCAAGTTCAACTTTGGAAGAACTGTCAAGAATTCAGTGGGAAAGTTGTGTTCTTGATTATATGAAGTGTCTTGTTAAGAGAAAATACTGAATCTGCAATAACTCCCTGTGGCTTCTATTAGAAGAAATTAGCGTGGTGGCAACAGCAGAAATACTATAACACTAACAGCGTAATTAGCAGCACCAGAAAAAGTTACCCTTTATACTGTGCCACATCCTTCATAAATGTTACCTGATAACCTTCCTATCAATCCTATTCTTTAAGAATTGTGATTCCAATATTACAACCACAGAAACTCCTACTGTGAGGATCCGTAGTCTTTTCAGATAGTAGAGCCAGGCTTTGACACAAGTCCATGCATCTCCCAGGCTGTACACTCAACTAGCTGTCTCTGGTAGAGGTTCGAGACATGTGCAATTGCCCAGTCTTCCTGGGTAACTAAGGTAGAATATGGTCTCTGTGATCTAAACTCATGTGTGATGTAAAAAGCCATGGGTGACTATCCGCAGTAGAAGCCTTGTCTTTCCATTGTGACATCTGGTGTCCCCTGATCTGGGCACACTACGGAGCATCCCATCTATGTTTGAGAAGAATACTCATTACTTTTTCTATATTGGTAGCCTGAAAAAGATGTATGTACTCTGGTGCTATAGACCATTTATATAGAATTAATTTAATAAGATATTGATTTATTCTGTATTTAAAAGAGTAGTTCTACTGAACTATTATTCATTTAGAAATGTAGAAAATGAACAGTTAATGTTCTTGTTAAAAATCAAAATGTCAGTAATTAAGGTGAAGTGGCACTTGCCTATAATCCTAGCATTTGGGAGGTTGAGGTAGGAAGATCACCACAAGTTCAAAGCCACCCTAAACTACATAAAGAGACTCTGTCTTTAAAAAAAGGGGAAAAAAAACCTTCTTTACAATAAACAAAATCCACAATTCAGCAATTCAATTACTTGCTATTCTGCCAGTCAGTATTTGCTAAGAACCTAAATTGGGTTATCTTCTGTGGAGACAATTGAGTAAGAAGACAATTTTTATTCTAAATTGAATCAATAAGGATGAAAACTGTGCTTAATGTGAAATAATGAAAAAAAGTGTGAAAATTTAAATAACATCTTAAGCAAATCCACTTGTGTTTGTTTTATTCAATTTTTTATACTTAACGATACATGAGTTGGAAGAATGTTCATCAAAACAGAAGTGGGTGGGAATTAACCCCCACACAACAAAATATTCTGAAAATTTTATTGGTAAATAAATACCCAGATCAAACCCTTAAATAATTTAGATGGTGTTGATTGATAGGATTTTAAACAGGACTAGCTTATTTCTTTGTGAAAATCTGGAGGCTTCACATATGGCTGTTTCCTCCTAGAGATGAAAGAGAGCTCTTATTTAGTTAAATGCAGTTGACAGAAGCCTTCATTGATGATTTACACCTAGGGTGATCAGATGAGTGCCAGGCATACTATTCATGAATTGAAACAATTCCTCCTCCAAACCAGTAAAAAAAAAAAAAGCACATCTTATCAGCACATTCGTATTTCATTGTCAAATGTGATTGTCAGCATGAAAATAAATTTAATTCCATTGAAGTCCTGCTGGAAGAATTGAGAAAAGACAAAATTTTAAAAATTATTTTTATTCATGTTTGATTTCTACCATCAAGATCGTTGATGCTGACTCTGAAGATGTAGAGACCACACCCTTCACTTTTAGCAGGGGAAAACTGTGGCTTCTGCCTCTATCCATGATCCTGGACTCTGAGGTCTGTGGTCCAAGATCACGTGTCACCAACTCATTTTGATAAGTGTGGAAGATTAAAAGACAAAGTGTCACTGGCACAGAATATTGTGTTGAACATGGATACTGTTAGTTTAAAATCTAAATTTAGATAAAGTCAAATCTAGATTGTGTTCTGAAAAATAAACACAATGTATTTCTTGAGCTCCAATGTGCTGGAAACCTAAAGTCTAATGATCAGGCCTTAATGGGCTTTAGCTCTCAGATAACAGCTGTGGTGGATTGGAAACTGATGGTCTCTTAAACACAAGCTGAACTGAATCAGCACGGTGCTGAGTGTCAGTGGTCCACATGAGGACTGTTGCCAGCATAAAAAGGAGACCAGGAGAGGAGGAGTAGTCTTACTGTTTGGTCCTGTTGGTTCTTTTGGAGGAGCTTATCACGCTGGCTTCCCTGATATAAACTCGGCTGTTATCATCAGAGGAGCTCAGTACTTTGTTGTCACTGAGGTTGGCCACGGTACGTTTCAGGGGAGCCCTGGTCCTTATTTTGAGTGTTGCTTCTTGACTCTAGTGCAAAACTCTCAGCCTGCTGGCACAGATCCTTCACCCTGCTACCACAGACTGTCTAGCTTCCACCACTGATCTTTGGGCCTTCCCTGCGCAGATTTGTGAAACAGACTTGCATGAGCCATTTTGTGGGCTCTGCACCTCCACTTGGACTCATGGGGGCATTGTCATGGGCTCTAAATCTTCAGCTAGACTCATGGAGGATATTGTTGTGGGATCAGGTCCTCAGCTGGATTCTCTAGGTCTTTGCTGTATGGACAGATTTACTGCACTGTTTTTGTATTTGACTCTGGGTGACTATCATAAAATAATATTATAAATTATGTGTCCTGTATATAATTGTTCTCCTTGAAACCTCTGACTACAACACTGGCCAAGTAATATAGGCTTTACACCTGTTATTTTTTCCTCGTGAAACACCACAACATCAATTCTATATGGATGTAGAAAGAATGAATTAACATATGTAAAATGCTAGCAAAAGTAGCTATTTAACTTACTCTGTAGTATTGAAGCTTATCCTAAACTCTTGCACTGAAATTGAATTGCAGTGTGGGAGCTGACATCCAGGTAGTTAAGGAATGTTTAGCGTGGCTTCCTGGTTGTGAATGCTGTGATAGCAGTAGAAACACAATCACTGTGAGGCTCAGCCCTTGTCCTGTCTGTTTGGAAGGACAGAGGCAGACACGGGGCAATGAAATAAACATGAGGGTCGCCTGGAAGCTGGGGCTTACCACATAGACGTTCTTACACCTCAAGGAACTGGCAACGTACCTCGATTGTTTGTGTCTTTGATAAAAGATTTCAGACAAGACATGTAGGCCATTATGTAAAGTTTATTGAAAAATGATAGATCTTTGAGCAATAACCAGAAGATGTCTTTAAGCATGATGGTAGGCAAGTAGCAAGATTCCACTTAATGAGATCTCAGGTTATATTTATATGATTGACTGAGTTTTTCAAAGAACATCCTTTCCTTCCTACAAGGTGGTTGTTCTTTCACAAATAAAATATGCTGTGTTATGCATTTCAGAGGGAAGTAGGTCTTGCTTATTCCTTAGATGAGCATCAACACTGACTTTGCTTTGAGACTCTGAGGTTTTATCCAATACCTCACACATGGTCTGGATTTTGTATGGACCTTGTCTACATTCTTAGAGGTGTTATGTTCTTCTGAGCTAAAGTTTGAAATGCAAGTTTGTGTGGATTTTATCTACAGCTAATGATTAAGAAAGTGAAGGAAAAAAGTCATGTCTTTTTGTTTTTCAAGTATGTCCAAATGTCTGTCTCTAGGCTTGCTAATGACTAACTTTCTGCCTCATACAACAATTTGACTGACCTCGGAGTGCACTGGGAGGGCATTAGACGAGAAAGACAAAGTTATCACATGCATAATATAATTCATATATATTTATGATATATGAATTCTCCCTCTGTTAGGCAAACAATAAAATTGACTACCTCTCCCCCTCCCCAGCTGCCCCATGTGACCTGGTTAGATTGTTCCTGTGAGTCAGTGATCTGGTTCAACCCACTGTTTCATAACAGCAAATTCCCAAGTTTAAAGTCAAGATGGGAACACAGGATGGTTCTTTTATGAAGTTGAATTCAAGCCATACTCCTTAACAGTTGACCTGACTGGGAATATAAAGCTGGAACATCCTTTCCAGAAATAAGTGATGTATGAATGTATTTACATTAGTTTAGAGAAATCAGGGAGTGTAGCACTATTATTAAGAACTATCTGTCTTTAATTGAGCTTTTCAAGTCTGCTGGCTTTATTATAAACTCTGGCAGGAAGGGTTATAAGGGATCATGAAGGCTTGCTGTCTGGGGGCCTTTGGAAACTGCTCTTGTTTCCACCATAAGCATTGATAATGTATAGGTTGCAAATTATTATCCAGGACTTTATTCTCATTTATTGTTGTTATTGTTATAGGCTCATCATTTATTTAGTGTATTATATTTAGTAGGCTGACATCTAACCAAATCAGCCTGACTTTCCTCACTAGATGAATATTTTTTCTAAACAAGCAGTTTACTTTTCTCTGATATAGTTGTGACCTTACTATTATTTCTTTTTTTTTTTTTTTTTTTTTTTTTTGTCTTTTTCATTTTTATCGGTAACTGGGATCGAACTCATGACTGCCTGCTTGCAAGACAGGCGCTTATGCCGCTGAGCTAAATCCTCAGCCCCCACTATTATTTCTTATGTTAAAATAAAATGTAAAATTTAATTATTTTAGCTTTAACTATTTGTATTTCCAAATAGTTTCTAAATTTTTATAGGAAATAGTCTAAAAAATGATAATTAGGCACACTGATATATACATTAACAGACACTGTGTATAATATATTCATATTATCTTCTTAATCATTCTAACCAAATATTTGTACAAGCAAGTCTCATTTTTCACCCAGTACTTAGTCAGTGTTTAAATTAAAAACATTACAGTGAAAAACACTTTACTAGTCCCACTCACATCAAACACACATGGCCCCTCATCCTTGCCACTTTCTGAACCAGTTCTAGAAGTTGTCTCAAGTGAGTGTCATTAGTCAGAGAGTGACCAAAGAGTTTCACACAAGAAGGAGGCTCTGGGTTAGTGGCTAAGTGGCTGCGAAGGATTGGTGTAACAGAGGCAGAGGACAGGCTGCTTACAGTCCACACTGAGTGGCAGGGGAGAGTGTATGCCATGATATTGGAGTGACAGGTTGTGATCACATGGAAACTGTCCATCTAGAGTCTAGTACTATGATTTGAGGATATTACCAGTAATTCTTTCAATTGAAATCAATATTATTTGTATTCTGTTAGTTACAAGTGAAAAATGAGAGAGGGGAGGAGTTTATGTGACTTGGCTGGGAGGCTCATATGTAGTGGATGATACAAAAAGCATCCAGAGATTATTATATTCTTGTCTCTTTCAACTGATTTGAAGGCTTGGCTTCCTAGGAGTGTTCAATGAGGTGTTTATGATGTTTAAGGACATGCTGAGTGATTCTAACGCTTGCTCTTACTTCCACCTAGCAGAAGCAAGCTAATTTATCTGGGTAGGAACTTCCTGTAATATTAGTTGTGAAGTTGTGAGATGCTACCAATAGATTTGGTGATTCACAATAGTTTGTTAAAGTTGTATTATAGATACTATGTGCAATAATAAAATGTACATTTAGCTTTAATAATAACAATAATAAAAATGTACATTTAGCTTTAATATATGTAATTTTTCAAGTTGGTCCTGGTCCAGAAAAACTAAGATGTAGAAAAAAGCAATACAATGCCATGGAAAGAAAATTTGATTAGAAGTCTAAGTAAGGCTTAAGATCAGCTTCTGCCCCAATTCAGACATTTAATTTAATTAATACAATGATTGATATCTTTCCTTATCTTCTAGAAAGATCATAGGCTGTAGATTGAAAACCAAGTTCTACTTACGTCTTTTTCATTTCAGTTTCTTGAGCTGTAAAGGCAGAGCAACTTCAGCCAAATGTTTAAGGCTTGTGCAGGGCTGTCCGTGTTCCTTGTGTGAGGTCAGTACTGGAAAAAGGCCATTTTCCTTCACTTTATTTGCACCACTCAGTTAAAAGCAAGGCTAACTATCTGATGATGTCTGACTTTGTTTTCCCCCAAAGCACCAAGGTTATAATTACTGGAAACAGAATCAGTGGAATTTTAACCCATCAGTGCAAACCTGCCTCTTTGTAGATGCACAAGTGTGGAATTTTAGGAAGAAACCAAATTGTTTAAGAGAGGAATTTCAGCAGACTTTTGATGTTAGAATAGAATGCAACTTCTTCAGTAAGGAACCCATTCTATAGTTCACTGCTTGACCTGTCTCTAGGTTTCAGACACCAGATTTTTACTGATTATTCCTGCTTCTGCCAGCATTTTATGACTGCTCTAACAATGTTCCTGCATTTTAGGAGAAAAATCTGTGTCCTGAGGCTTTCATCTATAAGTCTTAATTTGTTCTCTTAAAAGAACTACAGTTTCCTCTCCATTTTTTAAATCTTCAGAGTTAAGAACCATGACCCCTTTCTCTTCTTAGGTTTTCTGTTCTTCTGATTAAATAAAAAAGAACAACTGCTTACTTCTCCATTTTAGTCATCTCCAACACAGCAACCCTAAAGACAATCTCTAACCTGATTAGCAAAATACCATTTAACCATCAAAGATCTAGTTTGTTATATTTTATTAACAATGTCTGCTATTGAAATAGCTTTTTTAGTACCTTCTACTGTACTTCTGGTGCACACTAAAGTTGTAGGAACTAAAGCTTTTACTTCCCTTTGTAGAGATGGTAGAGGGGTATTTTACAGTTCGTTTTGGGGGGTTAATTTCAGTTTCTTGATAAATTTGAAAATGTATCATTTGGCATCTTTTCATCTTGGTATCAATAAGGAAGCTCTTTCTCCTCTAGAAAAGCAGCCAACATTGTTCCCCTTAGCTTGGCTGACTGAAGTACATACTGTATGATTTATGGCTCTGCCAATCTTAAACTTGGTATTTGGCCAAATTAGTAATTAAAGATTCTCCCCATAGTCGAAGGCAAAACTCTGTGTGGCAGTTGCCTTGATAAGTTTTATTTGTGTTGTCTTTAGTTTTTAAAGGTCATTCTACCATATTAAAGAGAACTCTTTCCCAGAGGTCTGGTGATCTTTAAAATGCCGAGGCTGCTTTTCATGGCTTGGCTTCATTATCTTAATATATTTAACTTACTGGCAATGACCATAAGATGAGTAACCTACTA
Source organism: Cavia porcellus (assembly GCF_034190915.1). Lineage (NCBI taxonomy): Eukaryota > Metazoa > Chordata > Mammalia > Rodentia > Caviidae > Cavia > Cavia porcellus. Next base: position 45,164,944 of record NW_026947493.1, read on the forward strand.
TATTGGTATGAGTTTCAGACAAGGCTTAAATATTTTGGCTCTGAAATTCATTCTCGAAAAGTACCCAAAATTTATCTATTATCATTGAAAGTGTTACACATGCTATAAGAATTATACTTTTTCTCTTGAAATTTATGACTTTTAGATTCCCAAGATGAGCAAGAAATCTTTTTAGTTCTTCTGTTTCTGACCCAAGTTGTTTTCATAAAATGCAAGCACATGCAAAAGCATTGTAATAAAACTCAGTGTTTAGTCATGTTCAGTAAAGATATTTGCTTTGAACCTCATTCTAAAGATGGGCATACCTTTCTGAGAATGGGAGATATCTTCTTTCTCTCTATGATGTGGTTTGGCCTTTTATAGGATCCCAAAGTAACTTTGTTCTATGAAGCACACTAAATTCATGTTTTGGACTCAGAATTAATGGGAAAAATTCCTCCTATAGAACAGCTTGAGGCTGTCATCCTCAAAAGGGAAAGAGTTTTAGACCTCAAAGGAAAAATTGTGCTGAATCAAAGTGACCTGGATCATCATCATTCAGCCCACACTCTGTGTCCCATCTTAGGTTTAATGAAGCATTCAAATTATTGTTCATTAGGTTGTTGGGTCTGGTATCACTTTGTGGTTTCTCCTTAATGTATTTGTTCTACTGATTGATTTGTGAAGTCTGTCTTATATACCAATGGAACAAATTCCTATTAGATAAATTCTCCAGGAGTCAAAAGGACTTATTTCTTCAGATCACGCTACAATTATTTTGGACTAATCTTTGTTTATTTGTTTTTGTTTTTGTGTTTTGAAACAGGGTCTTACTATCCAGTTCAGGCTGGCCTTGAGCTCACTTGGTAGCCCAGGCTGCTCTTGAACTTGCAGCAATCCTCCTGCCTCAGCCTCTCCAATGCTGGAATAACAGGTGTGCGCCATCAAACTTGGCTTGCACTAACCTTACAATGAATGAGTTATTAAACAATAATTAAGTAGGCTGATGAAGTATAGACAGTGATGTACTCTACAATTAGTGACATATACAGTCACAAGGATATCTTTTGAATGTAGCTTTTTCTATACACAGTATTTTCTTACTGTAACTTTCTAGCTGTATTCAGCTTCCTTGCTAATGACACTTTGACAGTTTTAAAGAGAAATTTTGACTTTGATCTCTTCTAAGACCATTTTAAATGGTGGGTCTGAAGGTCTTATGTAGGCAGTTTCAATTGGACTTTATTTCATTTTTAATCTCATAGTCTACCTTGAGTTTATTTTTGTTTACTAATGGGATGTTATCTATCTCAAAATGTAGTTACTTCTTTAAATATATTTCTCTGTTTTCTATTTAATTTTCTGTGATTTTACACATATATAAAAATATACCTTTACCTGCATTTCTTATTAGAATCTCCATGATCTTATAATTTTGTAGTAAAAATTGTTTTTTCCTATCTTCTAAGCACACCTTCTACTATATTTTGTCTATTAAATCAGAAATTTGTATTTGTAATAATCATTACTCCTTCAATAACAATTGCGAAGTGACTCTGAAGTGCCAGATGCCATCAATGGTAAAAAGACAAATGTGTTCACAAGCAGAGATCTGTGGCCTCTTTAGACTACACTGACGCTGTGCCTCTTCTCATGGCACGAGCAATCCTTGAGGCCAAGGGTAACATATCCACCTGGAACTTGACGGTGTATCAGGTATCATAATCTTGAATCCCTTATGTAATCCTTCTAGGACCTGCGCAGACCTATTTCCTTGTTTCCAACAGCTCAAGTCCAGCCCTAAATTGTACAGAAGAACTTTTAGACAGGTGCACAGGATCACAAAGCTCCCATGATTCTGAAATGTTGGGAAAGATACTAGAGACATGGGGTCAGGTAGCAGCAGTCCCTTGGTGCTCTCTTTTCTTCCAAGTCATTGTGTAGACCCTGAAGTGCTACAGTGATTCTAGATCTGAAGCTGGCCTTCCAAGTCTGATGGACAGTCTGAATGCATTTCACTTAATAATCGATTGGCAGAGTGAACCACGTTTGACCTCTTGTCTCAATCCTTGCCAGTGTTAAAGAGGGAAAGACTTATTTAGCTAACAATCTGTAGAGGTTTGGTTCAAGGCAGGGTAGCACACGGCAGAAAAGCAACAGTTCACTGCAGTGGAAGACAGCAAAAGCCAGAAAGAGAGAGGAAGACAAGTGTCTTTGTGCCCCTTTTATTTTATCCAGACTGCTGGGATTAGGGCGGTGCCAGTCCAGTCAGAGGACTAGTCCAGCAGTCACCCAGCTTTAAGCCCTATGCCCTTAATCCCAGCATTCAACCATGAATCAATTACAAACTCTAGATTCAGCTTCCTCTGAGAAAATCCCACCTAAAAATGCATGATGCTTTGGGGAGACATCTTGACAGGAACCCTAGCACTGTATTATAGTAATTTGAGTAAATTGAAAAGACTCGTTCTGTTTTCCCACTCCAAGTGACTTCTCTTACGGTTTTGGAGGTGGATGACTTCTTTTTCTTATGCAGTTGATTATGTTTCTACCCATTTCCCTATTGCAAACCACAAATGTTTTAGTGTCACTGTTTATAGGATCACCTACCAAGTTTGTGATAGGCCAGATAATGCTCATTCATGTATTTTGTTTATTTAATTAGGACCTTAATTTTATAGCTAGCATTCTCCTGGGACTACTTTTGGAATATAAAAAGAAAAAAGTAAAAGTGTTCTGCTAATTGGTGAAGAATTTCTAAAAAAGTTTTTGACTTTATATGCATTCCTCTATTATACATTTGTTTACATATCAGTAAAAAAGTTCTTATATACAGTTTTCATTATTCTGTAGTTCATTAATATGTATTAGATGATGTAAGGTATCAGAAATGTGAAACTGGTCTTCTCTGTTTTTGCCTAAGAGATAAAGACAGATGTTAAGGGAAACAAACAGAAAATTGCTTGTTTCCATACATGTGGTAAGGAGAAAAAAATTTCTTAAATGTAGACAAATCCCTGTTAATAGTTCTTATCTGAAAAATCAATCTTTTTTTTAAAATTAGGGAAACATGGACTGAGAACACAAGACAGACAACCCCTTGATATTTCATGTGCTTGGGTATCAACTTCCATGTTCTCATCTGACTCACAATTCAGGAAATTGCTCACTTTACCCGCTTTAGTCATTTTGCAAAGACATAGGTTAATTTAATTTTAAAAGAACATGTTATATGTTTAGTTTAAATTATGAGGCTCACATTGATATTGATAGGCCTTGGGGAATTTGTCAAGGTATTTTATGAATTCCAAGGTGACATGTATTGATTTTTAAAAATAGCTTAATGGAAGATAATTTAAAGGTTTAATTATTTCAAAAGATAAAGATCAAAATTGCCAACTGATTTTTTTACAGGTCAGTGTCATAATTAGATTAACATAAGATTAAAGTATGGGTGTTCTTAAACTACTTCCCCTGATATATGAACAATAATTACCATTTTACATTGAATAAAAGATTAAGATCAAGAAAGGATTAATTACATGGTTATGGAGACATAGCCACTGATAAGTAGAATATTATTATAACATCTTTTAAATTTTTAAGAGTTTTACTTGGACCTTATGCCTGTAATATATACTTTAATATTACAAGTGGGTAACTATTTATTTTAAAATGTGGTCTTATCACAAACTTAAATAAAGAAAATCAAATCAAATCTATGGCTTACTTAGTAGAATGAGTGTACCACACAGTTAAAGAAATATAACAATGCAGACTATAACTGAAACATTCCATCAATGTGTGGCACCCCAGTCACAACCTCCACCTCCTACCACATATGAATACCAGTCTGAATTTTATAACAGTTACTGTCATTAAAAAGTTTCATTCGCTAACTCTATATCCCTTGACACTGTAGTTAGCCTTGTCAAATTTTGAATATTAGATATTCATTTAATGTGTTTTAATCTATGTGATTTAATCTTTAATCTTCCTCCATTTGTTGTCTTTTTGTGTGTATGTGTGGTACTGGGGATCGAACTCAGGACCTCGCACTTAACAGGCAGGTGCTTATGCCACTGAGCTAAATCCCCAGCCCTATGCTGTGTTTTCTTACAATTTATCTGTTAACACAGGAAAGTGTTTTTCTCTTTTTAAAAATTTATGTATTTATTTATTTAGAGACAAGGTCTTGAAACTATGTATTTCTGTAGTTCAGGCTGGCCTTGAATTCACTGGTAACCCAGGATGGCCTCAAATTCACTGCAATATTCCTGCCTTAGCCTCCTGAGTGCTGGGATTAAAGGTGTGCACCATCTCGCCCAGTAGGAAAGTGTTTTTGAGTTGTGTTTTGCATGTATTCTCATTCCTCCTGTCTATTTTAGGTTTTAGCTTCAGGTTCTCTGTATATTTTGTTTTCTTTATCTTTGATATTTATCATTTCCCCTAAAATCATGTTAAAAAATGGCAGGGATCTGGCAAGTTGATAGTGCTGTACATAATTTGACAAGGCAGGAGGTAGGAAAATTAGGTTCTATTTTACTTTTCAACATTGTCTCTTGTTATCCACGAGTTCTTTTAAATCATTATTTATTATTTCTTCTGCTATTTTAGTCTTCATTTCAAAAATTTTTGAAAACTTCTCATTTTTCCCTGGTTTCTGTTTCTTGTTATATTTTATAAGCCACTTTTAATGGTTTCATTTTCAGTAATATGAAAATAAGCACCCATAGTACAAAATTTTCAAAAATAAAATAACTTACACATATTTTTCATATTTTAGAATAAAAGTTCTGTTGCAGAGCTGCTTATGAATTACAAATAATCAGCAGCTGTTTGCTGTAGGTTTACGGCACCCAGTAACAATGTCTACACACTGATTTTTGAAATTGCCAGCTCTTTGGTCCTGCTACCTACTGTTTTTATGATTTGTATAAATTCCATGTATATCCAGAGCCAGCTAAGATCTATTGTTTTTTTCCATTCCTTTATTTATACAATCTCTTTTTGAGCTTTATAAAAAATCTATATTGCCAGACCCTGTACCAGGATTTGAGAGGCAAAAATTAATTAAAACTGTTTTGTATATGTATGTATACTCTGAAAACTTACAGTTTGGTAAAAAAAAAAAGACAATGGAAGCATCATTAAAATGTGTTAACATATGTGCTTTCATAAAGACTTACACAGTATCAAGATAGGTAGCACAGTAAGATTTGAGTGCAGGGCAGAAACGGCTTCCTGACTTGTAAAGTTAGACCAGAGGTGAGAGAAGCTGCCCAGGAGCCTGGAGGAATAGGGGCGGGAATCTGGCAAGTTCATAGAGATGAACATAAGTCAGTAAGACAGGAAGAAGGAAAATGGGTAAACTAGTAGATCATAACGACACATACATGTAAAGTAAAGGTGTCCTTTAAGGTTGCTTACTCTGAAGTTTTTACCACTTTTTCATATACATTGTCTCATATGAAATGCAACTCTGTGATTTTATTGTCTGAATTTCACAGATGAAGAAACTCCACTCTAAAAGTTAGGACTCCCCAAAAATCTCATGACCAATATATATATATATATATATAGGCATACTAAAATATGTCAGAGACAATGAATGAGTTCTACTTTTCCTTTATGATAATAGTGAAATAATACTAACTTTGATATGATAAATTAAGATATAGCAGAAAAGATACAGCCCTGGCACATGCATAGCTCAGTGTTGCATCTAACTGAAGCTAATTCACCAGTAGCATACACTTTAATCTATAGCTTGTTGCACCTAAAGCATCACTGACCCCACTCCTGGATTCTCACCGTCACATCTGTTCATGTTGTCCCTTCTCTTATCCAATGTCTGCTGGTTAAAATACGCACGCTCCCAAATATGGAGCTGCTTATTACTATGTTTGCCCTCCCACTCTTTTTCAAAAAGGGATTGAATAAAAGTGAAGAATAGAAAGATTTATGTTTTTGGCAGAAAAAAGGAGCACCAAAATGTTTTAAATCTTTCAAAATTTAACATGCTTAGTATAGTCATTATTTACATTATTGCCTCTGTTCTTTTTCATTCTTTTAAGAAAAGTCTTTAGGGTAAGGCTGCTCCCACTAAAGTAACTATTCAGCTTAGTGTAATATACACTTGGAAGAAAATCTGTAAGTTATTTTCATTTTAATTTAAAATCTGGTTATGGTTATAACCATAGAGTTCTATTTCTTTTGAAGGGACACTTTTGATCAAGCCCCAAACTGCTGATTTGTGGTATGGACACAAAGTGTTTTATCAGTGGATTTTAAAAACAGTAAATCATAAGACACCTTACAGTGTCACTGCTTTATGGTTTTAAGCAAAGTTACAAATGAGTATCTTCTCTGTTGACTCAACGGGTCCCTTTCAGAGAAAAGCAGCCTGGACTTTTAATGTGTTTGTCTATAAAGTTAGGGGCAAATTTTCAAAAATATCTTTAAACTTGACATGAGAAGACTTAGGAAGAAATTAAATATAAAACAATTTACATACTTTTAAATTTGTTGAATGCATTAATGGTTCCAAAGACTTCTGAGCTTTCCAACTATTTCTAAATTTCTATAATCTGTTTTCTATTGGTTGGGAACAGACCTCATTGTTTGTTCCCTTTGACCTCAATAGTAATAGTTGTCACCTATTCAATTTGTCAGAAAGTTGAATTTCAGTCTCTTCATTGTCTGTCTTAAATTCAATTACCCTGTATAACAGTGCAATTAAAAAACACAACACATAGCTAACATGTTAGTACCTATAGTATGGAACTCTCAGCACATTCTTTAGCATTCTGGTGTAGACTTCTAGTGTAGACCCCTCAGCCTTACACTGCAAATCCACTGGCCTCCCAATACTATTAGCATGGGACACTGCAGTGAGCTCCAAGCCTTTGACTGGATTCTTTGGCGTCCAGCATGCAGACAGACCCTCTGCACTTTTTTCATCTAAATCTGTAGGTTGCCATTGTGAACCAATCCTGTAAATACTTATATATTTGTATGTCTTGTATTATGTCTGTTTATCTAGTGCCACTGACTGATACAGCTCTCTAGCCTTTTCCTCTTATGTATCTCCATGGTATCTCGTATCAAGAATTTTTGCTCTGGATTTTTGCTACTTATATATCTGTTTTCTAAAGGTGAGCTCTTTAAAGTAGGGACTATTTTTTGCTCAGCTTTTGTCCTACCACCTGTCACAGTATGTGGCACCCAATAGAAGCTTGATACATACTTGTGAAAGAAATAATGGGTAAAGATTTGTAGGTCTCAGGCTGGGGAAATATACTCAGTGGCATGAGTGCCTAATTGACAAGTGTGAGGTCGTGAGTTTAATCCCCAGTACAAAAAAAAAAAAAAAATTATGGGTCTTTGGGTTCAGAAATGCCTTCACCAGCCACTTTAAGCCCTAATTTTTCTATGGGTGGCAAAAAACCACAATCATTTCTTAAGAGGGACTCTGTGTTAGAATTACGGTTTCGTTTCACTTGGAAGAAGGTAGAAAGGGCATTTTAGTAAAGCAAGCTTCTCATGATACTTTTAGGGAAGTAAATTAACACCAGAGATCTTAGATGTGTAATACTCATCAATAAAAGTGCCCTACATGCAAAGTGTCAGTCTTAGATTGTGTTGAAGCATCAGAAGTGAATAGAACATTAACTGACAAACGAGAGGCAAGAAATAGTGAAAAATGACAGTGGATTGAGGTGCATGTGGATCTAGTTCTACCTGTCTGTCTAGGACACTGGATCGTACTGAGAATGTTTCGTTAACTCTGAAATAACCAAGGAAGTGACAGGAGCCTTTTTCATCTGATAGGAGCCAACATTCTATTTGATATGTTCAGCAGTAATCAACTTTTTCTCAGTTTACAATATATTTTCTAATTCACATTTAAAACATTTTTGTCTTAGTTGTGATTATACTAGGAAATCATGATACATGAAACCATATTTCAGGAAACACCTTTTTTAAAAAAGTTGGAGGCATAGTTCCCAGGTGTTCTTCCCTTTCCCCTGGCTCATGCCCCCTTCTTCCTCTTTTATGTCTCCTTCACTTTCTTTGTTTTTCAAGGGAAATTGCATTTGGCTATTTTTGATTCATTTCCACATGACTACCAAAATATTATGTGGTGAGAATGACTTGATATTTAAACTTCCAATTCTTTAACATTATTTCAAGGTGGACTGAAATTGATAGCTTTGGACTTTGAATGGGATTTTATTTCATAGAGACCCCAGTGGGAGAAGGTGGTAATCTTAGGCTTTCAAGGGTCCTGTGGTGAAAATGAGAAACCTAAACCAGATATATTGCAGTGAGCTTATTGACTGAGGTTATCTCTTTTGACCCTAAGAATCGGAGGTGCTGACATGTATTCTTTGCTTTGTCCAGTGAGCCTCATGAAATGTTTATAATTCTCTCTACAAAGTGGTCGTTTCCCTGTATTTTCTTTCTGGAGTCATTAATGTTCCTTGCTGCTACCTGGTCAGTGATTTCAGCCACATTCTGAAATAAGTAATATTATGTGAATTTCTCTTGCCCTTCTTAATAATAAGCAAAGACAGATTTTCCTAAGAATAATGATATTGATTCAGGAAAGACAGAAGATTGTAATGGGAATGCATGTTCCATGGTAAATAATGAGTATATTTAAGAAGGTTGAGGCAATGCAAGAGTTTTAGAGGCAAAAGAGAGAAATTTATGTAAGCTGCTTGGACATGAAGTTCACTCATCTCCAAGATGGGAGTTGACATCAGTGCCAGTTGATGGGGTCAGGTCTGTGAAGAGCACATTGTCTGAATACTCATAATCTTAAAGAAGATCAAAGATAGACTTTATTATACAAACCTGCATATGTGAGAGTAGTGCACTGGTTAGGGTATGTTAGGGTATGTATAAATGTATGTAAATCTCTTCTGGGCTTTTAGATAATCTTTAAGAAAGTCCTTATCTCAGATAGGGAGACAGAAGTCCTCTTTCTTCATAGTTTTCTGACTAGTTTTGTCAATCTAACGAGAAGGATTTCATCCTAGTATCACCAGCTTTCACACTCCTTTTCACTGGCATAGACATTCAAAAGACCAAGCACTGGGGGAAGAAGCAAGGCTATCAAGAAAAAATAATTTATGTTTAATCATCAAGAAAACCCTCAGTCACTTCTATATCTTAATCGAAGACCATCACTATCCAAACAAATTGGGAAAACTTCTGCAATCAAGCTCCCAGGAAACAAATCTCCCTGTCAAGGAGCTGCCAGGAGCTGCTCAACATGTCCCTGCTGTGAGCCTTTCTCTGTTCAGAGGCTGCCAGGCAGGCTTCCTCTGCTGGCTGCCCAGAGAGCAACATCTGGAACTCCAAGCTGTTTGCTACCTTGTCCTCTTCCCCTGGCAATCAGAGCAGAATGGAAGGAAACATTAGCGTGCCAAGGACCAGTTCTGTCACATGAAAGACTTATTTTGGAAGAGACATAGCACTCCTGGTTAGTTGCTCAAATGAAAGGAGAGAGTGTAGCAAGCTCAACTCTAAGAAATTTATCTAATGTAAGTTTTCAGTCCTCCCTGTGTACTTTGAGTTAAATTCCTCAGGGCTTAGGGGACTTACTTGGATTTGATTTTTTTCTAAATAGTTTTTGCCTTAGTTTAAAAAAATAGAAATACCTTATCTCCTTCAATATTTTTTCCCATTTTATCCACATTTCATCCAAGCTTGGAAGCATTTGAAAGCTTTTCAACCATAGCATATTGATTTTTTTGCTGGTAGAAAACATGATTTAGGAAGCAATATTACTACCTCTGTGGTTTGACCTGTAATTTCTAAGATTTTAGGAATATCAGCATTTCACATGTAAATTAATTTTTGTTTTGACATAAGGATACTGCCCCTCTCCCCCTCCTCCAAGTGTGTTAGAGCATATATCAAGAATTTTCAAGTAAAGTAAATTTAATTTTTTTCATAATTTTTTTTTCCATTTTGGTGAGGTAGAAGATTGTCAGAGTGTAGTCCAGGCCCAATGATGCTTTATCCAGCTCCTTGATTTTAATCAGTTTACTCTTCCTGGCTTCAATGTCTCTACATATCAAATTGCCCTGAGGATGTCTTGCCCTCAGATTATAGTGGAAAAACACTGAGATAATATATGTGAGCATCCTTGAAAAGTTAAAGATTCTGTGGAAACAAATGTAATCTATATTCATATTTATTTAGTTACATTTTAAACACATACGGTATCCTACAATTTATCATTTCATGATATATCACAATTTATTTCCAAATGTCTCTGGCTGTGGAATACAAAAATAAAACTTGTCCAAACTAACAACTTGTTTGAAAATTTGAAATACATGTTTAATTTCATGTTTTAAATGACAACGATTCAAATCTTGGTGGTTATGAGTGTTCAGTGAAAAACTAGTAATAGGCACAAATAATAGAGAATTTACTGGTTAAATGCTAGCAAAGTAAAAAAGGCCAGATTTAAAGGTTAAGGATGTGTCTGTTTCCATACATATTTATTAAGTCAGATCTTCACACAAATTTATAAAATACAGAACTTTTCTTCATCCCATTTTAAGAACCAACAATGAAAAATTTTTAAATTTAAAATGCTGCTCTAAGATTTAGTTACCACTTAGTTACTGATTTGTTTATTGCCTTGAGAAAATTCTGCTTCAAAGAGTATGAAGTTTTCAAACTGATAACATCACAAGTCGGCTGAGAAGGCTGGGGAAGGGTAAGGATTTGGCATGGCTCTTCAGTCTCACTGTCCTCCTTTCTGTCTCCTTGTTTAAACGTTCTCAACATCTATTGCTCTTTGTTTCTAGGGAGAAGCCTCCAGTGGAGGATCTTCATTGAAAATCTACACTGAAGAAGTGAGTTTCAAAGTGGCCTTGTAAGCATAGTCTGAAATCAGTGCATGATGTCAAATGGAACACTCAATTTGGGCTTTCTCTATCTACTTGCAGGGTTCCTAATCCATATTCCTTGGACATTTCCCCAAAAATAATATGTCATCAAAGTAATTTTTGTTCCTCATTGGTAGAGATATGTATCACTTCAATTGTCCTGAAAAACAAAGTAAACTTGGTGTTGCTATCACAAGCATTCATGAATAACCTAACAAAAAAGTAGTGCATGTTTTGTATTAGGCATGAGTAAAGAAGAACAGGCAATCAATGTTATTATTTAAAGGATAATCTAATACCAGGCAAGCATTCATGCATATGATAAATGCTAATCAAAATATTATATGGAAATTTATTATGGCAGAATTCTGTCCCAATATTTTAAATATCTGGTACAATTCTTTTGCAAAACCTTTTAGATCCTTAGGCTATTTGTTGAATATATTAAAGGGTACTTTATGTCATTTGACTGTGCAAAGTATTTTAGAATCAGGAAAACCAGTGGACAGTGGCTCCAGGATTTGATCTGAAGCCAACCACAGTGGTCACTAAATGAGCCGTGTGAAGCCACAGCGGGTGAAGGGGATGGGAAGCGGCTTGGTGGTAATATCATAGCACTACCAAATATTTGGTTAGAATGTTATTTCTCAGGATAGTATATGTTTCTCTAATTATTCCTGCACATACAAATTCATCCAAAAGCCATCTTGATATATAGTCAGGTATTACTTAGGGAAAATTAGAGTCCGTGGCAGCCTTGTAAGGTTTGCATACTTATTTAGAGATGGCTAAAGCTTTACCAAAGCACATGGAGAAGGAGCGACAGAAGGGTAGAGAAGAATTAGATACATGTTTGAGTTCAAGTTGGAAAAGACAAGATACTGGTACATGGAGAAAAACACTGTAAGATGGAAACATAAGCCCTAAATTTCAATTCCATGAATAGTGCAGAGATTAAGGAGACTACATTAAAACAACTGTCACCCAAATGTAGGAGACACTATTCTCAAAGTAGACACAGAGTCTCCCTTTAGACTTTGTAGACACCTAAGTACTTGGCTCAGTAATCCCTGCTTGTTGGTGTCCCAGTGTCTTTTGTAATAGGACCAGTCTAGTTCCAACTGGGGAGAAGGGGAGTACTGAGGCACTGGTACTCTTCTTACTTCTTAGAAAATGAGTGGTATAATGGTGACAGAAACATTAGGATCAATTTTATTCTAATTCTGAAACTCCTATATTTGCAGTTCTCTGTTTTTTCTATAAGCATCAAAGTTTAATGTATGCATTCATATTGACTATAAATGTAAATGCTGAATGTAGCAGGAATGTTGAGAATTTCTGTCTTCCCATTGGAGGTATTTGAAAGTCTTGCTCCTCAAAGTATGATACTCTGGCTACAGTATCAATATCATGTCAGAATTAGTAAAAAATATAAAACTTTACAGCTTGCTGACTAAAATAATTAAAATCTTTATCTTAGCATGATCTCCACGTGATTCATGAACACAGCTCAGTGCCGAGAAATACTTTAAAGTGTTCTTTCTAGTATTATTTCTAGACACTAACTGCACATATCCTGGTAAATTTCAATTTTTGTCAACTATTGGTGAAGAAGACAGCATTGTCAATAAATTGACATTTTGTTTACTCATATAACTTTCAATAATATTTTGTTTTATTTATTGGAAGAATAAAATCTTCTAGTTCATCACATTCCTTATAGTTTTCCAGTTCAAGTTTTACAAGTATACGTGAACCATCCAATGTAAACCTTGTCTCTTGACATGATCTAGTATAACATAGTATTTTCACCTGTTATTGCTTGGTACTTATATGGTAACTCTTTCTTAAACCAACAAATGATTGTCAGTTACAGTGAAACTGTAAGTATGAGTTTGATCAATGAATTACTAGCATTGCTAGTTGTTGTTTTGCAGACTTTTTTCCTTAGGAAACTTACATTCAATTTTTTTTGTTTTTTTTTTATTTTAAAAAGAATAAAACAAAACAAACAGAACAAAGCAGATCAGAACAAAACAATGTAAGCAGCACAGGATTTCAAAACACAACAGGAAACCAATAGTGGCTACCATAATGTCTCTTGTTTTCTTATTTTGAAGAAAACAACTATTTTGAGTTGTCCATATCATCACGCACAATGAATTCAAACAAGACAGAATAATATAAAACTGATCAAAATAAAAGAATGAAAGCACTATAGGTCTTTAAAACCAGACAACAGGAAATCAACAATGGCCACTAATGTCTCTTGTTCTCTTCAAAATAGCTGTCCATACCTTCATACATATTGAAATTCAAATTTTTCTCCATTGGGAATATATTTAGAACAAGGACCATAAAATTATATTATTTTGTTTTTCTTCCTACTTTTATTTTACTTTTATCATTTTTTTCATGTTTGGATCAGTAAGCAGTAAAGGATAATATTTGTAAATATTGGAAGCATTCAAGCTAAAACTGAACTAGCAAACATTTTCTTATTTAGTATACACAAAACTAAATAAACCATACTGTTTACATTTTACATATTTAACATTCCTGCTGAAGATTGAACAAATCTGCAGGTAAAAATCTCTGAGGTTTTTTCATATAGTCTAATAATGAAACTGAATCATAAACACATGACATTAGACAATTTTGTTTAGAAGTAAACTAAAACTAAAGAAACAGTACAGTCTCTCTTTAAACTTAGGCTAAAATGTAAATTTTATTTTTTATTTTCTATTTTCTAATGTTCTGTTTTTCCAGACTAGTATTTATATTTTTGACCAAACAAAAAAGAGATATTTTAAAGTTTACTTTTCCTAATTCTGAAAATAGCTTGAAGTAAAATTTTAAAAAATACATGGTATTTACATATAAAGCACTTGATAACTCTATGGAAAAATAATTTTGTATCATAGAAGTTTTATCTTTTAGAATAACAATATTAATGTTCCTTAAAATGTACAGAATAGAATGTATAGAATGGAAAACAACTTATCAAATTCAAGTATTTCTAAATCTTCTTTTAATTTTTTTATCTTTTATTTTAAAGATAATAAAATCCAACAAAACAAAACAGAACAAATTAAATCAAAACAAAGCAGTCAAATTAGTACAGAACTTCAAAGCAGGATAGCAGGAAAACAGCAATAGCTACTGTAGTATATCTATTAGTTGTCCATTTCATCAGGTATAACAAAATCAAACCAAGACAAAACAAAATAAAACCAATAGAAGCAGAACATTGAATAAAGCAAAACAATTAATTGAACAAAACAAAATGGAGGAAACAATATTGGATTTTAAAGACAGGTAGAATGAAATAGCCTGTATTTTCTACTTTGCATACTGTCATCTTCCCAATAGATGTTAAATGCTGCCCCCAGGTCTGCAAAATCATCCAAGCAATACAAACATTTAGTTGCTTTTTGTACCTCAGTTGCTATCAACTCAGCCTGTCCTCCAAACCAGCCAGCTGCTTACGGGGACTGGTGGTGTTGTGACTGGGGCTGCTTCTCAGCCTGCATGCGGGCAGCCTCACTAGAGGCGCTGACTGTTCTCCTGGGCCCCGCATGGCTTGCGCAGCTTATCTCAAAGGCTGGTGGGTTGGCTTCTTGGTGGGCTTCTAACCTAAGTATGTCTAAATCTTGATTGGCATACGTTTTGTTGAGAAGATAATCTATTTAAAATGTTACATGTCCATATGAAAAATTGAAAATCAATGTAGTGTATTGATTAAAAAAATGTCCTAATCATTAACAATTGAATATGATATAAACAAGTTATATATATATATATGTATATATATATATATATATGTATATATATATATATATATATCAGATAAATATTATCAACTGAATGGGTAAGAAATTCTGAAGAACTAAAGATTGAAGTCATGTTTTTAAGCTTTTCAGAAAGCAGTGTAATAAAGAAGTTCCTCACAACTTCAAAAAGTTAGCTGATGAACGTTCTGACACACACATGGGAGTGTGAACTCCCTAAGGTGCCAAGTGGCAGCTTCACAGTCTCTAAGAATGTCAGACAGGAAAAGCAACACAGAGAGCAGGCGAGCCTTTTCATATCTGCTGAAGTAGTTTCTGCCAGCTGTACCATCTGAACTGGAAAGGGGCTCAATTTTATGCAGCAAAAAACAGCCTCGAATCATGTCGTATGCCAATTCTGGCCTGCCTGTATTATCTCTCTTATGTTTTGTTTTGGGGTCTCTAATGAAATTCCAACTGCATTCTTGATGGAAAGTACATAATATTGTCATCTAGAGTAGGTAAAAAGATAATTGCTTTTTATCCTTTATAGGAACTTACTTTTTAAATATTTAAAATAACTTTCATTTGCGGTTGAAATTTTATTCCACACAGGAAACAGGAATTTTTTTCCAGGCAAATCCTATCGGGTTGTTGACATTCATTAAGAAGAGGTATATGTTGTAAAAATTTTTTTAAAAGTTAGAATTGTGGCTTTCACACAGAAATGCAATACATGTGTCCAAGATTTATAAAACTGAGAAACTAATGAAGGAGCAAGTAAGATGTTATTAGTGGTTCAAAGGGTGTTCCAGTTCTCAAATCCATAGTCAGAGGAGAGATGCTGAAATTATTTTATAAACAGGTACAGAAATTGGCAAAGCTGAATTAATAACCACTTGATGACAGTTAATCCCTTTCTAATGTATGAAATTTGCATTTGTATAGATGAGTCATTTGCATTTTTATACTCTTCTACAAATTACATACTTGTAAAATAATTAAAGGCAGTGAGAGACCTGGAGCTTCTGTAGAATCTGATGACTGAAAGGATCTGCTAGAAAATGACTTGTTTTTCACTGACTATGCCCAATTACGTTTTAAGTTGTAAAGTCTTCTGCAACTCTACAGTATAGTTTCCTTTGGAAAGAAAAGCCAATAAGTAGAATGAGTTATGCTATAAAATAATGGAACTTCCCCCATATATAGTGTACTGCTCTGAGCACCTGTAGCACTATGCATGTGTAGCAAATTTGTCATGTGAGTTTGTGTAAGTGGCTTGCATTTCTTTGAAATGTGTCTCTACAATCTACCATACTTTTTTTCTAATTACCTTTCCACTTCTGTTTTCCTTTTCCCAGATCTTATTCATTCAAACTCAATCTCCCAAATTTAGCTAACTCTTTTTCTTATATCTTAATTCTCTTTTACAATTCCTTAAATAAGTAGGCTGTAGAACTGTAATTCACTTTAAAAATTACAGGTTTTATCATAATCATAATAATCATTAATAAATCCAAAAAGGAAGTGATTTACAAACTTGCTGATTTGACTATGTAAGTTAATTATGGGAATATAATTTTAGTATAAGTATATATAATTGACTCTTTGTTAGTGGTAGCAATTATAGGATATGATGAAAAATACAGTGGAAAATAATAAAAGGGAGATGAAGATAGAAGAGGAAAAGAAGGAAGTTGAAATGTGTTATGTATATGTACCAGTTCCTACGGTGAATGTAATCATGTATTGCAAACATGTACTAATAAAAGCACAAAAAAAGAAAATTCCCATGTAAAAATGCAGCGAACACTTATTTTTTAAAAGTTTATTACAATAAAAGACTTTGTCATCAATTCCCCTCAGGTACTCCCCTTACTTTAAACACACACACACACACACACACACACACACACACACACACACACACATCCTGGCCATTGCACTTTTTACTCTAACAAGGTTTTGTTTTTGTATGGGGATGGAACTCAGGACCTTGTGCTTACCAGGCAGGCTCTGTGTCACTGAGCTATATCCCTGGCCCCTCTAATAAGGTTTTTATTTAAATATTCATTGAACTTTTCAATCACTCTTTGTAATACATTTTAAACTTCTTGAAGTAAAAATCATGTTGTTTTGTGTTACTATATTTTTCATGTAGAGAAGTAAAATGAAGGTGATTAAGTCTCTGCAAGATGGAAAGGAGTATTTGGTGCATTATTTATATATTTTCACCAAAGGCAAAAAGTACTTAGTTAATTCAGAACTGAAGTGGCCAATCTTCAAATTTTGAACAAAGGACCTTTTTTCCCCTCTAATTATATAGAATTCGCATGTCCACATATGACACGAATTACTGATTGATTGCATTTGAGGAATACTTAAGTAAGCTCTCCATATGGAATAACAATACTGTGAAGTTTATAAAGCACTTATCCTGTTAGCAGATAGAATTCTGTGTTGACTCAGGACCGGCAACTGTTTTCCATAACATCTGTGTCACCATTTCCCACCACTCCTGGTCCCCGGACACTTGCTATACTAAGAGTGAAAACATTTTAGAAAAAGAATGAATGGCATTTCTTTTAAAAGCAACCCAGAGGACATTCTCCTGGGGACATAAATTTGTAGTAAACTCAGAAATAGTTTTATATTCCTGAAGAAACTATTGAATAAAGTTAGCAAAGAAGAATATGTGAGCTCTTGTTTTTAAAAATGTTTAAGATTTTAGCTTCTCGATCCCATCAAAAATAATCAGGCTGATGGGAAGATTAGGACATTTATAGTGCTGCCTGGTGGCCCTGATAAAGTAAACAGGTGTATTATATTACCAACTTTATTTTATGGGAAACCAAAGTAAAATTTAAACCTTCTCTTAGTAGTAATATTTGTTCTGCTTATGATTCTAATCACTCAATATTTCAAAGTTCTTCCCAACCTACATATTTCACAAGGCTAATGTTTCATTTGTTGTTTTTGTAATTTGCAGCGAACAAAGAATAATTAAGACTGCATATACGTTGAAGACAAAAAGCCATAAAAACAGAAGTCAATTGTAATATTGCCACATTTTATACTATTGTGGGAAAAAAATAACAAACTTGACTAAGTAGTTATATCTTTTCTTATGCAGATGAATTTTAGTGTATGGGACAAAAAACTTAATAACTACAAAAAATTTAGTTATAATCTTTTTATATTAAGTTTTCCTGTTAACTGAGTAGCTTTTGCCATTTGATTTTAACTTAGAAAACTCATTTAATTTTTTTTTCTTTAAGCAACAAAGATTACATATTCTATTTCTGGATAAAATGTACAAATGTGATTTTTTCCTATTAATATGAAAAATTTTTTAATTTTAAAAACAAAGAATAAAAATGATGATACAAAATTTCAAAAAAATAGATTAACACTGCTTAATATATTGTGTGTTATCTGCAATGTAGTTGTGCAGATTATAAGATACAGGCAAAAAATGTCATTAAACAGTAGAACAATGAAAGCACAAACTGTTCTTTTTGATGAACTAGCAGAGATTAGTAATGTAGTTATTTATCTTGTTGTGTATATATATATATATATATATATATATATATGTATATGAAAACTTTTGAAATTTTATTTTTACCACATGGTACATGGTTACAAAATTTTAAATCTAAGAATATTCACAATTACATTGCTTCTTTGATAAAAAACTGTAAGGCCAAATTTAATAACCAAAAAAAATTTAAATTACATTAAATTTTTAAAATTAACATAATTTATATGTATGTGGTACATGAAAGATTTAACATCTTTAATTTTTTTTAAGTTCCCTCTCAGTAGCCCGTGCATTTAGCTACTTAAAGAAGTGAGAATTAGACAAAGACTACTTGTGAAATACTAGGTATCATCCAATGTAGTACTTTAACCCTTTCAACCCATTCTAAAAGGGAGGGTAACATGACTGTGTCTCCTCAGGTAAAATGTTTTTCCCCCTGACCTTGAAGCAAGAACATTTCTCTTGGATCCCATCTTTTATTTGATGGGAATTTAAGTTTCAATCCAAATAATAGACTACTTTTAGGAGTTGTTCTTGATAAAAAATGTTGTGTTCTTATTTTTAAAACAAAGATTACTTTCAAAGTTTTATCTTTCAATTTTTAAAACATTTTTATTAAGACGGTTTTGGATTTGAAAAATTGTCATGAAGATAGTACAAAATTACTATGTCATACATTTTGAAGTATTATTAATACCTGATATTATCTTTATTTCCCATATTCATAAGCCCTTTAATAAATTATCAATAACAAAATCCACTCTTTGTCTAGCTGTGCACAAGTTTTTCTTACTGTCCTATTTTTTTGTTCTAGGATACTACCCAAGACACCACGTGACATTTAGTAGTTTGTTTCCATAGGTTCTTTCGGTTCCATTCTTTCCCAGTCTATCCTTGTGCTTTATGACCATGACTGTTTTGAGGAGTACTGGTTACATATTTTGTAGATTTTTCTTTGCTTGATATTTTCTTCTTAATTAGATTAAATAATGTGAATTAAAAATGAATTTAAAGATAAAATTCCACTTTCATCATGTACTTTCAAAGATATATATTATCTATATAATTCATTGTATTAATCTTGGAAGTTCATGATACACAGCTCCCAATTAAGGAATGGGATGTTATTTTCTGTCTCTTTAACACCAGGATATCTGGTCATATACAGCCAAGGGAATTTAATAATTCAAATTATTATTCATTTATTGATTAAATCATTTATTTTTATCATAATTTATGGGTATTTGCTTTATATTTTCTTTAGTAACACAATGGTCTCTTACATAGTTTTGCTTAAATTGTTCTAACTTTGGTTATTGATATCTTTAGTTGGCTTCTTTATCCTTTGGACATAGCCCACCATTATATATGTGTATGTGTATTTGAAGACTATTAGTTTTTGGATTTATAAGATGTCCTAACTTATTGTGAATATTTCTGTCCTCAAATTATTGAGTCCTAGAACTCTGATACTTTAATTAAAGAATAATATTACCAACCAAGATTTGCATGGTAGGGATGTTTGTTGCTGAGTATCATTGCTGCTAAGTCCTTGCAGCTGTAAGAACATGGAGATATGAATGTTTCTAATACTAACATCCACCAACATCTATAAATATTTTTATACGTGTGGAAAGCTAAACAAGGGTTTATCTTGATGTCTCCAGCTTGAATACACATGGATCATTTTAGCCTTTTCCCCTTGCTTGTCTTTAATTCTGACTGCAAAAGTGAGAAACCATCTGGCATTTATTCATTTCATGACTTAATTTCAGAATGTATGAATGGTAGTTTCAGAAGTATGGATTTGTATTTCCATGAATCTTGCATGCAACTCTTTTCATTTGATCTTTCAGGCTCCAGTTAGTTTCAGAATCACTTAGGTCAGCACTTGGTTCTCCACTCACTTCGGGGGGATTGCTTCATAGATCTTTATAATGTATTTCGATTCTTTTGTGTGAGTGTGTGTATGTGTGTGTGTGATACTTTCGCCTTTCATCCTGGGATTCCCCAGTCTCCTAATTGATCTTTTTGTACATATTAAGATTTACACAGTGGGATAAAATTCTATGGATTTCAACATGTTTAATGCTTTGGACTTTCTATTATACAGAATAGTTTCAATACCCTAAAAGAGTCTCTGTGCTTTCCCCTTCCTCCTACTCTCACACTCCTGGAAAACTATACTTTTTTAAAAAAAACTTTTGATTGGGACTGAACTTCCCCAGAAATTCCCATCAAAATCAAAGGTTAGCAAATAAGATTCTCTCTCCTCTGGAAGCTGTTTTAAGCAAATTAGACATTCAGTTTCCTAATGTATGTTTCTTAAATTTCATGGATTATGTTTTTTTTTTTTTTTTTAACAACTATTATTTGCATGAACAAAAACAGGAAAAGCTCAGGTTGGAGGAAAAGATCATTGAAACAGAAAATAATGACTGGGTTTGAAAGGTCCAAAGAGTTTGCTAACAGATCATACAGATTTTTGTTTTTAACTTGCAAATTTATTTGAAAAGATTTGCTTGAATTCTACTCAATAAATTTAAAATTGTTACTTATTTTGTTCAAAAGGAGACAAGATTTAGAATCTTTCCCGTCTCCTTATTTTCTCTTCCTCCTCTCTTTTCTTTTCTTTGTTATTTTCTCCTACAAAAATATTTACTCTGACTTCCCCTTATTTTGTGGCAGGCACTATAATAGACTTTGAAAATGCAGAGAAGGAAATGGTTACCCATGCCTTCAAAAACCTTTCATGTTATTACGAAGGCAGGAAAATATAAGAGGGCAATGCAGTGCAATAATTGTTCTATTGGTACAGCAGGCACGTTAAGGAACAGAGGATTAACCCTGCCTTTAAGGGTGAGGGAAGGCTTCCAGCTGAAATGACACCTGAGCTTTGGAGGAGGTTCACGTTCGAGAGAGACAGGAAATGTAGTGTAAAACATATGGTTGGTTTACAGTTAAAGCGGCTCTCTAATTACAACTAGAGAGATGGATGAAGAATAGAAACAGTAATGTGGTTGGTCAAGCCATCAAGGATAGATCTTGAGGGCCTTCAGTTAAATTTTTGTTTTAGGAGTAATGAGAGAGCCACCAAAGGGTTATTAGCAAAGTAGTGATAATGTCATAAAGTTGAATAACCAGTGGGGAAAATTAAAGAGTGCACAAAACTGATCTTGATTCTCATTGAAGAAAATTTAAATTTTGATGGGAAAGGAGTACATTTCATGCAATCTAATGAATATTTGAATGAAATATTTTATGATATTTTAAGAATGAGTTCCAGCATGTCCTTAAAGTTTAGTTTTTTTTTTTTTTTTTTTTTATCTTATTAAGATTCTAAATCTTGTAATCCCAGTAGTTGGAAGGCTGAGGCAGGAGGACTGCTGCAAATTTGACACGAACCTGGGCCATGAAGTAAACTTGAGACCAGCCTGAACTGCATAGCTAGACCCTGTGTCAAAAAGAGAGAGCGAGAAAAAGATTCTGTATCTTACTAAAAAAAGAATGTTAAAAATCAGTTTACAATTCTATGTCTATGACATGAAAATGAATATAAACTTAAAGCTCTTCTGTGTCATGGAATAATTTTTCTTATAGGTTTTGAACATGCAATCTGTAGAGACAATTGTTTCACTCATATTGGTATTTATGATATCAATCTAGAGTTTAATCTAAAATAATTTGCTCCCTGGCAGGATGAATCCTTAAAGCAACTTCAAGTAATTCATCAACCATGGCTCTTGCCAAGTGACACAGAAAGTGAAGGAATAGAAGCAGAACAAGACAAACGTGAGTAGTCACTGCTGTTTGCTGACACCGTGCTTTACCCAGAGGAAATTTCCAATAAAATTTTCATACCATTAAAAATCTTCCAAAAAAATCCAGACTCATTAGGAAGAACAATAAAGATAAGCTTATGCTTCCAGTCTTGGCTGAGTGATGATAAAATTATTATATAAAAATCCACAAACTAACCTTTGGAACAGAAAGAATTATTTTTCTGAAATAAACCAACATAGAATGTTGGGCAGAAATACAAGAGAATTATGTTAGGGACAACTTTTGATTATTTTATAATTTCAAACTATGTGAGGGTTAGGTGGTTATTATAAATAAAAATATGTTTATTGGTTAAATAAGTAAATTTATGTATGTAGGAACTATTCGACAAAGTGATATTATTATAGAACTTAAGATAAATAGAATATATTGCTCTTGATTTAATTATGAAAGGGCATAGATCAGTATACTATGACTTGGCTCATGTCCTGACCTCTAGAGGTTTTGTGACAGTCACGTGCAAGGGTTCTGCAATCCTGTTGAGAGGTTTGGGTCTGAATTATAGAGAAATCGCATGAACATTTAAAATAGTAGGTTATCATAAAAATTTTACCAATAGTACCCTATGGAAAGAATTGCATATGATAACCTATTGTTTTAACTGGCAGAATTAATTAATAGCTTTCTCGAGCCAAGATCAGTAGAGATGGATATTATATTACACAGGTAGTGTCATGAAATTATGTGTCATGGAATGGACAAGAAATTACTTTTCCAGGTGAAAAGGCATTTCACAATATTATCCCACTTCCATAACCTCACGTCCATGTAGCCAGAGGTAGTAGGGGGAAATGTAAGGATTAGTAGCCCCAGAGCAGAGGTGAGTTCACTGCCACTCAGCTGGCATATTCAGAGATGCAGTGAAAAAAACATGGTCACATATGAGGGGCATTTTCCACAGGAAAATTTTTTTTGAAAACTGAAAGAATAATGTTCTTTAAGTAAGTAGTAAAAGAAGAGAATACTTTGGAAAACCTTTAAGCAAGAAATATTAAGCAAAATTGTCTAGGAATACAATTGTACTCACATCATGAAATACAAAGAAGAGTTCTCCAAATCTCAAACAATGGGGCTCAGAACTTCTATGGAAAAAAATGTAAACACAAGCACACTCATTTCCTCTTCCTCCATCCCATATATTTAGATATTACATAGATTATTTATTCTGGAGTTTGTGTCAACATCAAATTTTTCTAAGGATTTTGTAATTTTTTATTTAAAAAACCTTCTAGAAATGATGCATATGTAATGCATAGTATAGATAATTTGTGCCATTTTAAACCCAACAGAGAGATAATTAGGCAAGGAACCATGTTCATTGCATTAGGCTTTACTTTATAATAGAATAAAATGTAAATGTAAGAAAATAATCAGAATAGTGATTCCAAGTTCAAACTTGCTTCCTTGTCTCAAATCCATGTCTCTTATCAGTATCAAGACTAAAAAATGTAGCTTAATGGAGATAAAATTCCCTAGAATTTCCTTCTACACTTGACATATGATACATATTACCTTTTACATGTTATCTTCAGGAGATTTTGATAACAAGTTGTAATTTTCTCCTCTTTTACTGTAACATAAATTATTTTTGAGGGTATACCTGTTATCTTTGCATACAATAAGCCCTCAATAAGTTTCAGAACATAAAATAAATGAGCAAAAGAATGTGTGAACGAATGGATTCCATTGATTCTTTCCAACTTGCTTAATATGATAGAAATGTAAAACCAATAATAATTGTGACTATGCATAATTGTTGCAAGATATTTATGGTTTTATTAAAATTTTAATATTGATTCATAGTTTTATTCATGAATTTTACTGAATGGTCTATCAATCACTCTAAAGAAGGCTATTCCTGAACACTTGTAAACATAGACCTAAAACCAAAAACATTTGATCTCAGTAATGTTGTGCTGGGATGTTACCCCTGACAATGGTAAATTGTTTGAAATAAAATCAGGGTTGAGATAATTAGATGATAATAGGAACCATCTGGAAATGAAATGCTAGTCAGTAGCATAGTCAGGTTCATAGCACAGCCTCATAACATGGACATGCAAATATTTTTCAAGAGTAGCTTCCAGCAGAGGTGCGGGGACATTGCAAGCAGTAACCACGGAAGCAGAGGTGTGTCTGCTCTTACTTGCCCTCCATACATCTGCTTTGTGGAAAAGCTGGCAAGATAGATATAGACTGTCTCCTTCTGTTTTCTCAGTGAAAGGAAAATAACTGAAAAAGCTCTGCAATCTCAGTATCTGATTAGAGTTTTTAGGTTCATGTACTAGAAATTTACATGTGTGGAAGAAATCAAGGTTATCATTTCAACAGTAACACTTGTTTCTGAACTCCGTTTTCTATACATAATACCTAGGTAATCTTATGAAATTCTCTAGTTATTCTTGAAACAAAATAATAATGGGGGAAAGTTTCCAGGAAAATTTTAAAATAATGTCAGAATCTTTGCAGTGGTGCAGATTTCTTATTGCATCATGTTAAAAAAGTTGAACTCATATAAATTTTATAAATGAGCAACTTTGAAGAAAAAGTATCATGAATAATTAAATGGGAAGCTTTATACATTTTTATTATGAAAAAGATAATCTTTGATTAAGTAGATTTTTTTTCTTTACTATGCTTTCAGAAGAAAAATATAAATTACAGATACAAACAAACTCTTTTTTTTTCCCTTAAATCTGTCAAATTATACACTGAAGTTAAAGATATCCATAGATACATATACCTACCTGGTTACTCCATATTCTTGGGTAGGACTTTGAGCTTACTGAACCAGAATCCTTGTGTATAGAACTAAGATCTATGTGTTTTGATAATTCTTTATGTTTTTTTTGCATATTTTAAAGATTGAAATTACTGAAAGGAAATTTTTAATTAGTATAAACATATTTTTCAGACTGTACTCCATGGTGCTACTGGATTTCTCTAGGCCGCTTTCTCTTAATATGCGTTAAGTTTGGGTGTAAAAAATAAAATATAGGTTAGAGAAAGAAGAAAATAAACTTAAAAGAACAAATGTGAAGGAAAACTAAAGGGTACATCCTCAGACTATGGGTTCAACTCTTATAGAGTTAAGTTGCTAAACATCTACAGTCTAGCCAGTGTCCCCTAAGTGTATTTTATATTTTCAAAAATATGAATAACCAAGGTAAAGAACAAACTAGAGAAAAACAAAAACAAAAGAATCAAATAAACTAAAATAAAAACAGAAAACCAAACAAAGTAGGCTAGGGATATAGCTCAGTAGCACAGTGCCTGCTTGGCCAGCATAAGGTCTTGAAATTGATTCCCAGTACCAAAACAACAACAACAATAACAACAACAATAAAACAGCAAAAAAATCAAATGCCTAATGAAAAAAGAATCAGAATGGTGTCTAGAAGATAATGGTGTCAGTCATAAGTAATACAGAGTATAAGAAAAAAATTTGACCTACAATTTATGATACATATATGAATGCATATATATCTCACATTACATATATATATACTATATGCACACATGTAGCTTATGATATTCATATATATACATACTATATATAATATATTATATATAATTCATACTTCTAGAGGAAAGAAAATATAGAAAGACAGGCAATGATGAAAGATAATGAAAGGTATCTCCAGAATTAATAACATGTTTTGATTTTCAAAATGGGAAACAGAATAAACACTACCTAATATTCACTTTGTAAAAACATATAACATTACTGAGAGAAAATTCTAGAAAAAAAGTATTTAAGATGCTTATGAATAGTAAATTTGAACTTAGAATTTAATGAAATCTCATCATTGGAGAATTCATAGCTCCAATAAGCTGGGGTGGAGTGAATCCTATACCAAAAGAGCTATTATATGTGACTAGAGGTTGACAATCACAGACTTTATTGAAGGAACCACTCTTTCAATTAGAAAAAGAATTGATTTTAGAGGGAAATTCAAGAAAGAAACAAAGATGTACAAAAGATTGATAAACTGTTGGAAAACTTTAAGGATTGCTAAAATAATATTGTTTTTCATTAAAAAAATAAAAAAAACAGAATAAGGAGAAAATAGAAAAAGTAAGTCCAAAATTTTTTTTAATTAAAGAAGTCAGTGTATGATATAAATAGAAAGGCAAAAGTGCTATTCGATAGCAAATAGTTTTTTTTGTTTGTTTGTTTTTTTGTTTTTTGTCTTTTTCTTTTTTATCGGTACCGGGAACTGAACTCATGACCTCCTGCTTGCAAGGCAGGTGCTTATGCCACTGAGCTAAATCCCCAGCCCTCTGATAATAAATAGTTTATTAAAATAACACAAATTGTGTTTATAGCTATGTGGTCTTTAACCAAAGTAAAGTGCAGTTATTTACAAGTCAGTTATTTACTATACATACAAAAACAGAATACAGGAAATGAATTTTATTACATTTTCCAGCAAAATAAAATAATAATGAATAAGTTATTATAATAAATAATAAATATGTTAAATATGTACTTAATTCTATTAGCGTAAAAATTTTGATCTTTTAAAGTTTATTGTCTTTTAAATAGATCAACATGGATAAAATTTTAAAAACTATAAATGTTTTAAAGTGTTAATTTCTAAGTTTAAATTATAGTGAAAATTTTTAGAACCTAAGAAAAGGTAACACTACATTGTTATTTAAACTTTATACATTTTGTTTATTTTTTATAATTTGTTCTTTAAATTTTAGTTTTAAAGAGAGTAAAATTAAACAATCAAATAGAACAAACAGATCATAAGATAACAATGTAAGAGACACATTTCAAAACAAGACAACCTGAGATCTTCACTGTTTATCATATTGTCTCTTGTTTTCTTCCAAATAGTTATCCATGTCTTCACATACAATGAATTCATACAGAACACAATAGTATAAAATTGATCAGAACAGGATGATGAAGGCATTTTAGGTCTTCAAGACCAGACAATAGGGAAGTCAACATGGTTGCCATAATGTCTCTTGTTTTTTTCAAAGTAGCTGTCCACATCTTCATGTATGCTGAAATTAAACAGTACAACACAGATTAAAATCACTCTGAACAAAGAATAATAGCATTGCTGGATTTCACATCATGACTCTACGGAATTAGCACTGGGTACCTTGGTGTTTCTTTTCCTTCAATGTAGCTGTTCAATTCATCGTGCATTATATTATTGATTCTCATAAACTTTTTAGAAGTTCTATGCATGTGTGAGTCTCTATATGTATACCTATCTTTTCTGTATTAGAGGGAAAAAACAAAACAAAACAAAACAAATTCCTAGAAAAATATGAAACGAAAAAGACATATAAACAACAATAGCAAAGAGCCCAGAACACTGATAATATAAGCATTCAAAACAAGGTGGTATGAGCATAAGTAGGGTTGTTATTTTACATAATAATCTTCAAGAGTTTGTCAGATCACGATACAATAGTATGCATAATTGTTCCAATCCTGTGAATGTTAACTGTTTTGTTCCAAAACTTACAGAGTTTGTAGCACAATCATCTTAGCTATCCTGTGTGTTTATATAATTTTAGACATATTTTATTTTCCCTTCCTTTTCCTCATTTTTCCCTGAGATATTATTTTTCCCCATTAAGCAGATTCTTATCCTTTCACTGTATTTACTGAGTTTTTTGTATTTTATGTACTCTTATCATTTCTTACACTATATGGTATTTACACATGTGAGTTTGATTTATTTCACTTACGACTATATCTCGAGTTGCATCCATTTGCTTATAAATATCTCAGTGTGCCCATTCTTTATAGCTTTTATACTCCATTGTATAAAAATACCACATCTTTTTTATCCATTCCTCAGCTGATGGAAATTTAGGGTGTTTCCAAGATCCGGCTATTACAAATTGTGTTGCTATAAACATGAGTGCACATATATCACTGTGGTATGATGTTTTCAGTTCTTCTGGGATTATGCCCTGAAATGGGATAGCTGGGTCAAATGGGACCTCCAATCCCAGCTTTTTGAGGAATCTCCAGACTGACCTCAATAGTGGTTGCACTAGTCCACACTCCAAACAACAGTGCAGGAGTGTTCCTTTTCCCCCACAGCCTCTCCAGCATTTTTTGTTGGTAGTTTTCTTTATCCTGGCCATTCTTTCTGGAGTGAGATGGAACCTCAGTGTTGTTTTAATTTGTATTTCTCTAATGAAAATTATGCTGAACATTTTCCCATGTATTTATTTGCCATTTGTATTTGTTTATCTGAGAACTGTGATTCATCTTAGATGCCCAATTTTGGAAGGGGTCTTTGAATTCTGGGGATCTGATTTTTAAAAAATTCTTTATATATTCTGGACGGAAGTCCTTTGTCTGAGGGACCATTCACTAGGATTTTTTCTCAATCTGGGTTTTCTTTTCACTGTGCTGGAGATTTCTTTCAACATGCAAAAACATTTTAATAGTATATGATCCCAATTATTGATTCTGTGAAGTATTTCACATGCAGTTTGATTCTTGTTCATGAATTCTCTACCTACCCTCTGTCTTCAAGATTTCTACCTACTTTGGCTTCCAACAAATTTAGTGTTTCTGTTTTAATATTTAGATCTTTGATCCATTTAGACTTTAGTACATCGTGATAGGCATGGGTCCAGGGTTAGTTTTCATCATGTGGTGAACCAATTTTCCAGCACCATTTATTGAAAAGACTATGTTTCTTCTACTGTGTTTGTAGTTATAGTTGTAGTTGTAGTTGTATCTTCCAATCTATTCCATTGATCTTCAGATCTATTTTTATTCCAGAACCATGCTTATTTTATTACAGTAGCTTTGTAGTATAACTTCATGCCAGGAATTGTGATGCCTCATGCCTTGCCTTTGCTGCTTAGAATTGGCTTTGCTATTCTAGGTCTCTTCTGGTTCCAGATGAATTTTAGGAGTGATTTCTCTATATCTGTGAGGAATGCTAGTGGCATTTTGATTGGAGTTGCATTAAATCTGTATAACAATTTTGGGTTTATGGACATTTTCACAATGTTTATTCTTCCTATCCCGAACAAGGATGTCTTTCCATTTTCTGAGGTCCTCTTCAATTTATTTTTTCATGGTATTATAATTTTCCCTGAATAGGTCTTTTGCTTCTTTTGTTAGATTAATTCATAAGTATTTCATCTTGTTAGATGCTATTGTGAAGTGTGTGGCTTCTCTTATTTCTCTCTCAGTGGTTTTGTTGTTAGTGTATGGCAATGCTTTTGATTTTAAGTGTTGACTTTGCATCCACTTACATTACTGAATTTATTTATTATATCTAGGAGTCTTTCAATGAAGTTTTGGGGGTCTTCTATGTAGAGTATCAGGTCATCTGCAAATAATGATAATGTAACTTATTTTCCTATCCTTACTCCTTTTATTTCTCTCTCTTGTTTAATTGCTCTGTGTAGTATTCCCAGCACTATTGAATAGGAGTAGTGATAAAGGACATCTTGGTCTTGTTCCTGGTTTTAGAGTAAAGGCTTTCAGTCTTTGGCCATTAATATGATGCCAGTTGTTGGTTTACCATCGATGGTTTTTATCATATTGAGGTAAAGACTATTTATTCCAATTTTCTGTAAGGCTTTTATCATGAATAAGTGTTGGACCTTATCAAAAGCTTTTTATGCATCTATAGAAATGATCATATGGTTCTTATTTTTGACTCTATTGATATGGTGTGTTACATTTATTGATTTGTGTGTGTTTAATCATCCCTGCATTCCTGTGATGAATTCTACTCAGTCATGGTGTATAATCTTATGATTTGTTGTGTTCTGTTTGCCAAAATTTTATTGAGAATTTTTTCATCTATATTCATTAGGGAGATTGGCCTGTAGCTCTCTTTTTTGGTTGGGTCATTCTCACATTTTGGTATTAAAGTAATGTTTGCTTCCAAGAATGAAATAGAAAGAATTGCCTCTCTTTGAGTTTCAATGAAGAGTTTGAGGAGTGTGGGCATTAAATCATCTTTGAATTTCTTGTAGAGTTCCTGTGAATCCATCTGGGCATGGGCTTTTCTAAGTTGGTAAGGATTTAATTACGTTTTCAATTTCCTTAATTGAAATTGCATTATTCAGCATTTTTACATCTTCTTGACCCAGCTTTGGTAATTCATATGTTTCTAGGAATCTTTCCATTTCTTCTGTGTTATCAAGCCTGTGAGACTAGAGGTTTTCGAAATAGATATTGATGATCTTCTGTATTTCCACAGGGTCTGTAGTGATTTCGCCCTTTTCATTCCTCAGTGCATGAATTTGAGTTTTTTCTTTCCCTTTTAAAATAAGATTGGCTAAGAGCCTGTCAATTTTATTTATTCTTTCAAAGAACCAACTTTTTGATTCATTGATTCTTGGTATTGTTTTCTTAGTCTCTATTGCATTGATTTATGCTCTGACTTTTATAATTTCCTCCCTTCTTTTGTCTTTGGGCTTGATGTACTCTTCTTTTTCTAGATGTTGATATAGCATAGTATGAGATATAGCATCAGATCGTTTACATGTGTTTGTTCTGTATTCCTAATGTGGGAGTTCACCACAATAAATTTTCCTCTGAGGACTGCTTTCTTTGCATCCCACTGGTTCTGGTAAGATGTATTTGTATTTTCATTTGCCTGTAAATATTGTTTAATTTCTTCTCTAATTTCCTCTGTGACCCACTGATTGCTCAGGAGTGTATTTCCATGTGTTTGTGGGGCTTTTGAAGTTTCTTTTGTCATTAATTTCTAGTTTCATGGCACTATGATCCCATAACATGCATGGGATAATTTCAATTCTTTTGTATTTAGTTAAGCATGTTCTGTGGGCTAGTATATGGTCTATTTTAGAGAGCATTCCATGTGCTTCTGAGAAGAATGTATATTCTGATGTTGGTGGATATAGAACTCTATATATGTCTACAAGGCCATTTGTTGACAAGTGTGCTGCAGTTCTGTTATTTCTTTGCTGATTTTCTGTCTAGTTGATCTGTCCTTTTGTCAATAACATGTTAAGGTCTCCTGTTATTATTGTGTTATAAATTATTTGATTTTTCACTTCTGTTTATATTTGTTTTGTATAGCTTGGTGCTCTGGAATTTGGTGCATATATATTTAAGACTGTTATAGCTTCCTCTTGAAGTTTTCCCCTAACTAGTATCTAGTGGCCTTCTTTATCTCTTTGGATCATTCCTGGTTTGAAGTTTACATTGTCTGCAAACAGAATAGCTGCCTTGCTTTTTTTGGGATCCTGTTGCATGGAGTATTGTTTTCAGTCTATTAGCTTCCTTTTAGGTTAGATGGGTTTCCTGTATGCAGCATATGGTTGGATGTTGTTTCTTGACTCATTATGCCAGTCTGTTTCTTTTAATTGGTGAATTGAGGCCATTTGCATTAATGGTTATAACTGACATAAATTGATTTACTTTTGACATGTTATCTTTCTGTTGTTGATTATTTACTCTTCCAATCTGTTTATTTGTTTGCCTTGCTTAGTGTTTTTTTCCTGTGTCTGTCTAGGATGTCTTTCAGTATTCTTTGCAATGTTGGTTTGGTGGTTATGAAGTTCTTTAGCTGTTCTCTGTTGTGGAAGTGTCTTATTTTTCCATCCATTTTGAGGGGCAGTGTTTCTGGATACATCAGTCTGGGTTGGAAGTCATTTTCTTTTAGGATCTAAAATACTTCATTTCATGCTCTTGTTGACTTCATTGTTTTGTTGAGAAGTCTGCTATGATTCTGATAGGTTTTCCTTTATAGGTTATCTTTCTCTTGTCTCTAGCAGCTTTTAATATTTTGTGCTTATGTTGGATTTCTGGGATACTGATTATTATATATCTGGGTGTAGTTTTATTTTGCTTATGGTTATTTGGAGTTCTATATGCTTCAGTCATCCATGTGTCGGTTTCCATTTCCATGTTTGGGAAATTTTCATCTATTGCTTCTGTAAATAGCCTGTTGATATCATTTGTGTCATCCCCTTCTTTTTCATTTATCCCTATTAATCTTATGTTGTTTTTCTTTGCATTATCTTGCTGCTATTGAATAGTTTCTTCCTGGTTCCTTGTTATTTTTAAAAGATCTTCCCTTTCCTGTTCACTAGCTGCAGTCTTGTCTTTGAGGTCTAAAATTCTATCTTCACTTTCATTGAGGCAGTTTTGCCAACTTTTCATGCAATTTTTGATTTCCTATATATTCTCTTTCAATCTGCTTCATGTACTGTTTGTTTCTTATATTGTTCATTCAGGGTTTTCATCTTTTTGCATTGTTTCTCTAATTTTTTTTATCTATGTCTTGTTTTGATGTTTTTAACATTTCTGTCATTACTTTTATCATTTCTTCTTTTACCTGGGACACTATTTCTGATTTGAGTTTTTTTATAGCTTCCTGGAGTTCTTTATTTGAGTACTTATCATTTCAGGAATTTCAGGTGTATGGCTAATATTTTCTTCTGTGTCTGTATCTCCTAGGCTTGCTTGAGTTGGGCTGGAATTTTGAGATTGCATTTTGCTCTTTTGTTTTGTCATTTTCCTATATTTTCACACATCGAGTGGTGTTTCAAAGCTTCCCCTGCACTCTGGGAATCACCAGGCTTACTTTTGGCTCCCAGGGCAGACAGTAGGCAATTGTTAGCCACTTGAAGTTTTCTGAGTATGGGCCAGTTAGGACGACAGGGACTTCCTGTGATTTGAGACATAGGGCATGGTCTTCCTATCTGGAAACAATGTTCCAAGGCTTCCCTATGTGCTGGGTTTCAACCTGTGCATGCTCACAGCTCAGGACTGGATTCAGGTCCCTGCCAGTTGCTTGGAACTCACTGGGTGTGGCTCAGTTATGCCTACTTGAACCTCCCATGCATCTTCTGGCGATTTCAAACATGGGGTTTGGTTTTACTGCCTGGGAGCCATGTTCCAAGGCTTCCCTGTGTGCTGGGTTTCAACCCATGCATGCTCAGGGTCTGGAACTGAATTCAGGCCCCTGCCAGCTGCTTGGAGTTCACTGCATGTGGCCTATATATTTTGACACACCAGAAATTAATGTTAGGAGCTAAAGTTGGCAACTTTGATCCAATATCTATCTATGTGATATAGGACCTTCAGATTATATAGGGTAAGTAAATGTAACTCACAACCTGCTATGGCCAGTATGCCAAGTTGTGTTCCCCAAAATTGAAGAATGAATTGTAAGGAACAATGGAAGTTAAGAACAGACAATTTTATTTAGAGGCAAACAGCTTCTGAGAGAGACAGGAGAGCACTTGAGTGGGCTGCCAATGAACCCGCTTCTCAAAGGAAGTTTTCCAAATCACCAAGTGAGTACAATGTCATTGGTCAAAACTATGATCAACCAGTAGGATAACAAGGATAGCCACCTAGGTAGTGTTGATCCAATGGGGAAGCAGGTCACATAACAAGTATTACACATAAAGCACAAAGAACTTTTCAGGAAGACATGGGTCTGGGGATCTTGGTCACCCACCAGGTGGACTGACATCCAGACTATTGGGACAGGTATTACCATTTATCCTGTCCCTTTGGGAAGCATGTAGGCCTGGTCATTCCATCTTTATCTTGACTCCTGGTCTCCAACCTGTGGGCCTATGGTCACAGTTATAATGCATTTCATCTTTTGTACAGACTCTCTTGGGGGCCTAGCCCTGTCTAACTGCCTATAATATTCCTATCTAATTTAGCTGTCTTACTTGTTTTGTTTTATATAATTGATTGCTATTGCTAATTTTAAAATGTTAACATTTGTGTTAACTTACCTCTTACAAAAGCATGACATAAGACTTACATTAATTTTGTAACCTGTCTTAGCTGGGACTTTTAAAAAATAAACATTTTAACCTAAAATAAATTAGAATACAAGAAATTACAAAGATAGTACAGAAAGTTTCCTGGTGTATTAGTTTCTTTGCTGTTTCTGAGATAAAATACCCAATACCCAAAGTTAAGAGAGAAAAAGATTTATTTGGTTTACAGTTTATAAAGGCTTCAGGATGGCTCCAAGCAGGGTGGCATGGCAGAGGGGCATCAGCAAGGAGAAACAGTTTGTGGCAAAACAGACGAGCAACAAGCAAAGTAGCAAAATAGCAAAGTCATATGCCACAAGCCATTGAGGCAAGCCTCTTTCTGTTCCTTATGTCTTATCCAGGATACCAGCTCTTAGGTGATACAGCATTGACACCCTGAATTCTAGTGCCCTTAGAGCTAGCATTGCACTGTCCTAGTGTCACACACTATAGATCCAGACACCTCTGAAAAGCTCCCCCCTCCCGCCCCATGACTGCATGGGACTTTGGGGAGACATTGTGACACAAACTACGACACCTTGTATGTCTCACAATCTTATTTATATTAACATCCCTACCTTGATACATGGATAAAACTAAGAAACCAAATTGTCTATTACTTAAACATCAGGTTTTTAAAATTGATCATGTAGCCTCTGGTCTTTAGGTGTACAGATTGAGGATTTTGTAGGTTGTTTGTCCATTGAAACATGTGTGATAATTTTCTCATGATTAGATTGTTCTGGGTTTAGGTAGAAAGGTCAAGGAGTTAAAGATCCACATGATTGATAGTGAAGATACATGCTGTCAGCAAGATTTACCACGTGATTATCATTGAGTCAGTGTTTTCTAGTTTCAGTACTGTGAAATTACTTTTAACCTACCTTTCTGTACTCCATTCTCTAGAAGCAGGTCACCAATTATAGGCTTCATATGAAGAATCTGATATTCCACAAGCTCCTGGCTCTTCCAGTTTCTGATTAGAAATTCACCACTGACTTTAGGGAGGACCATTTGTCTACTATGCCCTGCTTTTCTCATTCTTTCAAGATTCTGTCTTACTCATTGTTTGTCAGCAAAGTGGTATGTAAGTGTGAGACATCCACTTGGAATTTCTTGGATGTGTAGATTAACACTTTTACCAAGTGAATAGTTTTGAATCATTCTTCCTTTTCTGTCGTATTTCTCTTTTTGCAATTCCAAACTATGAATGTATACACATGTCAAGCATGGTGATGCATGCCTGCAATCCCAGCATTCTGGAAGGTTGAGGAAGGAGAAGCACATGTTGAAATCTTGCCTGGGCAATTTAGACCCTGTCTCAAAATAAAAAGGACTAGGGATATAGATCAGTGCAAAGGCCTGAGATTCAATCCCCAGTTCTGGAGGAAAGAAAAGAGGCCTGGTATGGTGATACATACCTATACTCTCAGCACCCTGGAAGGTTGAGCTGGAAGATCTCAAGTTTGATCCCCCCCCCCCCCCACACACACGCATACACACACAAATGTGCACTTGATGGTGACCTCACAGACTTTCTAACGTATTTTTAAATTTTTAATGTGCCTAAAACTGAATAATCTTAATCTATTTTCAAGTTCTTTGCTCAACTCAAATGTACCATTTAGCTCTACTAGATTGAATTTTTTATTACAATTTCAAAATTTTCACTTTGTTTCTTATAATTTATATTTTAATTGAAAAACTCCACTGGGTGAAATGTTGTTCTCATACTTTATTGTTTTTGACATGATTTACTTTACTTATTTGAATCTATTTAAAAGTTAATTGAAGTATTTTTTTTCTGTTCAGTACCTATCCAGGCCTCCTTGAAACTTTATTTTGCCTGTTTTACTCCACTCTAAGAGCCATACCTTTTTGTTTCTTGGAATGTTGCTTATTAATTGTTGTATGCAGTCCCCCAAAGTCTTTGGTTGGCCATGGAGTGATCAGCTAAAGCTTAGATGTGGGGTTGAGGCACACACGAGAACTCTAGCAGTTTGCCACTTCTTATGCAGAGCCTCCAAGTTATGCAGAGTTGGATAAAGCCTTATTTAGAACTTTCCTAACACTACCTATGTTTCTGTATAGGCTTCTGTGGATAACTCCTTTACTAGATTTACATGCATTTATTTGTTTTGGTAAGTCTCTAGCTTAGTTCAGCTGGTATTATCTTAGGCAGCTGCTGTGCAAAACTGTTTTCCTTGATTGTTTAGAGAAGTGATTGTCTCAGTGAGTGAGATTTAATGTTTTTTTGAAACTTTTTCTTCTTTGTTTAATGTATTAGTACATGTGTGTAGTACAAACTATCCACATTCCTTGTGTGGAGTTGGTACATGTACATAACACATCTTAATTCCCTTATTCATTCCCTCTCCCTGTCTTCCCTCTCCCTTCCACAAATCCATTTGCTCTCTTCATTTATATTTTTGTACATGCTTATAGTACAAAACATTTACATTTCTCATTTGGAATTGTCATATGTACACATTCATTTTTTGATTTTTGCTTTTATTTCAGAAAATGTCCTTTGGGATGGAATTTTGCAGTTATCCTCTGTAGAATAAAAATGAAGATGAGCTGTTTGGGAATTCCAAGCCCATTCTGCTCCCTTCAGTGGGTGAAGGGTGCTTTGATCATAGTTACTATCATGGTGAGGATGCTTGTTTTCAAGTGCTTTGCAGTGTTGGAGACAGTTATATATTAGCAAGATAGACCCACATAATGCAGTGTCTTATTGAGATTCTCTTACTGCTTTTCTTGACATTTTATGGATTGTTGAAAATCTTTGGTTAATTTCTAGAGTTCTGAAAAAACCAGTTATTGCTAATTATATGTTAAGAATATTTCCATGCCAAGTTATAATGTTCGACCTTAATACTGATTGTTGATCATAATTTCTAGTAATTTTTGCAATTTCTAGAGGGTCTGTTACTCATTCATGGGATCTCCTTTATGTTGAAATATTTCCAGTTTATGAAGGCACTTGAAAAAATATTTAAAGGGCAAATTTGATAGCTCACAAAATTTAATCACTAAATAGTCTACTAGTAAGTGTAATGGAAAAATGAGTCAAGTTGCTCAACAGTAAAAATTCAGACTGCCTGCTTTGTGATTAAAACTTCTTTGTCATGTTCAACAATGGTGGGAGAATTTCGTAATTGGCACCAGAAAAGGCTCTAGTTAATTTAAACAAGACAGCTAAAATGTTATTTTGCTATTGAGAATCATTTGGACTGGAGTAATGTATTGAGTAGAATTCTAACAAACTAAAAATAGGAGCTATTTGATACAATTTTTCATTTTTAAAAGTTATATATATGAACAGCATATGCTTTTAATCCTTTTACTAAACACCTTTAGTTTTTGGAATATTCTTATATTTGCTTCATGAAACTACAAAATAAAATGAAAATTAATTCATTTAGTTTGTATATATATATATATATATATACTTTTAACTGCCTTGTATCAGATGAAATATATCTATTTTCAAAAATAAGACTAGTTGTTGACTGTAAATCTCATTTGTTATCTCTAGTTTTTTTAATGCATATTTTCAGTCATTAATAAAACTAAGAAAGTTCACAGCAGCCAAACTGTTTCATGGTTCTCTTTGGCCCTTTTTGCAGCATTAACTTGCTTCAACAAATTCTGATATTTTTTCACAAAATCAAAATTCAGTTAAGATTCTTCAGTATGAATCACATATATCCTATAATCTGGTTTACTTCCTTAAAACAATCATATTTGTGTATTTTAAAAATCATATACATATATGTAGCTGAGAAGCTGCATGTTTTGGGTTCTATGGTATGGGCAGTACAGAAATAAGCAGGATATTTCTCTTTTCCCTATCAAGTTAAAAACAAGTGCATAAGTGTGTGTGACATTAGTCAATAGAAGCCAGGCATGGTAGCTCATGTGGGCAATTCCAGTACTCTGGGAGGTTGAGGCAAGAGTATCACAAAGAGCAGAGGATGCTGGGAATGTTGTCCAGTGAGAAGGACCTGATTTCTATGAGGAGACAGAGACAGAGAGAGAGGGGGGAGAAGGGGAAAAGGGAAAAGAAAGGGAATAAATGGGGTGAGAGGGAGCACTGAGAGAGGAGACAGAGGAGAAGGAAGAGGGAGCAGGGAAGATCCTATTTTCTACCGCCTTTATTCTGCCTAAAGACCACCAATTAATATTCATTTTAGTTTGTAATTATAGATGTTGAACTATCTGTATCTGAAATATATATATTTCCTTTATTATTGTTGGATATTTCATGGAATATAAAAATTAAGGTAGTTTTATTTTAGTACTTTGAATATATCATACCCTCATGTTTATAAGTCATTTGTCAGATTAATGTTACTTTAAATACTATTAAATTTTTCACTTGCTCTTTTATTTTTTCAGGTTTGCTAGGATGTGCCTACATGTCCCCTAGTTATGCCCCTACCACCTTGTTTGGAAGGCCTATATTGTCAGAGTTTTGGACTCTTTGCTATTGTTACTTATTTGTCTTTTTTGTTTCATGTTTTCCTAGGAATTTGTTTTGTTATGTTTTGTTTTTTCTCTAATACTGAAAGGATAGGTGTACATGTAGAAACTCATACATGCATAGAATTTCTGCTAAATAGTTTATGAGAATAAATTATATAATGCACGATGAAATGAACAGCTATTTTGAAGAAAAAGAGACACTATGGTATCCAGTGCTGATTCCATAGCATCATGCTGTGAAATCTAGCCATACTATTATTCTTTGTTCAGAGTGATTTTAGTCTGTGTTGTATTGTTTAATTTCAACATACATGAAGGTATGGACAGCTACTTTGAAGAGAACGAGAGACATTATGGCAGCCATTGTTGATTTCCTTATTGTCTGGTTTTGAAGGCCTATAATGCCTTCATCATTCTGTCCTGATCAGTTTAATATTATTTTGTTTTGCATGAATTCATTGTGGATGAAGATATGGACAATTATTCAGAAGAAAACAAGAGACAATATGATAGCCAGTGATGATCTCCTCTTGTCTTGCTTTGAAATCTGTGTTACTTACATTGTTTTTTCTGATCTACTTTGTTCTGTTTAGTTGTACTCCCTTTAAAATAAATTAAAAAATAAAAAACAATTTTTTGGCTGCTGTCTTGAATCTGCAATGTTGTGACAGCAGCCAAATTATGGTATTATTTCCATAATTTCTTTCTCAGTGAGTTTGTTTGTATACAGGAATGCTATTGATTTGTGAGTATTGGCTTTGTATCCAGCTATCCTGCTGAATTTTCTTATTAACTCTAGCAGTCTTTTAATGGAGTGTCTGGGTTCTTCTATGTGGAGTATCATGTCATCTGCAAATAATGATAGTTTAACTTCTTCCCTTATTATCCTTATTTCTTTTATTTCTCTCCCTTGTCTAATTGCTTTGGGTAATGTTTCCAAAACTATACTGAATAGGAGTGGTTATAGTGGACATCCTTGTCTGGTTCCTGATTTTGGAAAAGATTTCATTTTTTGTTCATTTAATATGAGTTTGGCTGTTGGACTGCCATAGATTGCCTTTATCAGATCAAGATAGAGACCATCTATTTCAATTTTCTGTGGGGCTTTTATCATGAACAAGTGTTGGTCTTTATCCAAAGCTTTTTCTGCATCTATTGAGATGATCATGTGATTTCTGTCCTTGGCTCTGTTGATGTGGTGGATTACATTTATTGATTTGCATATGTTGAACCATTGCTGAATTCCTGGGATAAATCCCACTTGGTCATGATGTGCAATCTTCTTGATAATTTGCTGCATTCTATTCACTAGTATTTTATTGGCAATTTTTGCATCAGTGTTTATCAGAGATATTGTCCTAGAGTTCTCCATTTTAGTTGGGTCTTTATTTAATTTAGGTATCAAAGTAATATTTGCCTCCAGGAATGAGTCAGGGAGAATTGCCTCCCTTTCAATTTTATTAAAGTGTGTGAGGAACGTTGGTGTAAAATCTTCCTTAAATTTCTTGTAGAATTCAGCCCTAAATCCATCAGGATCTGGGCTTGTCTTTGTTGGTAAGTTTTTAATTTCAACGTTAGTAACGGATATTGTGTTAGTTTAAATTTTATATCTTCTTGATTCAGCTTTGGTAATTCATACATTTCTAGGAATCTGTTCATTTTCTCTTCTTTTAAAAGCCTAGATGAGTAAAAGTTTTCAAAGTACTGATTATCTTCTGAATTTCCTCAGTATCTGCAGTAATTTCACCCTTTTCATTTCTTATTGCATGAATTTGAGTTGTTTATTTCTTTTCTTGATCAGATTGGCTAAGGGTTTGCCAATTTTTGTTATTCTTTCAAAGAACCACTTCTTCAATTCATTAATTCTTTTTATTGTTTTCTTAGTCTCCTCCCTTCTGTGAGCTTTGGGCTTGACTTGCTCTTCTTTTTCCAGAAGCTTGAGGTGCAGCATTAGGTTGCTTATTTGTGCTGGTCCTGTTTTCCTGATATCATATTTCATTGCTATATAATTTCCTCTTAGGACCACTTTCATTGTATCCCACAGGTTTCCGTATGTTGTATCAGCATTTTCATTGAATTGTAGGTATTGTTTAATTTCTTCTTTAATTTCATCTATAACTCATTGGTTGTTCAAGAGGTTGTTAGTTAATTCCCATGTGTTTTTATAGGTTTTGCAGTTTCTTTTGCCATCAATTTACAATTTCAGTGCATTATTGTCAGATAAGATGCATGGAATAATTTCAGTCCCTTTGCATTTACTTAAGTGTGTTCTGTGGGGTAATATATGGTCTATTTTAGAGAATGTACCATGTGCAGATGTGAAGAGTGTGTATCTGTAGTAATTTCACCCTTTTCATTCTTTATTGTATAAATTCAAGGTTTGTCTTTCTTTTTCTTGATAAGGTTGACTACAGGTTATCAATTTGTTTGTTCTTTCAAAGAACCAGCCTTTGAGTCATTAATTTTTGTATTGTTTTCTTAGTTTCAGTTGCATTAATTTCTGCTCTGATCTTTGTTATTTCCTGTCTTCTGTGAACTTTGGGCTTGCCTTGCTCTTCTTTTTCTAGAGACTTGAGCTGTTGCATTAAGTTGTTTATTTGTGCTCGTTCTATTTTACTAATGTGAGAATTGTGAGAATTCATTGCCATACATTTTCCTCTTAGAATTGCTTTCATTGCATTCCACAGGTTCCAGTATGTTGAATTTGCATTGTAATTTAATTATAGATATTGTTTAACTTCTTTAATTTCATTTGTGACCCATTGGTTGTTCAGGAGGGTGTTAATTTCCATGTATTTTGTGTTTGCAGTTTATTTTGTCATTAATTTCCAATTTCAGTGCACTGTGGTCAGATACATGGGATACTTCAATATGTTTGTATTAGTTAAGCATGTTCTGTGGATATTATGTGGTATATTTTAGAGAACATCTGATGGGCAGCTGGAGAAGAATGTGTACTCTGATATTGTTGGGTGGAACACTCTGCAAATGTTTAGTAAAGTTCACAAATTTGATTCAGTTCTATTATATCTTTGCTAATTTTTTGCATAGTTGATCCATCTCTTTGTAGCAATGGGATATTGAAGCTCCTTATTAAATGATTTTTTAGGTCTACTAGTATATGTCTTACATAATTGGGTGCTCCTGTATGTGGTGCATATATATTTATGATTGTTATCTCTTCCTGTTGAATTTTTCCCCTAACAAGTATATAGTGACCTTCTTTGTCTCTTTTGATCACTTTTGGTTTGAAGTTTACATTGTCTGCAAACATAAATGCTACCCCTGCTTTTTCTAGTTCCTGTTTCGTAGAATATTGTTTTCTATCCTTTGACTTTTAGTCTATTAATTTCCTTTCAAGTCAGATGTGTTTCTTGTACACAGCATATTGTTGGATCCTTTTCTTGAAATATTCTGTCAGTCTATTTTTTTTAATTGGTGAATTGAGGCCATTTGCATTGATGGTTATAATGGATATATACTGGCTTAACTTTGTCATGTGATTTTCCTGTTATTGATTCTTTACTTTTCCTTTTCATTTAATTGCTTGTTGTTTCTTTCCACCTGGTGGTTTCTTTCTGTTGTTGTTTTCAGAATTCATTTTTGTCTCCATTTAATATGTCTTTAATTACTGTTTCTAAGTTTGGTTTGGTGGACATGAATTTCATCAGTTGTTCTTTGTCAGTAGCTTATTTCTCCATTAATTTTCAAAGAAAGTTTTTCAGGGTACATCAATCTGGGTGGAAAATTGTTTTCTTTCAGGACTTGAGATACTTCGCTCCAAGCTCATCTTGACATAAGGGTTTGTATTGAGAAGTTGGTTGTGATTCTAATAGGATTTATTTGATAGGTGAGTTATGTCTTTTCTCTAACAGGTTTTAGTATTCTGTTTTCATGCCAAATTTCCGGGA
Source organism: Cavia porcellus (assembly GCF_034190915.1). Classification (NCBI taxonomy): domain Eukaryota; kingdom Metazoa; phylum Chordata; class Mammalia; order Rodentia; family Caviidae; genus Cavia; species Cavia porcellus. Next base: position 45,207,167 of record NW_026947493.1, read on the forward strand.
TCTTAATTACTATATGTCTCTGTGTAGATTTATTTTGTTTATGGCTTTTTGGAGCTCTGTATGCCTCACTTATCTGTATATCAGAGTCTGTTGCTATGCTGGGAAATTTTCTGCTATTACTTCTGTGAATAGTATATTTAAAATATCATTTGTATTGTCTTGTGTTTTCCTTGACATGTATTGTTCTTATATTGTTTTTCTTTGCATCATCCTTAAACTGTTGAATTGTTATTTCATGGTATCTTAATATTTTTAAGAGTTGCTTACTTTTGTAATCACTAGCTGCAATACTATCTTCAGGGGCTGAAAATCTATCTTCAGTTTTGTTCAAGAAATTTTGCATTCTATTTTTTTCCTTATTGTCCATTCAAGGTTCCATCATTTCCCCATGCTTCTATACTATTTTCTCTATGTCTTATCTAAGTATGCTGAGTAAATCTTTTATTAAGGTGGTCATTTCATTCTTTACCTGAGAGATTATTTCTATTCTAATGTCCTCTATAACCTCATGGATTTGTTTCTTTATTTTACTTGCTATCTTTTCAGGTGTATGACTTCTAATGTCCTCTGTTTCAGTGTCTCCTGTACTTGTTCCTGATGGACTGGTTGTTTGAGATTGCATTTTGCTTGTCATTTTAACCTCTTGGGTTAATATTTTGGTCTTTTCAATCCTGCCAATCTCAACTGTCAATCATGTGTGTTGACATTTGCCCAGTTGCTGTGTCCTATAATGTAGGGGAGGGCCAGTCACCTGAATTCCTCCTGCAGGGCCTGTTGGGTAAATCCTGCAATCTTCCTAGACTGACTAGCCTAGGAGTATTGATGCAAGCCAGCCATAAGTTTGTATTACTGCAGCCTCAGGCTGTTCCAGGTTGCTAGACTCACCTGTCTATAGTGTGTGCCTCAGCCAGGAGCCTATTGTGTCACTTGGGGTCTTGCAGGCCTTTTTGGGTTCCTCCAGGTAGGGGAAGGCCTCACTGGGGCTCTTGTCAACTCACTCAGGGTTCTCTGTATGGAAGGAGGACTCACCAATCCTCTTTCTGACTTGCCACAGTCCTCTAGAAGTGGGAGGGATTGCTAAGGCTCCTGTTGACCCACTGAGGTCCTCTGTTTGAGAGGGGAACTCACCGCAGTCACTACTGCAGAGGTGGTCTGGGTTGGGAGAAGGGTTACTGAGTCTCCCACCAGCCCACCAAGGTACTGTAGGTGGTGGTAGGGGTTGCTGATGGTCTGTGGGCTGCTGAGATCTTTTGGGGTATGGGAGAAAGGTGGCTGCTGAAGTCTTTCAGGTGTGGGAGGGGGCAGCTGAGGTTGTTCTGGCTGCTGAGGTCATGCAGGAATTGGGGAAGGATGTCTGACAGTCTTGTTGGCTGCTGAAGTCTTCTGGGTGCTAGGTAGTGGAGCCCAGGTACCCTTCAGCTGCTGAGGTCATCAGGATGCTGAGGAAGGGCAGGTGGCAATCTTGCCAGCTGCTGAAGTCTTTCTGGTGGTCATGTTTTTTTTTCAGATGTTCTTTATTATGGAAGTATTTATTTCTCCATTTTGTAAGATGATGTTCTGGGATACATTAATCTGGGTTGAAGGTTGTTTGCTTTTAGGGCTTGAAACACTTCAAGCTCTTTTGACTTACATATTTGCATTAAGAATTCTGCTGTGACTCCAATTAACTTTCCTTTAAAGGTGTTTTCTTTTCTCAAATAGCTTTTAATGCTCTGTTCTGTTGAATTTCTGAAATTACTATTATACGCTTTGGTGTAGCATTTTGTTTTTATCACAGTGAATTGGAGTTTTTTATGCCTCACTTATCTATACATTCTTTTTCTATGCTTGGGAAGTTTTCTGCCATTACTGTTTAAAAATTTTATTTTATAAAAAAGTAAAATATTATTTCATAACAGAATAGCAATGGTTAACCAAGTATTGTTATCTTTAATGTAGTTACTCAGATTAAGAGATATAGGAATAAAAAGTCTCCAAATGATATTAGCACAAACTTTTCTTTTCAGTGAATTAAGAAAAACTAGTATTATAACTAGTTTGTATTTTTTCCTTTTCTCTTTCTTCCTTTTCCCTATACTATTTTTTTCCTTTTGAATAATTTCTTCTCATTTCATACATCTATTATACATTTTGGACCTTATTTACTCTTACAGTTTCTAAACACCATGAAGGTAATGTTTACACATGTGAATTTGATTTATTTCACTGATGAGTATGGTCTCAAGTTGCATCCATTTATCTATGAAAGTCTTAAGTTTTCTTTATGGGAGAATAGTACTCTATTGTATAAATAGACTGAACCTTTATTCCTTGGTTGATGGGTATTTGGGTTGTTTCTAAGATTTAGTGATTGCAGGTTGTGCTTTTATAAACATGGGTGCACATATCACTTAGGTATGATGTTGTTTATTCTTCTAAAAAGATACCCAGAAGGAGAATAGCTGAGTTGAATGGAATCTCTAATCCTAGCTTTTTGAGGAATCTGCATACTGGAATCTGCACAGTGGCTGCAGCAGTTTACACTGCCACCAACAGTGGAGAAGGGTTCCTTTATTCCTACGGCTTTCCAACGCTTGTTATTGGTTGATTTCTTGATGATAGCCATTTTTTCTGGAATGAGATGAAATCTCAGTGTTGTTTTAATTTGCATCTCTCAAGTGGCCAATAGTGTTGAACATTTGTTTGTAAATTTATTTGTGATTTGTATTTCTTCATCTGAGTTTTCTGTTATTACTTCTGTGAACACATTTATTATGCCTTTTGTGCTATCTTCTTATTTTTCATTAATTTTGATCAATCTTATGTTGTTGTTCTTTGCATTATGTAGCAGTTCTTAGGTTGATTTTATGGTCATTTGCTGTTTTTCAGAAGTCTTTTATTTTCATTTGATGATGGCTAATTACAAACCTGGCTTCTAGTACTGATTGTGAGTCCTCACATTGCTTGATTCTAGTGCATATACTTTCAGTAGAATTATTAATATCCTGGATTTGTTTGTATCTGTTTCATAGCTTCCAGATCTTTCTTATTGGGCATTCATGATTTTTCCTCATTTTCCTAATCACTTCTATTTTTTTTGCTCTTATTGGTATCTACTTTAGATTCACTAACCATGACCTTCATTACAGTCATTATCTCTTTAGCTATCTATGTAATTACTCCCAAATTTTCTTTGTAGGGACTCATTCATCTGCTTTGGGACTTCTGCTGCCATCGCTTCACAAAGTTCAGCTCGGTGGCTTTTGATTTCTTTCTTCTCAGTTATCCCTGCATTTTCCTTTGGCAAGCTGGATCTATGAAGTGGCATCTTACTTTTGTGTCTTCTCATTTTCTATTTTTTTAAATTTATTTTCTGCATTGATGATTGAAAATTTCTTATAATAAATAACTTTATCACTAGTAGAGAGACTTCCTTAGTAAATGACTACTTCTCAGAGATGTTTTCTAGGTGTAGCCAGCTTTTGGCATTTAAGTCGTAAAATCCCTTTACGATTAAAGTCGTTTAACTCCCTTTAATTTACTAATCAAGAGAGTTGCTGGGTTATTTACTCAGCACCCATTTGTTGGTGCTGGACTGTGGTACTGCTTATGACCATCTGCCTATCTCAGTAGTAGCCTATGAGGAAGAAAAACTGATCACAGTTATGTCACCTTTGCTAATTTAGCACAATCAGTGATAGCGATAGCATTGAGAACAGTTTATTAAATTACAAACTATGGTAACAATATTAACAATATTGGCAATTAACAATATTGGTAACAATTTTGGCAGTTTTAACCATAGGTATACAACTTATAGTGATATATCAAAATATAAACTAGTTGCAAAGTTACAAACAATAGATATTCTCTTTAGAATGATTTTTTTCTCTGGGATGAAAATTTAAAAAGCATAAGAGGAAAAAAAAGAGAAATACAAGATAAGAAAGAGAGTAAACTAAGGCTGACAAAGGAAGATTACCCAAGCTTTTGGATGCTGGTGAAGAAGACAGGAAGGAGAGAAAGAAGAAACAAATGAAAACCAGAGCTAAATAAAACAACCACTAAAAATATTATTCACTCTCATGAAAAGATGAAAACAATCAAAAAAAAAAAAAAAAAGAAAAGCAAATAAAGAATAAAAAGGAAAAAAAATTTCTCTGTGATTTCAATCCTGTGGTTGTCTTCTGCAGGCTACAGTTTTGTGGTCATGCTCAGTTCAATCTATGTCTCCAGTGTCACTGGTAGACAAGGGAAGCACACAGGCACCAGATCCCTACCGGATGACCCTGGTAAGCTTTCATAGGGTGCAGGTGGGGTGCTGGACAATCACATCAAGCCTGCATGAGGAATACTATAGGATGATTTTGGTGCTTTTAGCTCCACAGAAATTCAGGCTTATCATAGCCTCTGTTTGTGCAGTGGGGGTTGAGTTGTTCAGAATACAAAACCATGGGTGACTGCCTGAACTTCAGCTCCCTGGCCGAAAATGCCCCTTGGTTGTGCCTCACCCAGTCACTGGAAGCCCTGAAAAGAAGGCTACTCCAAGTCTCAGGTTCAGTTAGCCCCTCCCTAAAATGGAATCCTGCCAAGCTCCTCTTCAGTGGATGTCTGGACTGGAGTCACTCACTGGTCAAAGCACCAGCTGCTCTACTGCACTGGTGCATTTCTCCCCCGAGGCCTCTGTAGGCACCATGTCTGTAGATCTGAGCCTCGTCTCTCACAGCACAAGCTGACAGTCAGAGAAAAAGTGCAGTTTGCCACCTCCTTTTTCTGCACGAAGGTCTATCTCTCCACTTTCCCTTTGATCCTCAGTTCTCCCTTCAAATTCTCCCTGGGTCCTGGGGATCCATCTCCCTCCTTCTTTTCTTCCCCCAACTTGTTATAATATTCCAATGTCTGGAGTCAAAATCTCAGAGAGGCTGATGTGTTATTGTTTATCACTCTACAGTCTTCTCAGAGGTCTGGTTCATTTTTAATTTCTAGTTCTTTCCAAAATATTCTAGATAATGTCTGTCATTTTCCTGTTAGGTCTATGGTCATCTTATACAGTGCTCTGAGATATTCTTCCATAGTAGCTCATATACTTAGATTCATATTTTCATTGATCTTAACCTACCCTATGGTCTCGTTTTCTTTTTTCCTCCTAATTGGACTTAAACATTACTTTTTAAAACAAAGAGAAAAATCAATGAAAAAATTATTCACTCCGGTAATTGGGGTATTTCTTAATATAAAAGGTAATATAAAAGGTGACTGGTCCAGTCTTGTCTGAGCCCATATAAAAGGTAACTGGCATAGTCCCAGAAGAGGTGGTAAAATGTTATTAGGATCTTGCAAGAATCACAGTCTAAAGATACAGATTGTGGTTCAAAAAAGTACTTGTGTAAACACACTAGAAAGCACGTAGGAGAGTGGAATAACAGTTCTAAGCCCAGAACTCACATGATAAAAGTGTGGCATAATCTCACTAAAACTATTAGTACATATCAGATAGAGCTCTATTTTAATAATAAATTTGGCAAGCTATCCTATAATCAAACATAAAATAGACCACAAAGTCCATTTGGAGGAAATAGTTAGAATTATAGTACTCTATTTCTCCTTAAAAATCTAAGTCACTGATATATTAGCATTTATATAGAACACACATCTTAAAGGAAGAGAAAATGGAAGTAAACTGGCATTTATTAATTTTTATTATGTCCTATGTAATATCCCTTTTAATCTTCATGACAACTTAATATGTAGATATTATTACACTGATTTCATAAGTGAAGACTTGTTAAATATAATTTCCTAAGAACACACAACTGGCACGTTCACTTTAAATTTAATATAATTGAGGTCCATATGCTCTACTCTGAAATTTCATTGTATCTCTAGAAGCTGGAACATTTATGGGATGGAAAGATTGTGTAAAGATGGTACCAAGAGAGGGTTTACTTCACTGATGCTGAAATAATCTGTGTCATAATGAAAATACTATAAAACCAAAAAAATAAGGAAAAGAAGATACATAGAAACTGAAGTAATAATACATTTGGACATGCAGTCTGATTTTATTAGAGATGTCAACTTGATTTAGTTACATTTATAGTATTCCATATTATTTTCTATAAGCAAAGTCATCCAGAAAATTACGGGTGGCATATACGATAAACATAAAAATTAAAATTTTGGCAGAATAAAATAAATAACTTTAGTAATTACATTAAGCGTGTTTTCAATCCTATAGTAAGCTATTAAAAGTAAAACAACTGTTCAAAGCATGCTGCCAAATTTTTTCAAAATGATTTGCTTTGAAATGTTGACTAAATATCTCAGAACTGTATATCATCTTTAGTATAATTAAACATTTTTCAAATCAAAACATACCTTTCCTTTGTGTGCTGAACTGTAGAGTAGATGTGACTTTCACCTTTATATTGGATGCAGAAGATTATACATTTGTTAACATTTAAAATGATTTTAAACATACATGTCCTGTAAAAACCTTTACCATTTACATTGCTTTTATCTTTTCCATTAGAAGTTAAATTAGTAGGAAAAATTTAATATTAGTATTAATATTTTATGTTATATGTGTTCAAAAATATTTGTATAATATATATTTATAAATTGAATAATTACCTAATTTATATTTAATGGATGAATAAGTGAAGTGTAGTCCAAATTAACTGACTTTTAAAAATCACTGAAGTAGTTAAACTTTTGCCTCCAGTTGATTTCTGCTACAGTTTATTCTAAAAAGTAGCCAAAACCTTTCCCTAGAACATTATCCTTAAGAAGAAATAAGCGTGTAAGATGAAAAGATGCAATATTCCCTTGCCTGTTTGTTGCATTCCCAATCCCCTCCCAACTGTTTCATTTGTTACATTTTCACAAGTATGGAAAATAATGGCCTTTCCCCAGTAGAAGAACTCCTACTTCAGAACCAAGAGAAATAACAGACTGGATTCCTAACTCACTTTCCAGACAAGAACATGCTTTGTCAAATTTTGGTTCAGAAACTTGAGATTCATTAATTCTTTTATCCCTGGGATAGTTGACAATTCTGCCTTTCTTTACTTCCACTACTATCAAAATAAGCTCTTGTCACGTATTTGAACCCTACTGATACATTTCCTAGATCTCGGTCTACATTACACCTACAGAAGAAAACTGATTTGTAAGCTGATTGTCCTTCAATAGTACTCCAAGAATACTCTCCCGAACCTTTCCTCCTTATCTGAAATGGCTTCTGCTGAGAAGATACTGCTTCCCTCTCAGGGTCCCTAGGAGAATCTGTTCCTTTTCCAAATGCAGCTTGTGCAGCACTGACATTTCCCATGAAATTTTTCTATTTAGGTGCATGCTATTTGTTGTGGTTTCATACTACTTTTCTCTCACTGTAATTTTACCAGTCACTTTTCTTCCTTGATGTCAAGGGCTTATACCATCTGATTCACTGTTTTCCTCTCAATCACACCTTTGCCATCAGGAAATTTTAATTCCCTCATGGGTGACTTATCAAAGGTATTACCATTCTATTTTTTCTATAGTCTGTTTTGTGTCTCAAATCTTTTGCCCCTAAAATTCTCTGTTTCCTATTATTTAACTCAAATTTATATCCAATTTCGGTAACCAGACAATACTATTTTATTTTTGGCTTCAAGTATGTTTGACCATAGCTGGCTTCATCTTTCAGCCTGAAGTACATGCTACTCAGAATAGTGATATTCAAAGTTTGGTCCCCAAACCAGCACTATCAGCATCAGCATCTTTTGGAAATATGAAATATAATTTCCTTGGGTTCCCTTACCCCCTCATCTACTCAGCCAGAAACTGTAATATTGGAACCCATCAAATTGTTTTTTCAAAAGTGCTCCCGTGATTCTGATACATTCTAAAATTTGAGAACCACTGCTATAAAGGATGAATTCAACTCTTCTCAAAATTTTTGGTCTTTCAGTGATAATGAACACTCAAATGTGAATATATTATTATTTTATTCTAAGATCTCACATTGTACAAGAGTCCTAAAAATGTACCAAGTTCTCCAGCTTTATCTAAGAAGCACTTTTCATATACAATAGTCAACTACAGTCCAAATGGGTTTTTTGTAATTCTTAGTTATGTAAATTTAGATACCATAAAATTGATAAATGCCCATTGTTCAATGGTACTTTCAAACGTGTTTTGGTTATTATTGGTCTCTGGAGTAGATGCTGAGATATGCTGAATTTAAGGTTACTATCTTTAGTATCCTAAGCCAAGATTTGAACTTGAAATTAGCTGAATATGAAACCATGCTTTTCCTAGTTTGCAAATGAATTATATGAAACAACACATACATCAATGTGCCTCTTCACTCTAATTGAAGCAGTGCTTATGCATGAATGTTTTAAAGAATTTTTAAGCATGAGTGTTATATAAAAATCTTTTGTTAACTAATTTTGGTAAATATCAGGCTCAATAATTTTGCATTGCAATATATTGTTGAATATTTTGATTTTATAAAATGGAGACATAGTATGATACTATCTAAAATTCTTTAAAGAATGAACCATTTGTTTATGGATCATCTATGTGAATTCATTGTAAGACTAGTGTTCCTAGAGTTGGAGTCTGAAATTTTGGATTTATTCTATTTGTTTCTCTTTAAGACACATAGATTTTCTTATCTATTTTAATTTCATTATTTCATCTACTGTTACTCTCTTTATTATCTTTCTTCTTTTTTCAACTAGAACAGTTTTTGTCCCATTATCCCACTGAGTACTATTTTTCTTTTAGAGATATATATTCTTCTAGGTTTAGAGGAGTGGATTTAGCATGTAATAGTACGTGTCTGGTATTATGAACATAATCTCTATGTATGTATACCTCACTACCTCATGTAAATTTCATGGCTTCATGCTGATAGCATAATTTATAAATTTAATAGCATCACAAGGTGAAACATAGATGTCTAATGCTGAATAAGTTGAGTCAGGGTGCCTGGCTTTCCTGCCAAAGTCCTGCTGTGCATCAAACTCAGGACTACAATTTAGAGGAGCCTCCCCATAATCCACATCTGCTTCCACAACACTACATGGAGGTGGCATTTTGCCTAAATTTCATTTCAAAAACTAACAAAAATGTAAATTGAAAATGACCAAGTTATGTAATGAGAACATATACATTTTTAAACAGGCCATATAAGTGCAACTTCTTCTAAAATCAAAGGCTGCATGTAGTTTTGTTATTAATGACAACTAGTTTTCATCGGAAATTCCTTAACCCTGCAGGAGGTTGCGTTTAGTGGATAGTTTTGTGCTAGCACCACACATTACCTCTTTTTCTTTCATGTGCAGGTTCTGCTGATCTTCTGCTTTGTGTTCCCTGCTCTTCTTGCCCCACCCTGGTGTACTCTGGTATGTTTGCTCAGGGGACTTAATGTCAATGTCAGGTAATTATAGGCTATCATCCACAACTACTCGGTGTTCAGGTTTTAAAAATACTCTGTGACCTAATGAGAAAAGATTTTGCATGAAGCACCTAGCACAATGTCTTACTTTATGTGTGTATGTCTGTGTGTGTGTGTCTGTGTGTGTGTGTGTCTGTGTGTGTGTCTGTGTGTGTGTGTGTGTGTGTGTGTGTGTGTGATGTGCTGTAGATCTCATGTCTTCATTTATTCTATGCTAACATGGGAGAACCAGGATTTCAATCCCTTTCTCCTCGACAGGAAGCATAATTTCTAGATAGATATGAGTTGAAACTTATTTTCCCACACTTCAGACTGTAGAGTATGATGGAATAAAATATTCCTTGAAATTATAGCATCTACAAACTGTTTCACAGCCTCAAACATGAAGCTACCTATAATCTTTTTGTACAAATCACTGTCAGTTATCTTCTCTTTGTAAATCACAAAGAACAAAAGTGTTGAGTTTGTCCTACATGCTCAGAAATTCATAGAATATAAAGCTGGAAAGATTTTTAGTTATCTATTTCTCTCCTAATCCATTTAGGAGAGCTGATGTCTTCTGTTGGTACGCCTACCAAGTGTTTATCCAGACAGTATGTGAAACTCTTGAGTACTGGGGAGCTCACAGTTTTGGTCTTCTCTGGACATTCACTGATCCAATAATCTCTGCAAAGCACCAGTATGCAGCCATCAGAATAGTATGTTCACTACCACATACTTTTAAACATAAAATATATTACTGTAAAGCATGGAAAAATTTTACAGTAAAACATGGGATCATTTGATAACCAACAGAAGAAACTGATTAAAAATTATAAGCAATATATACAATGGAAAGCACTGATTCTACCAGAAAGAATGAGATATGTATTAATTTGATACATATATCCTGACATCAACTGAATAAATATATATTCTGATATCAACTGAATGAATATATATTCAGTCGTGTTGATGTGAAAAACTTTTTCTCAGTACTTTGCCAAAAACAAAACAAAATAATAAAGCAAATCACAAGGGAATATGTTAAATACAACTCTTTTTTAAACATGTAATGCACAAACACACAGTCATTAATTTACATTTACAGAATGCTGCTTGAGTGATTACAAACAAAAGTGCCATCAGTGGTTGTTTCTTTGTGGTCTGATATTCACTCTGTGATAATCTGGGGCTATAGTGTTTGCATACTAAGCATATAAATCTTAAGTCATAAAATGTGTTTAAAATCTTTTGTTTAGAAATTGTAAAAGGGGTTGAGATATAACATAGCAGTAGAGCAACTGCCTGGCAAGTGTGAGGTAGTGAGTTCAATCCTCAGTACCAAAATAAAAAAATCTTATTTTGCTTGAATATACAAAACTCTCATAGCTTTCTTCTTTGAGTCACAGACAGTGCTTGTGTCTATCTTCCATGTAATGGTTATACTGCTGTATTACACAACTACCATATGATTGGTTCTTTTCTCTAGTCTTTCAGTTTTTTCTGTTTGAAATAAAGTTCTTCAATATAAGAGCTCTAACTTGGTGGGTAGTTAGTATGATTCATATTTAACACGATACTCCCTGTAGTTCTTCTCATCATGGAAATTAATACGTTGTGGAGAAGGCATATAATAAATAATTACTTACATAATATGTTGATAATGTTTTTACACAGTCATTAGACTAGAATAAGTACATGAAGGAAATAATTCTACTTTGTCGAGTAATAAAATTTCCAGAGAAAATGATAGTTCAGGCTAAAAAAATAAACCTGAAAACTAAAGGATCATAGGGATTAATCAAAAACAAGTGAGCTGAAGTTGGCCGGGGTAATTAATAATTCCAGATAAGGGAAAAGAGTGTTCTGAAAAAAATCAGTTATCTTTGTCTTTTTCTCCTTTTTTTCTTTGCTCTTTCTCTTCTATTAGGTAAATGTTTATTGAGCAAGTTACGTTCTCTTAGGCCCTGTGAGAAGTTTGGGTACTGATAGTGTTCTTGTGACATGTTTATAGTTTAGTTTAAGAATCAGAACTATTAAATATAACATATATATAAAGCAAAATAACATACAAAATATTTAGAAACATGGACATTGCCATTCTAATCTGGTTAGGATTGTAAACAGACACTCAGAAATTGGGGTACTATAAGAAAAATCTGGCTAGTGGAGCTGTACTCTAATGTTAATGCCATTGTAAAGTTTCATGCATAGTAGAAGAAAGTATTAAATTTTCTATGTTTCTGTGGTACTATACAGGAATTAAAAGTGTTTTCTTTTGTTTCATTTCTCCCCTACAGGTCTGTGAAATGGGCAGAAGAAGTAGAAAAGAGTCCTTAAAGAAACTGCAATTAATTAAATTCTTATATATAGTCCTGAATTTATTTACTCTGTGTAATTATTTAGAGAATGGTTATTTTTATAATATCAATAATAAAAGTACCATGTAACCAGGGGATGTCCACATGTATAATCAAAGACTATTAAACTTGGGAAAGGTCTCTGGGGTGGTCAGGATACTTGCTGCCTTTTGACATGGTTAGTGTCCTGGGTTTGGATTACTTTATATATAGTTATTAGAATCAATATTTGATATATTAAAACATTGCCTGATTCAAATAACTTTGCTTAAATGTTTTTCTATTTTAACTTGGCTAAGGTTTTCTACTTCTAGTTTTATAACATCTTCTCATTTTTTAGACTAATGGATAGTATGCTTAGAAAGATATGTGTGCCACTGAGGTCTCTTCAGAACTAGCTGCTTGGTATCATCATCTACCATGTGTGTTGTTTAGAGGAGTAAGAGACATATTCCTCATGACTATCTTGCCATGATTATATTCTTCATTCCTACCAAAACAAATAATTGATATATTAACTCAACAAAGCAGATTAGTAAGGAATGAAATGCATGTTCCTAGAGCACATGCAATGAAAATTGTTGGACCACTTATTTAATTATTAAAATCATTTAAGATTATTCGTTTTAAATTTGATGGATGCTCACTTTTGGAATGTGCTGTGTATTGATGCTAAGTAATTAGTTCAAGTAAATCTACTGAGTATATCTACTGTCTGTTTTACCTTGCCTTAACCTAAGATCATTTTCTGGATCCTTATGTCATTAACAGTAACTTATAAATTGCCTGTCTAGCTATCAAAGGAACAAATATTAAAGACTAGAAAATAGTTAAATAATTAACAAAGAAATTTTGATTGTATGAATTAAGCCATATTGCTAAATATACATAATATATAACATTATCATAGCATAATAAATTTTCTTATATTACCATTTTATTGTGTGTAGAAACTCATGAGACAAAAACTTATTGTTTTCTGTAGGAAAAAATAAATGCTTAAAAATTTGTAAAATTTCACCAGAAAATTGAGAAGGTAAGAGAGTACGTTTATGGGACAAGAGTACATTTTATTTAAAAAGCCTTACCAGAAAAAGTATTTTTTCAAAAATATTCAGTTGATAATTCAGTTGTTTTTCCTGTTAAAATTATCTTTCTTGAAGGCCGTCACCCATAATGGCTGAACCAGACTTACCTCCAGACATCACTTGGTTGCTTTTGGTCCTGCTCTTTCTCCCAAATCTTGGAGACAGTCACCAGATGAAGTGCCACACAGACTTTGGGTCGTATCCACTAGCATGATAGGATGCATATTGCTGAGGGTGTTGTTAAAGATAAAACCAGGAGCTGATTGAGATCATAAAGACAAATTTTAATCAGGAACTGACTATTGCAATAGGGAGGATGGTCCACCATGCGCTGGAAGTCGATTTTAATGTTTGCAAGGGTAACTACAAATTTTAAAGGCAAAATGAGGGAGAATCAAGGGGGCAGAATGGCAAGGATTTGAGAATTACAGGGGACCCGAAATTTGCAAAATGCAGGAAAGGGGAAAGGGGGGTGGTCCATGTGAACCCACTTGGATTTGTTTACTGGTTCTTGTCAAAGTTAGATTTCTACTGTGTTTTGGAACTGGCAGCTAAGAGCTTTGTCTCAGGTGCTGGCTAAAACAAAACAAAACAAAAAATTGCTTTGGTATCCTTCAGTTTTCTCATGCAGAAACTTAATGGGCGGCAGTCATCATCCTAAGGATGAAGGTTTCTGCTGCTAAGAACTTGGTTAGTATTTGGTTGCTTTTAAATGTGAAGGTCAGGGATGAATTAAATACTTGTGTTAAAGAGTCGGGAGTTTGTGTAGATTTCAGCTTACGTGAGAGGCAGTGTAGAGGAGCCTGGCTAAAATTTTCTCAAGAAGAGAATCTTTCTTGTGTCAGTTAGGAACACACACACACACACCACCTGTGTGTGCTCTTGTACACCACTGTCTCTGTCTCCTACACTTTGTCAGTGCCTTTGTGTACATGCAGAGGCTGATCCCAGGGAACATTTGGATCCACATCAGGAGGCAGCTTCAGGCTTGCTTTCTAGCCTCTAGGTCCAAATGTCACACTTAAAACCTGAGTCTGTTGATACATATCTTTTCTTTTTCTTTACTTCCATTAGTCACTAGGTTTCTATTGAAATTTTAAACATAATTCCAGAGTTATTGCTTGTGCATCTAACACAATAAAGGGCTTCTTGAGAAACTTCTCAGAGTCCCCACCCAAAATCACTACTGGCACTTACATCATGGGATGGCCTCTGGATATCCCTAGCTGGGACTGCAGTGGACCTAACCTGCTTGACATGAAAGCCAGATAGGTCTTCTGAAGGACGTCACAAAAATACACTTATTAATATTGTCATTAAATGCTTTAATGTGCAATAATTTACAGGTAGAGCTGCTTAGGGGAGAATCAGAGAGCAGTTGTGAACACATGTGGGAGTGACTTGGGGGTTTATGGGAAATCAAAGCAGTCTGCCTAGAAGAGATGATGCTTCAGATGTTTCCCTAAAAATTAAGTGGATCAAACTGAGGAATGAAGGTAGGTAGGAGGGCCTAACTGGGAGCAACAGAATGAACCCTGCTTGAAAGTGCACAGGGCATGTGTACAAATGAAAACACGTACGGTGTTTATTAGAGTTCACAGAATGTGAAATGATACAGTAATTGGGATTGAGAATTGGACAAGGAGTGTGTTGAAGAAAATCATACGTATAGCTGTGGTCTTCAGATGTACGCGTGCTGAAGCAGTCTCCCTGGGATTAAGATTTAGTTGGACCAAGGTAGATTTCAACCATCAATACTGATTGAAAAACTTCTCATTTGTTCTAATAAATAACAACAAAAAATTGAATGAATCCATTGTGGAGAAGACTACTAAAGACTTTCAGTAGGGAAAAGAAAGTGAAGCTGTTAGAGAAATAGTTAAATTAGGTCACCCTGGTAACAGGAAAATGGTAGAAGATGCAGGACATGGGCAAGCCTGAAAATGGAGAAACTAGTTATAAGGTGGTTGCAGATATAAGAAGAAAATAAAGGTTTTTAAGTTAATGCAAAAGATGGCAAAGATATAATTGTGGCAGGGATATCCCAGAGGCAGGGGAACAGATGGAACAAAACCTATGTAAGGAGTGGCTCTTGTGGCATTGTCACACGTAGAAGAAGAGGATGGGGAGTGATCAAGAGTGTCTCTGGGCCTAGAGTCATGAGTGAAGCTGACTGCAGGTGAAAAGGAGAGATGCTTGCTATTAGAGATCATTCCATTGAGGAGTGGCCACCTCAGGACATGGGATCTGAGGGGCTGGGCAGATATTGTGGCCCGAGTGCAAGGGTGAGGATGCAGACTTGCATTTATAGATATGTGAGAATGAAGAGGTAGAGTGCAGTGTCCTTGGAGACCTTGTGCTGTGAGTGGCTGGCTCCCTAAGGAACGCCTAAGTTCAGAGGTCAGCAAAGAGAAAGAAGAAAGAAAATGACATCATTATTAGAAAGATGGAGATAAAAAGAGGAAGTGATAATCACAGCTACTATGAAATTAGGCAACCGTGATTCTGTGCTGTTTTCATAGTAGTTTTCCTCAGATTTACACCTGCTACTTGATTCTACATGTACTACTTTCTTTCTGGAAATGTTTTCTTAAGCAATAAGTTGTTCTTCCTTCAATGAAAGGTCCAGAAAATGTTTTCTGTGGGTTGAGAATCCAAGGATGAAACAGGGTCTGTGTCTTTTTCTCTCTCTTTTTTTTTTTTTTTTTTTCCTTTTTTATCGGTACCGGGGAGCGAACTCACAACTGCCTGCTTGCAAGGCAGGTGCTTATGCCACTGAGCTAAACTCTCAGCCCCTGAAACAGGGTCTGTGACCACCCTTACATGATGTCTCTATGAGTAGACTGAAAGGAGAAAGGTCTCATAAACTGAGGATTTCTCTACCTCCTTTCTTTAACAAAAGACTCCAAGAATGTCAGATTCTCCTCTCTGCTTTATTTAATGTTTGCTCAGCATTTTTTGATCATTTGTTATGTGTCTAGTATTCTATTAGACTCTAAAGACCCAGCAGTAGTAG
This sequence comes from Cavia porcellus, assembly GCF_034190915.1. Lineage (NCBI taxonomy): Eukaryota > Metazoa > Chordata > Mammalia > Rodentia > Caviidae > Cavia > Cavia porcellus. Next base: position 45,223,043 of record NW_026947493.1, read on the forward strand.
AACATGCACAGTAATCACATCCATGAGGCTGGGTCTCTATTGTCTGTACGACAGTGACAGTAACAACATATCTTAATGACATATTGCAGGACTCTGAGGGGTACACCTGAGGAACATATAATCAACATTGCACAGGAATCTTCAGCTTTGGTTCATCTATAGTCTAAAATATGAAGTGGGTAATTCAGTGAAATTGGGAAAGGTGGAGGGCAAATACAGATAGGAACTGAAGAGTATCTTTAAAGAACAGCATGTGTCAAATGGACAAAGAGGGCATAATTAGCTGAAATGAACTCTTAAGGGAATGTACAGTTTTGCCAAACAGCACAGATGATGATAGAGACAGTCAAACCTTAAAGGCTGTTGTAAGATGTGTTCCCTTCACAGGGCAATGGAAACACATGGAAGAGTTTTGAACAAATAGAGTTTCATTTCTGGAAGATGGTTCTTGGCTTCAGGGTGAAAAATGGTCAGAACAGGACAAGACTGGAGGCAAGAAGAATGATTAGGACACTTTTACAGTAACCAAAACTGGAGACAGAGAACTGCATAAATAGAGGAAAAATTAGACATTTAATTGATTAAAGACAGGAGGGAGGAGTCGCATATAATGGTTAGAGTTCTGGCCAGGACACCTGGCAGTGAAACATGTTTAAAAAAACAGGCAGATGTACAGTTCATTTGGGAGGCATAGACAAGATTTTGAGGATCAGCCACAAACAGGCAGAGGATCAAACAGAGCATAATACAAATCAAGGAAGTAAATGATATATCCTGACAAGAGGCTGCAGTGGAAAGGGAACCCAGATCTTAGGAACGCAGCAGCACGAAAGAGATGGAAAATATAATTTCAAGACTAAAACTTCATGGCCACTTGACAGAGTGGGTGGCCCACACACCGACTCTAGGAAGCAGAAGGTCAAAATCCTTGCACTTTGAGATTCCTGGTTCCTGTAAGCACAGCTGGATTTCAGGAGAAAGACAAGAAGGGGTTCGTTTGTTGAACAATCTGTAGTAGTCTGGTTTAATGAGGCTGTAGAAATTTCCTGTGGGTGGATGGAATAAAAACAACCATCGGGAGGTATGAGGGGGATATAAGGATCTTAGAATTCTCCTTATTGAGTCAAGTAAATAAGTAAATTTCTGATTCTTTTAGTGAGTGGTGACATTGACCTACAGCAATCCTATTTCTTTGGTTAATTGTGATAAAGGGACAACTAACATCTTTACAAGAAAGCTAAAAATTAGTCTTACTGGTTTACTTCAATGTAATTTTTAATATGCAGTATTTTTATTTATCCTCTTTTTCTAAAACTAATTAAACAAACATTTTCAGTTAATTATAAGGAAAATACCCTGTGTTAGCTGCAAAACTCAGAATCTTCCAGACCACTGTTTTGGGGAAGAGGAAGGAGCATCTACACCCTCCTTTATCCTAGAAACAGAGCTTTCCCGTGCTGCAGAGAGCCTTTTGCTTCCATTGTAAAAAAAGGCTTGCACACTCAACTTACACCTTTTTTTCAATTTGTATTTGACTCTCTAACTGTCATTTGATTAGCTTCTAGAAATTTGTGTGGTGGTTTCTTATCCATTTTGTGTCTTTGATGTTTACAAAATTTATCTCTAGAAAGTGAACATAAGTGGATTGGAGTATTGGTAAAAATTGGTTGAGAGATCTCGCTATTCTAATCATTTACAATGTGTCTGAGGAGCTGTGAGTGCTCCTTGCAATGCTCCAGTGGTTATGTGACCCAATACGTGAATGGTACAGCAGCTACACAGAAATTATGTAGCACATGGCAAGGAGAGTGCGTGGCTTTGAGGTGACACAATATGTGTGGCTTCTTAGGAGAAAATGACAAATCTATGGTTTAAAAATGGAGATCCTGAAAGAGCTTACTGCTGTCCTGGTGAACGTGCAGTTTCCAGCATAACAGTGCTTGGCACCAGTCTGAAGGGCCCTTTATTTATAGCAGACATTTGATTAAATGGCTTTCTAAAGTTTACCTTAAACAACGGATTCCCAGTGAAAGGGGAATTTGGTGTTTGTGGAAATTTTATTGCCAGATGTTGCAATTTCTTTTAAACAAAGATTCTGAGCATACTTAGGAAAACATCTTTAGAGCATAATCAAGATCATATTATCACTGGCTTAAAGTAAGCTATGGAAATTCATATTTCAATGCAGAAAACAATATGTATATATACCTAAATAAGGTATAAACCAAAGTTTTAGTACCTTTGTACACTTAATATTTGAACTGACTATGAAATATTTTTCTTTGGATCTGTGTGTAGATTACTATTACTCACTCCATCTTGGTCTCCTTTTTTTTCTGGTCATATGAAAGACTTCTCAGTCTCCTGGAGTTAGACAGGGTCACATGATAGTTCTGACAGACAGACCACTAGTGGAGGTGACAGGTAGATGTCCAGGATATTTGAAAGAGGCATGAGTCCTTCACATGCTCTTCTCTTCTTACTCAGGGATCCTGTATTTCACAAATTCAGATGGCAGTATCTGAAGATCTTTGGGTTTGTGAATGTTTGGACTTGTGTTGGGCAGGTAATATAAGCAAGAAATAAACTACATTCAACTGCTAAGATTAGGGGTTTCTCAGTGTAGCTTGATACGGCTTATTTTGAGAAACACCAGCTCAATATCCTCCTTGTTAAAAATGACAACTCAAGAAAATGCAGTGCTGAGTCACGTTAACACCTCAAAGGTTAGGAATTGAAAAACATTTAAATTTGATATATTCATAAGGTAGATTAAAGTATCCACTTAAAGTATCATCCTGACATTCTACATACTTTAAAATTTATAATATCAAGTAACAGCATTTGTGTGTTTAATGTTTATTTAACATGTTCATGCTGCTTTATTTAGATGTATCTCATTAATCTTTATGTCACTTTGGATTTAAGTGATTCTACAGCCTCAAAACTGAATCAAATTTCAGATGGAAATAAGGGGAGTTTTTTCCCTGATGGCAGTGAGGTTTAGCAGGCCAAATAAAGGGAGTGTGTCCACATAGAGACCTCAGCCGTTAGGTATACATTTTTGGGGGCTGATTATATAACTTCATATGCATCACCAATGCGTTCTTAAAAACATATTTTCTACTTTTGATTTATTGTGTCCCCAAAACAATATTGTATGCCTGAGAAAATTGTTTTATGAACTTTGAGACTCTAACATTAAGTGAAATAGTTCAGATCCACAAGCTGAAATATCATTTGATGTCTCTTAAGTGAGGACCTTAAAGTACAAACACAGGGAAAAACAAAAAGTAATGAGAAATAGGAAGATAGATCTTTTGTAAAAAAGAGGTTGACTAAGAGATGGAGGGAAGATAAGGGGATAAAAAGGAATTAAGATGTGCTGTGTACATGTATCATATCCACATGAGGAGTGTAATGATGTGCTGCATACATGTACTAATAGAATCAAAAATTGAAAACAAGTCATAGAAAATGAATTCTATGTAAGTTATTACTGCCAATGATAGGCAGCCTTAAGTGTATAGCTTTCCTATTAGACAGAATGTTAGTGTGCTAAAACAGGTCCCTTGAAGGAGAAACGCAGAGACAGCATGTTAGTCATAAGATTCTGTGGTTCGTTTTTCATAGATATATGTTTAAATATATGTTGAATTCTTCAGAAGCTGGGTAAATTGAGTTAATACAAGTAACCCTTCTGGGTCTCAGTACTCTAATGCTGTTGGCACGTCATGACAGGAAGCACAGCAGAGCCTCCTGGGGTACCTCTTATCTGTGCTATCCAGATCTGTGGGATTTAGAGAGGACTTCAGTGCCACACACCTACTCTTGCCATCAGCGTGGTCAGAGGTTCAAGCATAGCCTAGCTGGTCTTGGCTCAATGCTGTTAGTCACTTTACCAGAGGGCTTATTTAGCTGTAAGACAAAAGTAGCCACACTTAAAGTTTTTACATAAAAGATGAAAAGATAGTTTTAGTACCCCAACAGTGAGAAATAATTGGACTTCAATAACAAAATATCATATATTGGGTGGCTTAGGACAGACCGTTATAAGCTTATTTTTGACAGTTCTGCAGGCTATAAGTGTGAGTAGGATACCAGCATAGTCAGGTTGCTCTTCCTGGTTCATAGGTGGCTGATCAGAGAAATAAGCTTCAGTTTGCCTTATCATAGAAGAACAGTAATTTCCATCATGGGGACCCTCCTTCATGACCCCTTTTAAACGAAATATCTCATTTCCAAATAGTATCACATTCAGAGTTAGAATTTCAGCATATGCTTTTTGAGAGTTACAAAATTCAGCATATAGCAGGTATAATAAGTACTAATAAGTGGTACTGATTACCATTTTGGTAGTGGCACTATTGTTTATTTTTTTAGGAAATAACTGTAGAAAGCTGGGCATGGTGGTCCAGGCTGGTAATCCAACATTTTGGGAGGCTGATGCAGGAAGATCATGAGTTCAAGCCAAGTCTTGGCAATTTAGCAATTTAGAGACACTCTTTCTAAATAAAAAATGAAAAAAAGGGCTAGGGATGTAATTTAGCAGAAAGTCCCAGTTTTAATCCTCAAAACAAGCAAGCAAGAAAAAAAGAAAAACAAAGTGAGCAAACAAACTGGGAAAGAGCTCAGCAGCATAAGTTCCTGCCTGGCAAACACATGGTTGTGAGTTTGATTCCTGGCACCCCCGCCCCCCCCAAAAAAGAGGAGATAAACTTAAGACATTGATGCAATCATGACAGAACAACTAAAATAGTTTTACCATAATAACAATAAAATTTCAAAGTTTAAACCTTCACTCATGGTTTGGTCACACAATGTATGTGTGTCATAGATATAATTGAGAGGCAATACAGATTAGGCTTTTGAAAAATCAATAAATGTACAGTAACAGAAAATAGTAGACAGTAAATAATTACTTTGGAGGATTCTCGTAAACCTGGCTTTGAAAGAGAAGTTGCCTCATGTATCATTCAGAGTTTACTAGAGAAACAGATGTAATACAAGATACGCAACTGTGCAAGAAATTACAGGATTGGCTTACAGTGGTCAGCCACAAAGCTGAACAGGGAGCATGCAGAGGGGGTCTGCATGCTAGAAGTTGAAGGGTCCAGCCCAAGGGCTGGAGCTCACTGCAGTGTCCTGTGCAAGTCGGTACAGGAGGCCAATGGGTCTACATGGCACGCTAAAGAATCTAATGGAAGGCTGAAGAGTCTACGACTAGGGCTGAAGAGTCACAGGCAGAAACTGAACAGTCTGGGACAGAAGCCAGGGGATGATGTCCAAGCTGAAGGTGAAGATGAGCTCCTCCAAACAACCAGCCATCAGTCTCTCCTCATTTGCCTTTTATTGTGTGCAGGCTGCTCCCCTGGGTGGGTGTAGAACTCACTGCGTATGCCTGCCGTCCTCTTACACAGGCTGAAGATGTTACAGACTAGGGACCCTGCCCCCCTGCTGAATCACTTAAAGTTCCAACCTTCTCAGATTGACACAATACACAATAACCTAGAAGGTATATTAACTGCTTGTTTTCTACACCACAGGATGCAGAGCTGCTGAATGGATTAGTTAAGCTTCTAGACTTCTCAAATTGACCCAGTGTATAAGCCATAACATCTCATATTCCCACTTTAAGATTATGGCTCTGAACTTGAGGCAATATTCTTGACATTTGATGTTGGAAGGACTAGGGACAGCCAACAAACAAGAGTATGTTTTAAGCAATATCAGTGCTGAGAATATCACTTAAAAACAAATAGCATTTAACCAAAAGATCAGACCAGAAAGGGAGGCTAAATGAAGCTGCTCCTTGCCAATGAGGTGAGGTAGTAATGGACAATCAAGTGTAGCGAGTTGTTTTGGTAGGAAAGCTGCTCCAATGTTAGTAACAGTTGAGTGTATCAGGAAAGTTGAAACCCATACCTCCTCAGACTATTAACATAGTAGTAACCTGGAGAGATTTTGTTTTATGATATATGGTGAGGGAGGCTTAATTTGACATGTTTGGAATAAGAAAAGTAACAAAGTGCTCACCGGGAGACTGTTCTTCTACTCAGCGTTTCATAGTCACTATCTCACTTATTTTCTCACTGCAAATCAATCCATTAGTATTGTCCTCACTGGATAAATGAAAGGATTGAGCCTTAACCCTCTAAGTAATTGCCCCATTCAAGAAGTGATGAAGCCAAGATTTTGACCTCAGTTGGCTGATGTATGAAGTCATTAGTGTCTGTCCCTGTCTCATAAATACGCTGGCTTGGCTGCAAAGGGTAAATGACCACTTGTGTAGCAGACAAAGACAGGGCTCCAGCTTTCCTGTTCTCTCATCTAAGCACCTTCCATACCTCCCCTTGGATTGGACAGAGACTAAGTAGAAGTTCAAAGGAAATATTTACCCTTGTACTCTGGTCTTTAGAGAGAGACTTCCTACTCCTTTCCATTTCTTTAATTCAGACATTTCATCTGGCTTTGAATAATATGTGCAGTTTCCTGGGCAGGCCAAAGTTGCACAGGTATTCAAAGGCAAACTGTAGATAAAAGGAATAGTAGATACTTCTCTGGAAGCCAGCAGGCCAAACTCCTTGTTGTACAATGAAAATAAAGAGGCTCCATGTGGAGCCAGGCAGCTTTGAACTCTGATGGTTCCAGGGACAGATCCTGTAGCTAACCCTGGCCAGTCTCCCAGCTTGGTACCTCATTCCCTGGCATTCCTAGCCGCTCCATTCAGTTGCACCTCATTCTTTTCCTTTACGTATTGTGGTAAACTACTCACGAGTTCTATTTCCGCACTGCATTAGGAAGACCTTTGAGAAGGAGTGGGACTAACTTCCGACTGCCCTTCTGCTCTGTTGTGTGTACCTTCTCTGACAGGCATCTCTGACAGATACAGAATGAGCTCACAGGGTCACCTTCCATTATTCTTAAAATTACATTTCAGCAGAGCAGATCATCTCCAGAGAGCAGATAAAGTACTCTGTATGTTCTCATCACAGATGCCTGGGAAACACACCAAGTTTGCTTTCACTACAAGTTGGAGGTTTTCATCTGCCAAGTTGACTGGTGCCAAGTGCAGGTTCACGGTCTCTTGCCAGAGTATATGAGCTGACATAACCAAAATAATAAATTCATCACATCAGCCCTGAATCTCAGCACTGATGTCTTGCTGAGTGGAATGTGAGAGGAGAAGGAACTGGGTCAGCTTGAGTTGTTCTAAACTCCACGAGAATACTTGCCATGAAAATCAAACCAGCTCCTTACCGAGGGTTAAAGAAATTGGTCAAATTCCTTTCCTGTTTTCTTTTTCATGTTTTTTGTTTTTGTTTGCCTGGTTCTTGTGCTGTGTAGTCTGTAGATTTGGCAATAAAGCAATACCACAGAAGAAAGTGAACCAAGCTTGTGGTGTTCCTAATGAAGTCAAACCCTGTGCATATTGGAAATCTCCATTGCTAATCTACAGTTGTGAGATTTCCAGATTGATAGCCAGACCAAAGAGGTTTGAAGTGATGTGTGGGCCTCCTCAGCATGAACTTTTGCAAAGTTTGTGTTTATTATTTCATTCATCTGTCAGCACCATTGATTTTTTTTTTTTTGGTTTAACCTTTTCTTTCAAGAGTCAAGAAATAAATATACTTTCAATCCAAAAGATACAGAGTATGACATAAAATACAAATTATTGTCTATCTAGTAGATATCAAAGTACAATCATAAACAGTCTACATTTGAGTCTATATTTGTTAAATCCCCTTAGAATGATATGAGTTCAGGGCACATGTTGAAGTCATATTTCATAACATGTAGGTAAATATGCAACAACCTCGTGTCTCCTAATAAAATTCCCTGGTAAGCACAGGTTTTCTACAGGTAAGCACCAAATGGCAAAATGTCCAGACCACTGTTTTAGCAGCTGTGAGAATGCACCACAATAAATTGTTAATGATAATTGACAGATAAGCAACTGACTTACCCTTCTTTTTTGCTCTTCGTATTTACAAAAGTGACCAAGTTTTCAGCCTTTGGTGGATGAGACTCTTATAAATGTCATTACCAGAAATTTCAGTGAATAATGGTAGCTTAATTGTGAAATCTATAACCCTTACTAAAATCAGTTCCAAAGAACAACAAAAACATGAAAAACATTGCAGGTCTATTTGCAGTGAAAATGGAAAGTAGCTACTTTCCTAAACCATGGTCTGTAAAGACTTATCTGCCAAATACTCTGAAATTCATCTTAATCAAGGAAGTTTGTTGAAAGCCAAAATAAATGAATAGATTTCCATCTTGAGTCCGGTATAGAATTCTCTTTAAGTAAATGAGAGTCCTAAAGGGGAGTGGGTGGGCTGAACAATAAACATCCCGGTGGGATGTAGGTTGCTTTTAAATTTGGCTCCTAAATGAGAAAAATTATCTGGATATAAAGTTTAAAAGAAATAGAATATACTTGCTCCTGATCAAAGTCAATGGAGCATAAATTAAATAAACTCAATAACTTAGCGAAAGACAAACAGGATGCTTAATTTTAGGTTATCTTAATCTGTGTGGATGATCTGTTCACCTCAGGAGAAATGTGGTCCCAGGGCATAGGGCAAAGAGATAAAATGAATAAGCGTTTGTGATACTAAATCTCATTTAGAAATGCTGAACCCCCCTCCCCCCCCAGATTATTTGCCTGCTACTATGTAAATTATTTCATTCAAAAACAAGTAATAAGATACCCACTTCCGACCAATGTGAAACAAGGAAAAGATTTACCATCTCACCTACAAACAATTAAACAATGGACAAGAAATATGACATATGATTTTCAAGCTGTTAGGAATTAGACAATGAAAGGTAAAAATCACTGGAGAAATCCAACAAAGGGAACCCTACAATTCCCCTCACTTATCACTGTGGTGGAGTTCCCAGTCTTCAAGTAATGATCCAGACAAGGAAATTCCTGGCAGAATTTTCCTATTTCTTTGGACCTAGGAGGCAGAGCTGAAATTATAGACAGCTTGAGCATTTGTAGGCTAAAAGTCCAGAGATAGAAGAAATAAAAAAAAATCCAAAAATTTTCCAAGTGTTTCTCATTAACTGAATACTAATCAGAATATTCAAGTAAAGAAACTATCTAAGGACAAGAAAAAGATCCTAAAGAGGTAGGATGAATATTATTCGGTGCTCTCACCTAGCTTAGCGTATTTCCTATTCCCACAGGAAATAGAGTGTCAAATCTCATAATTTACTGCATTAAGTACAGTATTCAAAAGTGTAGTTCCTTTACATTGCAGAAAAATAATGTGACACTAACTTCTGCTGCAGTGTTCTTTACTCAGAGTTAAAATAAAGAGTTGAAAGGAAAACATTATTTATTAATTTTAACATGTCCCAGAACAAAGCAAAGAAATATTTATAAGGGCAAACTGAGCACTCAGTGAAGTCGCAATGTGTATCATCCAATTTTTATTTTATTTTTTTGGGTGGCCAGGTAAGAGGGTATCAGGAATCACACTCAGGACCTTGTGCTTGGCAGACAGGTCCTTGTGCCACTGAGGATGTCTCTGGTACTAATTTATTCATTTATTTATTTCTGAGACAAGGTCTCACTATGAAATTCAGACTGGCCTTGAACTCAATTTGTTGTCTAGGCTGGCCTTGAACTTGCTCCAATCCTCCTATTTTAACCTCCCAAATGCTGAGATTACAGGTGTGCACCACCATGCCCAGTTTATATCCAATTTTAAATATTCAGAATTTCAAAGAAACAGGAAAATGCCATTCACAATAAAGAATAAAAATAGAAACTGATTTAATAATTAATGGACAAGTACATGAAGACAATTATCATTTTTTATATCTCAGAAGCTACAGGCAAAATTGAAAATATGAAATAGAGGTTTGGTGACATAAAAACTAATCAAAACCAACTCCTAGATGGGAAAATGACTGACTTGAAAAACTATAATTAATTCTGTCATTAGAAGTTCAGAAATAACAGAAAATAAAAATAAACTTGAACATATACTAGTAGATACATTCCAGAGTGGAATACAAAGATAACAAAAAAATTAAGACGAAAGATGTGGATAAAAGGAATGATGAAATAAGAAAAAGTAGAAAGAATAATTGAAATGTGAGACAACATTAGCAATTCAATTTATATGTAACTGAAGTCCCTAAAGGAGAATGGAGGAGATGGAGAAGGAAAAATCTTTAAATAATATGAGTTATAATTTTCCAAGTTGGATGAAAACTACCATTCCATAGATCTAAAATATTTAATGAACTGTAAGCACAAAATCACAGAGAAAACTATATCAAAGCATATTACCACCAAAATGCTGAAAGCTAGTGAAAAAAAAAAAAAACCTAAAAGAAACTAAAACTTATACTGAGAGAAACAAAGATAGAAAAGACAGCAATCTCTTGCTAGAAATAATGCAAGTTTAGAGACTGTGGAACAATAGGAAGTATTGAAAAACAGAAACAAATCAAAAACAAAAAAAAATTTCCAAGACAGTTGTAATTCTATACCAAGAAAAATGTCATTCAAAAATGAAGGCAAAGCAAATATTTTCAGACAAAAACTGTATTTATTCAATGCCAATAAACGTGTACTAAGCTAAATATTTACAAAAGTTCTTCAGAAAAAAATTATTACAGATTGAAATCAGAATTTATACAAATAAAAAAGTACACCAGAAGAAATAAACTGCTGTAAATATATGTACACACAAATATACACACCACACCACACACACACACACACACACACACACACACACACACATATACATTATACTTTTGTATGTATGTGTGTACCTTTCTAAAAATTAAACAACTAATAGGGCCAGGTAAAAGCCACATGCTATAGTTTCTTCATATAGCAGAAATTATGGTGAAATAACAGTACATATTCCAAGTTAAAAAAACAACAAAGAAATGCCTCTACATACATTAAAATGATTGAGATACAGAAAACATCATAACACTAAATGTTGGTGAGGATGTATAGTTATACCACACAAATCATAAATAGCTTTCCTGGATGTTCACCCCACTGATTTGAAAATCTGTGTTTATACAAAACTTCCATGTAATCATTTGTAGTAGCTCTATTTAAAACAGCAAAAATGTGGAACAAAAATACCCTAGAGTTGTTGCACAGATAAGTAAAGTGCAGTGCTTCCGTATAATGGAACATTATTTAGCAATATTTACCCAACCAAGAAGATATTTGCAGGAAACTAAAAACATATTGCTAAGTGAAAAAAGTCACAAATTGTAAATTTCAGTTATGTGACACCTATAGTATACTGAAAAGTACAACATTACAGAGACTGCAGAGTGATCATTGACTGGCAGGACTCAGGAAAGAGGAGAAAAAAATAAGGGAAAATCAAGAGATTTTTAGGACAATAAAGTAATTCTGTATAATATTATAATGATGGATAGAAATCACTGACTCACTGTCTTAGTTACCTTTTTACTTGTAACTGAGACAAAATACCTGAAGCCCAAGTTGGGAAAGGAAAGGTTTATTTCTTACAGTTTTTGGAGGTTTTAGTTCACACTCAGTTGGCTCCAAGGCAGGCAGGCATTGCTGGGCCACAGTTCATGGTGGCTGCAAATAGCAAGCAGGAACCACAAAGAAAAGACACACCTTCTTCCTCCCATTACATTACATCCTAGCTCCACCCCTAGCACTGACACCATCAATCCAAGCACTAGACAATGTAAATGCACAATGCAAACTCATGAGGCCTGGGAGCCACAGACATAAACCATGACATTCCACCTCTAGCCCCCAGGACTCATGTAAATCCTTTATACAAAAGACATTTAGTCCACCTCCAAAAGTTGCCAAAGTCCTAATGGCTTCAGCATTGCTGAAAAGTCCAAGTCACAAGTCTCCTCCAAGATCTATGGTAAACTCTTAACTGTAACCCTCTGTACAAATAAAACAAGGTTAAACATTTCTGAAATGCAAAGACACAAGATAAACATTACCATTCCAAAAGTTACAAATGGGAATATAAAGCATTGAAAACAAAGCAAGTCCAACATCCAACAGGATGAACATTAAGTCCTACAGTTCCATGTTCAGCATCTGAAGCAATCTGGTTGCAAGCTCCAAAAGGCTTAGGTGATTCCACACCCATGGCACTTCCAGTGATTCCAACTCCCGCAGCTTTTCTCTTAAATCCTCTCTGCTCACTTTTTGCAGTTTCCCTTGGATCATCCACATTCCCGGCTTTTACAAACTTCTGAGGTCTCCACTGCACCTTTGGCTTCACCTTTACATCTTCACAAATTGCCCTCTCAGGGGCACACTGCTTGGCCTCCCAGGCCCTTTGAAATAGAGGTGGAAGCCATCTCACCCTCAGAGTTTGCACCTTTTTTTTGCACCTAAAATCAGCACCTTGTGGATGCCACCAAGGTTTACTGCTAGCTGGAGCAGTAGCCAGGCTTTTCTCTCTTTTGGCTTTATGGGTCAGTTGCCTGGATTGCAGTGCTCTGTTTTACCTGATTGTGAGGAAAATCTTCTCTACATTGCTGCCATCTGGAACCTCATGAGGTCTCTGTCACCATTCTGGAGCATGGCGCTCTGTAGCTTTTCCCTCTGAGCAAATTCTTTTACCTTTGCAGTGAGGCTGCACAGGGTGGGGACCCACTTCCTGGGATGCCCTGGGGCCATCTTTCTTATCTCTCTGTTTCTCCTCAGCAGTCAAAATCTCAACTCTGTCTTTACAATCCACAGCCTTCCTGGCATTTTCCTTCTGGCCAAACTCACAGTATTGCAAATTACCCTGCTGGGCTCTTTGCTCTTGATTTGCAACATAAAGCTGGCTAAAAGCTCCCAATAATAGCCATGCCACAGCCTCAATGTTTGATTGCTTTTTAATTTCCTTTTCAAGATTAATCAGTCCACTGCCCTTTGTCTCAGTCTCAGGCAAAGTCTCTGGGCAAGAGCAAAATGCAGAAAAACTTTCTGCCAAGCCATAACACATATCATGGGGAGTCCAACAACCAATGTAGTCCTTCTTTCCAGCAGAAACCTCCCAAGCCTGGTCTTTACCATGAGGCTTTCTATCAGCCTTCTGGGTCTGAGCTCTACAGAACAGCCTAAACTGTTCCAGCTTTATGCATCCAGGCAACATGTCTGAACCTTCCTAAACTCTGCCCACAAGCCGTTTCCAAAGCCCCTTGGAAAACATGGTCAGGTATAGTCACAGCAAACAACCCCACTCCTCAGTACCAAATTCTGTCTTAGTTACCTTTTTACTCATCGCTGAGACAAAATACCTGAAGCCCAAAGTTGGGAAAGGAGAGGTTTATTTCTAACAGTTTATGGGGTTTTCAGTCCACACTCAGTTGGCTCTAAGATAGGCGGGCATGGCTGGGTCGCAGGACATGGCGGCTGCAAACAGCAAGCAGGAACCAGCAAAGAGCAAGACACACCTTCTTCCTGCCATTACATTACATCTTGGCTCCACCCCTAGGTGGGTGTAGCACTCTCACCATCAATACAAGCACTAGACAATGTAAATGCACAGTGCAAAGTCATGTGGCCTGGGGGCCACAGATATAAACCATGACACTCACAGAAATATAATAAGCCTTAATGTGTAGTAATCTAATCATACCTTTTAAGAGTTTAGGAGATTTCAGGATTTTGTTGCAGATGGGGACAACTTAATCTGTTTTATAGTATTATGTGGAGCAACCTCACTGAAGCAAAATAAGGGTAAAAGATATTGTTCAAAGTATCTGTGGAAGTAAGTAGAGTGTGTAAGTGGGAAGGCAAAAGGAATCACACCAAGTATAGAACCTTAGTTGATAAAACTCTTTCCCAAAGGAATATGGGTTAAAAATTCTGACAATCTATTCATATAAACTGAAAGGACTTAATATTACGAAAAAATTACAGATGGTGGGGGACAGGTTTCTCACTGCAAGAGTGGGGAATAACAGGCAAACAAGGGGAGAAGCTAAATGATCTATGTGTTAATCAGTTAAAAACATTAGCATAAGTTCATGTTTAGCTACTATAGTTCTATATCATTTTATACAGAAATATTTATAAATATGTACATATGCACAGGTTTGTATAAGCCACAGATTTTATTTATCCTGTAAACTGAGAGAGACCAAAAGAAATAACATTAGCAAGGAGCAAACTATGTGTTCGGATCTTGTTTTCTAAAATTGTTTTCTACTCAATTGATTATGTTTTATGGAGAAATTTCTGACTCTGAGAATGAACAGAAAATGTGTCATTATTTTGGACATTGTGTACAAGCAATAAAGAAGTGTTAAAAACATCACATTTCTTGATAGGGAGTGTCAAAAGAGTCCAGGATACAACTGAAAGAACAATTTGAGCAAATAAAATAAACACAGCACTGTTAGAACATAGCTAAAAGGGTAAAATAAATATATGAATCCACGGTTCCAAGTAAATCAGTGAATAAACAAATAGAACAGGAGGGACAAATCCTTTGAAGATGAATTGCGAATAAGTTTTGTAATACCCTTCACTGGCCATGCAGAGGACCTCCTTCTCACTTATACCATGAAAAAATGTGACAGTCACTACATTTACTAGGTGTCCAATCCAGTGTCATAGTCACAAATCATATTAATACTATGCTGATATATGATGGAAATGTACTTTACCTCTGTGATTTCTATCAAATGACCCACAACCCTGGTCTTACTATTCAAAATCACTAGACAAAATGAATTAAAAGGGGATTCTACAAAACATCTGACTAATATCTCTCAAAACTGTTGAGATCATCAGAAGGAAGAAAAACATGAGAAACTGTCACACAGCCAAGAGAAACCTTAAAGAATCATGAGGACTAAATACAATGTGGAATCCTCAATAGGATCCTTGAAGAGAAGGGTTTGCAAGCTAAAATGCAAAGAAATGTGTGTACAAATTAGTTGTAGCTTTTGCCAATGGTAATTCATCAATTATAACACGTTCATGTAATACATCACTAATGGAAGAAGCTGTGGGTGCAGCTCAGTGGCACAGTACATGCTTATTATGCACAAGGCCACTAGTTCAGAAAAGGATACAGCACTACTATTATTGCTACTATTACTACTACTACTAATAATAGGGGGGATCTGGATATAAAACAGTAATACTGGGTTTTAATTTTCTATAATTTCAAATTTAAAGGTCTGTCGAGAAGACAAAAAAAGTCACTAGTACTAGATTTGGGCAAAGATAAAGGGTGCATGCAGTTATAAAATTCATATGTACATGATATGAAATCACTTGAATATATGTGGTGGGAAATTAAAAGTGTATACTACAAGCCCACAAGGGCTCATTAAAATAACAAGTTTTACAACCAATAAACAAACAAAGGAAAAAGAACAGGAGTCATTAACAATGCTCAGCCCAGAAAGAGACACACAGAAGTGAATACAAACAAATGATATATGAACAACAGGTCACCAATAGCAAGATACTAGATGAAAATAAACTATATCAAAATCATATCAAATATAGTAGTTCCAAGTACTGATTGGGAGGATTAGAATGAAATTTGGGCCATAAGGAAACTTTGGTCACATTCTCCTTACAAGAGAGCAGTTAAAATAGAAAAAATGACGTTAAAAGTTGAAAAAACATGTAACACACTGATATTAATTTTATACAATGCTAAAGTAATCATATTACTAGATGAATGGGTAGAAAGTAGAACCACGATATATCGTGTCCAGGTACAAACTCCCTATGATGAATGTTATCATAATATTTATTAAAAATGTGCCAAAAATAAATAAGTTTTGAAAAAGCATGGATTCTAAAAGAAAGAATATCAACAGTGGTAGAGATGAATATTTCCTAATGACAAAGAGGTCAGTTCATAAAGGGGATGTAAGAATGCTAAATGTTTAAGGAATTAGTAGCACAGCTTCAAAATGAATGTTTTCTGTCCCCTGCCCCCCATTTAAGCTTTGCCCATTTTCTCCTATTCCTATGAGATTCCAATGATATGAAATTTGGGAATTTTTGTTATAGCTTCATATGTCCTGGAGGTTCTGTTCAGTAGTTTTTCTATGTCTAGGTTTTTATTTTATCTTCTTTTTTATTTAAAAGAAAGAAAAGGGTCGGGGATTTAGCTCAGCGGCACAAGCATTTGCCTGGCAAGTGCAAGGTCATGAGTTCGATCCCTGGTACCAAAAAAAGAAAGAAAGAAAAAACAAAATAGAAAAGAAGGATAGAATAATACAGAATTCAACAAAAAAATTAACACTAAGGAATCACTAGTTGATACTTTACATATTGTCATCTTAGAAATCGTTATTCAAGCTACAAAATCAAAGCATAAAAAATGTCTTATGTTCAATGATCCAACAAAAATTTAGTACTATGGTAATCTATCTTACATGCTTATACATATAATTCTATGTTCTCGTTTACTCATTTTTGCTTTATTCCCTCCATTTTGGTTTTAAGTCCAACTTCTGAGCTTTTCATTTTGGTTACTATATTTTCCAATTCAAAATTTTCATTTTATTGAACCTAAAATTATACAGAGAAAGTTATACATATTCTCATTTCATACTTACACACATTACTGTAAATAATTCTGGGACAATTATTCCCAAATGTGATCCCCAAAATGACAGAAATAAAATTTCTAGAAACTTGACATTCATAGGTCAAGCCCTCCTTCATAATTATGAACCCATTCTTCTGAGAATTTAATATCCAATATTTCCTTCCATAGCTCTTCTTATTCCTCCCGACACACATGTGTACACATGTATGCAAGTATACACATACACACAGGCTTGTTGTGGTTGGTGTTTGATGCAATGTGAGGATTAACTTCCCAGTGTTGAAACAGAATAATTGATATATCAACTTAAAAAGAGGAAAGGTTTATTTTGGCTCGTATCTTCAGAGGTTAAGGTCTGTGTTTTTTGGGTCTGTTGTTTCAGGCCTGTGATAGTACATCATGATAAAAGTACATGGCAAAGGAAGGCTTTTCACCTCATGGCACCTGGGAAGTTAAGGGAAAGTAAGGAGATGGAACAGGGGCCCAATATTACTTTTAAGAAAAAACTTGCTATCATCACACTTTTTTCCACTAGATTCCATCACTTCAAAAAATCCTAGAGACTAAGTCTTAAACACATGGTCCTCAGAACACATTCAAGATCCAGTCTATACCGAGAAAGCTTCATAGACACTAGATAGATTGAAAAACACTCTTATGGGCCAGTCCAGTTCAGGCATAATGAACACTGACAAATGAAAAGGTTTTATTCCTTCTTCACATACACTATTATTTGTGCTACAAATATTACTAATAATATTGGAATTTTAAAGGGCCAAATAAAAATGGCCCTTCTTATGCAGGTTGCTCCCTGATCTGAGGTTCCCTGACTGAGAAATATTACAACAGAATGAGTCAATGGAACACTAAACTCAACTTTGAAAGAAATAAGAAGTAAAAAATAAGTCACTGTGAGGATTAAAGTATGCTTATTTATGACCTATCCTTTAACACAGACCCTAGAACCACCTTCCCAAGTGAGAGTTTCAATATCAGGGGCAAACTTACCTGCCTCCTCGTAGCTCTCTGCCTCCTGGTAGTCCTTTTGTGGAAGAAGAAAAATCACTTGCTAGGGAATAAATAGTATTTTCTACTTCACACTGTGGATAAAAGTCCTTAGTAGCAAAGGGATCAGGGAACATTCCCCCTTATAGAATCAAAGAATCATGGAAAGCAGTGAGTGTAACTGCTGAGATTCTCTGATAGCTTGCTATGGTCAAGCAACTCTTTTTAGTGCTTTGTGTGTATAGTAAACTCTTTATATGCAGATTCCACATTCAGAGATTCAACTTATAGCCAAATGAAAATATTTTAAAAACTATTAGTAACAAATATATACAAATTTTTATATTGCCATTTTCCCCAAACAGTACAGTATAGTAACTACTTATATTGCTTTACATTGTGTTAGGTACTGCAATCTAGAGATGAAGTGTACAGGATAATGTGCATAGGTTTTATAACAAATACTATGCCATTTATATAAAAGACTTGAAAATCACTGGATTTTAGTAACTGAGGAAGGGACCTGAGCCATTCCTCTTGGATTCAAGCAATAACTATATCTACTTTTAAAAACTTAAATAAAATGTATTAAGTGAATATATCATTAAATCCATTTTGCAGATGAGGAGTCTGACAATTGAAAATTATAAATGTGTCCTGTACAGGGGTAGAAGTGGAGCTTTGTAAGAAAATACAGCAAATCCTGCTTTTATAGCAAATTAATGTCATCATTTAGCTTACATAAATTATGGAAGCCAAATGATCAAAATAAAAGTTTCTTATTAAGGTCAAACATTTGAAAATTTGTAGAAAATGCTTCATAAACTAGAAACGATTAAATACAGCATGAGCTTTTACTGTTTTCCGTACTTTATTAATTTTGTGCTCCACTTTTGTTTTGCAACTTGATGCTGAGTTAACTTATTAACTACAGGTACAAATGTTTTCTAATATTGTTTCTTTTGTTAAATTCATGAGGAATTTGTGAAAATACTGGGAATTCTCTGAAGGAAATATGTCCTTGTGTTCATTCTTGTACTTGTTGTATCTAAAATACTTGAGTATGTTTGTTTTGAGATGAGAAGAAAATATTTTCTAAGAAAACATGAGCTTCTTAAGAAATTTATCTTTATACACAGCCCCAGAAACAACTGTTTTCTAGATGAACCTAATGCAGCTGCTGTATTCTCATGATTTCAGCTGGAATCAATGTTAAGCCCCTTCTGTTATAATTAATTGACTACAATGTCTGAGGCCTCAAAGTTGCCTAAACTTCAATTCCCTTTATTGCTGCAGTTTTATTGCTTCTAGAACAACTATCTCGATGTGTCTCCCCACTGGGAATGCTCCCACATAATTTAGCTTTCCCTTTCCAGTACTACAAGTGCTGAAAACTGGAAATGATCTTGTCTGGGGCATGTGAATATATGTGGCTCATGAGAAATCAACTGAGCTGGGAATATCCATTCAGGCAGTAACTTTAAATCCACTGTATGTGCTAAAGAAAACAAGACTTCTTGGTAGGGTGGAGGCTGCCTATTGTAACAGTCATTAATTCCCCAAATTTCTGACTCTTATCCAAGTAAACCTTCTCTGTTCTGATGTACTGTATTGCCCATAAGATATGTGCAACATTGCAATTCAGTATATCACTAAGTGTCTTTGGGGTATTCTTTGTTTTTCTGTCTGTTTCTTGGCTTTTTCATAGAAGTCATATAGATATAAATACACAGAGCAGAATGCCTTGAGAAATTGCTCCACGACCAGATTTTGTGGGAAAGTTCAGGGCCAGGCCATATTAAAGGCATGCTAATTCTCTTCAGATGCTCCTTGAAAAGGCCAACCACCTGTAATCCTGAAGGAATGGGGTTGTGTCCTAGCCTTCTTAAAGCTGGAGCTCTACTTTTTTCTAGAAATGCAGGGTGTGTGTTTCTGTGACCACGTACATCCATTTCTGATACATGGTAAGGAGTACAGAACCTCACCTTTTAAGTTTTTCCCACTACCATTTAGTGAAACTTTACACAATCAGCCTTTTGTATCTGTGGATTCTACATTCTCAAACATCAGATTGAAAATATTCATAAAAAAGAAAAGCTGCATTGCTACTACACATAAACTGTTTTCCTTATCATTATTCCTTAAACAAGCCAGTGTATCAACTATGAACATAACATCTGTGTAGTACTAAGTAATATAAGCAATTTAGGGGAACTTAAAGGATATGAATGGATCAGATACAAATACAAAGTCATTTTATATTTATTTTATCCTATTTCATGTGATAATAGAGATTGGACACAGAGCTGTGGTGCTGAGCTATTTCTCTTGTTTCCCCACCCTTTTTATTTAAAATTTTATTTTAAAGAGAATAAAACCAAACAAAATAAAATAGAATAAAACCAATCACCAAAAAACAGTGAAAGTGATACAGGTCTTCAAAACAGCATAATAGGAAATCAACAATGGCTACCATAATACCTCTTGCTATCTTCAAAAGTGCTGCCCATACCATCAGGCATCTTAATCAAACAGAATAAAACCAATCAAAACAGAACATTGAATAAGACAAAAACAATTCAATAGAACAAAACAAAACAGTGAAAATAATAATGGATTTCAAAAACAAGACAGAAGGAAATCCCCAATATCTGCCATATTATATATTGTTATCCTCTTAATAGATGCTCAAACTATTGGCTTTAGACCTGCAAAGTCATCATACAATACAAGTATTAAGTTTTATTTGTACCTCAGTTGCTAACAACTCAGCCTGCATTCCTCTGAATCAGCTGGTTGCTTACAGGAGTGGGTTGGGGGTGTTCTTATCTCCCAGCCCATGTACCCATTGGATCACAGGAAGGGGAAATTGACTTCTTGTTTCTACTCCCAGGACTTACATGGTTTCTTCCAGCCCCTCCCCCTGCCCCTTTTTAAAAATCTTGATACAGATTCTTTTTAAAACTCTTAACTTCCCAGGTTGCACTGGCAGTACAGTACTCTGAGATTACAGGTATGTACCACCATGCCTGGCATCATTTTATATGAGGTTAGAGCATCAATGATTTTGATATCACAAGAAGTCCTGGAATCAATTCCATACCAATACTGAGAGATGACTTTAAAGGACATGGATCCCAAAAAGTCTACCATACTTTAAACACCAGACATCCTCAGCAGTTTCTAGATTGTCCATATTTCTTTAACTAGCTACAAATTCAGTGATTGACAGAGGACTGTGAGAACTCAGGAAAATTCTACACAACAATTACACTTTTGTATAAAGGATACAAAGCAGGAGCAGTCAGACAAAGAGACACATAAAATGTTTGTGCCACATTCCTGTGGAATCAGGATTCTTCAACCTCTTGGCACATAAAGGTTTCAGTTAACCAGAAAATTTCACTGATCTTAATGAGAATCCAGTGTACTGATCAATAGTTTGATTCAATCATTATCCATGTGGCCAAATTCAGTTTCTAGTCTCAATTCACTAATTTTTGGTTGCTATTTCTGGAGATCAGCACTCCCCATGAGCGATCTCATTTCTTATAATAAACTCAAATGTGATCCCAGAGCATCATAAACAACAAAGACATTCTTATTGCTTGGGAAATGCCAAGATTTAGAGCTTCCCTACTACTAGGAACTAAGGATGAACATCTATTTCACAACAGTAAACTTTAGCTTATCCTTATATTATTAAATAACAATTTCCATATCTAATAATTTTCTAGATATTTTAAGAATTTTTAGACAGGATTTCTTATTTGCAAGGTAGTTCAAAACATATTATGCAATAAGTTTCTTAAGTTATAGCCACATCTACAATAGTTGTTTCTCTTTAGTAGCTTCTAACATAACTCTTTCTCTTTAATTTTATCATTACAATAGTAATTCAAGTGACAAAATTTGTTTTATTTCAGTCAGCACTTTTAAATTAATATTATAGGTAAATTTTAAAATTATTTTACTACCCTTTTAAAAAGTTTCTGCTTTTTAAAATTAAATTCTATATTTTTGCCAAATATTTTTCCTATCTGGTCTTATCATACTTATCTAGCTGCAACATGAAAATGAGGTACTTCCCAATCTCTGTAGATACACTATATTTTCTTATACAAAATATACCACAGTATATAGTGTTGTGTACTATAGGATAGACTGATTTTAGAATCATATAGTTCTTGCATCAACAACAAAAACAATTTACTTACTAACTGTAATACTTTACCTAACTGCTCTTGCCCTTGCTTCTCTAATTTATTAAATAGATACAATGTCCACAAAAGCACTGGAGGGATTAAATCAGGTGTCATATCTATCAGTGTGTCTGGCACATGCTAACATGTCAACAACTGACAGCAACTTTTTTTTTTAAACAGTCAGTCATTACCTAACAGCAGAAATGTTTTGAGGAATGTGTCATTAGGCAAATACATCACTGTGAGAACATCATAGACTTCATCCATACAAACCCAGATATCATAGGTCTATCACTTGATTTGTCTGCAATCAAAACATTGTAAATACAAATGATGAAGCCTACAGTAGAGCATAGGTTGTCACAGAGAGATTTTTAAATTATTAGTATAGTGTATGCTAATAAATATGGCAAAAGCTAATACATGAACTAATACAATAGTTTTATTGTTATTTTCAATCTTATATAATGCACATAATTAGATGCACTCTACTGTAATACATAAGGCAGTGCAATGAGTTTCTTTTCACCAGCGTGACTTCAAACAGGTGAGTGATCAGTTTCACTAGGATGCTATAATGGCTATGATGTCACTAACTGATTGGAATTTTTCAGCTCCATTGTTATCTTATGTACTGTACCATTGCGTTTGGGACCTGTCACTGACAGAAGCAGCTCTATACAGTGAGTGACTGTATTGTACATTCTAGAATGCCTTGCTCCATCCTTGCTGGTAGGGTTTTTACTCATTTTTCTAGCCCAGATTGAAAGATTGTCTTTTTTCCTTCTGAAATGCTTCAGAATTTTTGTGCTCACTAAAATTTGAATTTTTATTTTAGTCTGCAAAGCTCTCTCATACAGTTCTCATTGATTTTTGTTCATGATGTTCTTAAGCTAACCTGTCTTTATGTTGCCTTCTTCCACTGCTGGCTCATGTGACTATCAAAGGCCAGGTCCTTTCACTGAGTCCTGGGTCCTTCGTGGTTCTTATTGGATTGAGCCTTATGCAATGCAAAATTCATGTCAGAATTTTCTTATGAAGTATATTAACTTAGGTGTTAAAACTAAAAAAATAAATAATGTCTTTTTATGGTAATGATTTTTTTACTCCTTTCTAATAATTATAGATCATAAATCACATTTTCTGTGAACTTTCCATTTATATTTATATATATATATACATATATATATATATATATATATACACTCAAAAAAGCTATTTATCTTTTTAAAAAATCAACTATGTACTGGAATTTTATTATTAATTTTCAAAATAATTATGCAATTTTAAGTTGAGTGTGCACATTACAGATGAAAAAACAAGATTTTTGAAAAGTTAAGTAAACTTTCCCAGGTTGCTTAGTAAGGCAGTGACAGCCAGATCTCAAGTGCAGGACCATATGAATCTAAAACCTGTCCCATTTCCAACACTTGTTATGTTGCCCTGTGGTGAAATTCCTACATACTTCTGTATAACACATGTAAAGGAAACAGCCTTTAGGCTAAAGGCTCAGTTAAACCTCTAAAAACAAACCAGACATGGGAGTGAGTGACAATATAAAAACAGCAATGTGGTAATGCTTCCCAAGGCTCACTGTGATACTGTGTGGACATGAAATGATTAAATACCTGAATCATATAAGAAAGGCTGAATTCACTCGGGGAACACAGGACTAATGTCTCGGGCACAGCCCTTGGCTAACAGCCAACCTACATTTACTCTAACACAATGGACATATTGATTGAAAGCCATCTCTGAGTCGGAAGCAATGAATTCAGTTCCAATGTGTAAGAAGGAGTGTGACTGTCTTAGGAAGGCAGTTTGGCAATTATTACTATTGATAGTATTTCAAGCAAAGTGCAGGAGGTTTGTGAGCTGCTGTACAAGTTACTGCCAATATGTCTGTTTCTCTGGTTATGGGCATGCTGGGGATATCTAGCAGTCTGAGATATCTGCCAGTCTTTTTTGAGGATGTTTTAAAAAGAGTAAATATGGCATAATACTTCATAATAAAAACAGAAACCACATATATTATGGCTTATATAGATGAAGGAACAGCAGAACAACGAATTAAAGATGGATTTGTTTTTGGCACACTCAAAAGTAGTGTAAGGTAATCTAGGCCTATGAACTATGTGTACTCTAGAATACGATGTGAGCTATACACAACTGATTAAGTGCACCTTAAAGTCCATTCTACGACAGCCCATATGAGATATCTTAAGACACCAGGACTGAACTTCTGAGATTGTAACAGCCTCCCAGCAAACACTGAGGCTGCCTGTGATACAGCAAATAAATCTCAGATCAAACTGTGGTGGTCTTAATTCCAATCTGAGCAAAACCCTATGTGTTTTCTTCTGGGGCTACATGAGACTTGAAAAGGTCTCTGCAAAAGTTGAATTCATTGGAAACTGCCTCTTCTACTTCTCTCAAAAGAAAGAATTGACATAGTAAGACAAGTAGTACAGTCTAGACCTCTTGACTACATGTCAAGTTGTTCTGATAATGTGTATTCAACTAATTCTTCCTAGTGAGCAAATAGGAATGTGTTTATATAAGACACCCTGCAGGTAAAGCTAAGACAAAACATTTCAATTTCACTTCACGAATATTATTTTTGTCACTCAATATTTTCTTACAATATTATTATATGAATAATACTACCATAATAACACAATTAAAATTTTGCACGGAAAATATTATGCAAGAAAGGCTGAGACATATTACTCATGCTATTGGACTTGTTGCTTTCCCTGTTGTACAGGCCTTTATTCTGTGTAAGTACCTCCTAAATTTCTTGATTAACCATTTACTATAGGAGAAAGTTCTTACATATTGAAATGCATCTGTTTTTAGAGAAACATAAAAATTCTGCTGGATTTCCAATTATAAGAATGTGTTATAAGACAATTTTTCGATTTGAATTGCTAATATTCTTTGCTATAATGCATGAACATTACCCATGAAATCAAGAGAATGAGAATAAATGTATACAACATAGATATAACTAAAAATATTTTAAATAAATATAAAATTGATTCCTTACTTTATAACCATCAATTCATTAATTTAATAGATGATAAATGAGATAAACAGTCTGTCTTTTTAATGACATAAACCAAAGTGCTATATGAGCCAAGAAAAAGATATGATTAGTTATATTGATAGTGTTGAGAAAAAACTCAAGAAAGAATTGTAAGGTGGTGAGATATGTTTTCTTATGTTTTCAGAGTGGTAGATAGTTGATGTTGTACACAAGAATAGAATATTAAATATATCATATTAAATTATACTTACAGAAATAATTGCTAAAATTTCTAAAACAATGAAAACAAAGGTATCATACAGATTCACAAAGAGATTAAGAAGAGTAGAAAATAAAAAAAGATGAAAGAAATATTTCCAGAAAGGAGGAGTAAAACCTGGCCTACAGTAACAGAAGAGTAGATTTCAGAATAAAAAATTTAACAAATAGGGATACTTTTCATAATAATAATACATATAATTGATGAAAATCATATAGGTTTAATTGATATCTAAGTATTAATTACATAAAATACAAAAGAGAGAATGAGAGACACATGCACATACATTAACATACAACCTATGAAGATATGAAGAGCAGGACTCTTGCTTCTTTAACAAGTCAAGCAAAGAACGTATTTATATATGGATACGTACACAGTTTTAAAATCTAAACCAGAGAATGTGCCATATTCTCATGTTTTCAAGGATCATTCTCACACAGCCCTAAACATTAGCAGACAGAGATCTCAGTAAATTCTCGACTTTTGGTAAGATTAAATTCTCTGAAGTAAGTTGATTTCCTGAATTAGTAACAATGTAGTCTTAAATAACTTACACAAAAGGTATTTGTATTAAAATTAATGCTCTTTGAAACCATAATGTTAAGTGAAATTACGAGACACAGAAGCTTAAATATCTCATGGATTCTCTTGTATGAGAAACCCAAAACATAAATAAGTTTAAAAGCAAAGCAAAAGATATGTATTAGGAAACAGGGAAATAGATATTTTGCTAATGGTTAGGTCAACAAGAGATGGGGAAAGATGGTCAAAAAGAATTAAAATGTGTTACATTCATGTATCAACTCCCCACAATAAATGTAATCATTATGTACTACTAACATGCATTAATAAAAAGGAAAATTTTAAAAAGCTATGAATGAAGTTGAAATTGCATGAAAACAAATCAGAGCTGCATAAGTATGATAAACAGTGCTAGGACAATCGTAAGTAATTATATTAATAAAAAAGATTAAGATCATCAAATAATGAAATTAAATGTATTCAAAATGAGTTAAAAATAACAGATGAATAAAAAGTTAAAAAGTAACTCAACCTGTGTTAAGTATATGATTATATATATTCAGAGTGAGGTGATCATATGACTTAAAAGCAGAAAACATAAGAGCAATACTGTTTTTCCTAAAGAGAAACCTCAAATACCAAAAGTGAAAATAATATTAAACACTTAGAACACAACCAAGTTCAGAAAAATTGCTATACATGCAAAAAATGATTTATTTTCATTACAAAAATGTTGCATGAATCAATATTTTTTAAAAAAATCAACAATTGAATCAAAAACATAGAAAAATAATAGGTGAGCAAGAGAGACTTTATTACATAATATACAGTATTACGACATGAATAAAAGAAGGCTAAGTGAGGAGAATAAAAAAAGGAGGATGGCTGAGAGGAGATAACAGTATTACACAGGTCATCTATTGCATACACACACACACACACACACACACAAACAATGCCATACCATCATAAGGATACTGGTTGTAAAGTTGTGTCAAAAATGTTAGGTTCACCTAGAAAGTCCATTAGTATTAGATAGGTCAAATAAATTACAAATATATGCATAATGGAATATTACACAGCTTTAAGAGGTTGTGAGTACTAGTATATTTGGACTTATTTCTCCTGAGTTTGTGGACATTTTCTCTTCATACTTTCCTTTCTTTTTTCTCCTCCTTTTCTGTTTCTACATTAGGTAAATCTATTTTGTTTATTGCTGCACTTCTTTTTTTATGAATTAGGAAGCTGTTTTGTTTCTGTTCTTTAAAATATTAGTCTAAAATCTTAGCTTAATTTGCCAAGCCTACAAGCATTTTCATACACATGACAGTAATCATTATGGAACTTTTTTTCTTGCTTGTCCTAATTTTAAGCTTAGCTCTGGTATAAATGAGATTATTCTTCTAGATTTGGGGTGTGTTAATTCTCCTTTGTTGTGATTGTGATGAGCACTTCTGCTTTGTTGCGTGTTTGTGAATGTAGGCTGCCAACTAACTTTTGGAAGGGTTGCTAGTGTGCCCTGCCTTAGAAAGTGTTCTAATATTATAGTTTTGGTTTTGATTCTTCTTGGATCATCTGCTGAGTTGTAACACATGGCCCTGGGGTCTTGGTGCTACATAGACCAGCACACTTGAACTACTCGTTCTCATGTGGAATAGGCTAGGTTTCAATGTCTTGCCTATGTCTTTTTCCTCTGTCACTTTTGATCCCCAGTGATGAGAAAATTCCTTTGATGCTGTCCTGGGATGATATGATATTTCTCTGTAGCTTCTTTTAAATAAAAACAAAAATAATTTCTAAAACTCCACCTGTATACAGAATTCCTGCAGAGTTTTCCTTTTCCAATATTGTTCTGTTAGGCTGAATAAAATTCTAACCCCAGTCCATAAAATGAGTCTCCATTCAATTTTGTTCTAAATAGTAGAAGAATCACAAGAGGGTTTGGGAACATAGAGACTGCACTTTGAATTCATATACATAGCCTTTTATCTATGATTGGTAATAGCTTCAATGTGCTGATATTTTATCAAAAATTATTTAAAAGTTAAACAAATTACTAAAAAATTTTCAACTTTGATGTTCTAATTTTCTCCCTGATTTGATATATTCTCTTTCCTTAATTCTTGATGGTGATAGGTTTTCTTCTTGGTATATGTATAGATATATCAGTCCATCTTCAATGGACTTTACCTTATCCATTATAGAACTCTCATAAACTGTAAGATGTTGAATGATTACTACATTCTTTTCAATTTTCTTCTTTTGAGCCTTAAAACCAAGCCAGCTATGTTTACTTTCTTATTTTGCACTCCTCAGACATAGCTACAGTATACTCCTCACCTCTATCAGTGTTATAGACTGGAGTTTTAAATTTTCCTTTGTCTCCTTTTGTTCTTTGTGGTCCTGTAAATGCGAATTCCTTAGACAGGAAGCAGACTTTTCTAGCTTCAGAATCATGGAAGGTACATGCCGTAGAAACTGCTGGCTTTCTTCAAAGCATGCTATGGTTCATCTTTTCCCTTTTCATACAAGCCTGAGATCTCTCCTTTCCCAATTTAGGTCCAAAACTGTAGTCTTTGAAGGCCTTCATTCAATTCCATTAGCTCTACAACACAGTTTTTGGTTTGCATTCACTTCTCATTTCTGCATTAGAGGTTTTTCCTTCCTTCTTTTAAATTTATTATAAATTTAAAATCACTTTTCTTTAAGCTCTAATATTTCTCAATGTTATCTACCTTCCACAATGCCTAGAAATAAATTAAATAGACAAAACTTCTCTGAAATCTGGAGGCAATGACATTCTCCCATCAAACAATACTTTGGATGTGTTTTTCAAAAACCAAATTTTAATCATAAAATTCAGGGAAAAAATAAACAATAGGAGACATTGGAATAAATACCTTAAAAATGGAGGCAGCCAAAAATCTTGGCTAATTAATGGTACAAGGTAGAATATAAAACTTGTGTACTTCATCGTGAATTTAGTTAGGGGAAATGTACTAAGTACTTACAATGTGTTAGGTAACATATTAATCTCACTAAATTCAGAATATTTAATCCCTTAATTAATATTTTCTATCCAATGAAGTTCAACACTGGACATATTTAAGCCATATTATATTTTATTTCAAAGTTTATTCTCAATCTTGAGAATCCTCACACAAATTCTGATTTATAAATAAAAACAAATAACAATTTGTAATTGAAAGTCATCATTATGGTTTATGTTGTTTAAAGGTCATGACAAAGTCTCATGTAGCCATACACAGGGCTTTTTGGAAAGTTTAATCTAGGGTGTGTGATGTTGAAAGCAAGGGTGTGATGCTGGGATTGATTCACAGTATGATGCTAGGATGAAAGGCGTGAATGCTTTCACCCTAAGGAGGATAGGCAGCCTGTATAAAATATGCAACAGAGGGCTACTGTTGTCGTTGCTTGTCACTTGTCACTTGCTGCTTGCTGCCATCTGCCTGCCATAAGCCATTTCTCCTCTATGATACCCTTCTACCATACCATCTTCTATTGGAGCTAGCCAACTATAAACTGAAATCTCTACAAACTGAGTCAAATAAATATTTCCTCCTGTAACTTTAGGTGTTGATTATTTTGTCTCTGTAATGGAAACACTAGCTAATACAGTCATTTTCATGGAATATATCTCATCTTACAACACATTTCTAGGATCTGAGAAACCTTCATGGTAGAAAATCTAACCCATTATTGAGATGAAAAAGAATTATATTTTCCTTAAAATGTGTTTATAGATTATTAAAATTTATTCATTGTTTTAAATTCTTATTTTTGGTTAATATATGTAACACATAATAAATGCACTCAACATGAGGAATTCGTTTATATGCATATTGTCTTTGTCCATTTTACTTCTCCTTTCTGCCTTCCTGTCACCCTTCTGCCCAGACTGTTTTCCATCTCCAAAAGGATATTTCCCTTTTTCCCATCAACTATATTTTAATTTGATCCTAAGTTATTTATACTTTGTGTTTCACCTGTAATAGAAACCATACTGTTAAGCTTCTGTGTATGATTTACTTCACTTAATATCACAGTCTCAAATCCAGGGAACAAGGGCTGCCCAAGGTGAGTTCCAGTATATCAGCGCCAGCCTGCGAAAAGTTTAAGATCATCTCTCCCAGTGGTTAAGGACCTGTCCAGCTTCCAGACACACTGGACTGGGCTCTGCAGGTTTCCCAGTCTGGCTGGGCCATGTCCAGTGACTTTCTTCTAATCCAGGCAACTGAGGCTGTCCAAGGTGAGTTCCAGTAAACCACTGCAGGCTGGGGAGAGTTTAAGATCATTGCTCCCAGTGGTTAAGTGCCCGCCCAGCTTCCAGTCACACTATACTAGGCTTGGGAGGTTTCACAGGCTGGACTAGACCATGCTCAATGACCTTCTTCAATCAGGGAAGCTGAGGGCATGTGAGGTGAGTACCAGTGCATCACTGCTAGCCCAGGGAGAGCTTTGGACCATCACCCACAGTATCTAGGAGTTCATCCAGTTTCCTGGAAGACTGGAGGTGACACATGAGGTCTTGTGGGCCTGACTGGACCACACTCAGTCTCCATTCAGTCCGAGGAACCCACGGCATAGGAGACAATTTTCAACACACCCAGGGTAAGCCTTGGAACATCACTTGAAACATGAAAACATAGGAAAATGACAAGAAGAAAGACCAAAATTTAATCTCAAACCTCCAGGCCATCCCAAGAAAGCCTAGGAGCCAGGTACATAGAAGAAAATTTATGCCATATAGCTGAAATACCTAAAATAATAGCAACTGAAACAAAGGAGCAAAACTGAGAAGCTTTAAAGGAATTCAAATTAGAGATAATTTCCCAAGTAAAAGAAGAAATGATAAAAGTAATGAAAGAAAGGCTGAACACATCTAAAGAAGACACAGTTAAAAATTAGAGGAACAAGGCAAAAAGATAAAATCCCTAGATGATATAAGAAACAAACAGAGCATATAAGCAGATTCAAAGAGATATACAAAAAAATCAAAAATTCCATTGAAAATTGTCAAAACTGCTTCAACAAAAGAGAAGATAGGATTTCAGACCTCGAAGACAAGATTGCAGCTACTAAACAGGAAAGGAAAGCACTTTTGAAAATAACAAGGAATCAGCAAATAACAATTCAACAGCTGAAAGATGATGCAAAGAAAAACAACATAAGATGGATAGGGATAAATGAAAAAGAAGGGGGCAGCACAATCGAGGCTATTTATAGAAGTAATAGCTGAAAATTTCCCAAACATGAGAATGGAAACTGACATTCAGATTAGTGAAGCATATAAATTCCAAATAGCCATAACCAAAAAAGAACTACACCCAGACTTATAATAATCACCATCCCAGAAATCAAATATAAGAATAGAATGTTAAAAGCTGTTAGAGAGAAGAGACAGATCACCTATAAAAGAACACCTATCAGAATTACAGCAGAGTTCTCAACACAAACAATGAAGTCAAGAAGAGCATGGAGTGAAGTATTTCAGATCCTAAAGGAAAATGACTTCCAACCTAAACTGATGTACCCTGAAAAACTGTCCTTCAAAATGAATGGAGAAATAAGATACTTCCATGACAAATAACAGCTGAAGAACTTCATGATCACCAAGCCACCCCTGCAAAGAATATTAAAAGACATTCTAGATACACATAGGAAAAATCCACTAAGCAAGGAAGACAATTAAACAGAATGGAAAGGTAAAGATGCAACAGCAGAAAGATAACATATCAATAATAAACCAATTTATAACAGTTATAATCATTAATGTAAATGGTCTTAATTCACCAATTAAAAGAAACAGATTGGCAGAATGGATCAAGAAACAATATCCAACCATATGGTGTCTACAAGAAACCCATCCAACCAGAAAGGAAACTCATAGACAGAAAGTCAAAGGATAGAAAACAATGTTTCATGCAACAGGAACTCAAAAAAAAAAAAAAAGTGGGGATTGCTATTCTGTTGTAGACAATGTGAACTTCAAACATGGTCTGAAGACATAAAGAGGGTCACTACATACTAGTTAGAGGAAAACTTCAAAAGGAAGAGATAACAATCTTAAATGTATATGCACTGTCATGGTTTATGTCAGTGGCCTGCAGGCCTCATACATTTGCATTGTATATTTGTGAGTGGTTCATTGTCTAGCTTGGATTGATGATGTCAGTGCTATACTCATCTAGAGGTGGAGCCAGCATGTAATGTAATGGCAGGAAAAAGGTATGTCTTTCTCTCTTGTTGGTTTCTGCCTTGCTGTTTGCAGCCACCATGAACTGCAGCTCTGCCATGCCACATTTCCTAGGAGCCAACTGAGTGTGGACTGAAACTTCCAAAAACTGTAAGAAATAAACCTTTCCTTGCTCAACTTTGGTCATTTGGTATTTTGTCTCAGTGATGATTTAAAAGTAACTAAGACATGCACAAAATTCCAGAGCACTCAGCTATACAAAGCAAGTATTAACAGAAATGGAAAATCAAATAAGCAATAACACAATTATAACAGGAGATCTTAACACACCATTGATCCCAAGGGACAGATCAACCAGACAGAAAATCAGCAAAGAAATAACAGAACTGAATCACATCTATGAACAAATGGACTTGATAGACATATACAGAGTGTTCTACACAAAACCATCAGAATATACATTGTTAGCAGTACATGGGACATTCTCTAAAATAGACCATATATGAGCTCACAGAACATATTTAAATAAAAGCAAAAGAGTTGAAATTATCCCATGCATGTTATCAGTTCATAGCACAATGAAACTAGAAATTAATGATAAAAGAAGCTTCAAAAACCCCACAAACACATGGAAATTGAACAATGCACTCTTGAGAAATCAGTGGGTCACAGAGAAAATTAAAACAGAAATTAAACAATACCTGAAAACAAATGAAATTACAAATACATTTTACCAAAACCTGTGGGATGCAATGAAAGCAGTTCTCAGGGGAAATTTATTGCACTGAGCTTCCACATCAGGAAAACATAATGAATACAAATAAACAACCTGATACTATACTCAAACATCTAGAAAAAGAAGAGCAAATCAAACCCAAAGCCAAAAGTAGGAAGGAAATTATAAAAATCAGAGCACAAATTAATGCAATAGGGACTAAAAAAAATCTAAAATCACTGAATCAAATAGTGGTTCTTTGAAAGAATAAATAAAATTGATAAGCCCTTAGCCAACCTTATTTTAAAAAGGAAAGAAAAAGCTCAAATTCATGCAATAAGGAATGAAAAAGCTGAAATCATTGCAGACTCTGTGGCAACACAGAAGGTCATCAACACCTATTTCAAAAAACTCTATACTCACAGTCTTGATAACATAGAAGAAATGGAAAGATTCCTAGAAACATGAAGCATCAAAGCTAGGCAACCCAATTTCTATTAATGAATTTAAAAAATGTAATTAAGTCCTTACCTACAAAGAAGAACCCAAGCCCAGATGGATTCATTGCAAAATTCTACAAGAAATATAAAGAAGACTTAATGCCGACACCCCTCAAACTCTTCAATGAAATCAAAAAGGAAGCAGTTCTTCCTAAGTCATTCCTGGAAACAAATATTACTCTAGTACCAAAACCTGGAAAAGACCCAACTAAAAAACAGAACTACAGGCCAATCTCCTTAATGAACATAGATGCAAAAATCCTCAATAAAATATTGGCAAACAGGATGTCATCAAGAGGATTATATACCACTAACAAGTGGGATTCATTCCAGGCATGCAGGGGTAGTTCAACATATGTAAATCAATAAATGCATTCTACCATATCAATACAGCCAAAAGTAAGAATCACGTGATCATTTCTATAGAGGCAGAAAACGTTTTTGATAAGGCCCAACACTCATTCATGAAAAGAACCTTACAGGAATTTTGAATAGATGATCTTTACTTCAATATGATAAAGACCATCTACAACAAACCGACAGCCGGCATCATATTAAATGGCCCAAAACTAAAGGCCTTTGCCTTAAAATCAGGCACAAGATGAGGATGTTCCTTACCAATGCTCCTATTCAGCATAATACTGGAAATACTAACCAGAGCAATTAGACAAGACAGAGAAATAAAAGGAGTAAAGATAGGAAAAGAGGAAGTTAAATTATCATTGTTTGCAGATGACATGATACTGTACATAAAAGACCCCCAAAACTGCATTGTAAGGCTCCTAGATATAATAATTTTAGCAATGTAGCTTGATACAAAATCAATACTCAAAAATCAATAGCATTCTTATACACTAACAGCAAAATCACTAAAAGAGAAATAAGAGAACCCATATCTTCACACTAGCATCCAAAAAAATGAAATACTGAAGAATTAATCTCATGAAAGAAGTAAAAGATCTATACAGAGAAAATTATACTACCCTGAAAAAAGAAATCAAAGACGATCTCAAAAAATGGAAAGCCATCCCTTGTTCATGGATAGGAAGAATAAATATTGTGAAAAATGACCATTCTCCCAAAACTTTTATACAGATTCAATGCAATCCCAATGAAAATACCATCAACATACCTCATAAATCTAGAGAAATCACTCCTAAAATTCATTTGGGACCAGGAGAGGCCTAGAATAGCAAAAGCAATTCTAAGCAGCAAAAGCAAGGCAGGAGGCATCACAATCCCTGACTTAAAGTTATACTACAAAGCTACTGTAATAAAATCAACATGGTACTGGAATAAAAACTGATCTGAAGATCAATGGAATAGATTAGAAGATACAGCCACAACTACAAACACACTCAACCACCTTATCTTTGATAAAGGGGCCAAACCTGTTCACTGGAAGAATGACAGTTTCTAATAAATGGTGCTGAAAAACTGGCTCTCCCCATATGCCGAAAACTAAAACCAGACCCATGCCTATCACCATGTACTAAACTAAAATCTAATGGATCAAAGATCTGGATATTACAGCAGAAATACTAAATTTGTTGGAAGACAAAGTAGGTAAAAATCTTGAAGACATAGGGGTAGGTAGAGAATTCATGAATAGGGACCAAACCACATTAGAAATGCTTCCCAGAATCAATAACTGGGATCATGTCTTATTAAAAAATTTCTGCATGTCAAAAGAAATCTCCATCATACTGAAAAGAAAGCCCACAAACTGGGAAAAAATCTTAGTGAACTGTCCCTCAGACAAAGGACTTCTGTCTAAAACATGAAGAATTAAAAAAAACCCCAAACCCTTGAAATTCAAAGATCCAATCCAAAAAAGGGCTTCTGAGATGAATACACAGTTCTCAGATGAAGAAATACAAATGGCAAATAAATACATGAAAAATGTTCATCATCATTACTCATTAGAGAAATGCAAATTAAAACAACACTTGAGATTCTGTCTCACTCCAGAAAGAAAGGCCAGGATGAAGAAAACTACCAACAACAAATGCTGGAGAGGCTGTGGGGGAAAACTTCCCTGCACTGTTGGTGGGAGTGTAGACTGGTGCCACCACTGTGGAGATCAGTCTCGAGATTTCTCAAAAAGCTGGGATTGGAAGTCTCATTTGACCCAGTTATTCCACTTTTAGGCATATCCCAGAAGAACTGAAAACATCATACCACAGTGATATATGTGCACCCATGTTTACAACAGTATGATTTGTAATGGCTAGATCTTGTAGACATCTAAGTGTCCATCAACTGAGGAATATAAGAAAAGCCATGGAATTTTTATACAATGGAGTACTACTCAGCTATATTGAGTGATCACATTGATTTATTTATAAATAAATGGACACAACTTGAGACCATACTCATAAGTGAAATAAATCAAACTCACATGTATAAATATTGTTTAGTTTCCCTCGTGTAAGAAATGGTAGGAGTACATAAGAGTTTATGGTAATCGTGATTCCCCATTACATTGCTTTGAAGCCTTATAATGTTTTCATTCATTAGTTGGAATGGTTCTATTCTGTTTTGCTTGATGTGATTGTTTTGAAGAAAAAAAGACATTATAATAGCCATTGC
This sequence comes from Cavia porcellus, assembly GCF_034190915.1. Lineage (NCBI taxonomy): Eukaryota > Metazoa > Chordata > Mammalia > Rodentia > Caviidae > Cavia > Cavia porcellus. The sequence continues at coordinate 45,258,684 of NW_026947493.1, forward strand.
TGATTTAATATCATCTTGATTTGAAGTCCTTCTGTTTCCATTGGTTCCACCATGTTGTATCTTACTGGATTTTAATATGTGTGATAGTATAAACAAATTTTTTATGGAAAAGGAGATAATATTGTAGCCATTTTTTCCTGTTATTTAGTCCTGAATGCCCTGTAATACTTTCATTCTCCTTAATGGATTTATACTATTTTGTTATGTTTGATACTATTGTATGTGAAGGTATGCTCAACTATTTCAAAGAAAGAGATTATATTGGCTACTGTTAATAATGGGTTGTCTTGTGGTGAAGTACTGTGTGGCTTACATTATTCTGTTCTGATCTGCTTTGTTTTGTCCTCTTTTATCTCAATCTCTTTAAAATAAAAAGAAAAGTTAAAAAAAATCAGTCTCAAGGTGTGTCCATTTTCTAGCAATGTGTAAACTGTAACTTTCTTTAGAGCTGAGTACCACTCTATTATGCATAAATATCATCTTATCTTTATTCATTCATCTGTTAATGGATATGTAAGTTGCTTCCAAGATTTAACTATTGTGAGTTATACTGCTATAAACAGGCACATGCAAGTAGGTCTTTAATACTCTTGGGAAGATAGCCAGAGGAGATACAGTAGAGTCGAATGAAAACATTTTTAGTTTTCTGAGGAATGCCCATGCAATTTCTGTACTGGTTGAACAAGCATACATTCCTATTAAATAGATAAAAGAGCACCCTTTTCCCTACAACCTCAACAACATTGTTTTTGGGGTGGGAAGACACTGTCATGATAGTGATTCTTTCTGAACTAAGATGAAGCCTCATTCCTGTTTTGGTTTGCTTTTTTCTAATGGCCAAAAACAGCACTTACATTGACTATTTGTACTTCTTATTTGAGAAATATCTTTTTGCTTCAATTTCCTTTTTTTTGTCTTCTATTTTGTGGGGTCTAATTTTAAGTTCTTTATATATACTAAATATTAGTCCTCTATTTGAAGAGTAGCTGGAAAAATTCATTTTCTCACTGTGTAACTTTTTCTTTGCATTGTTGGTTGTTTCCTTTGCTGTGCAGAACTCTTTTAATTTAGTATATTCCCATTCGTAGATTGTTTATGTTACTTTTTGTGTAATTAGGATTCTACTCAGAAAGTCCCAACTGATGCATACGCTTCAAGAGATTCACCAATTTATTTTTCCTCTAACAGATTCAGTGCTTCTGTTTTTCATATACAAGTTTTTTTTTTACCTATTTTGATTTTACCTTATAACAGGCTGAGCTTATTTAAGCTTAGAAACATACCCATCTTTCACACTTCTTTCTTTTTGGGATGAGATCAGTGTGACAAATTTTTATGGACATTTTTCTATCTGTCCTTAAACTCTTTTTAAAATCTGAGTCCTTTCATTTCTTTAATGGTTTTATACTATTAAAAGAGAATTTTTTGCAACAGTTTTCATGTAGGTAGGGAGATCTGCACCCCACTGATTTGACTGTTTATAGAGATATGCAAGAAGGGTCGGAGCTGAGTGAGGAACCAATCAGCTTCCTGTGGGAACCAAGGAGGAGCAGAAAGAACATTTCCTGTGGTAACTACTTATTCACAGCCACATTCTTGTTGGCAAAAAAATTCATATCTTGTATGTCTTTTTCTAGTACATGAGTTTTTTGAGACTGATAGCATCATTTTGTGAGTCCTTAAATATTTAATCTGAGCTTGTGTTTAAAACAGATTTTTCACTTGCAGAATATCTTTGTATCTGACTGCCTTTTCATATTTTTTGCCATAATTACAGTAGATGGACATTTTCCACAGCCTCTTTCCTTAAAAAAAACTAAAGATATTGAAAACATTGGCGGATTTATTTAAAGAAAACACAACTGAAGTTGTGGATTTAATTTTGTGAGAAGACTGAGACTCGCAGAAATAAACCTTTCTACTCCCTGAGAGTGACTTAAGAAATCTAAACAAGCGATTTTATTTTTGTGGTTGGATTTTTTTATACGTGTAATTTTCTAGCAGAGACAAAATGTTTATATTTGTCACAATTCTTCACACTTGAATTTATGATCTGTTGTTTTGTCTATTATTTCTTTGGTAAAAAAACATGGCATTTACACAGTGACATGGCATGATATTTGGAAAAACATAGGCCACTCTGTGATACCTGAGAGACTTATGCCTGTCAGTTAATTTGTGACAATGTGCATCTCTGTGGACTGGAACCAAGAACCACATCTTCAGTCTGTGGGCTTTGAACTCTGTAGCCATTTTCCCTCTTTTGGAATGAATAAGTAATTCATGTCCCACAGATATAAAAAGACAATAAAAATATTATATGACATAAGTTACACTTTATAAAATGTCCAAATATTGCTCCTCTTAATTACCACAAAGATTATATCATGTTAGATTTTCATCTATCACATAGAACTTATTTAAGAATGAAAAACTGAGTTTTAAGTGATATTTAAACTTGGTCACTAATTAGAAATACTGAAACACAAACTCAAGTCTTCTATTCTGCATTTTGGTTTCAATTCTTTTTTTTCAATTTGATGGCAAAGTCAAAGGATGCTGAGTTAACTCCTTTTAGAAACATGCTCTTCTGAATCCAATTGATGTCTTGTATAGAGCGTAAGAGTCTCAGGCACCTCACGTTCCCTTACGAAGATGTGTGCCAGGAGATACCATTTACCAGAAAAAAATTGACTATTTCTTTTAAAAAATGTGCATTTGTTATCACAAGCATTATCCCAGAGGCTATGTTTTTCATAATAGAATGTAGCATTTTTTCTTATCAAAGGAGCTGCATCATATGCCAATGTGATGGCTTAGATAAAAATGTCCCCCAAAATCTCATGTTTTTAGAGATGTGGGGTTGGGGAGTTATTGGATCACACAGGAGCTGCTAACTTCATCAGTGGGCTAATCCAATGATGAGTTCATAACTTATTGGGCTGCTAAGAGGTGGGTGCTAGTTGGAGGAAGTGGGTACCTGAGCATACATCTTGGAAGAGTGTACTTTTCCCTGGGCCCTTCCTCTTTCTTTTTTCTGGCTGTCATGAAGTACACAACTTTCTTTGTTGCCTTTCCATCATGATATATCTGCCTTGGATCCAGATGACCATAGAGTAAAATCTCTCAATCCATGACCAAAATAAGTTTTTCTTCCTTTAAGTTTCTTCTTACAGGTATTTTGTCACAGCAATGGAAATCTAACCTAACACAAGTAACATAAGTCTTTGTTATAACGTGGATCTTGGGTGTCCCCTCAAAGACCCATATGTTTAGAATATTATTACATCATAGGGGTGGTATACTGATCAGTGAGTTAGTCGACTGATTAAGCTGTAACACAATGCATTTTTAGGATTGGGATCTGTTTAGAAGAGGTGGATCATTGGGGATGTGACTGGGAAGGAATAGAGTTTTGCTTCTGACCACCAGCCAATGCCAATGAGAGACTGAAATCCTCAGTTGAACAGCATGCCAGGAACTGAATTTGACCAACAACTTCATGAGTAACTTGGAAGTTGATCCTGACCTTGTATGTCCTGAGATCAAGCATAGACTTGGCCAAAGTCTTGCCTTGAATGGGATTCTCACCCAAAGAACTCTGCTAAGATATCCTTGAATACCCTAGCCAAGAAACTGTGAGCTAATAAGTAGCATTGCTACTAAATTATGGCATAGTTTGTTAGGCATAGCAGACAACTAACTCAGCAGACAAACAATGAACATTTCATGATGGGAGTTGTTTCCGACATCTTATCATTTCTAGAAATGTACTACCTTTGAGAGAGTAGGAGAATTCTCAGTCCAAATTAGAGACTCAGACAACACTTCTGAAGCATAATTGAGACTGGAGTTTAAGCAAAGGCATATCTGTAGTGATGTAATTCAGAGTATAAGAAATAATGAAACTATCACATCAAAACTGCACATGGGCATCAGATTACTGCTCAGAAAAGGAAGGGTAACAAAGAACTTATCAAGTATTCATGAGAAAATCATTTAATCTTTAACTTTTTAAAAAATGGTGGTAATCAAACCAGAAGATCTCTAAGACCTTTCCTGAGTTACAGTCTATGGAAGGATCTTATCTGTTTTTACAATGATAAAAACAAAAAGGAAGTATGTTTCTATTTCAAAGATCAATCTTTTTGTTCAGCATTCCCCCATGGACCATGTGGTACCTTGGGAATTCTGAAGCTTGCTGAATCATTAGATACACATATCAAAACCATCAATTGAATAAATGAAGTATTAGATTATCAAAACCAGATCACTCCAGAAGAGGCTTACTATGAATAAGACACAGAGAAAGACTATACAAAGATGTGACTATCTAGAGGGAAGGAGCAGAGAGAGGGAAATACCTGTGATCTCCGAGAGTGAAGCATGCTTTGACGTGACGTAAGAAGCATGAATCATAAACCAATAGAAAATCATAATTTAGGATATCAAACACATTTGGTTTTTGAGATTGAGATGTGTTATACAAATGTACCAACTCCCAGAAAGGAATATACTAATTATGTACTGCAAATACGTGTTAATAAAAAATAAAATTTGAAAAATATAAAATGAAATTACAGCACTTTAAAAAAGAAATGAAAACCACTAGTTACAGAACAGTGAAAATATTTACTGTAAACACATCTGACAAAAGGCTGATATCTGAAATATATGGAAAAATACGGCAACTCAGACACAACAGCCCAATGGAAAAAAATGAGTAAATTGTCTGCACAAATGTTACTTGGAAGAAGGTATATTAAAGGAAAATAAACACATACAAGGTGTTCAACATCAAATAGTTATTGTGCAAATGCAAACTAAAACCATGTCATTTCACATACATTAGTGTCTAAAATTTAAAAGAGTAAAAATACATCAAGTGAGGATGAAGATTTGGAGCCAGTGAAACTCACATTTTGCTCATGGCAGTGCCAAATTATAAAGCCACATTTTGGAAAGCTATTTGGCAGACTTTCAAAAAGTAAAACATGTACTTACTCTGTGATCCAGCAATCCCTCGCCTGAGTATTTAGCCAAGAAAAATGAAAACATGTCTACATAATCTCACCTATTATAGTCACAATGTACAATTAACTCCAATGTGCATTAACAGGTGACTGTACAAACAAAATGTGGTTTAACAAGGTCTTTACATACAACATCCATACAATAGGCTGTTACTCAAGGGTAAAAAATAGACTGTCACTCAGGAATAAAAGCAAACTATGTATACATGCAAAGGATTCATAGGAAAGGGTGAAAGAGATCAAGAACAAGTATGTACTACTGCACTATTTCATTAATATAAAACACTGAATATGTAATCTTTAATGACAAAAAAGTAAATCAGGGTTTGCCCAGGGCCTGAAGAGGCAAAAGAGACAGACAGCAAAGAAGCATCAGAAATCTTTGGGTGACAGATATAAATATTTTTTGTTTTCATTGTGGTATGTGCATCTGTTAAATCTTGTCAAATTATACACTTTAAATGGATGTCATTTATCGTATGTAAAATATATTTCAGCAAGATTTACTTTTAAATGATCTTAAAGTAAAATAAAAATGGGGAAACCCCCACAATTTATTCCTTACAAAAACAGAACATGCCATGATTGAGTGTAGTAATTTAAAAATGAAAGAGCTTGTGGAACAGGCAGTCAGGTTGGAATGGAGTTAGTTTAGAGCTTTGGAAAATCTTACTCAGTTTCCAGAACTATTACAGTTTTTCTTTAGCTCTCCCAGTTCTTACACCTATAAATGTGGTTATTTATTCCACCTTCACTTACTGACTTACTTTCTACACGTGCACTTCATCCTGAGCTTCCGGGCTGATCTACATCTGCAAATGACTGTGATCTTAAACTTCACCTTTCCAATACTAACCGGGAGTGTCATCATAAATTCCTCCGGAAGAAAGTAGTTTTCTAAGTACTTATGATCTGAATATTTGCTAAAGGGAGGATAAATAGCCAGTATATGATACTCATGGAACCAAGAAAATGAAGACAATATCAGTTCAGCGAAGACCATTAACACTTCTTTTGGAGACTGGATGGATATGTAGATAGTACTCATTACTAAACAAGCAAAATATTGGTCTTTGGGAATTCTGAAACACATATAGTCTGTTTATTTGAAAAGCATGGTTTGCACATTTGCTAATGAGAAAGCATTGGTTTGCCTCTCGAGAATTAAACTCATACCAATCAACAAATTGAAGAGAAACAGCCTCTAGACCTTATGCCTAGTGTGTGTGTGTGTTTGTGTGTGTGTGTGTGTGTTGACAGATACATTGTGGATATTTCAAGAACAGTTTTGCTTTACTATTTCATTGCCCTTCTCCCCTGTGACAAGTCTTCTGGCTTCCTGGAAAATAGGCCTGTTTTAAAGCCTACTTCTATGAGAATGATATTTAGACAGGAATAGCCAATTTTTAAATAACAACTTTAGTAGAAATAGTGCAATAGGGACAGGTAATATTTTACCACTGTTTCTAGTTCACACTCAGTTCATGAAACTACTTGCCATGAGAGCCAACCTCTTTAGTCATTCAGACTCCATGGCACTACTCACTGGACAATCTTGAAAGAGAAGGGCTGAATTAATTAGGCAAAGGAAAACCTTTCTGGAAATAATAGGGTGACTGTGTACATCTGGGTAGACAACCTTTACAAGAGAACAGAAGTGCCAGCTTATACTTAGTATCCCTGCTGTCCTGGTCACACAACACATTCATGAACATTACTTTACTAATCTGAGGTTTTGTAACTTTTAATTGGTTAGTGTTTGAAAAACTCTAAGTATATTTCTAGCATAGATTTACATGCTGATGCAAATAACAAAAGCATTATATGATGTTTCTTATTATCAGTAATCTTTCTTGCTATTGTAATTGCATATCAATTGTTAGGATGGTGCATATAAGTAGAAACATGCTAGTGAATATAATCCTAACTGCTGAATGAATGTTGCAAATGTATCACAGAGCTCTAGAAGCTGATGAGGGATGGAATCATCTAGGTCTTCCTTTGCTAGTAATGCCCATGATCTGGCTCTGCTGGAGGTGGGGCCGATGAGGAGGGCTTATTTCACTTCTTCCCTTCTAGACAAAAAAAGTTTTCCCCAGATTGATAACACATATATTTCCAGGTCATCAGGGCTGTGTGGTTAGTTGTTAAATGCACTGGACAAACTGGTTGCTCCTCCAATCAAAGAAAGTAATAAGATATATATAGTACTTTATAGTTACAGATATAATGTGAAGCTCATATCTCAGAAAGGACAGAATATAATGGTTGATGAATTCTTAGAAAGGTTGAATCATGATGCACCTGGAATTTGAAGTTCTCAGGACTTATATGCTAATATTTTCTGTAAAACTCTTATCATTAGCTTATCCCTTAGTATTCTCTTATAAAATCTAGACTTTGTAAAAATGTGCAAAGCGTTTTTCTCTGCAGAACCCAAAAACATTTGTGACTGTTTTCTGCAGGGTCTCTCCAGGAGGTGGAACATCCTCTGCAGAGTTCATATTCTTCTCTTTTCATTCCTTCCAGAGTCAAAAAAAACTTGGTTCTTATACAAAGCTCTCCTCACAGGTCTTTCTAGAGCCTTCAAAGCCTCCACTATGCTCCTCCACACCCTTTTCATCCTCATCCATGTGCAAAAATTCCAAATCAGAAGGTTTTTCCTTTTTTTTCTCCACATCTTTCATTGTTGCAAATTAGGTATGCAGATTTGTACGCTGGTAACACACCTTAACCATTTCTTCTCCATCGCTCCCCTTACTCATCCTCCCACTTAGTTTCACGTTTTTGGAAGGGTTTCAATATGTATAATATATTTGATCACATTCATAAGATATTTTCTTACACAGTAAAAATTTTACTACTCTGTTCATTTTAAAATCAGCCCACCTTTGAAGTCCATGTTATGTGACCATATCCTCTTCTCTCCTTTCCCACTCTTACTCACTAATGCCTTTCACGTGCTTTGGTCATTGTGTGTGACTTAAATCGTGTATGGAGAACCCATCCGGTGCCTTCAGTTCTGTTCTACTTCACTTCATTACTTTAGTAGACATTTGCATACTCATGTTTTGACCTGTAACTGTTCCATGATGGAGCCTTTTGTGTGTGTGTGTGTGTGTGTGTGTGTGTGTGTGTGTGTGTATCTTCTGGATTAACCTTTGAGGATACTAAGATCTCCACCTGAGAAGTCTTGATTTCTTTTGAAATTCATCAGCCCTCATTTTTCTCTGTTTTCTTTTCTTGCCAATTTGGAACCCATGACCCATGCTTTACCCATAGGATGTATCCCTCTCTACTGGTTTCTATACCCTATTTGTATTAACCTTATAGATTTTGATTACTCAGACTAATAAAGGTTGAATTTTTTGAAGGATGACTTGTAATCTTAGTCTACATATATGAAAAAAATCACGAGAAGTTAACCCTTCAATTTTAATATGGGAATATGGTCATTTGAGGAATAATTCCCCAAACAAATATGTGTAATATAAGGAAAAAATTCACATCACTAGGAAATTATAAAATAGACTGACAATTTCTCAGAAATGTTCTATGAGGAAATGAAGTTGAGCTTAGATTTGAAAGTCAAAGAAGAGGCCTGTGATAGGAGAAAACGTGCCACTGTCATGTTTCTGCTATCTCATCATGCAGTTCTCCAGATTTTAGTTTAATACAATTGTGTAAATACTATTTATGTCTGAGTGGTATCATGCATAAAAGTTATGGATGTGTTGAGAACAAAATTAAAAGGACTTACTATTTTATTAAATGCATACAAAATAAAATACTACCCCATGGAATCAGCCACCACAATGGACACATATTTTTTGCACAAGCAGGTGCTAACAAAAACTAAGATTATACCATTGTCCCTGTGAAGTGACCTAGTAAGGTTTTAATTTAGGGATAGTGTCTGGAACCTGAGCTGAGAACCAGTTGTCAGCATCTCATTAGCTCAGCTTGAGGGTCAACAAATGGCATCCTAGGCTCAAAACTTAAATAATGGTTAGAAAGTGGAACATACGTCCAGGCTGGGTCTGTGAAAATGTAGTGGCATTGGTAGTTCCCAAAGTAACTCTTGGACTCTGCCCTTTACCTCCTCTCCAGCTCAGTCAGCCTTGCTCTGTGATGCCTTCTGCACCATCGTCACCAGTCACTATCCTTCCCATTGGCACATTCCTTCTCCAGCTTTCTGCTCCACAAATACAGAAGTGGCAGTGGGTGAGAAACCCTAATTTTTACTGCCTCCCTCTCTATCGGTTTTCAGCTTGCTTATAATATAAAAAGTTCTAAATCAAATAAGTAAAAACTATTTAAGGAGACCACATACAAATTCTTAAAGCCTGTCTTCCCTCATTTGATACAGTTAATGTAAACCTCGACTAGACATGGGGAGGGGAATTTAAGATAGAGGAAACAATATATGCAAAGGCCCCGTGGCAGGAGGTAATATGGAAAGCTTAAGAAACTGAAAGGAAGCCAGGGAGCAGAGAGAAAAACATTCCTGAAGAGACTAGAGAGATAACAATGGAACACATTATGCAACACTTGATAAAACATGATAAAATTTGGATTGTAATTCTAAGAGTAATGTATAGTCATAGAAAATTTGTAAGATTATAAGAAAAAAATCAGAATTAAAAAGTAAGTATGAATCTTTCTCAGATTCTTCCTTTTGTATGATTTTGGGCTCCCTGTATTGTAGACACTAGTGAAATAAAGAAGGTAGATCACCAACTTAAAAACCTTACTTTAAAACTGTCCTTACTTTTCTTATGATACATGACAGCCTAGTAGTTTAGTGATATACCTTATGACTAAGGAGATACTATAGATTTCTGAGTTCTAGTTATTCAAATACTAACCTAGGTACTAATGCAGAATTACTTTGTAATGTCAGTAAGTTTGGAAATGAGTGAATTTATAGATTATAAAGTGGGCCGCACCTAATCCCATGAGCCCTTAAAAGCAGAGCATTTTCTCTTGTTGATCTAAGAAAAAGAAGTTACAGAGATTTGAAGTGTAAGGGAAACGCGCTGGGAGTTTTTCTGCAGCAGAAATGGAGGAAACAGAGACTGACCTCATATTTGTTGTATTTATATTTAGTTAACCTTCCATAGCCAGGGATTTGACACCTGTGGATTTGATAAACCATGAATTGAACATACAATTAGACCTATAATAGTTGCATCTGTATGGAACATGCACAAACTTCTATGTCTTTCCATTATTACCTAAATAAATACAAAACATTTAGATAGCATTTGCATTATGGTTGGTATCATAAATAGTTTACTCTTGAATTATACAGAAGGACATATGTAGGTTATGTGCAGTCACTATAAATTTTATATAAAAGACTTGAACATCCATGGATTTTGGTAGCTGTCAGGTGTTATGGAAAAATTCCTTGAAGGATGCCAAGGAATGGCTGTGCTCAGTAAATAGATAATATACTGCAAGATAACTAAGTAAAAGATCCAAACCTGACAAAAGCAAGGATCTTTTACTTAGTTATGTCACTGGATACATAACTAAAGATTCTCAGGTTTTACAGTTTCAAGCGTTTGGCTCATGCATTTTCCAAAATGGACCTACAATAGTTGAGTACTTGCACTATTTTGTATAGTACAATATAGTTTTTAACAAGTTATTGTTGTTAGTGGTGCTGGTGTCATTGTTAGGAGAATGGGGTAACAAAAGTGCAGAGGCCAAAAGAGAAATTATGGCAGGTTAGAGTTTTGAGAACCATCTAAGGCATGGAGTTTCATGGACAATCAGTCAGAAAGACCAATGTGCTACCAGTATAATAGCATTGTGTGTACATCTGTACTCTATTAAGATCATTAGCAAGTGTTTCTAAACTTGTACATGATCTTGGATCTTGCACACACTGCTGTGACCAACACAATGAATCAATTATCTTTTCAAGCCCTCTGAATCTTCTATTCTGGAAAGCAAAAATAGTGCTCCTTCAGAATATTTTGATATCTGCACAACGCTGAGCACAGTGCTCATTAAAGTGAGTTAAATGGACCATCACTAAGAAGCAAAACTATGCAAGAGTCCAAAATTTTTCTTTTATATAGTCCTACAATTCAAGAAGTTTTATACTTTTCTTTCATAGAAATCATTGGCATTCAGCAACAATTATATGCTCCTTCTCAGTATTAATTTGCTAAAGGTCCAGTATAAAATACCCAATATTACAAAAGAAAACAAACTACACTGAAATACAATCACCAGATCCTTAAGAAACATATTTGTAATGTAGCAATCTATGTGCTTTTATTATCATTAAATAATTACAGCTAGAGACAGATCAGATGTTTTTCTTTTATAAAAGATCTGAATACTTAATAATAAAATAACTCTAATAGCAGTGAGCCTTTCCAAATAGTATTGTTGTTCACTGTGTACATTCAAAGTCAAGAAATTTCTTAATCCCTTTCAAGAAATTTCTGGGTCCTCAAGTCATAAACACCTCTTATCCAGGTTTAAGACTTTGCCCTAATAAGGCATAAGTTTGGTCCTTCAAATCTGTTTCAGATCGTAATGACCAAAGCTCAAAAATAAAGGAAGCAATAGAAACCCATAAACATCAAATAACTAACAGCGACAAGATACAAAGAACTGATAGATCAATGATGAAGAATTAAGCTATAGTTTTTGTTCACAAACACACGTTAAGTGAGGGGTAAAGGGACAGGCATGGCTGACGCATTCTGTCAGGAGTTCAGGAACAAAAACTGGAGTAAAGTTGGTATCTCATATAGAACTTTTGCTCAGAAAACACTCAATTCATGTGCTATATTTTGGACAATGAGGACATGACCTAGAACACAGTAACAGACTGACAAATATTTATTAAATGTTAAAATTCTAAAAACGGGCAGAAGACTCCAAGATGGCTGTATAGAGAGGTCTTACACACGAATGTGTCATACAAAAGAACAGGGAAAGCAAAGGAAATACTGCATCTTGAGGACAGAGGTTGAGGGAGAATTTTGGAAATGAGCAAGAAAGTGACAGGAACACTAAATAACACAAGGCTGACAAAGCAAGCTGTATAAAGCAATAAATCAAGCTGCAACCTCAACCCTTGATCCCAGGTGGGGGAATCTCACTGCTGGAAAAAGATAAGCAGCAAATAAGGAGTTCTAATTTCCGAAGAACTCCACAGTCTTCAAAACGTTTAAATACAATTTGGAGAGAAGGCAAATCTAAGAGCCACTACTTTGTTCCAAAGAAGGACCTTGGGTACCCCCAGCCCTAGATCCAAAGCTATTATGACAGCTAATGCTTAACACCATCCTGGCTTAGGGACCAACAACTGTTCCTCTAGTGCTACAGTATTGGATCTTTTCACACCTCACAAGGTAGATGTGGACCCCTCAGCATTCATTATCTTCCAGACCAACAGCTGTGATAGCCAAAATTCTGTTTTACTGACATGGGCCCCATGGGAAGTAGAGAAAGTCTCCTCCCTGTGTCACCCACATCTGATATGGAGATCCTGGGTAAAGTTCTACCTGTGCTCTCCATTGCCTGGAATATGACGGCAAGCATCCTAAAACCATTACTGCTTGTACTCACCCTATAGGAACTAAGGAAGTTCTCCTCATCCCACAAATTTGGGATTGAAGTTGCTGGTGCAAAAAACCTTGCCCAAACTTGTTCTTCAGAGCAAAGAGAAAGGTCACCTCAACATCCTGGAAATATCAAAACCAAAATCCTTAACTCCAGCACTATCGTGAAGTGACTTAGAGGTATTTCCACCCAAATCCCTATGTGACATAGAGATATTCCTACCACAAAATCAAGTTTTACTTGTGCTTGACTCATAAGATGTAGAGAACATTTTGTTCATGTCTTCTATACTCAGAAACATGGATAACAGCAACACAAGTCCAAACATTATATATTCCTTCCCAACAGGACCTAACGAAGGGTTCTTTCAGAGCCCACAGATCTGATAGCATTCTTTCTAGTTCCATCTATCCTAGCATGACTTGTACTTGCTTTATGGGAGATGAAGATGATATCATCTGTCTCCTATAGCTTCAGGAAATTACAAGACCCAGTGCCACTTGCAAACACTCCATACAACCTAGAGAAGAACCTCTTTATATTTCATAACTTGAGGTCTGTCATCACTAGTGCCATAGATTCCAAAATCATCTATGTTTGTCCTGTGAGACTTAGGAAAGTTCCATCATGTGTGGCTGCATCAACTCCATGGCCACTGGCATCAAAGCCCAAGTCTCCCCCACCTTCACTTCAAGGGACCTGAAGAAGCTCTTCATCACATCATGTGGCTTAGGGAACCTATGTGCCAGAACCCTTGGTGCCACCTGTACTTCCCCCAAGAGACTGGGAATACTAAAGTAACTATTGTTCCAATGCCATCATTACTCAGCTGTGTGAGGCTTGACAGCACACATCTTTGGAAGTCTGTATGACTGTAAGTCATACAGCTACTTTCCGATGCCAATGAGACTGCACCATTGAGGCACTCATAGACCCTGCTGATACCAGTGACTGCCAAAAAGTGACATAAACCACAGAGACACTCTACTTTTGTGCTCATGTATAATAAAAGACAAAGCTTACACACCCTATATCTCATCTAAATAAAAAAACTCTCTTCCTACAAAAGCTGTCCCAACAATTAGAAGAGGGAACTGTAACATCTAAGTAGGGACACCTATTAGTTGTGAAAACATCTAAATAGGGACACCAAAACATAAAAGGAAACATGAACATCCAGAAAAAAAAATTCCCTGGAAGTAGATCTGAATTTGAAGGAAATATATGAAATGCCTGAAAAAGAATTAAAAAGAAAAACTTTACAAAAACTCAGTGAGATACAAGAGAATTCATATACACTGTGAAAGGAAAAACAGTTAAAGAAAAACAATTGAATGTCTATGAAACTAACAGAACATCATTAAATGAATAATTATTAGCATTATAGGAATTCCAGAAAAAAATGGAAAAGACTTTAAAAAGATACTTCACAAGAAAACGGCAGAAAAATTCTTAAATCTTAAAGAGATTTGCATAGCCAGATATAAGAAACTAGAAATTCAGTAGGAGTCTTACAAGCTAGAAGAGAATGGAATGACACATTCAAAATCTGTAAATAGAATCCTGAGAACCAAAAATACCATCCTTCAGAAATGACAGGGAAATAAAGTCCTTGCCAGAAAAACAGAAACCAAGATAATCCATCATCAGCAGACCAGATTTATGAGAAATGCATAAAGGAGTTTTGTACCAAAAAACAAAAGGATGATATTAATCATCATGAAGCACACAAGTGGACAAAATTCACTAGAAAAACAAATAAAAGATGGGGGAAAATAAGACAGTGAAATTTTAGTATGCTACTTCTCAAAATTAAATAATAAGATATATGGAAAGAGATAGTATGAAACAAGGGGCAAAATAACAGGAAAAATTCATTTCTATCAACCACAATACTGATTAACTGAATTAAACTGGTCAAATGGACTTAAAAACCAAGATTCAGTTATATGCTATCTATATGAAACTTCAATGGTGAAAAGACACATAGACAAACGTGTGGAAAAGATATCCTGCACAAATATTAACAAAATACATGCAGAAGTAGCCACAGGCTTATGAGCTAAAGCAGAAGGCGAAATAAGAGAAACTGTAAAGAGACATTAATAAGGTCAATAAGTACTGGTAAATGGATCAATTCAGCAAGAACATGTAACACAGGACCAACAAATAAACATCCAAATATATAAAGCAAATGTTATCAGGACTAAAGGAAGAGATAGACTGTAATACAGTGATAACTGGAGATTTAAACACCTCATTTTCCTCAATGGATATACAATTCATTCAGACATAAAATTTTAAAACTATGAGTTGCACCATACTACAGAATACAGAGATCTAACAAACATTTATAGAACATTTCAAACAGAAGCAGAATATATACTCTTCACATTAGCACAGGAAACATTCTCCAATATTTCTGGAATGTGATAGAACACCAGTGATACAGAGCAGAAAATTGACAATAGAACAATTGGATTACATAAAATTAACAAGTACAGTACAGGGAATCACGTAGAGTTAAGAGACAGCCTACAGAATAGGGAAAAATATTTGGAAAATGTTTTATTATAAAGAGAAAAAAATAATTGATAGAGAATTTCAAAACAAGACAACAAGAAATTAGAAATGATTAATATAATATATATTGTTATTTTCAAATTAGTTGCTCAGATTACAAGATAAAGGCATGAAAAATTAATAAAAAAATATAAGCACAAACCATTATTTTTAATGAACTAAAATAAATTAATAGTGTAATTATCTTAGGTATTATATATATATATATATATATATATATATGTATATTGCTTTTCATTTTTTTTCTCCTTTCCCTCACCCAAGTTGTTCTTTCCTTTTGAGCAGTTTCTTTTTCTTTCACTATATCTATTGTAGATTTTGATCTTATTTATTCTTTCAGTCTCTTAGACCAGGGAGACCATGTGATATTTGCATATGCAAGTCTTATTTATTTCATTATGAGTATGATCTCTAATTGCATCCACTTACCTATAAAATTCTTGAGTTTATCCTTCTTTATAGTTGAGTAGTATTCCATCGTATAAAAATATCACATCTTTTATATCTGTTCTTCAGTTGATGGGCATTTAGGCAGTTTCCAAGATTAAGCTATTACTAATTGTACTATTGTTACAGACAGTTGAGCTAGTTAAAAATATTATCAGTAGTAAGACAGGGCTAGACCCTGGAAGAAGCCACCACAGAAGACTAAAAGTTTTGTGACCCTGAAGGAGACACACAACTCTTGCTGTGGGCTAGATCTCACAACAGAAGGCAAAACAAATGCAACCACACCCTAAGTAGATAACCTTAGGGATCAGGTATGGATCACCTTGAGAAGCCAGGAGTCACCATCCCAATCCCCTACAGAAAGAACCACTGACCCATAAAGAATGCTCATTTGCTATATGACTTGCTTCCCTATTTGTCCCTGATTTGGTCAGTTTTACCTGAACAAGTAAGCTTATTGGTTGACCATAGCTCTGCCCCACCTCATGCCCATCTGCCTTACGAGTTCCCAGTTTTCCCCACTTTAGATCCACCTCACCTCACGGTTTTACTCTGTAAAATTCCCTAGAAAATACAGAATCTTTGGTAACTCACCTGGGACCCCTTCTGTCTCTCAGGCAGAAGCTTTCTTTCTCTCAATAAGTATTTCTGCTCTTAACCTCCATTGCTCCTAAAATTCATTCTCCAATTTTAGAGAACACAAACTCATACTCATAGGTTGTGAATTTCGTTCCCCTATGTCACTACTATAAACATGGGTGAACATCTATCCCTATGGTATGATAGGGATAGATAGGGATTTTTTAACTCTTCTAGGAAGATATCCAGATGAGAGATAGCTGAGTCAAATGAGACCATTCATCCTAGATTTTGAGGAATCTCTACAATGATTTCTACAATGTTTGAACCAGTCTACACTCCCAAAACTGTGAAGTATTCCTTTTTCCCCATAGCCCTGCCAGAATTTGTTATTGGTTTTCTTGATAATAGCCATTTTTTTCTGGGGTGAGATGGAATCTTAGTGTTATTCAATTTAATTTGCATTTCTTGAATAACTGATGTGGAACATTTTCTTTCTTTTTGTCTTTTTTCCTTTTTAATGGTACCGGGGATCGAACTCATGACTGCCTGCTTGCAAGCCAGGCACTTATGCTGCTGAGCTAAATCCCTAGCCCCGGAACATTTTCTCATAAATTTATTTTCCATTGTATTTCTTCTTTTGAGAAATGCATATTTATCTCAGATGCCCATTTTTGGATTGGTTTTTTGAATTTGGGGAACTTGGTCTTGTGTCTGTTTGGATTGTGACTAACTATTCAATCTAAAATGGGGCAGAACATTAAAGAGATAAAGACAGCAAGATAAGAAAAAGTTTAATGCAGGCACAAAGAAAGTCAATACAGCAAAGGCTGAGCTGGCTCTCTGCAGACCAAAGGTGGGGATTGGCTTGTATAGATTCTAACAGGTGAGGGTTTAGAATAGCTGATGTAAACTGCCTAATTTGGTGAGACTGAGGGGATTGGGCTACCTTTGGCACATGGGCTTTGGCAAAGACTTCTGGGAAGACGAAACCACAGGGGATTCTGGGAAGAAGAAGTTGAGCACCATGATGGCTCAGCATTGGACTATTGCCATGATAACTGAGCAAACCCCAGACAGGGCCCTATCAGTATCAATTCTTTACATGTTCTAGTTAGAAGTTTTTTGATAGGCAGCTAAATTTTTTTCAAACTCATGGCTTGTCTTTTTCATACTGTTGGTGATTTCTTTTGATGTTCAAAAACTTTTTAATAAGATTGATAAGATTATATCCAAAAGATGAGAAGTATAAAACAAAAGAGGCCTTAATTCTGAGAACACTGAGAAAGAAAACCAAAACCCCAACCACTGGAGTCCAGCTTTCTCTTTGGTGAACATGTGGCATCAGGGGTATATAAGTAGCTTCGGTTTGGGGTGGAACCTAAAGGGGCATCAGGGACGCACGGGTTGCCCATTGGTCTAGGTTTGGTGCCATAGGTAAATTCCCAGGGGTGGAGAAGATGGAGTCACAGGTAAATTCCTAGGGATGGGGGAGATAGGAGCTCCTTGGTTCTGCCTCTAAGGCTTCACCAGCTACAGTGTCCTGTCTGGGCCAAAACCCTTTCATATTCCATCTTGATTATTATTATGAAAAGGCATGAAGATTTCCCTTTTTAACTACTTCCTGCTGGCAGGGGGCACTGTACTAGAGTCTAGGGGAGTCGATGGGATGATGGTTGATGCCCAGGTAGATGCTGGTGCCAGGTGTTTTAGTCAGGACAACTTCACTGGTGAATGCACATATGTTAGACTGGAAAAACAAAGAGACAAGATGTTATGAGGAGACATGGCACTGTCATATTTAAGGATCCAAGTAAGGTAAAGGGAAAGGTGCCTTTGATTTAGACATGTCATTATATCACGATGATGGTGAGGTAGGATCATTGTCATGGTGAGGTAGAATTCTGAAAAATAAGTGTGAGGTTAGGAGGAATGAAGTTATGAGAAGGTGATTACTCCCCCATCTGAAAGCATAAAAGTTAAGAGGGTAGGTATGTAAAACTTGTCTCTAGTCCAGGAGTTGAACTGCAAAAAATAGGGGGATCAGGAAAGGCGGTGTCTGTACCAGTATAGGGAAGGTAAGGGCTTAGGCTTTCAGGGATGTCATGTTTAAACAGACAGCTGAGGGTAGAAAGAACTAAGATAGTCATCACATCGAACATTATGAAGACTATCTTACGCATGATGTGGGAGTCTTCAGGAAAGACTGTCAAGAGTCCTGCTGTAAAAATGATCATTAATAGAACGTAAGAAATTAGGAACCAAAGTGGATAACAAAACATGACTTAGCCTGTTAACGGTGGCTGTGGGGCCTTCATGAAACAGAGACCAGTGAGCAACAGAAGATGAGATGACCACTCAGAATGATCAGATTTAGGGCTGGGAGGGCACCTCTTAGCCTGAGTGATGTGAAACCAGGATGGGAGCCCAGCAACTTTGACTGCTGTAGGGGTAGCCAAGTAGACCAGATAGGGGCCACTCCACCTTGGTTGTAGTCCTGTGGGTTTAGAACATTCGAGATAAATTAGATCTCCTAGGGATATGTGAGGATCTGGCTTGGTTTCTCCAGAGGGTTGTGGAAGGCAGAGATCAGCATGTTGTCTCAACAAGTGTCAGAGGAAGGAGAGGACTGGGACATAGTCAGCCAGGAGAGGGAGATTTGGGTAGTAGGAAGATTGTGGAGTAAGAATGGCCTGCCATTTGCGATGCATGGTAAGGCTGTTTGGAGGATTAGGGCTGTGGGGAGAGAAAAAGTAAAGGAAAAATTAAGCTTTTGTAGAAGATCTCTACCTAAGAGGGGTGTGGGACATGTTGGGATTACTAGGAAGCTATGGGTAAAGAAAAGAGTCTGGAATCAGCATGAGATAGGTCCAGTTTGCAAAGGCTGGCTAGGCTGGCCTTCAATGCCCACAACAGAAATCAAGGACTTACTACAACGTCCTAAAACTCCAGGAAGTACCCTATAAGTCGCCCCCATATCTACAAGCAGAAATAATATCTTACCTGAGACCTCCAGTGAGACTTGGGGCTCTGACAAGGTTACCAGAGTGGGGGCTGTGAGCCCTGAGCCCTGCCAATCTTCTGCAGCAAGTCCGAGCAGGTTGGTCAGCGACAAATCTGGCCTTGATGGAGTCTCCTGTGAGGGAGAGGGATTAGAGGATGGCTTACCCGCTCACTGGTGGCTAGGACAGTCACTCTTCCAATGGCCCTTATCATTGCAATATGGACATGGTCCTAGAGGGATGCCAGGGTCAGGGCAATCCTTTTCCCAGTGTCCTTGTTTGCTTCATTTAAAGCATGGTGTGGGCGGGACTCAGACAGCCAAACCTTGTTTTGGATTTCTTGTCCTGGGAGCCCCGAGTGCTACTGCTAAGAGATATTTAGCAAACTTTAATTTTTGAGCTTGCTTTTCCTCCTTTTGAATTTTTTCTCTGTTGTTGAAGACACAGAAAGCTAATTTAAGTAGATCCCCTTGTGGAGTTTGAGGGCCATGTTCAACCTTTTGTAATTTTGCATAAATATCAGGAGCAGACTGGGAAATAAAATAAGAGTTAACAACAATCATCCCTTCATGAGAGTCTGGGTTCACATTAGTAAACAATTGAAGTTTCCCAAAGCTGATTTAGGAAAACACCTGGGTTTTCATTAGCCTCCTGGACCTGTTCTAAAAGTTTGTTATAGTTAATATGTTTGTGAGCAATCTTATTAAGACCCACAATCAGACACTCAATCATTTTATGTAATTTTGTCGAACCTTCACTGTTTTGATAGTTCTAGGTAGGATCTTGTTCTGGAACAGCTGCAGGCCCAGGGTCATTATCAGTGGTGTTCGCCTTATGTCTGTGATCAACTTCTTCTCAAGCTGCTTGCCACAGCTAATTTCGTTCTTGTGAGCTGAGAGTGGTATTTAGAATCACATAAAAATCCTTAAAATGTAAATTATAACAATTAGTTATAAATTCAAATTGCCTGATATAATTCTTTGGTCAACAGAGAAGCTACCTAATTTATGGGTAATCTGAGATAAGTCAGAAAGGGAGAAAGGCACATGTATATTAACAAGTCCCTCACGGCCAGCTTGCTCCCAAAGTGGTAGCAGAGATTGAGAAGATTGCACAGTAGATGGCCATTGGGCAGCCATCTGTCTGGTAGGTGCATGTTAGCAATTATCTGTAGATCAGCCACAAAGCAGCTGCTGGTTACCCTGGGATGAGGAAACACTGGCAGATGGCATCTCACTGTATGCCTTGCAGTGATGAAATTGCTGTCTGCAGCACAATGAACCATCATGTGGTCTGTAACAGGGTGTCTGTTGCTGATCACAAGAGGAGCCACAAGGGGGCTGCCACTGATTGTGAGATCCGTCCCAAGATGGCGGCACCCTGTCACGTGACGGAGGGCCATAACATGTCGAATGTTCCCGGCGCAAGGTGGAATAGTCACACAGCTTGCCAGAAGGAAACAGCGAGCAAGATCTAGTATGGTGGGCTGCAGGTGAGAATGCTGTAGGGGATAGAGAATTTTCAGGAGAATAAGAGGTTGGAGACTGCGAGGAAGCACTAACAGAGGGATTGGAGCCCTGGGAGAGTTATAGGTCCCAGGAGACAGAGGGGAAACACAGCGGGAGATAACTGCAATACAGAGGGATTAGAGCTGCTAGGAGAATTAAGGGTCAAGGGAGGGGAAGACAATCGCATGGTAGGAGGTAATGGCAATGCAGAGGGATTAGAGCTGCTGGGAGAATTAGGGGTCGAGGGAGGAGAAGACGGTTGCACAGCGGGAGGTAACAAGGAATGATTTTGGGGGTAGGTGGGTGGCAGCCAATAAAAAACTGGGGGTACTTCATGAGGAGGGGAGAGTTTGTGGTGCAGCAGAGTTAGCTAAAAGTACCTGGGTGGGAGTACAAGATTTAATGAGAGACAGGCATGTTCTCAGAACAAGGAAAGCTTGTACATAACTGTTAACTGTTAACTTGTCGCTGGGTGGC
This sequence comes from Cavia porcellus, assembly GCF_034190915.1. NCBI lineage: Eukaryota > Metazoa > Chordata > Mammalia > Rodentia > Caviidae > Cavia > Cavia porcellus. The sequence goes on from NW_026947493.1 coordinate 45,279,909, forward strand.
AGAAATCATACAGATTTTTTGAGAATATAGGGGTCAAACATCCCCTCTCTGGGCCAAGGGTTGCCAATAAGTGGGTAGGTTGGCCAAATCTCCTGGCAGTAAAAAGTTAATTATTTAGTTTTTATGGTGCTTTTAATCTTAAGAGTACATAGGTTGGAAATTAGGCATTGTAAAGGCATCTTTTGGGAATTAGAAAAAATGTTTCCCATGACTAATTCAGGTAAGAAACAAGCCATGGTCCAGAGGGCAAGCTGTCACTTGTTCTGTGGCACCAAACGGTAGCTAGGGTTCCAAAAACTCATATATTCCACTCCTCACTGAGAGGTTTATGAGTGGAGTCCATGTGGGGTCAGTAACAGTTCTGCCCATGAGAGCGTGAAGCTCTGAGGGACATAAGGGTCTCACAGTGTGGGCAGTCTAGAAAACTCTGCCTTGGGCTATCTAAACCCAAAGGATGTGAGAGATTTTTGAGTGTGACTGCAGATTGCCCAAAAAGACCCTGCTCTGGGCTGTCTTAAGTACGTGAAAGCATCACAAACCCACACAAAGGGGGAGAAAACTGACCTGGGGCCGAGCCCAGTGCCAAGAATTCTCTGGAGTTTGCTCACCTGAGATTAATTAGGCCGGTGTTGTGTTTGAGCAGTTGGCAACAAGTCAAGCAGGTCCCAGGAGAGGAAAAGTGGAGAAGTAATCCAGGATGTAATCTGGTTCATGAATAGGCTGGGGACTCAACTGGGTGTGTCCTAGGATCAATCGCCTGCCGATCAAGTCCTGGCACCAAATGATAAGATTATATCCAAAAGATGAGAAGTATAAAACAAAAGAGGCCTTTATTCTGAGAACACTGAGAGAGAAAACCAAAACCCTGACCTCTGGAGTCTGGCTTTCTCTCTGGCAGACACATGGTATCGAGGGTATGCAAGTAGCTTGGTTTTGGGGTGGAACCTAAAGGGGCATCAGGGATGCACGGGTTGCCCATTGGTCTAGGTTTGGCACCATAGGTAAATTCCCAGGGGTGGGGAAGATGGAGTCACAGGTAAATTCCTAGGGGTGGGGGAGATAAGAGCTCCTTGGTTCTGCCTCTAAGGCTTCACCAGCTACAGTGTCCTGTCTGGGCCAAAACCCTTTCAAAGATGAAATCCTGTTTGTTGATTTTTTGAACTTCCCATGCAGTTTGGTTTTTGTTTATAAACTCTCTGCCTACCCATATGTCTTTGTGATTTCTACCTAATCTCTCTTCCAGTAGATTTATTGTTTCTGTTTTAATAGTTATATCTTCAATATATTTGATTAGTACATGGTGATAGGCATGGGTGTGGTTTTAGTCTTTGGCATGTGTAAAGCCAGTTTTCCAGCACCATTATTAAAGAGGCTTTCTTCAAGTGAATGTTTGGCTCTTTTGTCAAAGATAAGGTGGTAGCGTTTGTAGTTGTTTCTGCATCTTCTAATCTGCTCCACTGATCCTCTTGTCTATTTTTTGTTGTTGTTGTTGTTTGTTTGTTTTTCTAGTACAATGCTGATTTTTATCTCAGTAATTTAATCTGAAATCAGGGATTGTGATGCCCAGGATTTCTTTGGCTATTGTGGGTCTTTCCTCTTTACCAAAGAAGTTTTGGAGTATTATTTCTAGATCTATGAGCTGTTCTAATGGTATTTTTATTGAGATTGCATTAAATCTGTATAAGTTTTGACACTATGGCTATTTACACAGCGTTGGTTCTTACTATCTATGAGAAAAGGCTATCTTTCCATTTTTTGGTATCCTTTTTGCTTGTTTTTTTTTTCAGAGCACTGTAATTTTTCATGTATAGACCTTTCACCTGTTTGTTAGATTCACTCCTAAGTATTTCCCTTTTTGGATGCTATTGTGAATGGTGCAGTTCCCTAATTTCTCTGTCATTGAGTTTGTTGATTCTATAAAAGAAATGCCATCGATTTTGGAGTGTTGACTTTGTATGTAGCTTTGCTACTGAATTTAGATATTAATTCCAGAAGTCTTCAGTGGAGCTTTTGGGGTCTTTGTATAGAATCATGTCATCTGCTAATAGTAACAGTTAATTTTCTTTCTTTCCCATCATTATTCATTTTACCTCTCCCTCTTGTCTAATTGCTCTGGCTAATGTTTCCAGATATATACTAAATAGGAGTGATGATAACAGACATCTTCATTTTGTTCCTGATTTTAGAATGAAAGCTTTCAGTTTTGTCCATTTAGTAATGTTGGCTGTTGGTTTATCACAGGTGATTTTTTCTGATTGAAATGAAGATCATCTATTTCACTTTTCTGTAAGGTTTTATCATGAATGAGTGTTGGACTATATTAAAACCTTTTTCTGCATCCACTGAAATGATCATGTGATTTTTTTGGCTTTACAATGTTGATATGGTATATTATGTTATTGATTTGCATATATTGAACCATTTCTGCCTTACTGGGATGAGTCTCACTTGGCCATGGTGGTAATCTTCTTGATGATTTGCTACATTCTGTTTACTAGTATTTTATTTAGAAGTGTTATATCTATGTTCATTAGGGAGATTGGCTTGCAGTTCTATTTTGTGGCTGAGTTTCTCTTTGATTTTGGTCTCAAGGTAACACTTGCCTGAAGGAATGAGTTAGGGAGAACTGCTTCCCTTTCAATTTCATTAAAGAGATTGAGGAGTATTGGCATTAAATTTTCTCCAAATTTTTTGTAGAGTTCAGCTATGAACCCATTAGGACTTAGGCTTTTGTTTATTGGTAAATTTTTAATTACATTTTCAATTTTATTAACTGGTATTACATTATTCACAGTTTTTAAAAATATCTTCTTGAGTCAGCTTTGTTAATTCACATATTTCTAGAAATCTGTCCATTTCTTCTGTGTTTTCCACCATATGAGTATAAAGATTCTCAAAATAAGTATCAATGATCTTCTGAATTTCTACAGGGGTCTGTAGTGATTTCACCATTTTTATACTGGTTACGTGAATTTGAGTTTTTTCTTTCCTTTGTTTCATAAGGTTGGTTAGGAGTTTATCAATTATATTTATTCGTTCAAAGAACCGACTCAATTCATTAATTCCTTGAATTGCTTTCTTAGTCTCAATTGTGTTAATGTGTGCTCTGACGTTTGTAATTTCCTCCCTTATATGGGGTTTGGGTTTGATTTGCTCTTCTTTTTCTAGAAGCTTGAGGTGCAGCATTAGGTTGTTTATTTGTGCTTGCTCTATTTTCCTGATGTGAGAATTCACTGATAGAAATTTCCTTATGATGTCAGCTTTCTGGTACATTGTATTTTCATTTTTGCTTGACTGTAGATATTGATTAATTTCTTGTTTAATTTTATCTGTGGTACATTGGTTATTTAGGAGGGTGCTATTTAATTCCAATATGTTTATGGAGTTTTTGCATTTTTCTTTGTCATTTATTTCTAATTTCATTGCATTATGGTCAGATAATCTGTGTGAAGTTATTTCAGTTCCTTTGCATTTACTTAAGTGTGCTTTATGGGGCAATATATGGTCTATTTTAGAGAACACCCCCCATGCTCTGATAAGAAAGTGTAATCTGATGTTGGGTGGAAAACTGTAAATATCTACTAAGTTCATCAGTTTGCGAGTTTGATTTAGTTCTATTTTTCTTTGCTGATTTTTTTCTAGTTGATCTATCTTTTTGTGCCAATGGAGTGTTCAGTTTCCCCATTATAATTGTGCTATCAAACATTTTATTTTTCACATTTATTAATATTTATCTCATATAGTTGGGTGCTCCCATATTTGGTGCACATATATTTGTTATTGTTATCTCTTCCTTTTGAATTTTCTCCCTAACAAGTATGTCATGACCTTTTTGTGATCATTTTCATTTGAAGTCCACACTGTCTGCAAACAGAATAGTTACTCCTTTTTTTTTTTCTGGATTCCTATTGCAGGGATTATTGCTTTCCATGCTTTGACTTTTGAGTTTCTCTTGGAGCTAAATGTGTTTCATGTATACAGCATATTGTTGGATTTTGTTTCTTGGCCCATTCTTACAGTCTGTTACTTTTCACTGGTGAATTGAGGCCATTTACATTGATGGTTGTAACTAACTTGTATTGGCTTATCTTTGTCAAGTTATTTTCCTGCTGCTTATGCCCTACTTTCTCCCTCTAATTGCTTGCTCTGGATGATGGTTTCTTTCTGTTGTTTTTCTTAGAATTCTGTTCACTTTTGTATGTCTAGAATATTTTTCAGTATTCTTTGTAGAGCTTGTTTTGTGGTCATGAATTTTTACAGTTGTTCTTTGTCTTGGAAGTAACTTCTTTCTCCATTACATCTGAAAGATAGTTTTGTAAGGTACATCAATCAAAGTTGGAAGTTGTTTTATTTCAAGACTTTAAATACTCCACTCCAAGCTTTTGTTGACTTGAAGGTTTGTGTTGAGAAATTTGCTGTGATTCTAGTAGGTTTTCCTTTATAGGTGATCTGTGTTTTTCATCTAACAGCTTTTAAGATTCTGTTCTTGTGCTGAATTTTTGGGATCTTGATTATTGTATGTCTGGGTATAGGTTTATTTTGGTTATGGCTAATTGAAATTCTATATGCCTCACTTACCTGTATGTCAGATTGTTTTCCCATGCTTGGGAAATTTTCTTCTATTCTATAATTAGTTTTATTTTTATACTATTGTGTTGACTCTTGCTTTTCCATTGACACTAATTATTTTTATATTATTTTTGTTTATCTCATCTTGAAACTGTTGAATTTTTATTTCTTGATTTTTTTCAAGAGATCTTTCTGATCATGATCACTAGCTGCAACTTTGTCTTCAAGGTCTGAAAGCCTATCTTCAGTTTCATTCAACTGGTTTTTCCAGTTTTCAATGAAATTTTTATTTTTCTGGATATATGTCTGAATTCATTTCGTGCATTCTGTTTCTTTATTATATTGATCATGCATGGCTTTCATATTCTTCCTATCATCATTTATTTTGTATCTATCTCTAGTTTTGCTGAATTCCTTTATAAATGTTGACATTACTTTTTTGACTGAGAGATTTTTTCTTATCTGATTTCTTCTATCACATCATGGATTTGTTTCTTTACATGTTTACTATCATTTCAGAAATTTCAGGGTTGTATTTTCTAATTTATTCTATGTCTTTGTTTTCTGAATTTGTCTGTTAAGGCTGGAGATCTGAGATTGTACTTTATATTTTTGTGTTGTCTTTTTCTCTTTCAAAAAACTTTTATTTTGTACTCTGTGGTGGTCCTTGTGAGTTTTGCAGTAGGGAGCTGTATCACTGTATCAAGAGTCTGTTCATTGGGAATGTCTTTTTTGTGTAGGAAATTCTTGGTCTGTGTCTTTCCTGAGAGCCTACTTTCCCAATTAATTAAGAGTGGAATATTGGTATCTGTTGGTTCAGAAAGAAAAGGAAAAAAAAAAGAAAACAATAAGATGAACAAGAAAGAAAAAAAAAGACAAAGAATAGAGAATGAAAAAGAAACTGAGAGAAAATGGCTTGTTACTGTCCTTGTTTCTTCCTGAGCTTGTTGTGGGTCCCACAATATAATGGGAGGGGCCAGATACTTGGATTTCTCTGGTGGAGTTGGTTATCAAGCCCAATACTTGAAAATTTTATAAACTATTCATGTCATAAGGAATTAATATTTAGAATATATAGGGAACTTAAAAAGCTGAACACTAAACAATAATAATCTGATTAAAATATGGGCTACAGATTTTAATGGATCCTTCTTAAAAGAAGACATACAAATAACCAATAACTGCTAATAAAATAATCTCAAAAATCTTTGGAAAAGTATGTATCAAATTTAAAATGAAATATTATTTCACCTCAATTAGAATGGCTATGATTAAAAGGAGAAAAAATAGACAACAATGATGAGAATGCAGAGAAAGTGAAATGTTTACACCCTGCTAGTGAGGATATAAATTAGTACAGTAATTATGGAAACAGCATGGCACATCATCCAAAATAAGATTTGCCTTATAATCTAGCAAATTTTAAAAAGTGGAAGCTAAAAAGTTCATTTCATAGAAGAACATAGTGTAATAGTATTATCAAGAGACTGGATGAAGTTAGGGAAAGGAACAGAAAGAAATTACATAATGGACACCAAAGTGCAGTTAGAGAGGAAGAATTGGTCCTGGTTTTCTATAGCACAGTAGGGTAACTATTTGTTAAAGTTATCTATGATGTTCTTCAAAATGACTAGACAAGAAAAACAGAAAATTCCCAACACATAAAATGATTGACATATGAAGAGATGGAAATGGTTATCACCCTAATTTGATTATCATACATTATACACATGTACAAATAATAGCATACATAGAAAGAAATATAGATGGCTGCTAGAGTATGAAATTCCTCACTATTATCACAGACAGTTTCAAAATAGTTCTCTAATGGAATTCACAGTCTCAAGACTCAAAAAACAAGCTGAAAAATGCTTGCTTGGATATAGAACTTTTCATAAGGGAACTCTCTAAGTGATTTAAAAACTGGTTGTGATGATTCAAATAATTGGAAACAATCCAGAGAAGCTTTTAGCTAATCTTTCAGGCTATGAAAAGATTTTTGCAGTAAACACATGTTAAGGAATCATTCAGCTGATTGATAATGTGCTTCTAGATTTGGTTCTATCTCAAAGGAATAAAGGTATATTTCAAAATCTAGATATTACAAAGTCTGGGTATTTTCATTGAAATTTGAAGACTGCATTACAATTGTTAGATTCAAAAATATGTTGCTATATAAAATTTTTTTGCTGAAAGAGATACACAATGCTTGATTAATTTATAACTGTTTCATGGACAGAGAGCATAACTATATTTGATTTCCATATTATAGCATCTGCTTCTGTGGGAATGAAATGGGTCCACTTATCAACAGCTACTTCATTTTTAGTTAGAACACCAAGCACCATTCCTGAGTCTTCAAATTCCAGTTTCTTCAAGTGAAATTCTGCCTTTGGTCAAAGAAAACAGAATATCAGCCCCTTGTCATATCATAATTGCATCTATTCACTTATTAAAGAGCTTTTTCTTACCAAACTTCCCACATTAAGCTATTTTTCTTGCTTGCTTTCCCCCAGTAATGAAGTTATTAAGCACACTTTACTTGTTTAGATTTTATTAAGATAAATGAGAGTGAATAAAAGATAATGCATCATTCTATAATCATTAAGGTTAAGTCAAATAAGTTCTACAGAAAACAAGAAAAATTGGAAAATTTGTAAATGAGAAGTTGTCATTATTGATCAAAATACATATTGAGCATATCTAATGCTCCAAAATATGAAACTTTTTGAGTGCTAACAAGTTGCCACAAGTGAAAAATTCTACACCAATGTGTCTTGGCTACTTTTCTCTTATTGTTGGGACAAAATATCCAATGCTCAAAATAAAGAGAGGAAAGGTTTATTTAGTTTACTGTTTGTGGAAGTTTCAGTCCATAATTGGCTGACTCCAAAGCAGGGTGGCATGGCACTGGGGCAACATTTAAGGTTGGTAGAAGACAGCAAAGCAGCAAAAGCAAAACAGGGTGGGGGGACAAACCTCTTTTCCTTGTCTTGGGATCAGGCTATTTCTACCTCAGGTGGGTAGCAATCACAAAATCTCCATTCCTTTCTCTTGCACAGGCTCAGAATATTTCTTCACTCAGTAATGACCCTGGCCCCCTACTGAGTCACTTAAACTTCTAAACTTCTCAAGTTGACACAATGTATTAACAATAGCTATGGGTTTGCGAGACTCATTGGTAGGGTATATCTCTTTCCTTAGTGTGTCCTTTTTCTGGAATCGCAAGGTTTATTTTCCACTGTTGATGAAAGTTTAGATTGTTTCTCTCATGGTTTAAGTCAAGAATGCCCTATTAACATCTCATGAATTCAGAGATGGGGCTTTTGGACCATGATTGGATTGTGGGGGTGCTACATTTGTCTGTAGATTGATGAATTCTGTAGCTGAATGCTGCTAGGATAAGAGGTCCATTTAGAGGTGGATCACTTATACTGTGAGTTAAAAGAATGTATTCTTGTCCCTAGCTCTTTCCTTGTTCTCTGCATTCTGGCAGAATTTAATAAGTATCTGCAAATTATGCTATTCAGACTTCTGTTTACTTAGGAGAAAATACAGCATCTATAACCTATCAACCCATAGCACAAAATACAACTACACCATTTTTGATAATCAAAAATTTACAGAATCCCATTTTATTGATTGAGATTGAAATCAGTCAATTTGAATAGTGGTTGTCAGATTCTGTATTTGTAAATATTTGTAATTTCTAAGATCATAACATATATATTCTTCATTGCTTCAAACAGATGATAAGAACTGAAACTAAAAATAACTAGAAAATTTGTTCAAAATCACATGACTCGATCAGTGTTGAGTCTTGTGATTCCAGAGGCTGAGCAGCCTGGGATGAGCATCCCCACACCATCCCCCAAGCCCAGATAGTTTAGGATCCTCGCTTGGCCCCGGACAGGGAACTTCACAGCTTTCTGTTGCACTGGACCAGCTCAGTGGGTCTTGAGCCAGCCTGCACTGGCCTTCCCACTCCCTGCTGTGCTTGGTTGATTCTCAAGTTCTGATCCTGCCAGCACCATCATCAGTTCCAGAGGCTGGACAGCCTGGGATGAGTGTCCCTGCAGCATGCCCCAAGCCCAGAGAGTTTGGGATCCTTGCTCTGCCCAGACAGGGAATTTTGCAGTTCCTACTGCACTGGACCAGCTCGGTGGATCTTGAGCAGCCCTGTGCTGGCCCCCCCACTCCCTGCCATCCTTGGCAGACTCTGGAGTTCTGGGCCTGTCCGCGCCATCAGTTTCAGAGGCTAAGCAACATGGGGTGAGTGTCTCTGAACCATCCCTTGAACCCAGTGAGTTTGGGATCCTCACTCGGCCCAGAGGGGAAACTTCTTGGCTTCCTGCTGCACTGGACCAGCTTGGAGGATCTTGAGCCGGCCTGTCCCCTTCACAGTGACAAGCTCTCAATCAGGGGAACTGGGTGGCCAGGGTCTTAGGAGCTGAGGGCATAGAAGAGGATTTCCAACAGGCCACGGGGAAGCCTTGGAATAAAACTTGAAACATAGAAATATAGGAAAATGACAAAACAAAAGACCAAACTACAATCTCGAACCTTCAGCCCACCCCAAGAAACCTTAGGAGCTATGTACATAGAAGAAAATATATGCAATACACCTGAAATAATAGCAACTGAAATAAAGAAGCAACTCCTGGAAGCTTTAAAGGAATTCAAATTAAATATAATCTCCCAGGTAAAAGAAGAAATGATAAAGGAAATGAAAGAGATGCTGAACATATTTAAAGAAGACATAGTTAAAAAATTTGAGGAACTAAACAAAAAGGTAGAATCCCTGGATGAACAATGCAAGAAACAAAGAGAATACAAAAAGCAGATGCAAAGAGATATACAGGAAATCAAAAATTCCACCTCAATGAAGGTGAAAATAGAATTTCAGACCTCAAAGACAAGACTGAAGCTAGTGAACAAGAAAGGAAAATCTTTAAAAATAAGGAATTAGGAAATAACAATTCAACAGCTGCAAGATGATGCAAAGAAAAACAACAGAAGATCGATAGGGATAAATGAAAAAGAAGGGGACAACACAAATGATATTAAGAGGCTATTCATAGAAGTAATAGCTGAAAATTTCCCAAACATGAGAAGGGAAATTGACATCAGGATCAGTGAAGCATTTAGAACTCCAAACCATAACCAAAATAAAACTACACCCAGGCATATAATAATCACCATCCCAGAAATCCAACATAAGAATAGAATATTAAAAGCTGTAAGAGAGAAAAGACAGATCACCTATAAAGGAAAACCTATCAAAAATCACAGCAGACTTCTGAGGCCAAGCAACAAAGTCAAGAAGAGCATGGAGTGAAGTGTTTCAGATCCTAAGGAAAATGATTTCCAACCTAGACTAATGTACCCTATAAAACTGTCCTTCAAAATGGATGGAGAAATAAGATATTCCAATGACAAAGAGTAGCTGAAGAACTTCATGATCAGCAAGCCAACCCTGCAAAGAATACTGACAGTTTAGATACACTTAGGAAAAAACCACTAAGCAAAGCAGACAATTAAACAGAACAGAAAGATAAAGACGCAACAGCAGAAAGATAACATGTCAACAATAAACCAACATATAAAAGTTATAACCATTAATGTAAATGGTCTCAATGCACCAATTAAAAGAAACACAGTGGCAGAATGGATCAAGAAACAAAATCCAACCATATGCTGTCTACAAGAAACCCATCTAACCCAAAAGGATACTCACAGACTGAAAGTCAAAGGAGGGAAAGCAATACTTCACACAACAGGAAGCCCCCCCAAAAGTGGGAGTAGCTATTCTGTTTGCAGACAATATGAACTTTAAATCAATAATGATCAGAAGATATAAAGAAAGTCACTACATACTGGTTAGGGGAAAACTTCAAGAGGAAGACATAACTATCTTAAATACATATGCACCAATTTCCAGAGCACCCAGTTATATAAAACAAGTATTACCAGAAATGAAAAACCAAATTAGCAGTAACACAATTATAACAGGAGACCTTAACACACCATTGACACCAAGGGACTGATCGACCAGAAAGAAAATCAGCAAAGAAATAACAGAACTGAATCACACCTGTGAACAAATGGACTTGATAGACATATACAGAGTGTTCCATCCAACAACATCAGAATACACATTCTTCTCAGCAGTACATGGGTCATTCTCTAAAATAGACCATATATTAGCTCACAGAACATATTTAAATAAATGCAAAAGAATTGAAATTATCCCTTGCATGTTATCAGATCATAGCGCTCTGAAATTAGAAATTAATGATAAAAGATCCTGCAAAAATCCCACAAACACATGGAACTGAATAACACACTCTTGAGTAATCACTGGGTCACAGGGGAAATTAAAGAATAAATTAAACAATATCTACAAGCAAATGAAAATACAGATACATCTTACCAGAACCTGTGGGATGCAATGAAAGCTGTCCTCAGAGGAAAATTTATTGCACTGAGTTCTCATATCAGGAAAACAGAATGAATATAAATAAATAACCTGATGCTACACATCAAACATCTAGAAAAAGAAGAGCAAGTCAAGCCCAAAACCAAAAGAAGAGATGATATTATAAAAAAACAGAGCAGAAATTAATGCAATAGAGACTAAGAAAACAATACAAAGAATCAATGAATCAAAGAATTGGTTCTTTGAAAGAATAAATAAAATTGATAAGCCCCTAGCCATGCTTATTAAAAAGGGGGAATAAAAAGCTCAAACTCATGCAATAAGGAATGAAAAAGGTGAAATCACTACAGACTCTGTAGAAATAAAAAAGATCATCAAACCTATTTTGAAAACCTTTACTCTCACAGGTTTGATAACACAGAAGAAATAGATTCCTAGAAACATATGAAGTACCAAAGCTAGGTCAAGAAGATGTAAAATTGATAAATAATGCAATTTCTATTAATGAAATTGAAAATTTAATTAAGTCCTTACCTACAAAGAAGAGTCCAGGCCCAGACAGATTCACTGCAGAATTCTACAAAGAAGTACAAAGAAGACTTAATGCCAACACTCCTCAAACTCTTCAATGAAATTGAAAGGGAAGCAATCATTCCTAAGTCATTCCTGGAAGCAAATATTACTCTAGTACCAAAACCTGAGAAAGACTCAACTAAAGAAAAAAAAAAAAAAAAAAAAAAAAAAAAAAAAAACTACAAACCAATCTCCCTAATCAACACAGATGCAAAAATCCTCAATAAAATATTGGCAAATAGGATGCAGCAATCAATAGGATGCAAGATCAATGAAATAGATTAGAAAATACAATCACAATTACAAACACACTCAACCACCTTATCTTTGATAAAGGGGCCAATTGTTCACTGGAAGAATGACAGTCTCTTTAGTAAATGGTGCTGGAAAAACTGGCTCTCCATAATGCCAAAAACTAAAACTAGATCCATTCCTATCATCATGTACTAAATTAAAATCTAAATGGATCAAAACAGAAACACTAAATTTGTTGGAAGACAAATTGGGTAAAAACCTTGAAGATATAGGAGTAGGTAGAGAATTCATGAACAGGAATCAAACCATATGGGAAATACTTCCCAGAATCAATAGCTGGGATCACGTCTTATTAAAAAGTTTCTGCATGTCAAAAGAAATCTCCACAAACTGGGAAAAAAATCTTAGTGAACTGGTCCTCAGACAAAGGACTTCTGTTTAAAACATATAAAGAATTTTTAAAAAATCAGACCTTCAAAATTCAAAGATCCAATGCAAAAAATGGGCATCTGAGATGAATACACATTTCTCAGATGAAGAAATACAAATGGCAAATAAATACATGAAAAAATGTTCATCATCATTACTCATTAGAGAAATGAAATTAAAACCACACGGAGATTCCATCTCACTCCTGAAAGAATGGCCAGGATCAAGAAAACTACCAGCAACAAATGCTAGAGAGGCTGTGGGGAAAAAGGAACTCTCTTGTACTGTTGGTGGGGGTGTAGACTGGTTTAACCATTGTGGAGGTCAGTCTGGAGATTTCTCAAAAAGCTGGGATTGGAAGTCCCATTCGACCCAGGTATTCCACCTGTAGGCATATTCCCAGAAGAACAGAAAACATCATACCACAGTGATATATGTGACCCATGTTTATAGCAGCATAATTTGTAATAGCCAGATCTTGGAAACAACCTAAGTGTCCATCAACTGAGAAAAGGATAAAAAAGATGTGATATTTGTATACAATGGAGTACTACTCAGCTATAAAGCATGATCACATTGAGATATTTATAAATAAATGGACACAGTTTGAGACCATACTCATAAGTGAAATAAATCAAACTCACATATATAAATACCGTCTAGTCTTACTAGTGTAAGAAATGGTAAGAATACATAAATTTTGTGGTAATCATGATTCCACAATATATTGCTTTGAAGCCTTATAATGTTTTCATTCATTAATTGGAATGGTTTTATTCTGGGGTGTTTAATTTTATTGTCAGTGATGATATGAACAGCTATTTTGAAGAAAACAAGACATCATAATAGCTGATTTAATCTCAATCTTGTTTTGAAGTCCCTTCAAGCTTTTGTTCTTCTGTCTGCTTCAGTTTTATCATATTGTATCTTATTGGATTTTATTATATGTGATAATATAAACAAAACTTTTTATAGACAAGGAGATAATATAGAAACATTGTTCGTTTTCTGTTAGTTGGTTCTAAATACCCTGTAATACTTTCATTGTCTTGAATGGTTTTACACTGTCTTTTTATGTTGATATTATAGTATATCAAGGTATACTCAAATATTTCCAATAAAGAGATGGTAGCTACTGTTATATCAGGTTGTCTTGTGGTGAAACACTATGTTGCTTAAATTGTTCTGTTCTAAACTGTGTTGTTTTTTGTTATGTTCTATTTTATCTCAACCTCCTTTTTAATTTTTATTTGTTTAATAAATTAAAAAAACAAAATCACATGACTCACAGATCTAGAATTTGAATTCAGTTCTGTTGCTTTATTTTATTTTGTTTATTTTTGAGACCTCATCTCTCTATATAGTTCAAATTGGCCTTGATCTCACTATGTAGTTTAGGGTGACCTCGACATTTTAGCCATCCCACCCTCACCTCCCAAGTGCTGGGATTACAGGTATGCACCCAGCCTCCAGTTCTATTTGATCTGCAGTGAGTTTCTCTCCCTACTCTTTCACTAAGTAGATAGAAAATAAAACAACACATTCACATTTGATGACTTGACCCATGTTGAAAGTTTGCTTAGTGTTTATATATTTTTCTACTTGTTAATGCATCTGACTTCATTCCATAAGTTAACTATGGCACTATTTAACATCTTCAACTTTTTCTGATTGTGTTATGAAAAGAAACTAATGGCAGATCATGTACCTATAGCGATTGAATGAAACACCTGTTGTTTTTAGGGTAACATACTTTTTAAACCTTGTTGAGGTGGAAATCTCAAATATGCTTCAGATCTTTTTCCTTGTCACTTTCAAGCTAATGAGTAGACAGACAAATAAGGGAGAATAAAGTGACTATGCAAACAGTACATTCCCTACAGACGCTGCTCTGTGATGGAAGCACTGAAAGTACTCACTGTAGAGATGGACCAGGCTCTGCTGCGATGACATTGATAGGACGCCTGGCGCCTCCACTCAGAAAACTTCTCTAACTGCTCTTGGGCTGATGAAGTTCTGAAAACCAGTAATATTTCACCTAATTCATTCCTTCTGAGATCTGCTCTGGTAAAGGAATATGCTGTGTTGTATTTATTTATCAAATATTTGTTTATATGAATATTTAATATGAGGTTAGTAAAACTTCATTTCACATCAACTACAGGTGATTTAGACCTCACGGAATTCACATTTAAATTATTTTGAGCCCATTGGAAGTCTCAGTGAGTAGCCCTGAGACACTTGAATTGTGCATGCTGTCTGAACATGTCACTGCTTTCATCACACTCATGTGTGGTCAAAACTGCACCCAAAGTCAAACTCAGCAACAAAATAAAATCCCAGTCTTTATTGATCTGTAGTAAAGTCCACATTTATTTTACTTTATTGTAGTGATTTAATTAAACTACAGTAAGTCCTTGAGCTAATATTTTAGGAATAAAAGGTGTGGCTTAATTTTGTTAGTAACTATTGATATTGCTATTTCTTTCCATTAGGCTGTTGCGTACTAAATTAACTGATTATGTATCATCCTTTTACTTTAGGCATTTCTAAATGCCTTCTGACATCTCCAGAATCTTGTCCAACTGTATTTTTGTCAGCCACAATATCTAAATAAGATCCCGGTTATCTCTTAATGGTCTCTCTTATCTGACAAAAAAGGAGGTAATTTGACAACTAACTTGAAGAGGATTATCTACACAGTCTCTTTTAGATTTGGAACATAAAATCCCATTAAATGGCTCTGTTTCTACTTAGTCTACATGATATATCAATGCAGTATAATAGAGCAGTCACTCTTCCTGTAGGTTACAGACTTTGTTCTTTGTGAGTATTAGGGCTGAAGTGTTGGAAACATAAACCAGCATTCTCACTGAGCTGGTTTTGCTCAATTGTGACATTCCTCGAAGATTTGCCAAAAAAATTTGGGTAGGGGGTGGTTAGTCATCATTGGAAAATTGAGAATGTTTGTCTGGTTCCCAGATATCAAGTTTAAATCTCAGGAAGTCTGGGAGACAGCTTCTATATCAAAACATTTTTCTGCCTGAACAGTCTTTAACTTTGAACTAGACTGTATTCCCATAAAGAAGACTCAATTATCTTGTCCATCCAAGTGATTATACTTGGGACTAGTTCCAGTGTTGAAGGTATCCTTTCAGCCTATTGGATGCTTGGAAGAACCTCTAAATTCATTTTAGGAACTGGAATGCAATTTAAATGATAACATAACACTTATCCTTGCCTTGATCTTCAACCTTATGGTGAACTGCATCTGAATTTTGGTATCTGTTATAGTTCGGGTAAGTGCCCCCACCAAGGCTCATGTGTTGAAGGCTCGGTTCCAGGCCTCCAGCACCACTGGGAAGTGCTAGAATCAGTAAGAGGTGAAGCCCCATTGGAAGAAATTAGAACTTTGGGATTATCCCCTTAGGGCCTCTGCTTAAAGGGGATATTGGGATCCAAGTCTTATTCTCTTTTCTTTCTTTCTTTCTTTCTTTCTTTCTTTCTTTCTTTCTTTCTTTCTTTCTTTCACTTTCTGCCCATAAGTTGAAAAATTTTGCCAGGTGCTGTTACCATGATATGCTGTCACAGACACAAAGGCAATAAAGCTAAAATTTCATGGACTAGAATTTCCAAAGCTATGAGTCCAAATAAACCTTTTCTTTTTACAAGATTTCTGTCTCAGGTATTTGTTATAGTAGTGAAAAGTTGACTAACATTATATTCCTGATACTAATTACAAGCTTCTAAATTTCTATAAATATATAATTATGTATTAAATAAAAATGGAAAGTTGCTTTGAAAGGTAAAGTAATCTGGTCAACCAATTGTATCTACCACACAAAAGCCTTTCGCGCCTGTAGAATCTATACTAGTTACTCAGTAATGGATAAAGCAAGTGTGATCATGTCCTTCACTTTGCTTATAGTGCCTAAGACGTGGTGGATTTTGCCAAAGCACCTGAAAAGTCCTGTCCAAAATCAACACTCTCCTCTCTCTGTTGCCATGAGTATCCAGAAAAAAATCACCTTGTTTTCAGTGTGCCTTTGGGTCCTACTTCACTCATTGCACATGCTGAAATGTATAAGCCAGGCATAGCTTTAGGCTGGGCACTTTAAAGGGAAATAATTGTTAGCAGAGCTTCCAGGAATATTGGTGGTGCATTATAGAATGCTCTGGAAGCTACTGTGTAAAATGAGGACTTCTACAAAATGCTACATTGATGTTATGCCATGTTAGCTCCAGTACCAAAGGGCAGATCATGGCCACTTTAGCATATTTTCAAGTGTGGGTTTATGTTGTCAGGTTTTCAGACACTCCAGCTCTCGGGTGAACTCCTACTCTGCTCTCAGTCTCACTCTGCTCTACTAACATCAGAATACCCAGAAATTGAGCTACATGTGTCTTCATTTCCTGGAAAATTATGACCCTTTATTCAACTATTCCTTCTGATTTTTTGACTAAAAATAAACAAGGCCATCAAGAATTCATTAAGATACTTCTTCCTTTTTTCCTCCTGCCCTCTCTTTCTCCCTTTCTTTCTTTACTATTGGAGATGTCTAAATGCTGCTGTCATTTATTCACTTAGAGAAACTTCCTGAGTTGATTGATTCAGTCTACTGCAGCTTTACCCTTCTGTTCTTCACAATTGTTATCCACCCGATCGCTGTTTTGCTATGACCATGTAAAACCTGAACAGATATTGCCAATTTCCTACTTTAATATAAGTAAATGCTATGTTGCTATCAAATGTTCAACAACTTAGACTAAATAAAACATAAAATGTCATAGAAGAAATTAAATTCCTGAGTCACATTTTAAAAATAATTCTAAATGATGACTTAATTGCAAAAGCACAATATAATGGCTTTATTAGTCATTTAAGAATACAAGAATAGATCATAGAGAAGTGCTCCTACCAGTGAAAAGTCACCAACAAACACAAGCCTTCTCAGACAATGGTCTTTCCGATGTTCTAAATTTGCAGGGGTTTTTGCTTTTGTTCACTAACATTGTTCACTCTTTCTTAAATAAATTTATATTTATTATTGATGGATAATTGAGATTAAACAAGGTAGATTGAAAATAAGAAAAAGAAATCAAGAGAAAGTATTTTTGTTTCCTTTTCTTTAAATAAAAAATAAGCTTACAAATAAAAAAAAGTGCTAAAATGACAGTTTAAAAACTATCTTAAGCACTAATGATCAATTATTCATGTTTCCGCATCTCTTTTGTCTATTGCACATAGTTTTTAATTTTTCTAATTAAAAAGTGTATGGGAAGGGAGGCATAGTGACACATGCCTGTAGTCCTAACTATCGAGGAGGCTGAGGCAGAAGGATGGCAAACTCAAGACTGACCTAGGAGCCCGCAGCCTCCAGCGCCTCCCACGTCTCTCGGCTGGAGTCCTTCCGGCTCTTCTGCTGCCATGGCTGCCAAGGAAGCAGTCTTTGATGACGCAATGGAAGAATCAACAAGGAGTACAAGATATGGGAAAAGAGCACGCCTTTTCTTTGTGATTTGGTGATGACCCATGCTCTGGAGTGGCAGAGCCTAACAGCATAGTCGTTTGCAGATGTAACCAGACCAGAAGGGAGAGATTTCAGTATTCATCGACTTGTCCTGGGGACACACACATCTCTGTTAGTGGGAAGATTGAAATAGAAATCAAGATCAACCATCAAGGAGAATTAAGCAGGGCCCATTATATGCCCCAGAACCCTTGCATCACTGCAACCAAGACTCCCTCCAGTGATGTTCTTGTTTTTAACTATACAAAGCATCCTTGTAAACCAGACCCCTCTGGAGAGTGCAACCCAGACTTGCGTCTCTGTGGACATCAGAAACCCAAATCTTGAAACCCAAATCTTAGTGGGTACTTACTGAGTGCTTTAGATGACCATACCATGAGACATCAGTGCTGTTTCAAAGGAAGGAAAAGTGTTGGATGAGAAGCCCATCTTTACAGGGCATACAGCAGTAGTAGAAGATGTTTCCTGGCATCTGCTCCATGAGACTCTGTTTTAGGTCAGTTGCTGATGACCAGAAGCTTATGATTTGGTATACTCGATCAAACAACACTTCCAAACAAAGCCATTCAGTTGATGCTAACACTGCAGAAGTGAACTGCCTCTCTTTCAATCCTTATAGTGAATTCATTTCGCCACTGGATCAGCTGACAAGACTGTTGCTTTGTGGGATCTAAGAAAACTCAAACTTAAGTTGCATTCTTTTGAATCACACAAGGATGAAATACTTCAGGTTCAGTGGTCACCTCACAATGAAACTACCCTGGCTTCCAGTGGTACTGATCGCAGACTGAATGTCTGAGATTTAAATGAAATTGGAGAAAAGCAGTCTCTAGAAGATGCAGGAGATGGCCCACCTGAATTGTTTATTCATGGTGGTCACACTGCTAAGATATCTGATTTTTCCTGGAATCCCAATGAACCTTGGGTGATTTGTTCTGTACAGAAGACAATATCATGCAAGTGTGGCAGATGGCAGAGAACATTTACAATGATGAAGACCTTGAAGGAAATATGGATCCAGAAGGACAAGGATCCTAGATGTCTGCACTCATGATTTCAGACTGTCCTTTTTTCTTCTCAACCCTAAGATTGATTTAACACTAGTTTTGAGACATACAGACTTTATTCAGCTATCCCTCCATAACAGAAACCAACAATACTATTAACTCAAAAAATGATGTTTTCTAAATATTAACTGGGGTACTTGATTTAGCAAAGCCACAAACTTATTTAAATTTTCTTTAGGAATTTTGTAGTAACAAACCCAGGTCTAAGATAGCTACAAAAAAGGGAATATAATGTGTGATTATTTTTCTTTTAAAGCTATATCCCAAAGTTTTAAAAACTTGCTTCAGTAAAGATAGAGTGGGTAAGGAACAGAGCCAAGTGAGGTTAGGTGTCTGAGCCATGAAATATAAGTACTGCAGGATGTCATTTTTATTCAAGAGTTACGGGAGAGTCAAGTAATAGTTTCATACTCTAAATCATACTTGATTTTCCAGGATGCGTATTTTCCTATAAAGACCAGTCTCCTCTTGGTTTCTTCAGTTAAGACAAGCTACAAGTTCCTCCTTTCCCATATATTTTTGCTTGTTAGTGTATTTCTTGAGCTGTTTTCATATTATTCCTTTCCTTTCTGTGAAATGGTTTTTGTTTGTTTTTTGTTTTAACTTGGAACCACCAAGTTGTAAAGATGTATGTTTTTACCTAACATTTATGCCTCAGGTGAACTGTCAAGTTGAGAAGGGTGATATGATAGCTTGTATTTATTTTTAAAATTAAATTAATGCTTGATAAAAAAATAAAAGACTGACCTAGGAAACATAGTGTATGGGAAGATAATTTAGAAATAAGCCCTCCTCCTCCGCCATATCTTCCTTCTTTTCTTATTTCTCCTCCTTTTTCAACAAGGGCACAGAGACAATCTAATCTTTTTAACAAATGCTTCTGGGATAACTAAATCACCTTAAGTGCCTCCCATTAAATCATGTAGATCTTTAATTGTACTGTAAACAAACATTAATTTGAAACCTAATAAAAGAAGGAACAAGAAAATGTACTTGTAGGCTTTACAAAGATATGAAACTCAAAGTAATTTCAACACAGAAAAACATGAACATATACTTAACTGTAACATTTTTTTCTTCCAAAGGCATAATTAGGAAACTAAAAAGGCAAGACATATAGAGTTGACTACCATATTTATTAATCAAATATCTGAGAAAGGATTTGTATTTAGAATGTAAAAGAATACTTCCAACTGACAAGTGCTAATGAAAGAAATTTAATGTTCTATTTTGAAAGAAAGAAAATAAATTCACAGAGTAGGAAAATCTCTGAAGATAGAGAGTAACTCATTGGTTATGTGGATTTGGGAGGAGGGATTGGGAAGTGACGGCTAATGGGGAGAATGCTTTGATTCAGCATGGCAAAGTGACCTGAGTTTGACTGCACTCAGGGCTGCACAACTCAGAAAAGCTACTGGGTTCTACTGAATCCTACATTTTAAGTTAATAAGTTGTTTAATACAATTGTTTGGTTTAATAAAATCATTTTGCTTTTTTCTTAAGAAAAATATTTTAAATTGTCAAATATTTCCATAGACATTTCATCAAACAGATCATATAGAAAAATATAGTAATCACTTGAGAAAAATTACCATCACATTGTTAGGGGAATCCAAATTAAAAGCACATCAGTGATATTGTTTTACCTGCACTAGAAAGGTTAATGTAAATACTGAAAGCCCTAAATACAGACAGACTACAAAAATTATGTAACCCCATTTTTGGAAATGAAAAATGCTGTAACAACTTTGGGAAAGACTTTGGCAGTTTCCTAAAATTTAGATATGTACTTTCCACATGGCCCAGCAGTGCTTCTTCTACTTACCTATCAGAGAGAAATGAGAAGGACCTACCTACATATTGATGCATGAATGCAGATGCTCCCAGTAATAATAGTAATAGTCCAAAGTTGGAACCAGCCCTGATGTCTGTCAACTACTGAATGAATAGACGAAATGTAGCATTGTTCTGTGATGTAATATTATGTAGTTATGTAGAAATAAAAAAGTATGAACTAACATTGTACATATAAAAAATGTAGATGATCCTTTAGAACATTATGCTAAGTGAAAGTATACAGATCTAAAGCATATCAAATGTAATTTGTTTATTTGACATTTCTAGACAAATATGTGCTTATAAGGACAGAAAGTAAACCAACAGTGCTTGAAGGCTAGAGTTGACTGTGTGTGGGCATAAGAGAACCCTTAAGGGTGATAAAAAATGTTCTAAGCTCATATTGTGGTAGTAGTTGCACACCTGTATAAATTTAATAAAAGTCACCAACCGTCCGACTTACTTGGTGAATTTTATGGTGTGTAAACTCTACCTTAACAAAGATATTAGATTTTTAAAAAGTATACAGAAGGCAATTTTCTGCTACCATAACTAGATTTTTTATATTCTTATGAACAAGCAAAGATTGATTCCTGTTAGGGTACAGTGTTTACAGAGCAGAATGATTTACTTCCATTTTAAAAAATATTTCAAATGCCAAAGTTGTCATTGTTTCTTATTGCACAAGTGAACCTCATTTGACGATTTTCATATAAATTAAATGCAGAGAATGTTTTCCCTCTTGGGTCTCTCTGTGTACTCATATAGTAAATCAAACAATGTATACAAGTTCATGTTTCAATCCCTCAATGTATGAGGGATTGTTTTCCTTCTTAGTGCAACGGGGATGTGTTCATCTGTCAGAAACAATTTTGAGTAGTTAAGTGTAAATTACCAATAATGCGTATAAATTATTAAAGAATCTTGAATAATGATGAGAATATGAAGCAACACAAATTCTAACTTTGGAAATAACATTAACCAAAAATAAAGATCAAGATTAGAGAGAAACATTATTTTTCTTTTCAAATGCTGCACTCGTTTTTTTCTCTCATTTATTTTTTCCTTCATTTTCATAGCTCAATTATGGTAGAAATGAAGAAGGGAAGGAGAGATAAAGGGAAATGTTTTATATAATGTTCAAGCAGATGAAATGCAACTTGTTTTTATGTGAAGATCTTGCATTACTTGTTTCTTGACATGTTGCTTTATTTAGCTGCTTTAATTCAGTAAAGCAAACTAGATCCACTTTCAAATATCAGGCCCTTGTTTTGTCAGACCCTTCATCAGATGACCCTTTCACTCTCTTTCATTTGGTTTCAACTAACAACCTTTATTGAAATTCAGTTCAACTCAGTGTTCATGGAGATGAAAAGACAGCATTTGAGGGGTGAATGCACCATATGTTACTCTGTGTTTAATGTATATCACGCCTGCTTAAGGAAAAGTGCACAGTGCCAAGAAAGCTTTGGTCAGCAGAGAATCCATAAAAGGGAATGACATAGTTTTCCTATGAAAGCATTTCAATTTTGAGATACAACTGATGGAAATGACAAGGATGAGAGAATTAAGCTGACAGATCTTGAATTCCCAAGGCTGTAACTAAAGGCTTGCAGTAGGGGATGTTCACATCTGAAGCTGTCCTCTAAACTAACAGAGCCCACTGATGACTGGAAAATAGAGCTTTGCCACAGATGTGGACTTTTGAAAGAAACTAGGCATTATTTGAGTTGGAATATCTGTAAATTGGGGATAGAGGAAGAACACCACGCATCTGTGAGGTTTTAATGTTACCAGCGTTAGTGTTTCCATAATCATGCTTAAAACTGTGAGATTCATTTGTAAAGTGACTATACTTCTCAAGAGAAAAATTACTAGGAAAAATAATGAGTGCCCTTATGGAAGTTATTTGCTTTTGATCATTTTCAATGAAAATTTACAGTTTGAGTTGAAACATGAACTTGTTGATTTTGCTGTCACAATTATGCTTTTATCGTATAGTTAGAAACCGACATATCTTAGATAAACTTACTAAGAAATTCGATGTTTTAAATATTAACAGTGACTTGACCATTTCACTTCCATGTTTCTTATGAGCACTGATAGATTTCCACCATAAGCTCCCCATGTCCTTAATTTCTTATACAGCTAAAAATTGTAGAGCAAGGGCCTAATGCTTTTAAAGTTTCCTACAATTTATCTATGCATCATCATTCCATTTTTTACTAAATCAAATTAATTGACTTCATGTTTCTTAACATATTAGATATTACATTAAGCAAATAAATTGAGGAGAATGGGCTGGCATTCATAACCTAAATCAATCAATCTGTTTTGAATTTTCTTCTGTTGCATTCTGCTACTTGGATATATAAGTCAACCAATAAGAACTTACAATGTATTTACTTGTACTTTTAAAAAGTCAAATTTATGAGTAGTGGAAATTTTACAGGGTCAAATTTAAAGATGATTTAAAATTTTAATTTCTGCAGAAAAGTATTTCTACACCATTTCTTGATTGAAACATGGCTTCAAATTATAAAAATCAAAAATTTTCAGTGATTTAAGTTCATCATGTCAAAAGAAAAGAAAGGGAAATCTGCAGGTCATGGACACTTTCATGAAATTTATTTCTAGGAAAATGCTGTTTCTTTTACTATCAGGAACATCTGTTGTGTATTGCAGAGAATCCTGTGACTTAGATGAAGATATAATCATGACAATCAAAGCATATGCTCTAACAGGAATTCTGTTTTTAAACTGACTTATGGCTAATAGACGTTTTACTCCACAAAAGCTGAGAAGTCACTTGGTGAGGCAAAAATAGTGAGTAGTAAAGACTATTATGCATGCTTTCTGGCTACATTTAAACTTTCTCATTGGTCTCTGAAGCACTGATATGGAGCACACTGTGGGTATGCTGAGTATTCTCTTTCAATGTTTTGTTATTTTCTATAAGTTAACAGCAAAACACCTCGCAGGTTTAGTCAATGTTTGACTGCAGTGGCCTTAAATCTAAGGAAAGTTGGTAATTGCTTTGCAAATGCTAGAAATAGAAATGTGTTTTTAAAATCTGGATTTATTCTTTCTGGTTTATTATATATTTTGCCCAGAGGTAGATGCTTTTTACAGAATTATGGGAGTTGAACTTTGTAATTTTTCCAGGAATGTATTCATGTACATAAATTGAAGGGGACGGGATGATAGGGCAGTATTAGCGAAATATTTCTGGAGAGAAGAAAATGACAGTATGTGGTATCTGTTTTCTTCAGGGTATTCTATTTCACTAAGTGAATGGTTTTAAAATATGTTTTTGCAGTCTATCATCCTCATCTTCCTAGAAGATAAAATCTTGCTGCCTTAAACTCATGAATTCACAAAGGACACTACATCTTCCTGGATGTGGTCTAGGCAGACACTATAAACAAAAAAGAAGTAGAATAAAAAGAAAGAAGCAATAGCTGTTGCAATTAAAAAGAGTATTTTGACTAATGATGTATCAGTCAGGATGGATTAGATAATGCTGTAATAAGACAAAAAAGTTAGTAAGTTAACACAATGGAAACTTATTTCTCTCCCATAGCCCATCCAATCAGAAGATGAGGAATAAAGATAATCTTTATTCCTCATTTCCCTGTGATGACAAAGGCTTCACTTGATATAATCCAACTCCAAGAATAGAATACACAATGTGGTAAACTTCAGCCTAGCTCTTAAAGCTTTAGCATGAATTTCACTGGATGAAACAATTCAACTGATCATTCCTTACCCCATCAATATGAGGAGGCATGGTTTAACTACATGTCACAAAAGATGGATCCAAAAAGAGGTGCCTAACAGATAGGGCCTCTAATGATTTAAGCAATATTATAAATCATATTCAAGGAATGATTTGTCCAACTGGTCACCTGTTAGAGAGACAATCAGTTTTATTTTTGGCAATTTACTTCCTTTTCTTTAGGTAGTCTACTTATGAGGGTAAATGAACACTGTTATTGATTGCAAAGTTTTCTGTGGTGTAACATTTCCATTTTATCTTGTCATTGCAGTTATTATGGTGTCTAATTGGAGAGAAGAAGGTGGTGCTCAATGAACTTAAGCTTGTCCTAATATTTTCAAAATCATTATGTGAAATAAATCCAAAGCACACAAGACTGAAGGCACACAAGCCATTGAACATTTTGCCTAGCATAGATAATTTATGGAATATAAATTATTGTAATTATGGAATATTTGTGAGCAAGGAGATCCTTAAAACTGAACTAAATTGTCAGTCATATGACAACTATACTCTACTGACTGAATTTTAAATATTGCCTCATACTTTGAGCCATTGGATACTGCCTAAAGGAAGTATAGTTTTACACACACACATACGCACACGCACACACACACACACATACACACACACACACACACACATATACATACACCATGGCGTTGGAAACATGCATACAAATGTCAATGTCATTTTAGAATGGATATTTTAACACTAAAGTTTTACTTTCACTAGAATATATAATATGAAAGATAATATTTGAAAATTTTACATGTAAGAGGTGGCTTTGATGGTGGCTTATAATTGAGATGGTTAAAGCACAATAAATCCTTAACTGAAATTTGAGAATGAATGAAAGAAGAGCTGATTTTCTGAAACACTGTTTTACCAGGACAAATATAATATTCAAAGCAAGCGATTCTCATAAAGTATAGATAGGCAACAGGTTACAACATTAACCTATGGCCTTTACCAGCAAAATAAAATAAGGAACATATTCTCTTGCTAATAGTTCAGAAATTGAAGGAAATTTGTGGTCAATTGTCCTACACTTTCTTACAGTAGTATCATATCATTAGTGTAGAGGAACACTCCCATATAATACTGCTATTTTAATGTAAAACATATAGTAGTCTAAAGCTGCATAAATTGAAGTGAAATAAAATATATGCAAATAAGAAGTTTTTAAGAAATCTTAGATCTGGACAAGAATAAATAGCACCTCATTTAGTGATATTGAATGGTAGGATAATTCAGTGTTTCTATAGTATTTTTTGAAATCACAAAAACACATATATTGCAATGGTAACCAACAGAAAGTACATTTATTTTATGTGGAGATGCATGGAGTTCTGAGGCTGCAATTTAAAATTCCCCAATACATTTGTGGTTTTTACAGTAGTTGACAAAGTTATTTGCATACATTACTGAGTGAATAATGGGATGTTCTACTTGAAAAATAGAGAAAAACAAACATAAAGGATAAATCATTCATAGCCCTTTAAAATTTAAATAGGCTCTGAAGTGAAAGTCTCTCTGTCCTGTTTAATCATAACATTTTTCATCTGTGCTTGTATAAACATACTCACACAGAAGTCTGAGTCTGTTACAAAGAGAATGAGTATGCTATATACATTGATTTGCATGTTTCTTTTTTACTGTAATGAATCATGTACATAGTTTAGTAATCTCCCTGAGATTATTTAGTATGTCTCTTTGCTGATGTTGTCTAATTTAATTAATCATAGTCCTATAGATATTTTTGTTGTTTCTAATCTGAATTATTAAAAATGAAGCTGAAATGGGTTTTCTTTCAAATGCTATGAATACATTAAAATTTAAATACAAGAATTAATTACATAGGTAAAACATCTTAGTTATAGACAAATGTATTAATCATAAGAATCGTGAGATCAGTAGGGAGAAAACAAAAATAAGGATTCACAATAAAAAGAAAGCATATTAATCAACAATCTGTTGAAGAACTAGTACCTATTGCTTCATTACAGAGTTTGTAGATAATTCCATATATGATACCATGGAGGTACAGGATGATGCATTATAGAATTGTGCCACATGCCTCTAAGATGTTAGACGTGTTCTTTCATTCATTCTTAGATCTTAGTGTGCACTTCCAAGTATCATATGGCTTGGAAACGTGTTTTAGCACCAGCAGATATTAACAGAGGACATTTAAGGTTCAAGTTCCTGCACAAAATTTGTATTTGGTGTTGAAAGCAATGAGGAAAAATGTTTTAGACCCTGGATGCTATTTAAGGAAGCACAAACTTGAAATTTTAGTGTACAAAACATAAACCCAGATTATTCTTAATTTATTGTTAATGGATTGAGTTTTGTTTTGGAGAAACTGCATTACAATATGTGTTGGGACCAATTCCCACATTTTTCATCATTTTTATCTAATAATTTGCAGGATAAAACCAAGAAAATTAAAAATGAAACTGCAAAAGGGAACTAATTTCACAAATTGGATAAATTTAGTATCAAATATGGAAAAGATAGAGACTTATTTTTAAAAACTAAGTGAGGAGTTGAGCTTTACCACAATTCATGTGTTACTCACATGGATTCTGGACATCTTAAATTTATGTAAATATCATCTAAAATCATTGATGATTGTGATATTATGATAACCTCTAACTTTTCAGTTGATTGGTTAGTATTAAATTATCTCTTCTACAATATTATTGTTAGATCATATTTCAAGTGGTTGTGACTTTTCTCAAAATGTTTATCAACTTTACATTAGAAAGTAAAAAAAAATTATTGCTTGTCTGCTTTCAAATTCAAAATTATGTGACACATGTATTATTATCATGTGGAAATAATCAGTTTTTGGTTATAATTTCATGTTATAAAATCCAGATTTTATATTTATATTTAATTCTAGATTTTCAATAATGCTACATTCTAATTTTGTTTCTTAGTCTTTTCCTTCTTAATTATATTTTTTCTTGAATTCTTGATTATGCATTGCTCCATCTTTTTATCAGAAAGGAGGAAGCTGAAAATACTAGACACTCATTTCTCAAGGATCCCTTGAAGGTGGAGTACAAGCCCAGTCAAACACATGTGCCTTATACTATTTAGCAATGGAAGTGTTTGTTAATGTTAAGCATGGGCACCAGATACTAATCGTAATGTTATTTATGGTACATGCGATAGTATTTAACGCCTACCATTGAACAACCGCAGTGGCATCTTCAAATAACGAGTTTCACAACT
This sequence comes from Cavia porcellus, assembly GCF_034190915.1. Classification (NCBI taxonomy): domain Eukaryota; kingdom Metazoa; phylum Chordata; class Mammalia; order Rodentia; family Caviidae; genus Cavia; species Cavia porcellus. The sequence goes on from NW_026947493.1 coordinate 45,307,632, forward strand.
CAATTTTCAATGTCATTGGAGTTAGGGTAGACCAAATCAGCTCTCCAACACTCCTTATGTGACTATAAGCTACCTGGTAACCATTAACATATTTGTTTTTCCTGTTTAACTTAGTTCAATACTTGATGAACTGATTTCAGACTTTAGAAAAAATTTCGAATTTCTTTTATTTTTTTTCTATAGGGATCAGCGAATTTTTCTTTAAGTGCCCAATAGGTAATACAGTTGCTTTTATAGATTACATGGTTTCTGTTGGAGCTGTTCAACTCTGCCACTCAAGTGAAAAAGCAGTTTACAATAATAAATACACATTATACTCTGATCAAACATTATATAGAGGGAACTACAGTTGGCTTGCAGGCTGTCATTCTAGTATTTTAATGAAACACGCTGGAGAAGACTAGACTCATTGAATCTGTTGGTTGAAATCATGTCACCTAGTTGTATCTATTCCTATGTTTTTCTTGTTCAACATTTTCTAACCTGATAGTGTGGTGACCTACAGTTCCTTCTTGAGACTTAGCTTCACTTTGGCATTATTAACTGTATATACCTTACTCTTAACTCTGAAAAGAAGTGTTAAGCTTGTGCGTCTATAAAAAGTTTCTCTTTTATAACAAAACTCTTACAATTTCTATTATTTTTAAAACTTTGTAATTTATATTGGTCTGGTGGAGTATAAATGCAAATGCATTCTCATTTTAAAAGAAAGTTTTAACTTCCTTCACTAATGGGATAATAATTAGGTGAACATTTTAAATTTCCAAGGATGGTATTGCTGCAGGTTTACTGGGAACATGCTATATAAATGAGCATTATGATAATTATTGTATAATTTCAACAGAATTAACTCCTTGAAGCATGGATTTGAATTTTTGTTGCAAGTCTATAGTGCTTAATTAAATCACACAATTTGCAGTATCTTAATGTTTAACATATTTGTTGAGATGTCGGCACTAACATACTGTTAATTTGAAAATTCCAATTACTGGCCTATACACCTGTAATAACTATTTAGCATTATAGATGTGTTATTGGTGTTTTCTTATGTTTGGTTACTTTAACCACTTAGCAAAAGTGAAAGTACAGTACTTCAGAAAACTGTCTAGAAAGGTTTTCCCTTGCTTATGATGAGATTCATTGCTTTAATAGTACATGCTCTGTTCTAACTTGAAAAGAAGGCAACATAGAATGAAATTGCAATTATTTTCTGAGGTTCTTTCATAAATGTCAATCTTCTTGTCCACCTACCTTAAATAACATTTTAAATGTAATAGTTTAATCAAGAACCAAAACTATCATCAGGAAACAATTCTCCATTGATCTCTCATATTTCTCTGCTTTTTAGTAGCACCTAGCAAATAAAGGCTGACTTCTATTGTCTTGAGGCATATTCCCAAGGACATTTGTATCAATCATTCCTGGAAGACAACACAAAGGCAGATTTGTTTTCAAGGCAGAGATCAGACAAACGTGTTTACTGACTCCTGAAAAGATTTTAAGGCTCCTTGGATCTTACCTTCCTTCCCCTTGATGTGACACACTGAGTGCACAGGCATCAGGGCCCTCTGTGATTATCCTGTGGTCACTGGGGCTGGAGGGAACACACAGATGCTGGGAAATTGCTTTGAATAGTGAAATAAACTGTATCTGTCTAAGTTTCAAGTTTGTTTTTGTTGGCTTTTATTCCCTAGGAAACTGAAGTATCTTGAAGTACTATCTGGTTAACTTACAGGTAGGGTAAAAAAAAAAAAATCAGATCCTAAAGATATATAGTTCATATCATTTGGAAGTACACATAGATATAAATCTACATTCCATGCATTTAGGAATACAGGTTAATAGATATATAGAAAACTTTACAAATAAAATAAAGCACTAAAGAATTTTTGAATAAAATATACGTCATGTAGTAACAAACCAAGTATTTTATTGTTCCAAAGGGCAATCAAAAATGCCATTGTCTGTTATTAAAACTAAAAATTATAGCACGTATGTCATATTATTTATGAATAGATATAAATAGCTTGATTTATGTTTGAAAATATAGATATCTACATTGATATATATGTAGGTTGATATATAGTTTATTAGCTTGAAAGTAAACAATCAGCTGCTACCAATATGTGTAATGTTCATGACACTTGGAACTAGATACCTAAAGGTATCTACAGATCTATAGATCACAGAAAACAAAGGATAACTAATAAGTTTCTTTTTAAATTTCAAAAGAATACCTCCTAGGAAAATCTCTGTGTGTTAGCCTGACATAGAAGTGAAAGAGAAGAGGTTACTTTGCCTTAGACCTTGAAAGATTGTGTGATCTCATCGTACTGGGTTAGCTAGAAGGGAAACTTTCTTAGAAGATTTAACCAGATCCAAATAGCCAAATCTTCACTTCAGAAATTGAATTCTCTTGAGCCAAATGAACAGTGAAGAAAGTATATGTCTATTTGAAAACCTGAATTATTGTCTTTAATGCTTTTATCTAATCTCATATTCACTGCAAAACTCTAAAATACTAAGTCTTATAAAAGCCATATTATACATTCATTTCTGGTATATGGTGATGTTGTAAAGGCCAGCTTTCTTAGGCTAGAGAGAGTAAGTAAATGAAAATAAACTCAGCAAGGAAAATAGATATGGGGGTTTGGGGTAGATTAGTCAAACATGAACATTGAAAACCAAGGGAGTTTCAACAGGAATGTCTCAGTGGAGCCTAAAGCAGGAGACCTAGACAAGTTCTTTCTTTCAGGATCTCCTGAGGATTTATGTTGACTTGAATTGGTATTATATCTTATTTTTAGAAATCTTACATAATTTTCCCAAAGAAGACAAAAAATTTCTTAATTGTTTTTTAGAATTTTATTTTAGAGAGAAAAACAAACACAATGAAAACGAGTTTCAAAACAGGGTAGTAGATCAGTTACAATACTTGATACATCGCGTATTGGTATCTTCTCATAATTATTCAGAGTACAGGACATAGGCATGATATCTATCTAACCAATATTGTCACAAAACATTCTTTTCAAGGAACAAACAGAAGCTAGCTGTATAGCTATCTTGTATATACATATTTTTTCCTTTTATCCATTCTTCCTTTCTCCTATTAGTTTGTCTTTTCTTTTGAATATTTCTTCCCAATTCAAAATTTCTATTGTATATTTTTTAATTTTAAAGAGACAAAAGAAAAAACAGAAGAGTCAAGATGTAAACAAACCTAAAACCAGTAACAAAAGCAAAACAACAACAAAAAATAGCTACATAGGTTTTTTAAACAAGATGATAAGAATTTCACAATGGTTGTTATACTGCATATGGTTTTCTTCCAAATAGTTCCTCAGATTACCAGACACAGAAATAAAGCAAAGCAGTGAAACAACAAAACATTAGATTTTAAAATAAGGAAATCCCCCACAGTTACCACAATGTACAATACCATCCTCCAAATAGATGCCCAGATTCCAGGCCTGACACATCAATCAAGCAATGCAAGCATCTATCTGTTCCTTTCACCTCAGTTGCTATCATCTCACTCTGAGTCCTCTGAATCAGCCAGTTGCTTATCACAAGTTGAGGAGTGAGGGAGAATACTTTTTGTTTCCCAGCCAATGCACTGGCTGGCTCACAGGAAGGCATGCTTTGTCTTCTTGCAGAGTCTCCTCCTGATTGCCAGGGCAGAACTCCACTCACCACATTTTCTTAATTGTAAAATTCTTTCTTATCAATTTCAATCCCCCTATTGCCCAACCAGCTTCACTCTGTATTTTCCTATATTATTAACAGACCATTTATTTTCATTTGGCCTTAATTTTGTTGAAATCCAATTACTTCTTGTCTCCAAGTTCATTTCTGCCCCTCATTTGTACAGTATGCTACTATATTTTACATGAAAAAGACCTATGATGTTGTCTTTGTTCCTAATACTTGCTTTTGTGTTAAACTGTCTTATATTTAAGTCTAGTATCATATTTTGTCCATAATATACATTCATCAATAGTATCTAAGATCACACTTTCATTGAGTTAGTTTTAGCAAGTATTTCTCCAAGATGTTATATAAAAAAGTGGTAGACAAGTGAAATTATTACTGACTCTTTGCCATGAAAAAATACACAGTGTTGTCCACAAATACCAACTCAGACTTCATAATATTTCTGTCAAATGAGGTGTAAGCCAGTCACATTTACACATCAACTAGCAGAGAGTAACTCTGAATATTTTAACTACCAGAAATATAAGAATATCTATGCTTTAATTAATGAAACACTGAATGTTTGAGTAAATCTGTTAATCAAGCCTTTTTACAAATTACACATGTTTCATGGTTAATGGACCTGTGTTACTAAAAAGTATTAATGACACAGTAACATCTTTACAGTTATAATTTAATACTAATAATGTTAGTGTTTCTAAGGGCATAAATATTAAAAACTTTTCCCAATAAACACCCCAGTAAATACATATGTTTAATTGGAAACTGTTGAGTAACTTTAGAAATGTGTCATTTTTAAAAGCAGTACTAGAATACTCCTGCTTTCTTTATGTTTGGAAATTTGTCTACAAAGAAATTTTGCTATTACTATTTATTGGTAGTTGTGTTGCATGTTTATCTTTTTGGATCAGAGATTCTTCAATGATAAAATTTTAGTTTATTGTGTGTTATTGTGTCATACTCCAATCCTGTACCATAGGCAGGATTCATTTGTAATTAGTATAGCAGTATCTGGTATTTATAAAATATATAATATTAAAATTACTTATTTTTGTCATCTGATGATATGAATTTTAATGATATTCTAGGATACCCATTCTTGATGCCCTGGATTTATCTCTTGTATAGTTTGTGAAAAAAAATGTACAATGATTTGTAAAATCTTCTTACAGCCCAGGCTGGTTAATATCTTTAATAGCCTCTGTGTAAAGGTCAGGCAGATGGGATAAAGTACTCAGTATTGCAAACCCAAATATCAAGTTCAGTTATCTAAGTATTGTAATCCTCTTTTTAGTTTTCCTCACAATCCAAAAAGTTATATTTATAATTCCAATGAGGCATTAATGGAATCCCAGCAAGTTAATTCCAATCTACCACCACCAATGCAACCCATGGCAAGGGTAAAAACACTGACATATTCCAAGTTAAGGTCAGCCAAGGGGTCCTAAGTCCAATTCCTGTGAGGACATGTGGACAAAGGCTTTGATCCTAAGCCTCTCCAAGAATTTATTATCTTGTGAAGAAGGGGGATGGCTCAGGGATGAGTGACAATGAGGATGGCAGGAATTATGTGAGTAACTTAGACTGGCTAGCCAAGTGCAAGAATGGTAGTCTATAAATTGCAGAGATAAAGATATGCAGAAGGATATTTCACATAATCTAATTAAGGTAGCAATGGAATTGCTTTGGGAGACTGTGGCTTTGGTTTCTGATATGCAAACTCTTGTGCCCTGGGAAGTCATAGCCTCTTTATCTTGAGGCTCCTACCCAGTTGAAATTCCCTGAGCTACTGGCTCTAACATCTTGCCATGCTCATATCCTATATATATATATATCCTGTTGGGAGAACACTATGTGAGGAAACAGGACTGTCTGTTGGCTTTAGAGAATACATATTAGCACCTCTGCTAGCCTTATTTGCAAAGCTTATAGCCAGTCGAAGAACAAAGGAAATACTCTAGCCAGCTTTTTACATATCAGTATAAAGAAATGAGTCTCCAAATAATCAAAGTCACAGTAATTGTTTTGCATCCAAGGGGAGTCACTGGAGTGGTCTCCCACACTCAGGCTTTAGATGCTGTGGTTATATGATTCCCTGCAGAGCCAATACATCCAAACTAAAGGGTAGAGACTTGGAGAGCACTAGGGACAGCCCTGATGAGTCACTGTCACAGCTGGAGAGTCAAAAACTCCAGATTCAGGGTAGCTTTCAGCTCAAACACCTGGGGTTCCTCCCTTCAAATTTCATCACTGCCCTTTCTTTCCTTCTAGATTTCTCCTTGTAGATGATTTTTAAACCCATCTCAAATGTTATATTCCTAAGAAATATGAAAAATTATCCACATTGTCAACAATAAAATTAATTTATTTTTCAAATTTTAATCACTTAATTTGTGTGTTGAGAACATTTCAGCTCTACATAAAACTTGTCTAGAGAATTGAACTTTAGTTTTAACTGCAACTCATTTTATGTTATAGGTAAGTGGTTGAAATTTAACAATACATTTAGAACTTAATCATTTCTTATGCATCAGTAAATTGCAAGAAATCCTGCCTAACACAATAATGGAAATGGTTTCAGTTGTAAAACATTCTTTTTTATGTAAATGTTGCTTTTATCCAAAGGCAAAAAGACTAAGATATTTAGGAAACACCAAATGGTGAATACTGTTCTCTTTTTTGTCAATTCAAAATATACAGTAAAAATAAGTTTAATTTTTACTGTTTGTTATTTAATATCCAATAACAAAATTTATATAAAAATGAAGTCTAAATCCTGAGGAGCAATACTGGGCAAATGTAGACTAGCATGCATCATCCTACCTAATGGCATTGGTGGGCAGGAAGTTGGGATGTTAGTAGGACTGGATGTTAGTAGTTCAGTAGACATTACCTGAAAAGCAAAGAAGATAGGATGTTTTTTACCTTTGTTTTCTTACATTAGCTGTAGATAAAATGCAAACAAGCTATGATTCCAAGCTGTGGCCCAGGAGAATGTTGCCTCTTCTGTGCATATTGATAAAGGTTCAGAGTCTAAAGAAAGTCTAGACCATGAGTAAGTGTTTGGAAAAACTTCAAAGTATCAAAATAAGTGAAAAAATTCCACATAGGGAATCAGGAGAACCTTCCTTCCGAAGTTGGTGACAGCACTATCATTTTCCTGTAAAGAACAATGACCTTGGAAGAAGAAAATTACACTGGAGATCCATTTAATCATAAATGTAAGAGGATCTATAACTTAATAACAAAGAATGTGGATGAAGAAGCAGGGTTACAAACAAAGGAACTATAAAGGCTATTCACAGAAATAATTAAAGAAAACTTCCCAAGCATAGGAAAAGAAAATGATATTCAGATGTATGAGGCATACAGAACTCCAGTCACCTACAACCCAAACAGAGCCACACCCAGGCATATAATAATCAAGATCCCAGAAATTCAATATAAGAACAGGATATTAAAAGCCATCAGAGAAAAGAAACAGATCACCTATAAAGGAAAACCCATCAAAATCATGGCAGACTTCTTGACACAGACCATCAAATCAAGAAGAGCTTGGGGTGAAGTATTACAGCCCTGAAAGAAAATAACCTCCAGCCAGATTGATGTACCATGTAAAACTGTCTCTAGAAATTAACAGAGAAACAAGATGCTTCCAAGACAAAGAGGAGCTGGGGGAATTTGTGACCACCAATCCAACTCTACAGGGAATACTGAAGAACACTCTAGAGAGAGAGAAAAGTACCAGGATTCCAGGAACAGTGGCAGAGAGGCCTCAATGAATGGAGCAAAAAGTGTAATGAACAAGAAAAGCAAACTAAAGACAGAAAAAGAACACAATAGAAATGAGGCAGAGAAGGTTGGCTATATTCTCTAATATAGATGGCCTTGATACACTAAAAAAAAAAAAAAAAAAAAGAAATAAATACAGGCAGAATAGATCAGGAGGTAGGATGCACCAAGATGCTCTTTATAGGAAATATAATTAACCTAAAAAAGGGCTTATGGACCAAAAATCAAATTTGATGAACAATGCTCTATGTGACAGGGAACCAGAGAGTAATAGGGGCAACTTGACCAGTATTTGTAGATAGGTTGGATAGACAGACTTTAATAGGTAAATGAATACAACTAGAGATCAAGTCCAGGAGGAAGAAGGTTTGTTAGGTAAACACCAGGTTCACTTAGGTAAACAGCAGGTTGCCCCCCCCAATCTAAAAACTGAGGGTGTTGGTGAGACCCAAAAATGCATAGTGCACCTTGGGGGTGTGAAAGGGGAGAAATAGTCTTAAAAAAGACCGCAAAGGATATTGTTAATAGTGTATCAGGATTTAAAACCCACATTACTCACACTGCTCTGTTTAGATAGATTTTACTCTGTCCCAGTTTGTCTACTTACACTAGATCTGAGGGCACAGACAGCTATCCCCAAAATAACAGGATATAGTATAGTAATCATCTTTAATTTCCTATTAATTTAATATGGAGCCCTGTATAACTTATACTGTTTTATCATGACTGATCTTAGTTAAATCTGGTTTGTTTGACTGCTGTTTGGTATCAAACGATTTTATTCAAAACTGTTATGATTGATAGTATGAAGTCTGTGAGTATAGGCAACTACATTGAAGATGACAAGATTCACTATGATACCTATTCTGGTTTGATTATTACCTGTTTTTGAAGTTTTACACTATCTACAAAGTTTTGTTTTTATTAATATTGTTATGTACTGCTACATTCAATTATACTATGTCTGATGATATAGCCAATTCTATTGAAGATAATAAGAGACAACACAGTAACCATAGTAGAACTCCTTATACAGTGGCTCTATATGTCCTTTTTGATTCATATGTTTATAGGAATATGTTTTGTTTTATCTTGATTTGTTTTGTTTTTCCCTCTAAGATAGAAAGGATAGAAATACATGCTAAGATTCATGCATATGTAGAACCTATAAACAGTTTACGAGAACTGATCATTTAACTCATGATGAAATGAACAAATACTTTGAAGAAAAAGACACTACAGTACCCAATGCTGATCCCGGAGTGTCATGATGTGAAATCCAGCAATATTATTATTCTTTGTCAGAGTGATTTTAGCCTGCTATGGTTTGTTTAATCTCAACATAAATTAAGCTATGGATAACTGCATGTATGTTTAAGTGTATAGGACTGATAACTATATTACTAAGTTTTTGTTGGATAGTTGAAGAGAACTGTTTGCGGTCTCGATGTTTGAATCCCCACTTTGTATGTTTCACTTTTGTGTCTTGAAACTATTTGTAAGAGGACAATATGTAATCATCACCTAGTGATTTCTTACTGTTTATTTTTTCTTGAAAAGTATGTATTATTTCTACCCATTTTCTGTTTTGTTTAGTCTTTTTTTTTTTAAATAAAATTTTAAAAAAACATAAATGTAGCTTGTTTCTTAAGTCAGAAGACCTGCCAATGTGGAATCTGCCTATCTTCACATTATTTTCTTTATTGCTTTGAAAATCTGTCACTTGACAATGAACTCTGTCTATAGTAGAATGGCTGCCTATGTGTTCTCTCTGAACTCTTTTTTGAAGACCAAAAGAATCAAGAAACATCACTGATTCTTTATGGTGCCAAGACCTGACTTCTTTGTGACAGCATGACCACTTAGCTCTCTACAAATGTTGGAGAAATGAGTATTTACAGATTCTTCTTAGAGGCAGGCATTTATAGCTATTTTAGGGCCAACATCCAAATAAAGTGTTAAGCCTGAATGTGTATAATGCTATAAAAGATGAAATGAATGGAATATAAATTTCCAGTTACAGAATTTTGCAGATCAAATTTACTGAGACCAGAGACTGCTAAAATTCAAATTTCAGGCTACTGGTTGTGGGTAAATCAACATTTATCAGAGAGGATTGAAGTTTCTGTGGATCTGAAACAAAAGATCCTAAAAATTCACACATGGGCCAACTTACTTAAAGGTTTGCTTTGTGCTTAATAACAGGAATCTGAGAAGAGAGGGAATTTCAGGTCAAATGGTAACAGCATTTGGGACTTTCAAAATTCCAGGATATTAACAAAGGCACAATGCTTCCCTTAGGGAACTCTTTGGGATTTAGGAAGTAAATGTGACAGCTGGTGTGGTAGTGATAACAAATATACAAAATGAACTATTTAATGCATTTTAACTTGAGAAAGTCAATTAGAAAGAAATGCAAGCTAAGCTACTTTAAATTTACTTTATCTACTGGCTATGATGATAGAATGGCATCTAAATGTGTCTGAAGAATTATTTATTTCTTGACTGAAGTGAACTTTTGCATTGAGTTTTAGTTTTGACAGAGGATAAGATATTTTGTATCCTAAGCTTTTATTAGGGTACAAAATACCCTTGATTGTAAAGAAAAATAAACCCAACCTGCTGGATTTTATCCCTGTGTGTGCTGAGGGAGATAAAGATGTCCTGAGCAGATCAAAGGTGGAGCCAAGGCACATTTGGTTTCCTAAGACACTAAAGTGAAGAATTTCTCAGAGTTAAAGCATCTAGTTTTCCAGCTCTCTGTCATAATGAGATTAACCCCATGTGAGAGTGGGACAGGTGGGCTAAGTATACTGAGTGCTCTCACGTGACTCACTTCTGTATCTTCTGCCGAACTCAAATGTAAATTCTACACCTGGGACCTGAGAGAGAAGAATAAGAAGCATATTTATTCTCGCAATGGAATTCTTGGCTTGTTTTTTGTCCCTTTTATGTTTAAAGCAAGGAAAATATTCTTAAGTGCCTATTCTGTGCAGGAGGATAAATGATGACACTCCTAAAAACCACAAAGAAAAGAATAAATGTTGTGTAAAAAATAAATCAACAAAACCACTGACCATAGGAAAAATATTTTCACTTCAGTTTAGACGCTGGAATGGTGCCTTAGAATCCAAGGCAAAGATAGAAAGATGTAGAAACAACTACTAGAAGGCAATAAAGTGTGTGTGTTTATCACCCATGTTTTTAGTATATTATTTATCGAAATGTATGGTTTTATAATTTAATTTTAGAAATGGCTGTGTTTATAAACCAGCTTGAAAAATTCCTGAAAGCTTAGCATTCAGCTCTTCTGAAAACACTCATTTTCTTCCCCTTCCTGTGGAAAAGGAAACGGGTTGAGCTTGATAGCTAAACCTCACAACATGTGCAGAAAGAACCAAGATACTGTCTGGAGACAGAGTATCAAAAGTGAGAAAGAGGATATTTAGCCATGTGAGCCATGATTTTGAATGGGAACAAAATACTTTCTGGTTGTTATGACTTCTGCGAGAATAAAAAACCAGAGGTCATTCATGAACCACATTGAAGGAACAATGTTTTAAAAGGTTGTGTGAACTGTGGAAACGAAACATTTGGTTTTCTAAGTTGGTCTGAATTCACTTGCACAAGTCATTGGAATGAATTAAAAAATGCTTTTATTTTTGGTAGAAATTGTGTTTTAAAATGACAAGTCTCTGACTGCTCCCAGATTTCACTCTGAAAACGAGCTCTTATGAATAGCTGAAATCTGAGAGACTTGAATCAATTTCAGAATGTTTGTGTATCTGTTCTACTTATCTTTATGTTTTTCCCTATAATTTTTCAATGTCTAGACATATTTACTTCAGCAAATTAGAATATAAGTTGACTTCTACTTGTGAAATGTGAAATGATGTGAATTGGAAGAAAAATGTGTTGTCAATTAAAATTTCATTCATGAAATTCTATACAACATGTTCATAACATAAATGGCTGCTTGTTTTAATTTTCTCAAGTTAACATAAATTAAAATGAATCCCAGTAAAACTGAGGACGTAAAATATTTTATCATGTATTTTACGTGGCTAATGAATGCAGTAAAATAGGGGTAAAATGGCACACCAGGTTCTAACTCCATCTCAAGCAGCATCTGTTACCCAGATATTTGTCAAATCTCTGCATCGCTATTGAGCATTCTTGCTGGAGAGGAAGCTCTCTGATGCTCTCATTGTTGATTCTTGTAATCCCAGTTATCCTTTTCTGTCTTTGTTTTTTTTTTTTTTTTTTCTAGTTCACAGCATTCCTTCCCTAATTTCCCCCTTAGTTTACTTACTGAATTTTTCATAACATCTGAGAGAGATCGGAGTTCTTTAATATCAGCAAAAAAATCAGCAGCTTTTTGAGACGTCACATGTGAACTTTTGTGTCCCATTGCGTTGATTTAGGTATAAGCGTTTTGGGAAAGAAATTATTGGGTGATTTGTGGTCGCAAATCAACATAGGTACAGATTGTTTTGGTGTTAGAAAGTCCTTGCTGGATGAGGCAAGTTATGTTTACCTTTAAACTGTGTCTCGTTTTACACTGTCAGCTCTCAAATAATTTCTAAAGATGAATAGATCTTGAAAGTCCAAAGAATCAGTTATAATGGTGAGGTAAAAGGCAACATTATATTTTGGAATATAATGATAGACAGTTAAATTGATCAGCATTAATTGTCGTATTATCCTCTTACAAATAAGGTCATACTTGTCTGAGATCCAGTGCTGTGACCGCTGAGATGAAGTGGCTGAAACAATGAGGAGTGAGGGAAAGATACAGAGATCACATTAGCAAAGTTGCCCTCTTTGTTCTTTCATATAATCATGGTAAATTATAATTTTCTGGTCATGGAATGAGTCTTTCCTAATTATTTTTCTAGTTACCAATGTTTTTTAAAGTGGTCTCTATTGCAATGACTGTAACTAGAGTTGATTGTTATGCTATCATAATTGGCATTAAAGTGTAGTGCTAAGAGGCTCACTGGAGCAAGAGATCTGATTGGTTGACTTCACATAAGGTCCCCTTCTTCCAGACAATAATCAGCAATGTATATCCACAAGAATGTAGGTTGCGGTCACTGCTTATTCAATAGTGTTCTGTGTTGGTGCATGTTGTGTGTGTGCATAACTATATTTATATAGTACAAGTGTTTTATTTATTTCAGGTAATTATTTCAGTATGCAAAGCTCAAAAGATTCCAAAGATGTTCTAAAATGGCATCTCTCTATGAAGACCAAATTGTGATGAAGAAAAAATATGCTCATTTGCAACAATCAATTATTTCTGAAACTTCCAGAGAGCTGCTGAGTATTTTAGAACCTTGGAGATCTCTATAAGATTAAGAGACAGTTCATGCTCCAGGAGTGTGATTAATTGTTTTTCTGAAATAAGTGAAGTTGAGATGTTTGATTTAATCCTAGAGCAGTGATTTTCAAAGGGTCCTCCCTTGATCTGAGGCTTGGTCCATCACCTAACAGCATATTAGAAATAACAATTTCCTTGTTCTCATGCTAGACCTATAAATCAAAATGTCTGAGGCTGAGACACTGCTGTTTATGCTTTAACAAGATTTCCAGGTGATTCTAATGAAAGTTCAATTTGCGAGCTTCTCTACATGATTGGCTCTTTCATTTGGGAAAATGACAGCAATTGTTTAATTGGCAGCCAATGTATGTGCTAGCGATGATTACAGAGCACAATGAATAGAGAATATTGTCCTAACATTGTACATTTAGATCTTGCAATTTCAAAGCCACATTTACTAATGGTGTAGACTTAGTGCTTTTTCTCCATGTGATGATGTTCTACACTGAGAATTCCCTTTAGCTTAGTCCTCACTGTGGCTCATTGGACTCTAGATCTGATTTGTTCCCAGTTCCTGTCACCTTACCTAGCTCTGATATTGGTTTTGGAAAACAGATCATTGCAAAACTTTTCCAACTTCTAGAGAAGCAACTCAAATACATGTGCCACTGATGGAGAAATATGACATTGTCCTATGTGGTTCACATATGTTGATTTACTTTCTTACATTTTTGTGTTATACCAGCTCTACAAAAATCTCAGAAAGCAAGACATTAGATTCCATCTTTGTGCCATTTCTTCTCATTCTATTACCCTAAATGTTCTATTATCTCTAGAGACAGGGTTTTCAAAGTTAACTAGGCAAACACTGGATGGTATACCTAGGAAAGCAGAAATCTGACCATCTACCTACACCCCTCTATCCAGTGAGACGCTAGTGAATGTTTAGCATCTGAATGCAAAGATCAACCCAAATATGCAGTGCTGATTTCTGTGGTGCAAATATTCCTCAGGTTACCAAGGTGATGACAATGAACACAGTTTGAATTGGGAAAAGGTGTGCACAATTGACTTTTGCACAAGTGTAGGGACTGACTCCAAGACTACAGCCTCTGTTCCCGTTTCCAACCCCCAACTCCATCATAGAAAAGGTGCTCAATAAATAAATATTTAATAAATGAACAAAAACAGATAGAGCTCTGTCAGTGATGAAACATCGCATTCATCTAGGACAGCAGCACATTTTGGTTTACAATCTTATTCAACCTTGAAGTATAAACAGTTGGCATCAAATTGTAAAACCATTCCTCACATTATCAAAAATATCTATGTTCATTTAAATAGGCATAATTCAGCTATTTTAACTCATTCAAAATAATTAAGTACAGTTGGATTAATTGAAGTATATGATTTCAAAGTAAGCATGAACTCATCATTGAGCGGGACAACTGGTGAAACTGACATTTGTAGATACAACTTTCTCTTTTTCTTTTTAATGCTCACTAAGATCACTTAGTATAATACGAAACTCGGTATTTAAGAATCCTAGGCCATTTCACTTAATATTACAAAGTGCCTATGTGCAAAGAAGCTGGATTTAAAATTTCCTTAATAGTTATAAAAAGAAATTTAAAAGATTGTCCTCCCTGAATCATAAAAGCAAATAATATTTATCAAATGTTTTCAGAGTAAATGCCTATTTTCTAATACAAGTTATCTAAGCCTATTCTCAAAGAAAAAATATAGTTCTTTTTAATTCTTTTCAGAGTAGAGCTGATTTGGGGAGATTTCAAAACATGTTTGTTGTTGTTGTCATCGTCTACAGAGCTTTTGTTAACTTCTCTGCAATTAGATAATAGAAATCACTGCTGCCCCTCATTTTCCTGTTCTGTTCCTCACTTTCTAAATGCTCCCGGTAGGTGTTCATGTTCACTGGCATTTTCTTTCAACAATTTCTGTAAGTTATCCTTGCTTTGTGAGTAGGAGTTTACAAAACTTTACACCCTTATTCTTCAATTAAGCACTGACATAGAATTGTAATGCGGCGCATGCTAATCAGCAGGACCTCCCTGTGGGAATCTGTGCTAGGAGACTGGCTCACATTGAGGCAGACGGTGCTGTTGACACTGGCTGTCAAAAAGGCTTCATGTCTTTGAAAGGAAATCTTAATCTTCTTTATTCATGTGTGAACAGGTCCAGGCCCCCATCCTGAGACTCATATGCATTGGCTGTTTAAACCACAGGTTGCTAGGCTTTAGGGTAGAGTCTGTTTGCCTGTGTCTAGTCCCCCCAAATGGATGAGGACTGAAAATTAAAATCTGTCTGACACAGACCATGGCTTTTCTGTCTCTGTTTGAAGAGACATGGCAACCTAGGGCGAAATGAAAAGGAATTTTATTGAGCGCAAAACCACTCAATGTTTAAATGTTGGATGCAGGAACTGAATGGCGATTTGGGGCAATGGGTGGATTGTTTATAGACAGTGGGATGGCTGTCAATCACAGCACAAAGGCAAAAATCTGTGTCAGAAAAAAAGTGCTTTTCTACTCACTGAACTCCTGTTTCCTGTTAACATGCTCGACTCTACAAATAAAACGCTTTTTTTCTTGAAATGTCCAAGTGCAAAAATTCAGACTAACAGATACTTTGCTAACCTAGATAGCATAGTTTAAAGCTAATTTGTGCATGAGAAACATTCTATACAATTGATCTGTTGTATTTGAAATTTCTTCTTGGTGATGTTGTTCATTTTCACATTTTTCACAAAGAAGAAAAAGAAGAATTAAAAATGTAATAACCGATTGAAAATCGTCAAAGATACTTGGGATAATGGGTAGCATAACAGTTTGAAAACCTAAACTAAAGGATCTTAGGCATTTATTTGATTTTATTTTGACAATCTATGTTTTTCACTAGGAATTTGAAATTTCCTAAAGTGTTTCTTTTTAGGTCATCTGTGGAACATTTCCATTGTTCGTACTGTTTGACTGATACGATATAAAATAGACTAAAAGTATGAAATGCAAAATTGAATTTTCAAAATAAGTTTTGCTCTATACTGCCAGAGAATTCTTACAGTATAAAGGTAATATTAATATGGTAGATATTTTCTCTGTCTCTCTCTCTGCCTCCCCCCCCCCTGTGTCTCTCTCCCTCTTTCTCAGTGCTATACTAGGAGACAAGAATACTTTTTATTTTCTTTAGGTTCAGAGCTCTGTTGGATTCACATTACAATCCATCAAACAGTTCTTCTAATAATAGACTCAATTTTCAAAAGGAAAGAAACATAACCAAAGGAAAGAAAGTCAAGCAAGATCTTCTGTGAGCCATGCATGTTGATGTGTACCTGTAGTCACAGCACTCACAAGTTCAAGCCCAATGAAGGTAATTTAGAGAAACCTGAAACAAAACAAAACAAAGCCCCCTAAAAATGTATGGTTCTTTAGTTATTTTTTATTTTGAGAAGTGCCAACTAATCACACCCATTATTGTTTCTACCAGCTCCAAACAGTTTGAGAAATATTTTCAGGACCAGATTGGGACTGAAATTTTAGGAAATCTAGGTTGGAAAACAAGGCTTGTTCCCAAGACTGAAGCAAGTTTATCAATATTTCCTTGACAAATTTTCTGTCTTTTTGTAGCAATTATACAAGGTAGGTAAAATAAGTGTACCTGGCGGGGGGGGAGGGGGGGAATAAAAGATTTTGATAGTTGGAGAAATGTTATGAGAAGAAGCCAACTATGGACAGAGGTGGGTAAACCAGGAAGGTAGAGCATCTTGGGAGTAGTTTTGTTGGATGAGTACCATGATAACAGAGGTAGAGTTACAGTGAGGTACCTGAGGCATCTTCCCTGGGTCCTGTCTGTATCTTTCTTACTAAAAAGACTTTATCTTTATCCAAATCATAGCTCCTATGAGCCCTCTTCTTAACTGGGCCTGGAACATGGACTTTCATGTCCTTCCGTACAGTGTCCCCATCTCCCAATTCAAGGAAGAATCATTCTGAGTCAGGTAATTCTCTACTCTCTGAGTCATAGAATTCTCTACTCTTGATATTTTATTTTCCTAGATATTTGACCAAATTCTCCATCCTTCTCAATTCCCCACCCCACCCCAAAATATCTGAGCTCCCTGACTTGTCTTCAGCAAGATTTCCATGAACTCAACCTATCCAGATTTTCCCCTGCCACCGACATCACGTTAGGAGATGTCCCACCTCTGAGTTCTACTCCCATAACCTGCTTCTTGGTCAACAATTTTCACTTGTCTGTGTCCTTGTAGCTGAGCCCGGTTTTATACTGAGATCCCTTTTGCCCTATTGAAATAATTCCTGAAAAGTCCTTCCTCTCCCTCTGTATTAGCTACATCCAGTTCAGATTTTTAACATTACCATTTCAAGCATCTGTGCCAGCTCTCAATAAAAAGAGGCAGGAAAACTACATTGTCTTACAATTAAGTAAAATCACTGGCTTCAACACTCTGTGGTTCACCAAGACTGTGTAAGTAAAGGTGGTTTTCTATGCAATCTAAGGCTGATAAGAACTACACAGTGAGGGTTACAGATACTATTAGAACCAGAACCATAAAAGAATGCAAGACCTTTGCAATTTTCCACAGCCCCTCCAAACTTCAAGGGTAAAGAAAATTTAATGACCCATGCGTACATATTTCCTCAGGATCTAGGAACACCAAAGTTACCATGTCTTCATGTTGGCATTTTGGATTACTAACTTTACTAATTTAAAAGTTACCAAATCACTGAGGTTTGAGGAGGGCAAAAAAAAAAAAATCATGAATGTAAATAATGTTAATACAATAATAATAATGTGGACTCCCTTGGGATTATGAGGAAATATTTCAAATTCCAGAAAACAGAAAGTTTCTCGGAACATAGATTCCTCTATAGGGTAGAAGGCAGGAAAGAGGTGTTTAAACAAACTCCGGCTGTTCAGTTTCCTTGTTCCAAGGCTGTTCTACATCCTTTAGGTGTTTCAGCTGCTGCCACTCATTGGTGCCTTTAAATTCATTGTGTCATTACAGAGGATTAACAGAAGTCTGCAGCACTGGGGAGGAAAATCATTCTCCTATATTTTGAGAACTACTGTATGTTCTGCTATTTTTTTTCCTTCTTTTCTTCTTCTTTTTGTAACCAGGGTTCAAACTCATGACCTCATGCTTGCCACGCAGGTGCTTGTGCCTCTGAGCTAAGTCCTTGGCCCTGTTCTGTTATTTCTGGGCCCATGGTACCTTTATCCACCCACCTCAAGGAAATGAAAATGTTTGAAGGATGCAATGACCCTAATTGACTGCTTCTCCAGATTTTAACCTGTGGTTATAAATCAACCTTTTAAAAGTTAACTCAGAGTTTGTCTGCATAATTAGCATTTTTAAAACTTATTTTCCCTATCTTAGATCTTACAAAGACCTTCTGAATAGTTACACAAGAGACAGACATGAAAAACAGAATAAACCATGCCAAATTCTAAATACTAACTGGGGAAAATGTAATAGGCTTTCCATGTCTCAAGTAAAATACAACTTATTCTTCTAAAAATCAGAACCAAAAATGAGCTTTTGTGTATTTCAAAAGACTATAGTCAAACAATTTTTGACCAAAATGGTAAGCTCAATAAACAAGCATCTGTGGGGAGATGATCCTGACCACTCTTTCCCCTGTTCTATCCCCATCTTATGAAATGAGAAGGGGCGGGCAGAGCAGAAGCATTTCACCTTTGACCACCATCATGTCTATTTCTTTATCTGATTATTTATTTATACTTGATTTTCTGTCCTCGTTTCCTATCAGGGATCTTATCAATTCTTTCCCTAGTATCTTAGGGCTTCTTTTTGGCTTTTACCCCTTTTATAACTCTAGGGAATTTTCTTAAATTAGTTAAAATTTGTGGAGCTGGCTCCTACTTCTTAGGCACAATTGGTGACTCAAGTGGAAACTAACTAACTCCAATGCCCTTAGCCTGGCAGTAACTTCTTGGCTGGTTATTTTACAATTCTTCAGCATCTAGAATTCAAGAGAATATATGCCATCAGACACACAGTTCAAACATAAGGTACAGCCCAGACCAGAGGTGTTTTATAAATTCCCATGATATTTAATCAGTACTTACATTTGTGATCTATATGTTTTAAGTTCAGAGTTATCTTACTCCACGCAAACCCACACTAGACAAAAATCTCACCTTTATGGTATAGTTGTCTTTCAACTGTACACAATAAATTTCATTACCAAAAAGAACATTAAACTTCTCATTCTAAAAAATATACATTCAAGACAATGGTGATTATCCGGCATAAGAAGGTGCATTTCATTTTTAAAATTTTATTATTTATATTTTATGGAGAAAATACAAAATTTCATAATGAAATAAGAGAAAAATAACAATAGTTAATACATTGTATATTGTTATCTCCAGAGTAGTTACTTGGAGTACAAGATATGGGCATAAAAATTTCTCTAAATGGTATTAGTACAAATCTTTCTTTTAAAAAACTAAGAGAAACTAGTAATATAAGTACCTTGCATTTTTCCCCTGTCCTCCCTTTCCCTTTCCCACACCCTAGTTCCTCTTTCATTTTGAACAATTTCTTCTCACTTTACAATATCTTTTGTACATTTTGGTCCTTATTTACTCTTTCAGTTTCTCATACCATGGAGACAAAACAATATTTACACACGTGAGTCTATTTACTTTGTTTATGAATATGGTCTCAAGTTGCAGCCATTTACCTATGAAAGTCTCAAGTTTACCCTTTTTTTGTGTATGGCTGAGTAGTACTGTACTGTATAAGAATATTGTAAATTTTTTATCCATTCCTCAATTCATGAGCTTCTGAGTTATTTCCAAGATTTAGCTCCACTTCCTTGTTTTATTTTATTCAGTGTTTTATTTTGATTGGTTTTATTCTGTTCTGTTTTTTTTTTTATTTTATTATGTCTGATGATATGGCAGCAGTTTTGAAGATAACAAGAAGTAATATTGTAGCAATTGTTGATTTCCTATCATCCTGTTTTGCAGTTCTATATTGCTTTCACTGTATTGCTTGATTGACTTTTCAGGGCTAAAGCTGGTAGACTGAGCATCTAGTTAGAGGATAAAAATATGCAATATAATAACTATGGCAGATTTGCTTTTGTCTTGTAGAAATCCAACGTTTGTGTTGATTGGTTTTATTCTCTTTTATTTTGTTTGGTTTTGTTCTCTTTGAAATAAAAAAAAAGTTAAAAAAGAAATACAAATGAGTACATGAAAAAATGTTCACCACCACTGATGATTCAAGAGATTCAAATTAAAAAACAGAGATTCCATCTCACTCCGGAAAGAGTGGTTATCAAGGAATCAACCTATATTTAAATATTTTTAAATATTAATTTGGGTAATTTTTCCCAAAACAAATGAGCAATCATTGCTTGCTAATTTCATTTTATTCAACCTCTAAACAAAAATTTTAAGAAGTTATGAGAACTAACTTCAGTGTGGGCACTCCAAAACTAAAGTAGTCTTATTTCCAGATACTAGGAAAATAGCATAGCTTTTTGTCAGTTATAAAGAGATGAAACTGTGTTAGTTGAAGAGACAAGGAAAGCCATCAGTTTAATTGTAAGTCACAGGCATTACACGTTTGACCAAAAAGTAGTATCTACATCTTTTGCCTAATAAAAATAAACATCAGAGGTGCTACTAATTCATTTAAATTGGATGTCCTTACAGATAATCTCAACCAGTGAAAGTAGTTAAGAATAATTGTTAGAAATAGTAAAGGAACTTCAAATCTACAGTTACCTTTCTGTAAAAATCAAACTAACATCATTCTTTTTTTTTTTTTTTCATTTTTATTGGTACCAGGGATCAAACTCACGACTGCCTGCTTGCAAGGCAGGCACTTATGCCGCTGAGCTAAATCCCCAGCCCCACTAACATCATTCATGTTTCCTTTGAGTAGTAACTAGCAGGTATTTTGAGTGTGAGAGCAAGTGTGTAAAGATTATATTAATGCTGCTCATTTTCCTAAATGTGAGTTTTCGGCACACATCTAAATTATCTTCAGCAACAGAAAAAGATAAAAGACTCACGTATACATGCACATAGCTTTTGCATATGTCCCTAGGCTAAACATGATTTTAAAAGCATATATATTGCTGGTAGGCATGAAAGGGGATCGATCATAATTTTGTAGAGAACTGAACTATTCAAACACACTCTCTTTGCTTAAAACTTCAGGTGAGACTCTGTGATCCATGAAATTGGGATAATTTTGGAAAAGAAATTATAAGAAATCCACTTAATTAAAACACCAAAAGGAAATCATGTTTCTTGGAAGGTACATGTGAAGCTAGGTGCATTTTATAGACCAAATCAAGATCTGACTTCTGACATCAATATAAAAAATATATGTATAATGCTAAGATGTTTGGCCATATGTTGTCAAAGGACTACAAATTATGGACTATCAGGTCTTTTTTTGTTAAAAGTTACTCTGTAATATACAATTTCCTTTGTAAGTTTTTGATTTTCTTTTGTTTTCTCTGAATAGCCCCTCTAATGCCCATAGATGTCCCTTTTGTGTAAAAATAAAACTTGGGACATTTTCAGAGATGATTAAGTTTAAACCAAAGTCATGCCAAGATTAACTCAGTAGGTTAACATGGATAGGTGCTACTCTTTTCTAGGGTGGGCCAGACTCCTCAGTGATATACAAAGAAATCAACCATTGGCTATTTCATATTATTTAATGGCAACCTGATGCCAAGATAATGAAATAATCCTTCTGAGTTCATGAGTCTTTGGAGCCAACTTAATCTGCAGTGGCAACATGAACACTTCAGACAAAGGGTAATTGTTATTCAAAACGGTCATTGTACACCTTTCTATTTGATATGATGATATTACTTGATAGTTATATGTTGTATTCCTCTAACTTAATATAAAAGTACTACTTATTGGTGAAAATAAGGAGTTGAATGGTCTTGGATGCCTGAATTACCAGAATGCAGAAAAATTGGTGAATTTCTCTGTAAAGTGTTCAAAGTGACTCTGGCTTGGATCTCCTTGTTTCTGCTGTATTGCTAAGCGAAATTCTGCATGACTTTTCACAAACACAAAGTCAATTCTTCCAGCAATAAATAAGGCATTGATGGTAAGAAATTCCCTCCTCCAATTTATCAAAAATAAAAACTGTCAAAAAAGGAAAAATTGATTTTAATTGAAAATTTAGATATTATAATGGAATAACTCCGTGTATTTGAACTTAATTCATTCCAGTACCAGACACTGTATTTTAAATGCTTTGTATTTCTCTTAATTGAAATACTCATGGGATAGGTACTTACTGTTCAACATTTACAGTGAGAAAAATGAAACACAGAGGGTTAGTTTGTTTGAGATCATACGTTAGTGAAAGACAGAGCCACTACTTGATTCCGGAGGGAAAACTTTTCTTTTTTTTTTTTTTTTTTTTTTTTTTATTTAAGAGGAAAAAGAGAAAAACACAAAACAAACCAAAGCGGCGTAAGGGTACACAAAATTTGCCCCATTGGCTAACACAGCTTAGAGCTAGAGTGTTTGCCTAGCGTGAATGAAACTCTCAGTTTAATCCCTAGAATTGCAAAACAAATGAGTAACAAACAATAAAATCATGTCCAAATCTCATTATTGATTATGGAATAAATGATACTGAAAGTGTTTGGAGCACAGGGTTTAGTTTATTAACAAAACTGAAAAAAATGCATTTGTCACACGTTTTTGTAAGCACAATAAGATAAAGCATAATTCCTTGATTACATAAATAGTTTCTATTAGCATTTTAGAAAAAATAAAGTTATCACCAAAGTGTAAGAATGACATTTTCATTATCTATATTAATATTATTGGAAATCTTAGATTTTTCATTCATTTATTTCAATATGTAAGACTTTACAAACAATTTCATAGTTGTAAAAGTGACAATCAGATATGCTATAAATGGAAAGAAATACAGAAGGAAAATCTAACAAAAGCGTGAATTCAATTATAAAATACAAAATCCTGGAAAGAAAAGCAGTAATGAAAGCGAGAATGCTAGTTCTTCTGTGAAAGAGTTCAGGGCACCTCATACAGGTCCAGCTGGCACTGTTTATCTTCATGGGCCCCATGCTTGGGCTTGCTGCATTGTGATTAGATCACTTAGCTTTTACAACAAAAGGCAAATCACGTTATTACATTTTCCTTGTTAACTAGAATGGTTAGGGGCTTCGTCATTTGATCTTGCTGTACAAACTACAGCAAACCTATGAACCCTGCTTAACCTTCTCTTCTTGACAGTCACACAGTTAAGGTTTTTTTCTTTGTTTAATTGGCACTGACAGCTCTGAGATCATAATCTTCATCAGAGAAAGTTGGAAATTTGTATTTTTGAAGCCATGGATTTGTTTCTACTAGCCATTAAATCTGAAGATTTTCAGTCCATTTATTCTCCTAATGATTTGCAGGGTTTGTTTTCTTTTAAACTTCTTGATGAATCCCAACTGAACTGGAAAAAAATGAACTGTATGTATTACATAGACACTGATTACCTAGGTTCTTATTTGATTTTTCACCATTAAACTTAGAAACAAAATGTAGTGATAGATATCTCATAGTTTCAAATATATATAGCAAATACAAGTTAAATCTTTGCACCAGACTATCTATACTGAAATAAAAATAAATAAAGCTATTGTTTGAGCATGTTTCCTCCAAAACTCAGATGCTGGCAATGGGAAAACATGGTGTTCAGAAGTTGTGAAGCTTTGAAGGAGTCTTTGGATCTAAATGGCTATTCCAGCATTACTGGGATTAACGCCCCTTTAAAGAGCATTCATGCAGCATTTTCATTTGCCTTTCCGGTTTCTGTCATGTGACCATGAAACAAGAAAGCCCTTGCTAGACCAAATAGCATAATCTTGGACAATGAAAAACAAACTTCTGCTCTTCATAAAATATCAGCCTCTGGTGCTGGGGATTTAGCTCAGTGGCATAAGCGCCTGCCTTGCAAGCAGGCAGTCGTGAGTTTGATCCCCGGTTCCGATAAAAAGGAAAAAGACAATATATATATATACTAGCCTCTGGTATTTTGTTGTAGGGCTTCAAAGAATATTAAAACAGGTATTTTTTTTTCTGCAAATTTTCTACTCTGTTGTTTTGGGTTTTTTTCCCCCAAAACTTTTTCATTAAACTAGAATAAATGATTTGATGCTATTGTAATAAGTTTCAAACTAGGCAGAATCAGTATCCACAGATGATTCATTTTATAATGTAGCAGTGTGTTCCTACCTGAAATATAGGTTCAATACCAAACCAAAGGTTAATAGTTGTTATAGAAACTCTATAATAGTTGAAAAACTTGCTTAGGGACTGCAATTGGGTGGCAGGAGAGCTTGAGACTTAGCTTCAAGCAGTGCTCAATTACAACATATTCATTAAGTATATCTTTAGTGAGGAAAATAGGGGTTGGAGGTTGTGATGAATAAACACACTCTCTAGCCAGACTTACCTACTATATCATAACTCTCAAGGGCCCAGTGTATGGCAGAAGCCATAGAGGGAAGTGTGCAAAGGATACAATCAAACCATTGTGATAATGCCAGTTTGGGGTAGCATCTGCTTTAATGTGGATTAGCATGAAAGTTATATGATATACAGGGTGTCAACTCTAACAAGTTTATAAAGACAAAATATAAGAAAACTGGGACAGAACTAAAATTCTGCCTCAGCCCTGTGAGCTGCTTCACAAGAACATGGCTTTTCCAGGCCTTTTGAATGTAGTATCCTGCTAATGTTCAGCAATAGATCTGTATCCTTTTATTGAGATAGATTATTCTAAGTTATTTATATTCACCTCATGTATTAGTTCACTTTTTACTAAGATATGACACCCAACACCTGTAATCTAAAAGTGAAGCAGTTTCATTTGTTCATAGTTTCATTATGTAATCAATTGGCTAGTTGCAAGGCAGAGGCACAATTGTAGAAGGGCACCATGGAATAAACCTGCTTGGTTCAGGGTGACCAGGAAGCAGAGCAGAGGAAGAGCTCCAGAGAGGAAAATGCAAGGGACAGAAATAGACCTCAATACCCAGTCTCCATAACACACCAGACACACCAACACGGTGCTTCACCAGTCCCAGGATGGATTCCTAAAGCAAATCAAGTGGAGAGTCCACTCTAATTGCCCTATTTGATCCCTTTTCAACTTGCTATCTCTACACTTAAATCTACTTACTGTCCAGATAAAAATAACAGTGACTTCATAATTCCACTTGACATGAAACAACCATCCTCTGTACAACCAGAAATGCAATAATCACTTCCCCAAAGTCTCAACGTATCTACCATTACAAAAAGTTCAAGGTGTTTCTGAGACTCAAGAAAAACTCTTAGTTGTGAACCTCTGTAAAAAACAAAATCAAGTTACATAATTCCAGTGCACAATGGCACAAAGTAAGCATTACCATCCATTCCAAAGGACGCACAAAATAAATTAGACCAAAGGAAGACTGAAAGAGCAAACAGTAGGTCCTGTAGCTTCATATCTTACATATAGTTCATATGTGATAAAATGTGAGTTCTAAGGGGCTTGGGTAGCCAACATGACTTCTCTCTTAAGCTGGCTCCATTCACAGACTATAGCTTTCTTAGCATCTATGACTCGCTGGGGTCTCCACTGCACCTTTGCCTTCACTCTCACAGCTTCATGCACTGCCCTTTCAGCAGCTCTTTGTCTGGCCTCCAAGGCTTTTCTTTTAAAACCAGGTGAAAGTCTTTCAGATTGTGCAACTCTTGCATTCTGCTTGCCAATAAAAATCTTGTGGACTACACCAAGAATGGCTCCCACCTCAAGCAGTAGCTAGGCCCCTTTAGACTGTGACTGCAGTGGACTCTGAGTGCTGGAATAGATAAGCACAGTGAAATGAAACATAGGCAGCTACTTCTTTAGGAGACCTACTTTTGCCATGTATCCCAGGAACTGTCTTCTCAAATGAAAGGTTTATAGTTATTTAACAGGAATCTGTTGTGGAGGAGGTCTTGTTGATTTCTGAAATACCTTCAAGGCGTCTTCCTTCTTGTCCCTGTACAAAATATTGCTTCTTTCATACTGATGATAATCCCTTCAGCCATCATTCTTTCCTTGGACACATCTTTGTATGCTCTTTCTTTATGAACAAACTTTAAGTTTTTCAAATGTTTTTGCTTTGCATTTTCTCCTTGATTTCCACTACAAATTTGAGTAAAAGCAGTATCCAGTATCCTTAGATAGTTTTGAAATTTCCTCTAAAGATTAATTAGTCCACATACCTTAATCTAATTTTCTTGCAAAATTTCTTGACACAGGTAAAATGTAGACAAATTTTATGCCAGAACATAACTCATTTTGCTTCTAGTTTCACTGACAATGGAGTTTTTGTTTCAAAAAGAAACATTCTGGGTCTGGCTTTTATTGTCTGCATTCTTGTTAACATTCTAGTTTTCTGATCTCCAACCAAAATCACCTATCTGGTTCCTCTTAATGTACTCTAAGTCTTCTGGTCTGCATTTCTAAAACTTTCCAAACTCCTCTCACAAACCAGTTCCAAAGGCTTCCAAACCAAGTACAGTCACAGAAACAATCGTAATTCTCCAGTACCAATTTTCTCTGAGTCAGCTTTCCTAAAGCTGAGATACAATACAGAGTACCACATAAAGCAAAGTGTATTTAATTCAATATATTCATTATCACATCACTGAGCTGCTGACAAAAAGACCACACAGACTGCTAGGACAATCCGTTAGGGCTATTGCAGTCTGTGAATGAAGCTGTGATTGAGCAGAATCTATCTCTACTACCTGTTATGTACAGTTTCCCATCAAGCTGTCACATTTGACACTCTGATGTTCTTAGAAAAATTATTTAATCATGCCAAACTTAATGGTGTGGGTTCATTTGTGGTGTGATGGAGCCAGATCATACTGACTAGTGAGAGTATGTTAAGTGTTCAGGAATGTCACAGGTGGTTTAGTTTCAGTTCGGAAGCTCTCAATGGGCCACTTCAAGCATGAAAGAAAATAGCAAATATTTAAATGAGAGCTTTCTCTTTTCTGTCTCCTACAGACAGTCTAGTGGCCAAAATTCACTTGTACAATTCTAGTAATATCAATCCCATAAGAGTTAAAGGATAAAAGGTATATAGCACAGTACCTGATTATAGGATGGCTTCTCCAAATGATAGCTATTTTATTAATATTAACAATGCTATTAAAAATAAGCTACATTAAAGATTACTTTTGTTTACTTATCTTTTTTTGTATTCCTATTTATGCATCCCCACTGCATTACTCTCTTTGGACTGCCTACTACCACATACTAGGTGAGCTAAAATAACAAAGCTTATTATTTCATAATTCTTGGTACTATCTCTGAGGTCAAGTAGTTTACATGGCCATGTTCAGAGGGCCAAGCACTCTCTGAAACCACCAACGGTGCTTTTTCTTGGCTCTTCCTGGTGATATGCTGGCAATTTCTGACATTCTTCTTTCAGCAGTGACTCCTATTTCTGTCTTATGTCTCTCTGTCTTCACAAGACTCTTCTTGAAAGAGCATCAGTCATGATGGACGAGGGACTGCAGTAGGACTGCATCTCAATTAATTAAGAAAACACCCTATATCTATGTAGAACCACAGATCATAGGAATTAAAGAATTTTAATACAGACAGTTCCCAACTTGACAATGATTTTAATTTACAGTGCTATGAAACTATACAATCATTTTGTTTTTCACTTTCAGTAC
Organism: Cavia porcellus; assembly: GCF_034190915.1. Taxonomy (NCBI): domain Eukaryota; kingdom Metazoa; phylum Chordata; class Mammalia; order Rodentia; family Caviidae; genus Cavia; species Cavia porcellus. The sequence continues at coordinate 45,335,263 of NW_026947493.1, forward strand.
ATTCTATGTAGTAGATTACAATAAATATTCAAAACTTCATTATACAAGAGGCTTTGTGTTATGTAATTCTCCCAACTTAGGCTAATTTAAGTGTTCTGAGCATGCTCAAAGTAAGGTTTGGTAGACTAACTATATGAAATGAACTTTAAATTTATGATACTTGAATATTATGGTGGGTTTTTCAGGATATAGCTCCATCATACTCAAGGAGCATCTGTACATTTTTCATGAGAGGTGATAATTCAACACACCCACATGTACCTAATAGCACTGACAAGTCTTTTAGTTTGTATTTGTCACATTGTTCAGATCATTTCTGTTTATATTCAGTCCATTTCAGTTTGTTCTGTGTTTATCCAAAACTTGATAGTTAAGTTGCGATAAGACATTCTAATGCTGGGAAAAAAATCATTTGGAGTCACCACTGGTTGAAACTGAAGAAATAAAAACAAATTACACAAATAAAATACTTAATATTAGGCATTATTCTGAAAGTAACAACAAAACAGATGCACAGAAGATGGATTAATTTCAGAGGAGCAGGGGAAAAGGATACACAAAACACAGTCACATGAGATGCTAAATGCACTTGCGAAGACTTTAGAAGCATAGAGCATAGAGCTGATGATTCCCTGAGGCAGGTAGTGGAGACCAAAAAGCTTCATGGAGATGACTTAAACTGGGCAGGAAAAAGGAAGAGCCAGTTCCTTGGCTTCCAGAGGGCATTTTGATATTTTAAAACCATTTTCAATTGCTTCTTTATATACATCTTTGGAAATCATACTGCTCAATAGTGCACATAAGCTAATGTCTAATCTTTCAACCAGCAAAAATCTAAGATGATAACACTTCTTTTGGTAAACTGGTCTGAGTCACAGTTCCATCAAGTTACTCTCCAAAAATGACTTTAGATCATTCCTTATTGGTCAAATGCTGTGGTGGGTAGGGTAGGTTTAAATTTGATTGGGTTTGAGATACGCCACACTTCTTTGCATGTCTGGTTGGTCATGGACACAGAGCCTTGGGATCTATGCCTGATGCCTCTGGTAGTCTTCCCTCCTCTGCTGTGCAAATTTCTTGAACTAAGCAGCTTTAGTGTGCCATTCCCTTCTGCTGTGATCTCTCTGCCTAAGAGCCAGCCAATCATGAACTAAAATGATGAGCACATTAAAACTCTCTTTTAAATTGTGGGTGTTTGCTATTATGTTTCTGTGATGAGAAAGCTAACTAATACAGATGCAAAACTAGGAATTATTGGTTTCCCCACAATACTTCAAAACCTCTAATAGTGGTCTTGGAATATTGAGTTAAATCATCAACAATATAAAAAGTTTTGTTAACAACCATCTGTCAGGAAATCTGTATCCGTGTTCAAGGATGAGAAAAATAAATTGAATAAACACATACTTAAGAGTCAATCATGAAAAGGGCAGTAGAATTGAAATGAAATAGGTACTCTTAGAATTAGATAGGTTGGATTTTGGTTCCATCATTTATGAGTTCTGAAACTTTTAATGTTATTTCCTATGATTGTGGTGAAAACTAAATTAAATGACATAAAGAGATAGAAAGATTGAGCACTGTAATCAGATAAGCTTATATTTCTCTTGCCAAGTTCAATGTCTTTATCTACAAACTAAAACTAAATAACATACAGTATAGAGAAATAGGAGTGAAGTGATCTAATTCAGGTTTACAGTGAAGCCTATTTTAGATCAGATCTACTACAACTATTATAAGCAACAAAATAGCCATAAGCAATATGTAAATAAAGTATATGTATAAAAATGTGTATGTGTTCCCCATAATCTTTCCAAGCACTGGAATTTGAATTTTACCTAATTTTATGTGTCTTGAAATGTTTTTCTTTTGTTTTTTCCAGTCATATAAATGAAAATTTTCTTGTCAATAGAATGCTAAGCAGCACTTATATACCTTAAAAAATAAAAAAATCTGTGGACACTATGTGTTGTGGTTTAGAGCTAAAACATCCTCCTAAATCACATGTGTTCAGCGGTGAGGCTTTTGGAAAGCAATGGACCATGGGGATGCTATATATATGTCAGCGCATTAATCTATTCATGAGTTCACAGATGAACGTGGGCCAGGTGGGAAGGGGTGGTCACTGGGAGTATGATCTGGCTCCTTCATCTCCCTCCCTGTCTACTTGCTAGCTGCTCAATTGGTAGAGCAGCTGTCCTCTGTCATGCGCTTCTGCTATCCATTTCCAAATTGGAGCCAGTCAAGCATGGACTAAATTCTCTGAAACTATGGTCCAAAATAAACTTTTCCTCCTTAAGTTGTTTATGAAAAAGTATATTTTTCCAGTAATGGAAAGGCTGACCAATTAATATACTGTTTGTTTGGTGTTAATAAGAGTTCTTTGATTTTTTTTGTTATCATATTCTTAGAGATTTGCATATCTTAGATACTATGACAACACCTAAATTATATTATGTAAGTTTCTCAAAACAATACGAGGAGGGAGACATTTCTGCCTCTCAAATGTTGAATAAATTGGAATTATAATGGCTGAGCAAATATTTAGCCACCCCTACCATATTCTGGGAACTTCTTAGTAAAATGAATGAGTTGACTTCAGAAACAAAGTTACATCCCTCAGAGGCCTTAGACTCTGAAAAGTTTTCATTCATCAAAATATTGAAAACTCAGATTCACAAGATCCTTACAGATTGTGGTAAATTCTATAAAGGAAGTAAGAAAGTGGGTACGCTTCAGAAAACGTCTCCCAAAAAAACTCTTTGAATAAGATGTTCAAAGGAGGTTTCTGAGCATCAGAGCAGAGACCGAAGACTAGAATGAATCAGCCATGGTAAGAGTAGGAGCAAACCCCCACAGAAACTGAAATCTTAGAAAAACAGGACAGTGGACTTGTTAGGAAGCACAAATTCACAATGGTTAATTTTGTATATTTTTGGAATTATAGGTAAATCTCTTTTGAGATTTTTCTACTAACTCTTTAGAGTTGGGCCATCCTTTCCCACCAGCTAAGACTAAACTATGACAACTAAGATTAAAAAGCACTAGAGATCAGGATCCTTCTTTATATAAGATCATGTCTGCCCTCTTGAGTCATCTCAAGATTAGCCATCATTACCTGTGCCCATCCTGAGGCCTTGACTTCCCGATTCCCCTTCATGTATTATTAAATTTGTCACTGTTTCTTGTTTCATTCTTTCACCATATCTCTCATAGAGGCAGTTTGGGATCTTGGCCATGTCCTTGATAGTGACTAGATAAAATATAGATGAGTAGGGAGATGTGAAGGTGGAAAAAATGATTATTCATATAAGGCCAATAATCCATAACATTGCATTTGCATTTTATTAGATATACAATAGTAAGTCATTCAGGGGAGTATTTAAGAAGAGAGTAGCTACTAAGCAGTGAATTGTTTACACAGGGCCAAAGTCAGGAATTGGAGTCTGGTGAAAAGTTTATTACATCAATCTTTAAGAAAAATAATGATGGCTTGAACAAGGGTTCCTCTGGCAGAAAAACTAGAGGAAAGTAACGGATTTAAGATAAAGTTAAACAAAGAACCTGTAAGATTTACTGACAAAGTAAAATGTGGCAAATGGATAAAAGAAAGGAGTGATCTATACATTTCTGTTTTATAAACCAAAATGAATTATCATATAATTTATCATACATTTATTACTGAAGGGTGAAATTTTACTGAATCATGTTCCCCTTCCACGTCCTAAAAGTGTTCTATAGTATAATGTTTTTTTTTTTTTTTTTTACAACTCAGTCATGTATTTAGGTTCAATTTCTGCTCATCTTAATGCCCATAGTTACTTCTCAATGGGAATTACATCAAATAAAGTTGAATACATTTTATGTTACATTTCTAAGTAAGGTACGCTGGTGTTGATTTCAGTTTAGCTTTTGGCCTTTGAGTGTGGAGCTAATTTATTTATGCTCAAATATTATTTTATTATCTGAAAATTTCCACATTCAACTATTTATGTATTTTTAAATAGAACAAAAATATTTATGTACCCTTTTTAAATGAATACTTTTATTTTATTTGGATTTTTAAATAAGAAAATGTGAAATCATTTCTTCTTTGCTAAAAATGAATTTTTAAAAGTAATCGTGGTTCTGTATGAATAAAAGCAAAGCTTTTTGCATTGACCTTTTAAATTCTATAATTAATAAACAAATTCAGTACCATAGCTGGATATAAAGTCAGCACTCAAAAATCAATAGCATTCCTGTACACAAATAACTCACTCAGAGACAAATTAGAGAAATCAAAAACTCCATAATAACCTCCCAAAAATGAAATACTTAAGAATCAATCTAATGAAGGAAATAAAATATCTATACATTGGAAATTACAGCATGCTAAAAAATAGATCAAAGAGAATATCAGAAAATGGAAAGATATCCCTTGCTCATGGATAGGAAGAATCAACATTGTGAAAATGGTCATACTCCCAAAACTTTTATACAAATTTAATGCAATCCCAATAAAAATACCTCTAGTACACCTCACAGTTCTAGAGAAAACATTCCTAAAATTCATTTGAAAACAGAAGAAACCTAGAATAGCAGAGACAATCCTGAGCAACAAAGGCAAGGCAAAATCTCTGATTTGAAATTATACTACAAAGTAACTATGATAAAATCAGCATTTTACTGGCAAAAACAGAGCTGAGGAGCAATAGAACAGATTAGAAATACACACAACTACAAATATACTTATTCACCTTATCATTGACAAAGGGCAAAGCATGTTCCCGGGAAGAAAGAGAGCCTCCTCAATAAATGGTGCTGGAAGCAACTCACTTTCTACATGCCAAAGATTAAAATTAGATCCACACACTACATGTCAAAAACTAAAACTATCACCATACACTAAACTAAAGTCAAAATGGATCAAAGATCTAAAAATTAAAATCGAAACACTAAATCTACCAGAGAAAGTAGGTAGAAATTTTGAAGACATAGAGGCAGGCACAGTTTGTGAACAAAAACCTAACTGCACAAGGAATACTTCAACAGAATCAACAACTGGTATCGCAACTTATTAAAAAGATTTCGCACATCAAGAGAAATCATCAACAGGGTGAAAAGCCACAAACTGGAAAAAAATTTAGCTAACTGTCCCTCAGACAAAGAACTTCTGCCTAGAACATACAAAGAATTGATAATATCAGACCCCCAAATTCAAAGACCTACTCCAAAAATGTGTATCAGAGATGAATATGCACTTCTCAGGTGAAGAAATTAAAATGACAAATAAATACATGAAAAAAATGTTCAATATCATTGATCATTCAAGAAGTGAAAATTAAAGCAATACTGAGATTTCATCTTACTCCAGTGAAAATGGCTATTACCAAGAAATCAGCCAATAATGAATGCTGGCAGGGCTGTGGAGGAAAAAAAACTTTCTACACTATTTGTGGGAGTGTAAACTGATAAAACCATTGTGGAAATCAGTGTGGCAATTCCTCACAAAACTAGAATTAAAGATCCCATTCAACCCAGGTTTCTCCCTCTGGGTAATTTCCCCAGAAGAATCGAAAACAACATGCCACAGCAATATATGTGCACTCATGTTTATAGCAGCAAAATTTGTAATAGCTAAATCTTGGAAACAACCCAAATGCCCATCAACCAAGGAGTGGATTAAAAAGATGTGGTATTTTTATATCATGAAGTACTACTCAGCTATAAAGAAAGATAAAATTTAGACTTTTATAGGTAAATGGATGCAACTACAGTCCATACCCACAAGTCAAATAAACCAGACCCACCTGTGAAACATTGTATTGTCTCCCTTGTGTAAGAAACTAAAAAATAAATAAGATCCAAAATCTATAATAGATATTGTGAAAGGGAAAGAAGCAGGCCAAAAGTAATGAACAATTGGGAGGAAAAGAAGGAAAAAAGAAAAAAAAATATGTATATGTGTGTGAATACAAGATGATTGTACTCCTGCCTTCTCTTAGCTCATTAAAGAGAGCAGTTTGTGATTATATTGTCTGGCCAGTTATGCATGCATATACCTTGTAGTCTGAGCAACTATTTTAAAGATAAAAATACGCAGTACATTAGCCACTGTCAGTTTCCCATCATCTTGTTTTTGAAATTCTACATCCTTTTGTTATTTTTTCTCTTTAAAAAATGGATACATTTTATTTAAAAATTGTATTATCTTTTTATATTAGTTAAAATGGCACTGTATAATTTCATACGATTATTATATGAGTTAAATGCTACAATTCAATATAAAGATTAAATACTCATAAAACAGGTTCACAATTGTAAAGTAGAGCTAACTGCATATCAGACAGGTAGGAAAGCAGAAAATTATGACAAATCATAATTACAATTTTTTGAGTTATTGTAAATCTAGTAGCATACTGGTGTAACATAATTCTTCAGATTTAACATGTCATTAGAGGAGTCTAGTAACCCAAGCCATGAGCAAACTATATTTAAATTATTGATAAATTGTAATTTTGTTTAAAATAACAAAAACATATGCTAAAATAATATATACACTTTTCACAAATAACTGAATTTTTAAAAAGTATACATAAAAAATCATCCATGAATACTCACATTTATACAAATATTCATACAGGCGCCAACTCCCAAAAGCCTCCAGTACAAGTTTGTTTAAATCACTGATACAGAGAAATAAAGAAAAAGGCAGAACAAATTTATAGCCTATTTTGTATGTGTGGCATGTGTTTTTATACGTACTTTAAAAAATACTTTATTCCATTGCAAATTTAAATGGCCCCTCAAAAAGTAGTATCTTGTTTATTATTTATAGTTCCATTATACTTCTACTTATATAAACACAACATAGTTTCTCATTTGAAATTCCATATAAGATCTACATTTTACAGAATTAGCCAACTTTTCTTTTTTAAATTTTCACCTTCAAAACTTTTTAACTTGCATTATTATAGAAAAAAGAATATACCATGAGATGATAATATTTAATTATAATGTTTAGTGAAGTAAATCAAGCACTCAAGTTTCTTTTATAAGAGAACCTCAAAATATAAAAAGCAAAATAGAAGATAGAAAATACTTTTACACATGAGGTTTTTTCCAGCCTTAAAAGTAATCTCAGGAATTGGTAGGGTTTGCAGGGCTAACTTCCAGTAGTAAATAAGATTTGTATCATTTAATTCCTGTACTTTATGTTTTTTGCCAGAGATAAACTTAAGTCAGCCAAAATTTATATAAGGTCAGTCCACATTTATTGACTCTCAGCTGTGTATGTAGATATCTATCTGTTCATTGACACTGAGTTTATGCAATCCCTGCAGACCACTAAGACCCATGAAACAGGTGAAGAGCACATTTACTGAACAATAAATTTTGGATGTAAGTTAATAAAGGAGCTTAGAAACTGAGCACATGTGTGTGAAGGAGGATCAATCAAAAGAACAGAAAAAGCAGATGAAGCTGCCTTTGAAAATTTTGGTGAAAGTATTTTTGCAATTTTTAGCCTATATTCCCAGTTATGTGAAATGGGTAACAAATAGCAATGGTAATTTTTCTCTATTTCATGTGTCTTTAACAGGAATGATGTGTCTTTCTATCAGAGGCAAATTTACTGTGAAATTTTCAGTGTCTTAATTCATGTAAAAACATTTATTAAATAGTCTATTAACCTTTCTCCACAATAATATTGTCAAACTTAGTGCATTTATTCAAATGTATGGATATATTTTGAGCCAGGCATAGAGGCACACACATGTAATACAACTGGTCAGGAGGTGGAGGCAGGGGAGATTACAAATTTCAGGTCAGGCTGGGCAACTAGTGTCTCAAAATAAAAAATAATCAAGTCTGGAGATGTAGTTCAGTTGTCAAAACATTTGTGGATTTGATCTCCAATACCACAAATTGTATATTTTTATGCACTTCAAGTAGTTTTTTATTTAGGAAAATTAAGAAAAATTGTGTGAAGATTGATAGGAGTATTTGTGGGCAAACTATTGATATGTCAAAAGGAATATTTAAGGACAACACAGCAGCAAGCAGTTATGTCTTAAAGAAAAGAGCCAAGTGAGCATTGATATTTTGGAAGAGTACAGAATCCCAGAGCTCAGAAAATTTTAGTGGTTATAAAACATGGAACTTTTATGGGTAAGGAAAACAGCTGAGACACTCAGAATGAAATTGTTTTTGAGAACTAGAAATAAGAGTGAGGCCCCCAGACTCTCAACTGTATGCTCATCTCACTGTACTATGTGATCAGCAATAAGCCTCTGGCAAAAGATTAATACTCAAAATAACTAATATTCGTAGGATTTTTTTCAAAGGTTTACAAGAGATAAAGGTGAAAGAATACACACCTCAAAGCATACTGCTTTTGTACAAGGATTATTTTGAGCTAAAAGCAGTTGAAAATAGCCAGTACCATTTAAAAAGAAAAAGATAAAACACCCATAATGAAAGATGGGCTCCCTTCCCCACAGGAGAAATATTTTTGTTTCCAGAATTGAGGAGTTGAGCCCAAGAGAATTCTTGACAAAAATACTGTTAAAATAATGTTTACCCTCCTTTAGACTCCTCATACATTTTAGGTCCATTTTTTGCTTTTCTTTGTTTAACCTAGTACTTAGGCAGGAGCTTTAGCTACTCTTTCTAGGTCTTCATTTTTCTGTGGGATCCCATATACATGTAAAACAAGGTTGTATGTTTTCTTCTGTTAATCAGCTTTACACCAGTTTAAAGCTGAGGCCCAACAAGAGACACCAAGAGACCTGAAGTAAAAGTTTGCCTTTCCTACAGAGAATTTTTGCATGCTATATTTTTTATATTATACACTTTGCCTCTAAAATATATATTACTATTCTTAAGTCCTATACACTTAGGACAATTTTATGAGGCTCAATAGTTTAACCCTATGCATTTTAAAAATCTATGAAAGGACATTGAACTGTGTAGACAACAAAGAAATATGTAGCATGGTTTCTGGCCTTTTATGTAAAATTAAAAATTCCTCCTTTAAAATCCTGTCAGCGTTCAGCAGATTCAATTTTCCATATGTCTACAACATAGATTAATTAGTGTGTGTTAGCAGGGTACTGGCTTTTCTTTCCAGGGTCTCATAGTCCTGAACAAAGAATAGAACAGGAAATGAAGTAGTCAGATTTTTACATTTATTAAAGGTATTAGGGGTAAGAAAAAAGGGAGAAGTGCTCTAAAAAGAAGTGCCCCACAAAGTGAGTGTGGCCAATTAAAGTAGGAAAGGAGATATACTTTGCATAAAGAGTAGGCCAGTAAGAAAGAAGGATTGTGGCCGTGAAACTAATAACTGCCATCTTTTATATCCCATTTTGACTTCAGATCTGGGATATCCTACCAAAAACCTGCTTGATCTTGTGCCAGAAGAATTAAAGACAGTATTCTCTGGTACCAGGTGCGGGGCTACAAATCTGTTCTGCACATGTGTCCTGGATCACCGTGATTGGCAGGTCACATCTGCTTGCCCAACTGCTTTGCCATGCCCTAATCTCCAGCTTCAAACTCTTCCACAAAGTGGATTTTTGTGAAGACTTTAAGAAACCCACATGCAAGGGCAATGACAGGTTTACTTTATGAAGACATTGTCAGCTAAAACAAACAAAGGCACTATTCCAAGTTTGAAATAATTTTCTCCAAAGTTTTCACAATTTTTGTTAAAATTTTCTTTCAGAGTTCTGATATAGTTTTATGTCACATTTTTTAATGTTTGGTCTGCCTATGGTTACTAAAGGGATTTAGAGAGGTATACCTGTAATTTCACAATACTAACAAATTGCAATGTGTACTGTATTGTACAGAAAACCTTATACATTCTTTACTTGTATTATCTATGAAAACATTTCTGGAATTAAAGATTTATTCTTCTTTAAAACTGATAAAACATCAATAAATTAATTTTTATATGTCTGTGATGAAGAACTGACTTTTCATCGTGCATTCACTATTTTATGATGAGACACCTTCTCCAAGTCTTGACTGAAAATCATTAATAAGATGCTATACAGAATTACAATTTATGTGTGATTTTTTTTGAGTTGGTGAGTCTTCAAAACCACAAAAGAATCTTTCTTTCTCCTGACACATTCTGATGAACTTGTGCTGATCTAGTCATTATTTAATTACACAAAAATGTAGATTCTATTGAATTGGGCATATTGACCCGTCAACAGGGCTGCTTTATGGGTCTCAAGGCCATAATTTCAATATGATGACCATTTCTATTTCTTGGTTTAAAAATAGACAATTTTGTCAGGTAAAGAAATTGTATAAGAAATGACTGCATTTCTAAATGATTTAGAATTTAAAGGAGCAGTTGCTAAAGTAAATGCTATTTGTAATATGTAAATTCCAGCCCAGATGAGCATTAGAATATAATGTAGCAATTCAGACAACTAAACACCAAAACATCAGTGTTTATAGCTTATACTCTGACCCAAATTATTGACAACTATATAAGTCTATGTATATTTCTTCAACTATAAACCTCAACTTACTCAACTGTAAAAGGGAAACAGTATTACTTACCTCTTAGGGTTATTCAAAAAATAAATGATAGTACATTTTCAAATTGGCAAACAGCATGCATGAGAGAATAAGCATTCAATGATAGTTGTTTCATTAATAATTTATAGATATGAATCAGATATGTCCAGATTGAACAACAGATACTGCAAACTAGGAGAAAACGTTAAAGATTTTTAGCTCTGAGTTCACAAATGATTCTATTAATTAGCAAGAGGTAATGTAATTTACTGCTATAAATTCCTTATTTGCATAATGTGCTGTGCTTCCATTATTGACAAAATACCTGAAATAATAAATTTAAAGGAGGAAAGATTTATATTGGCTTCAGAGACTTCAGTCCATGGTCAACTGATTCTGTTGCTTTGGGTCTACGGTGGCATGGTACATCATGGCATGGGGGTATGGTTGTGACTGGGAAGCAAAAGAGAGACGGAAAGGGGCTGGCACTCCAATATTCCCATTCAGGGTCATAAATCTGATAGCATAGATTTCTCTCTTCAGGCCTGGCCTCATACAGCTTTTACCATCTCTCAGTATTGCTATAGTCTGGAGACCAAATAAACGCTTTAGTATATCTTCCCATCAGTAGGACAAAATACTTGACATCCACAACCTAAAGGCAAAGAGGTTTACTTTTGCTTATAGTACACAATCTGCAAACTCTAAGGCAAAAATAGTACAGAAGAAGAGCATGGCAGAGAAGAGCTCCTCGGTCCATGGCAGTTAGGGAGCAGATAGGTAAGGAAGAGCCAGAATGAGAGCAATGATCTCCAAAGGCACATTTTCAGGAGCCCGCATCCTACAAACAAGCCCTACTCTTTGTATTCGTTAGGGTTCACTGAATAAACAGATTTAATATAATAAATAAATCATTACATATATATGAGATTTGTGAGATAGGCTTACAATGGTCTTTTGCAGAGTTGGGATAGAGGAATGCAAAAGGCCTGAGTGCTGGAGAGTTGGAAGAGCCGGGTAAAAGTTGAAGCCCTAGAACTTGCTGCAGAATCTGATGCAAGTATCAGAAAGAGGAAGAGTTGGCATGCTGAATAGTCTGCACTGGAAGCCTGGAGACAAATGCCCGAAGATAATGGAAAAGACTGGAGCTACTCCAAGGCAGCAAATGTGAAACTTCTTGTTTCTTTCCCTTTCTATTCTATCCTAGCTACAAGCCTATTGATTGGTGCTACCCACATCCAAAATGGTGGCTTCCCTTTTCAGTAACTCAGTCATCGTGTCACACCTAGAACTGTGCTAAATTAATACACTAGGCATTTCTTACTCTAGTTGACACTACTCTAAACTGCCACATTCCTAATAGCGTTTTCAGTTAAAGCTCATCAATAGAATAATCCACTACTCAGTATAGTGTTTCCAAAATCCAATCACCTTATAAAAATTCCATCTCTGAACATTTAAGACTTTTGTGGGACACTTTAGATTCAAATCATAACACTAAGCATTCAAAAATGGACTTTTGGAAAATACTTACCCAAACCATAGTTTACAGAATTCAAAAAGTTTAGGACAAGTTACTTATTTTAGATTACTGCATTATAGAAGAGAACTGACAAAGGGTTTGGAATTAAAGAGCATATTGTATATAAAATGGAAGCAATTGTTTAAAAACCACTTATAGAAAAACACATCATTTTTTTGTGGTACAAGGGATTAAAATCAAGGACTTCACACTGAGCTAGTACCTACATACTATATTCAATGATGTTTTTATTTTTTGAGACAGAGTCTTGCTTAGTAACTAAATTTCTTAGATTTAGCTAAAATTCATGATACTCCCTACTGAACCTCCTAGAGTGTTGGGATTACAAGCATGTGCAACATGCCAAGATAAAAGCATGCTTTTGATGATAATTTTCCAACAACTTTGAAGGTAATTCTTCCAAATGATAGGGCAGTTTATTTGGTGTTGTTTAATCTCAGTGGTAAGTAGCCAGACACTCACATACATACCAATGAACACCATGAATAACTGTTGGAAGAGATCATCTTTTCTGAAACCGTATTACCTGGATGATTTCCCCTCGCATCCAAAGCAGGGGAAGGGTAAAATTTTTCTTTGTGGGATAAATATACTGTTTGCTAGTTCTACATTGTTCAGTATGATAGTTAGGCTATGTCTGCCCCAACACACTTTCTATCCCAGTAGAAAGGAATACACTTCTCACTAGAGAAAGAAAGAAGCTGAGGCATCACTGAAAAATTAATGTCAGCAAGCAGAGTATTTGTCCTGAAGTGGGACCTTGAGAGACAGCAGGTCTTCATCTCATCTTACAATGTCTGAAGTGATCAGATGGCTCAGTTGATTTTGTTGTTGAGACAATATACCAGTACTCACAAGTTAAAGGGGGAAAGGTTTATTTCCACTCATGGTTTGCTGGCTCCAAGGTCAGGTGGCTTGGCAGGGGCAAACAAACAGTTCATGGCATGGCAGACAGAAGGCAGGGAGCAGTGGACAGCAAGCAGCAGCAGCAGCAGCAGCAGCAGCAGCAGCAGCAGCAGCAGCAGCAGCTTGCCTTCCCTCTCTCTTTTTACATTCTTTCTGTTTCACAAGCCTTGGTGCTATACATACCCAAGGTAGGGCTTCCATTATCCACACCCAGAACTATGCTAATTCAAATAAATGAACTAATATAGTACCTTGCACACTTAACTGATACACTTAATCCACAGTCACACACCCTAGACTCAGCCACTCTTAAAAGCCCAACCTATGAAGCATGGGACTTCGGAGGACATCTAGATATGAGCTATAACACATTCAATTCTCTTCATTTTCCTAGCTTCTACTGAGCCAGTAGTTCCCTCAGGCAAAAGCTCATTGGAGTCAATTAACTGACAATCTGATCAGGAAGCCTAAAGATGGAAGAGGAAACAGAACTCATAAGAGAAGACAATACAGTAAAAAGACATCCAAAACTTTAGATAAAGAAAAAGGTGAAAGATTATGGGGAAGTGGGGGCAGAGTGCAAAGATTCTGGGACCTACCTGAGGTCAATACAATTTAATCTCAAAAATGAGTTAAGAACAAACATAATTCAGTCTTACCCTTTTAGGATTGTTTGCACGTACTTACTTTTGTAACATGAATTTCACTTTTTTGTCTTTCCAGTTATTAAGACCATAGCTAAGTGAATTAGCTTGATTCAATTATATAACATTGTAGTCATGTGTCACTTAATGATGGGGATATGTTTTGGGAAATGCACTGTTGGACAATGCCATATTTATGCATATCTACATGGCACAACCTGTTGCTCCTGGGTGAAAAATCTACACAGTACATTGGCTAGCTAAATGCTGTAGTCAATTGTGAAATAGTGGTGTTTGTGTGCTGAAACATATCTAAACATGGGAATGGTACAGTAAAAAATTACGAGAGCATATGAAGTAAATGCTGTACACGTTCCAGGCACTCAGCATGAATGGAATTTGCATGACTGGAATATTCTCCAGTGAGTCATTGAGTGGAGAGGAAGTGTGAAAACCTAGAGGGCTACTGAGACTGTTACAGACTTTATCAACACTGTGCACTTAAGCTACCGTGTATTTATATACCGTGTATTTATGCTGACTAATTTTATTAATTTTCATTTCTCGATAATAAGCCAACCTTATCTTTCTGGAGCTATTTTATTTTGTAAGTGTTCTAATTTTTTTTAACTTTTTGAGCCCTTTTCAATTGCTACACAAAAGACACAAGTTACATAGCTTTAAAAAAATTCTCTTTTTTGAAACCTTATTCTACAAGGATTTTTATATTTTTAAATTATTGATCCATTTTACTTTAAAAACTTTGTCAAATGTTAAAACATAAACATTATCGGAGGCCCACACTGGATCACAATCATCAACACCAGTCTTCCGCCTTCACATCTTATCCCACTGGACAGTTCCAGGGGCAGGGAAGCTGCCCATGTGGAGCTGTGCTCTGCTGTGATAGTAACGGTTTCCTCTACAGTACCTTCCGAGGGAGCTGCCTAGGCTGCTTTACAGTTTCAGTTTATAGAATATATATATATATGCAAGTTAAGACTTTCTCTGAATCTGTTTTCATTTGTAAAATTCAGGCAGTTAAAAAGGGAAAATTAGCACATGTTATGTATAAATTGAATGGCATGCAATAAACTACTGATGATCTTGTTATTTTCTATTTTTCTGTATCTGGAAAAATATGGCAAAGTAAGATTATATATTACACTAGACTATATGCAGGCTTCATATTTTAGAATGTTGTCAAATCTTACTGCTTTTATTCATGTTATCTCATTTAACTAATACCATGTACCCGTTAGTCCTGGTCAGCATCGTTTGAATTTTAGAAATTTTAGTCAGTTTTGAACATCTTGTTCAAACATCATTGCTCATAAGTAGCAACCACTGATAACACTCTCCGTGCTTATGAAAGAGAGCTTTGCATCTTTTCACAGCTTCTAGATCTGTTCTTGTTTATAACACTCCATTATTCACATGCACTAACAATTATTTATCTATAGGTATTTTATTCTGTTGACATGTCATGGTAGTGATTCTCTCTATATTTGAATTATCTAGCAGTATCTGGCATTTCATAGTTAAGTATTCAATGAACTGTGTTGAAATGAAGTTGAATTTTATAGTGCACCATCATATTTCTGGAACTTTCAATTATAAGTAATATATCCTGCATATATACCATTGCTCAATTCAAAGGAAAGAAGTACACAAAATTTCTAATTTTTCAATAACATTATTAAAATGACTGAGTGATATTATTTTATCCTGAAATTCTTCATAATAAGAAAACTTTTCTTAGATCACTATAAGAACACTAAAGTAATATTTAGTTCTTCTACAATAAAAGCTTCCAGATCAATGAAAACAGAATTTTAGCTATTTTTAAAATGTATTACTTCCTGTTTAATACTATTTTTTCTATAACATTTTATATCCAATTTTCTCCTAGATATTTTATACGTATTTTTCTATATTTACATTACCCTTAAAATAATTATATTTAAAATATACTTGAGTAATGTCCTCATTACCATGTTATTAAGCTAATTATTTTTGTTCTTATAGATTTGCCAGAGTTGTGTATTTCATACAAATGAAATCCTACAGTGTACTGGCTTTTATAACTGGTTTCTTCCATTTAGAATATGTTTCCAAGGTTCATTCATATAGGAACATGCATGCATACTTTCCTCATTTTTATTCCCTAATATTTTCTCTAAACTTTTCTGAATTATTTATTACTGTGTTTATTCCTTTATCAGCTGACAGATATTTAGGTTGTTTCAACTTTGGGACTATTATGAATAATCATTGAATATTTATGTACAGGTGCTCGTGTGGTCATATATTTTAATTTCTCTTGGACAGATAAGTAGAATTTATAGGTTAGTATAATAATGATATTCTTGAAACAGGAGATGTAAAATAATTTCCTAAAATGGCTGCATTATTGCAGATTTCATGGGAAATCTGTGACAGTTTTAATTTGCCCACATCTTCATCCATATTTGTTAGTTTGTCTTTTTATTATAACTCTATACTGTGTGTGAAGCATTACCATAGTGTGTCTGCAGTTTGCCTTTACCAGATGACTAATGATGTTGCAGACCTTCTCATGTATTTAGGCCATTACATATCTTTCAGACTCACTTCTTTCTTATCAGACTCTATTTCTCATCAGACTTTGACTATTTCTTTTCAGATTTCCACTTTTCCTTTTGTGTTCATGCAATGTAGAACAGGACAATATAGAGTAGGAAAAAACTTAAGAATTTCAAGTTAAATATTCTTAATTTACACTTCAGAGAACTAGCAATGAGGTTAGGTAATTGTGAACTGAGGTAAATCAGCCTAGAAACACAAAGTAATTGCTACTTTTAAATCATTGCATAAAGACAGAATACCTGGATGCCTTGAGAATAATATAAACTCTCACAATTGAGTGCTTTGATGGAAATAGAATTGAATATAATCAGTAGTAGTAAAATATTGTACTTACATTTAAGTACTAAAAGAAAATGATAATATTTTGAATTTGTATAATTTATCTTTGCTCTTGATGAAGACTTAGCAATTCATCTGCTGTCCACAGTAAAGCAATTTGTGAGGGTTAAAACATGTTGTTCCAGGAAAGATACATAGCACATCTTTTGTTGGATTAAGCCAAGATTTAAATTCTTACACTCCTGATAATCTTTTTGACATTTTCTTTTTTTATTATTTTAAAGAGAATGAACCCAAACAAAATAAAACATAATGAAGCCAATCAAAACAAAACAGTGTTAGTCACATAGGACTTCAAAGCAAGGTAATAGGAAATCAGTAATGGCTGCCATAATGCATCTTGCTGTCTTCAAAATAACTGCCTATACCATCACATAAAATAAAACCAAACAAAACAGAACAGAATAAAACCAATCAAAACAAAGCAATGAAAGTGATATAGGACCCCAAAACAAGATGATATGAAATCAATAATGGCTAATATATCTTATTATCTTTGAGATAGCTGTCTGTGTCATCAGATACAATAAAATTAAACAACAAAATAGAATAAAACCAAACAAACAGAACAATTAAAATGATACAGAACTGTAGAACAAGATCATAGGGAATTAATAACGCCTACCACCTTCAGAAAGAAATCCCCCCTTTTTGCTATATTACATATTGTTATCCTCTAACTAGGTGCTCAGACTACTAGCTTTAGGCCTACAAAGTCAATCAAACAAAACAGGCATTAAGGTTTTTTATTCAATAGTTACCATCTCATTTTGTGTTTATCTGAATCACTTGGTTGCTTACTAGGGACTGGGGTTTGGGGTGTAGGGGCTCAGCACTCTTGTCTCCCAGCCCATGTGCTGGCTGGCTCTCAGGAAAGGTTTAGCTACTTCTTGGTCCTCTTCCCAAGCTGATTGGCTGATGCTGGCTCACAGGAAGAAGTTGACTGAACCTATGAGTGCCACTGGCTCACAGGAAGGGGTTAGCTTCTTCTTGGCTCTCTTTCCAGGCAGCATGGTTGCACATTGCTGACATTTTCTATGTTGTACCTTCTTTACTTGGATCTTTCATGGAAAGAGAGACATGTCTGCAGCCCTTGAAATTATTTTGTTTGTTTCTACTAAAACCATATTCAGGAACTGTTTAAAGACTAATAATGAGGCAGGCTGTTTATGGCATACTGCTTGCATAGGTGAAGCAGTGTGAATTATTAAGAACATTAAGTGTCTTGGTTACTTTTCTCTTGTTGTTGAGACAAAATAGCTGACACCCAAAATGAAGGGAAAACGGATTTATATAGCTTACAGTTTTTGGAGGTTTCAGTCCATACTTAGCTGGCTTCAAGGCAAGGTGGCATGGCTAAGAGGCACCCATTCATGATAGCCACAAGTAACAAGAGTGAAAAGGGCAAAAAGGGAAAAGCATGTCTCCTTCCCTCCCTTATATTGTATGCCGGATCCCATCCCAGCAGCACTCACACCACTGATCCCAGTACTAGACAATGAACCAATCACAAATGCTAGACTCAGACACTTCCATGACTGCTTGAGATACGAGGGAGGGGACGCATCCAAACACAAACCATTTCATCCCTGGTACCCCAAAGACTCATACACATCCTTTTTGCAAAACACATTTAGTTCATCTCCAAGAGTTGCCAAAGTTCTAACAGTTTCAGCACTGCTGAAAAGTTCAAGCCCCAACTCTCCCCTGAGATTTAAGGCAAATTTGTAGTTGTAACATCCTGTGCAAATGAAAACAAAGTTAAATACTTCCAAAGTACAATGGTACAAGGTAAACATTACCATTTAAATAGGTACAGAGATACAAAGATGTGGCACCAAAACAAGCCCCAAACCCAGCAGGGCAAATATTTACTGCTGGAGTTCCATGCTCAGCATCTGAAGTACTCTGGTTATGAGCTCCAAAAGGCTTGAGTGACTCAATCCCCATGGCACTTCTGATGGTTATACATCCCAAAGCTTCTCTCTTAGGCCTGTTTTGCTCCCTCTTTGCAGGTTTCCTTAGACAATCCACGTTCCTGGCTTTTTCAAACTTCTGGGTTCTCCACTGCACCCTTGGTTTCATAATTACAGATTCACATGCTGTCTTCTTGGAGACACAGTGCCTGGGCTCCCAAGCCTTCTGAAATTGGAATGGAAGCCTTTTTAACCTCAGAACTCCAGAACTGATGCATTCTCTTGTGCCTACAACAGTGCCACATGGATGCTGCCAAGGTCTACTGCCAGGTCTACAGTCAGGCCTTTCTCCTTCTTGGCTTTAGGGGTAGAGTGCCTAGATCACTGAGCACTCTTAACTTCGTTTTGAGGAAGAAATCTTCTACGTCACTGCTATTGCAGAACCTTATGTGGCTACTACCATTATGGAACCTCATGTAGCCTCCACCTCCATCTGGAACATGGCACTATGTAGCTTTCTCCTAAACAAAGTCTTTCTCTTTTTCAGTTTTGGGGCTACAAAGCATGGGGACCTGCTGCTTCTCATGATGCTCCAGGCCATCTTTTAATTTCTCTGTTCCTTCTCAGCAATTGAAGTCTCAGTTCTATCTTTATAGTTTCTAGCTTTCCTGCCAAACTCACAGTGTTTTAAGTCATCCTGCCAGACTCTTTGTTCTTGATTCTCAACATAAATCTGACTAAAAGCCCCCAACAATAGCCATGCTACTGCCTCAACATTTGGCTACCTTGAAATTTCTTCTTTCACATTAATCAGTCCATCACGCTTAATCTTAGTCTTAGGCAAAGTCTCTGGACTGGAGAAAAATGCAGACAAACTTTCAACCAAACCATAGCATGCATCATCTGGAGTCCAACAACCAATGCAATCCTTTCCAGCAGAAACTTCCTGAGGCTGGTCTTTACCAGCAGGACTTCTATCAGCCTTCTAGTCTTTGGAGCTCTGACCAGAATCTCCTATGTAGAACAGCCTAAGGCATTCCAGTTCTTTGCTTTCAAGTGACATCTCTAAACCTTTCCAAAGTGTTCCCACAAGCCATTTTCAAAGGCTCTTGGACCAAATTGTCATGTATACTCACAGCAACAACCCCACTCCATTTATACCAAATTTTTTCTTAGTCACTTTTCTTTCATTATTGAGACAAAATACCTGATGCCCAAGATAAAGGAAGGAAAGCTTCATTTAGCTTAGGGTTTTTCGAGGTTTCGGTCCATACTCAGCTGGATCCAAAGAATGGTGGCTTGCCTAAGGGCTAGCAATTCATGGTGGCTGCAAGTAACAAGAGCAAAAAGGGCAACCAGGGAAAACCATGCCTCCATCACTAGAAAAATGAACCAGTAAAATGCTAGACTCAACCACCTCCATGATTACATGAAGCTTGGGGGGAGCATCCAAACACAAACAATAACATCGTGATACACTTCCATTAGATTTTCATTTCCACATCCATTTAATACCAAAGAGACATGTGGTCAAGTAACAAAAGAATATATTAGAAGTATAAATATTTTTCCTAATTACAGAGTTAAATACAAATTTCATTTATTTAATGGTGCTAGATTTTGTTTTAATGGCCATTAAAACCACTGTTAAGATTAAAATATGCTTAACATCTATTTTTTCACTATTATTACCATTCAATTGTATGATTAAAAATTAGTTAAAAGAATTAATACTTTTTGTTTAGAGGAATGAGTGTTAATGTTACTAAAGATTCATTTTTAATAAATATTTAATAGTTCCTTTTTTTGCAGTAGAAATCTGAGATAAACCAAAAAAATGTAGCTATTTTTTTCCCTTCTCTTTCCCACTTCAAAATGAAGCAGATGTGATCATGAAGTGCTTTCTATCCTGTAAAGAAAAAATGAAGTAAGGACAAGTTATTGCAATAGGCAGCTGTTGAACAGAAATTAATATATAGTCAGAGAGTAACAGGGCCCTTAAGAAGTCAGCATAAAAAGTCAAAAGCCATCAGAATTGTGGTCAGAGATGCATCTGAAGAAGGTTAGGCCTCAAGATGAAAATGCAATGGCCAGGCCTGTACAACTTCCTAAGGGATAACAGAAATGAGATTATAGTGTAATTAGCACCATCTGCTCCAGTAAGTCCAGTTTGGCATCAGTCATCCAAGTAGGTGACCAGAGCATCTAAACTCTCCCTTTCTAAGAATGTCTTTGTTCCTTTCTTGTACCCTCACTATCACTTCCCTATTGGATTAATATTAGCTAAGGGACTATACTTGTAATACCATAGGTTGATGTAGTTTTGGATCATGTTGTGACCTTGCTTATAAATTACTCCTGCTGAAGGGTCTCAGTGGCCACCCATTTGAGATTGTGCCTGGAAATTCAGGAGCTATTTTTATCTCCTCATTTCCAACAAAATTCTACTTTCTTTACTCCACAACTTCATTCCTAAATGTTGGGGCACCCTAAATTTGGCACATTTGACATCTAACAGGTTGGGAGTTATAGTTCCTCTGCATTCTTTTTATCTAAGACAGTGGGTAGAAATGTAACATTTGTCATTAGCAAAATTATGCCTAGTAAAGCCAGAGATAAAACTCAGCAAATACCTTTTGAAGCTCCCAGTCTTCTCACAGTTTTTTTTCTTGAACTTTATAAACTGATATTTAATCTCATTATCTTCTAAAAACATGTATATACAGGACAGGGATGAGCTTTTAAGAGACAAGTTTCCCTTTTCTTGAGCACAAAGCTGTGCTTATAGGGCTAAAACAATTCTATAGACTTTTCTATTTAAGATAAGCTTGGACAATGGATTACTTTGTTTTGCATGCCTTCCTTTTATAGTCCTAGTGGATTTTTAAAATTTAATGTTATCATAAAGATGGGTCATCATGACAGCACTGTCTGTAACTGGATTGACTATACAAGCAAATAATGACTCCTATTTCAAGGATTAGAATTTTTGTCTAATGTAGCAAATGTGTAAATTATCTAGATGAGATTATAACTTCTGTGAATATCATTCTTCTACATCATGCATTAGAGAGACTGTTCTCTTAAGTTTCAGTTTCTCATCTATTAAATGAACATCTGGATTCTTGTAGCTCAAATATCTCTCAATTTAGTGAGCAAAACTGACTTCAGAATCTTGTTATTGCCTGTGAAAGGAGGATCCAGGAATTATGCACTTTAAAAGTAATGTAACTAGGATTTTTGTCTTTGAATGGTGATAGCTAGTAATGAAGAAAATGTCTCAGAAATTATATTAGAGAAGTTATCATGTTTTCAGCATTTACATATATTCTATAGGCTAAAAATCTATTATAAGTTATAAATACAAATGTAAATTTCACTGTGGAATGAAAGTTTATGATTTAATTATTGTAACTTTCCTTGTGGGTAATTAGTAGACATTTCATGTTTACATCCATCTTCTATTGTATTTATTTATATATGTGTGAATTTTTATAACTACATTTTCTTTTATATTTAGGAAATAATTTTGACTTTTCTTTCCCTACTTTGTTAGAATTACGTTAACAACTAAGGGAGTATAATGTCAACTCTTAAAAGAGAAGTTCTGCTATTAAACTAAGTCAGAGCTTGCTTCTTTCTGAGAGAACTGAAAGAACTATAGAAAATTGATGGCTGCCATTGTGTTGAAACTTAGAAGAAAGATGATGAGTAAAACATCTCTGTTCAAAATATGTTGCTTTCTTGTCCGCCTCGCTTGTAGACCACTGCCTTGCAGGAGTCAAAGGAAAATGCTTTCTCTGAAGTTCCCTTATCCATGTAAATACAGATCCTTCAAAAAGCACCTCAACAGTCATGTACTCTTTCCCTAGGAACCTCATCATCATGGAATAATACATATAAGAAGTCATCACAGACTGTCACAGACAGCTTTTTTATATGTGATAGACTTTTATCTCTATAAGAAGACAATTAATTCACTGCACGTTCCTTTAGTCCCATAGTGTGACCCTACTTCCCCCCAGAAGCCTTAAAGCCCTATTTTTTTCTGTTGCTAAGGATGTTTTAAAAACTTCTATTATCTGGACATTCTAATTTTACATATTATGTAACTTTCATGTGTATACATATAATTAAAATAGTTTTCTCCCGTTAATCTGGTAACTCTCATTTTATTTCATGGATTTGATTAACAGATCCTCAGAGGGTAGAAAGTTATCCCCTGCCTCAAAGAAATTTGCAAAATAAAGAAAGTTACTAAAAAAGTAGATGTGCCTATCAAATATATATCTGTTTAGTAAAAGTAAATGATTATGACTATAAAACTATAAGCATAAATCAACTTTTAACTGTGAAGCAATTTCAGTTCCACACTGTTTCCAAAAGCCTCACATACTCAGATACAAGGCTGTGGAAAGGGATTTGATCACGAAGGGACTGCACTTATCAATGGATTGATCCCCTTTTGCCCCCTAGCTGACCATGTAGTTAGGAGGCAGAGCTTGGTTGGAAGCTGTTGGTCACTCCCTGGACCCCCTCTTCTCTCTTTGCCTCCTGGCTGTCATACGATTAGCAACTTCTCTGCCCAGGTACTTCTACCACCTTGATTCTGCCTCAGAGCCAGGCAACTGTGGACTGAACTGTGAGCTAAAATGAACCTCTCCTCCCTTAAGTTGTGGGCCTGGGTATTTTTGTCTCAGTGATTGGAAAGTGACTAAGACACTCTGCTAGGTTCACCTTAGCAATTTCAAAACACGTGTGGAAAATGCAAACAAACAAACACTTCTTAAAGTAGAAAACAAAATCCGAGCATTTAACAATGTAACATATGAAATGACCAGCATCCAAGCACAAATTACTAGATGTACAAAAAAAAAAAAGTAAATTAAAAAAAAAAAAACCCTGAACTTGTGACTCATGCATAGGACAGAACTCATCAATGGAAAAATGCTAATCAGATGATGATGAAATTAGAATTAGTAAAACAGTTTTTAAAAATATTTTAAACATAAAAAATAGGGCCAAGTATTTAAATTAAAACATGAATATAAAAACACAGACAAGATATAAAAAAGCACAAATGATGCTTAACTAAAATATACATCTTAGATGAAAAATCTTGAATGAACTTAAATATCATCTACTGTGGAAGAAAAGAACTTTGAACACAAAAGAAACTATGTATACTGATGTTCAGAGAAAGAAAAGTACAAAAAAACAAAATGAGAGTTATCATAACCTGTAGAATAATATAAAAAAGTATAACAAATGTAAAACTGAAATCTCAGAAGAAAGAAGATAAAGCAGGCAACAAAAATCAAAACTTTATCCTATGTCATTCATAGGAATTCACTCAAAATTGAGCATACTTATTTGTAAAACTTCTAGAAGCAGACATAGGAAAAAATTACTTTTATCCTTGACAGAGCCAGAGCTTTCTTTCAAAAGCATCAGCAGTGACAGAAAATAGTAAATGAATTGAATTTGACAAAATTAAAACCATATAAGGGTGAAAACCTATGTAATAAATGTTTAAAAATTTTTAATCATTACAGAAAAAAGACATATTTCCATTAATCCCCCCGAATATGCTCCTCACTTAAAATGCACTCACCTTATTGTTCTTGCCCCTTTTCAAAGGGGTCCTGACAGTCCCTTCAAGAGTATCTTCATGAAATATCATCAAATACAGTGAATCTTTCTGCCAAGTGCTGCCATTAGAAAGGTTGGCTTATAAACATACAATGGTGTCATCTCATCTACTTACTTAGGCAGTCTGGCATTGTGTGACTTCTGGCTCTCTACAAAATCAAAATGACCATAAAATGTAAATATTTTTAATTGATTCAGGACATCAAGGCAGCCACACATACACAAAAATATTGAGAAAAGGGACTGCCAGACTGATTCATAAACTGACAAGCATGGTGGGATATGTGTTTGAAGGGAAGAGGAATACTCAGGGTTTTTTACTGTCATAATTTTTAAAAATATAAAAATTCATCATATATTTTGATTATACCATATATATTTTTTAAAGATGGTGTTAAAAAAGAAGTCAAGCAGTAACTGAAAGAAAATGCTTGGGAAATATATATCTAGAAAAATATTTGTGACCATAAAAGATACAAATGTAAAATAGCCACTTGTTGGGAGCCACTGAAGCTGGAAATTGACCACATGTGCAAGGCTGGAGCATGATCATCCCAAGATCAAAAAGCACCTGGGGCAAGCCACCTAAAGAAGCTGCTTCAGCCCAGAGAACACTTAGCTCACACACAACCTGAACAATGGGTTGCTAGGACAATAGGGTATCATGTGACATTAAGTTGCTAAAAGGTATAAATAGATGCCTGAGCAATTAAGGCCCAGGACTTTTCCTCCCATCAGGAGGATAAGGACTCCACCTGACCCCAGCTTTGTCTCTTTTATTTTCCTCATCCTCTTGTGGTCCTTAACTCCAAGAATCTCAGGAGCTGCACGGATCGTGGAAGCCAATAAAAAAAGTTAAAAATCCATAACACACCAGGTGAATTTGAATTATAATTACAACAGCATCTCACTATGTACCATCAGAATGGCAAAAATTAAGAAGTCTAACAATATCAAAAACTGAGAATATAGGCAAAAGTGGAATGATTTCTTACCAAAGGTATAAAAGTAAAATGAAGCAACCAGTTAGAAAACACTTTGTCAGTTTTATTTGTACAATTCAATGAATACTTAAAACGTAATCCAGCAAGTTTTCTATGTATTTATAAAATATTAATGAAAATGTACACCCATATCAGTATCATGTGAGTGTTTATGGAAGCTATATTTATAATTGCCCTAAAATGGAAATAACCTAAGTATCCTCAACAAGTGATTAAGTACACAAATGCTAGTTTAACACAAATTTTAGAAAAAAATTCTGTTAAAAGAACAACTTCTGGTATATGGAACAATGTGAATGAGTCTTACAATCATTGTTCTGAAGAATTAAAGGGCATCTGCCTAATTTCCTGTATGTGAAATCCTATGAGGTACAAAATAAATCCATATTAACAGAACAGTTCAATTGTTGTGTAAGACAACAACTGGGTTTGAAAAGTACACAAGAAAATATTTAAGATAACGGAAATATATTAAATAATGACTGAGTTGGTAGTTACATCAATGCATATGTATGTCAAAGCATTCCTCTGTACATTTGAAATTGCTGTAATTAGTATGGATAAAATAAGCCTCAACATAATAAAACATTATTTTAAAATCTACAATAGAGAAAAATTACATCCAAATTGAGGCCTTTCACCATAAAAAGTGAATTCTCTTCAGATTGCAGACACTTGGTTCTTATTTTAATTAATGATCCAACAGCTATATCTCATTTAAACATCTCATATGATCCTAAATTCTACCTTACTCTCAATCAAAATGTGATCCCACCTAATTTCATCTTAGATTCTTCACTATTTAAGGGACAGCACATCAAGATTAGGTATAAACATGGCTTGAGAAAGCCTGTGTGAAAATAATGAAAACAATAATACAGTGGATTGTTTACATTATTATAAATAAATAATTATAGAGTTACTGTTGGATGTAACTCAGTGATACAGCTCTTGCCTGGCATATAAAAAACCACATGCATACAAAAC
The DNA here is from genome assembly GCF_034190915.1 of Cavia porcellus. NCBI lineage: Eukaryota > Metazoa > Chordata > Mammalia > Rodentia > Caviidae > Cavia > Cavia porcellus. The sequence continues at coordinate 45,361,400 of NW_026947493.1, forward strand.
AATGATATACTCAAGGATTTCATTCATAATCATTCCTACATGCTGTTAATATTCAACTTTTGTGAATTCACTTCAAATAATTTAACATTTATAATCTCACTCAAATGCAAATTAGCACAGTTCTGGCCAGGTTCCAGGAAATTACACAAAAGGGCAACAGAATATACTTCATATGATCCAGATAGGTAGTATCCATTATAGAAGACACATAAATAAAAACTTTTTAATCCTTGTAAAATTAGAAGGAGTCCTACTATAGACACTTAGGTTGAAAAAAGAAACATTTCTAGCCATCAGGGAAGCCTCGGCATAGCTGCATGACTCTGGAGAAGCCTGTCCTAGGCCCTGCTATCTCCTTGGAACCTGAGTTCAGAGAAACCCAGGTGCCTGTCCAATTCCCCTATAGTGTGGAGGGCAGCCCACATGGGATGTGCCTGGGGTCCCATAACTGCATTATTGGTAAAAGCCCAGGAGAATGTCAAAGTGAAGGAGCAAAAGGTAATCTCAGACCTACTCCACACAGAACAAGTCTGAGAGATACAGTCATGGAAGAAAATGGAAGTCACACACATAAAAATCTCCAAGAGCACAGCAGCTAAAATAAGGAAACAACTTCATGAGACTGTAAAAGTAATCAGATCAGAAATAATGTCTCAGGTAAAAGAAGAAATGACAAACATAATGAAAAGATTGCTAAACATATCTAAAGAAGGCACAGATTTTTTTAAAAAGAGAAGCATAGGAAAATGATGGAAACCTTGAAAGAACAATATAAGAAAAATTTACAAAGCATGAAACAGATTCAAAGAGATATCTAGGAAATTAAAAACTCAATCAAAAGCTGGCAAAACTGCTTGAAAGAAACCAAAGGTGGACTTTCAGACATTAAAGACTGGATCACAGTTAGTGATTGTGAAGACAAAGATCTCTTAAAAATAACAAGGAACCAGGAAAAACAATTCAATGGCTATAAGATGACACAAAGAAAGGTAAGTGAAGTATCGGTGAAGAAGCAGGGGTCAATGCAAATGAAATAAGAAGACTATTTGTAGAACTAATATCAGAAAACTTCCTAAACTTGGGAAAAGGATCTGGCATACAGATAAGTGAAGCTCCAACTAGCCATAACCAAAATAAATCTATACCCAAATGTATAAAATCAAGATCCCAGAAATTTAACACAAGAACGGAATATTAAAAGATGATAGAGGCCAGGGATTTAGCTCAGCAGTTCGAGCACTTGTCTGGTAAGCATGACGTCATAAGTTCAATTCTCAGTACAAAAAAAAAAAAGCTGTTAGATAAAAGAAACAGATCACCTATAAAAGAAAACCAATCAGAATCATGGCAGACTTGTCAACACAAATCATCAAGGCAAAAAGAATTTGGAGTTAAGTGTTTCAAATCCTAAAAGAAAACAACTTCCAACCCAAATTGATGTATCCTGCAAAACTATCTTTCAAAATTGATGGAAAAATAAGACACTTCCATGATAAATAAGAACTGAAGAAACTCATGGCCACCAAACCAAGCCTATAGAGAATGTTGAAGGATATTCTAGAGAGAAAGACCATGGTTCCAGGGAAAGCAGCATAGGGGGATTACCAAACATGGCAGGTAACTGAATGAAGGGGAAAAGTGGGGGACCAATAACTGGACGATAGCATGTCAGAGATGAACCAGTGCATGCCAGTTGTAATCAGTAATGTAGATGGCCTCAATTCACCACAAAGAAACATAGGCAGAATAGATCAGGAAAGAAGATCCAGCAATACATGTACACAAGAAGCACATTTAACTCGAAAAGAAATTCATAGGCTGAAAATCAACAATGAGAAAGCAATTATTCCGTGTGACAAGAAACCAGAAAAAAGTAAGGGTAACTTGCCCATCAACTTCAGAATGGATAAGAAAGATAGGATATTTTCATACAATGGAAACTACTCAGCTATAAAATAGAATAATCTCAAAGCTCTGATAGGTAAATGAATGTACCTGGAGATCATGGTCAGGGGTGAAATGGTTTGGACTTATACAAGTGAACACTGAGTTATCTACCTAGCATAAAATACTGAAGAAGTTAGTGGGATCAAAAAGCACAATGGATATTATGAAAGTGATAGGGGAGGAAATGTCTAAAAAGGAAAAGTGGTAACCACTGTTAATTTCCTATTTTCTTGTTTTGAATTATTGTATTATTTTCATAATTTTGTTAGGTTTTGTTTTAGTTTGTCTTGTTTTGTTAGATTTTATGGTATGAGCAGCTACTTTGAAGATAATGGGATGTATTATGGTAGTCATGGTTGATTTTCTATCATCCTATTTTGAAGTCCTATAATGCTTTCATTCCTTTGTCTTGATTGTTTTATTCTGATTTGTTTTGTTTGATTTTATTATGTGAGATGGAATGACAGCTATTTTGAAGAAAATGAAACATTATGGTAGCCATTGTTGATTTCTTATCATGGTGTTTTAAAGTCCTATAATGTTTTCATTCTTTTGTCTTGATGGATTTTATTGTCTTGTTTTATTTGATTTTATTATGTATAATAGTAGGGACCACTATTTTGAGGAAAACAAGAAACACAGTAGTCGTTCATTTCCTATTATCTTGTTTTGAAGTCTTGTACTTCTTTCATTCTTTTACTTTGATTGGTTTTAGTTTATTTGTTTGATTTTTATTATGTGTGAAGGTATAGACAGCTATTTTGAAGAAAATGAGACATTATGGTAGCTAGTGTTGATTTTCTATTATCTTGCTTTGAAGTCCTATAATACTTCTATTCTTTTGCTCTGATTGTTTTTATCCCATTTTTAATTTGATTTTATTTTGTGTGAAGATATGGACAGCTATTTTGAAGAAAACGAAAGACATTATGGTAGCCATTTTTGATTTCCTGTTGTCTTGTTTTGAGGTCCTGTATCACTTGAATTGTTTTGTTCTGATTTGCTTTATTCAGTTTGTGTTTTGTTTCATTTTATTCTCTTTAAAATAAAAAAAAAGCTTTTTGAGGATAATTCTTCTCTGTTTGGAAATTCTAAATACTCTTTCCCCTTGCCCAGTTAACACAGCAAATTTAAATTTGGCATGTAAAATTATTTACATTAATGCCTTAAGTAAATGGAAAAAACATGAATATTAAATGTCTGTGATAAGTGAGGGATGCATCCTTTAAAAGTGAATTGAGAAGTAAACTTACACATGTTTTCAGAAAACACAAAAGAAACTAATGTTATACAAGGATCTAGCCAAAATTCATTTAGTATGAAAATTTGCTTCATACCTACTTTAATTTTGAATAGTAGCTATACAATATACAATAGTTATGTAGTATAAAATAAAGTAGTATGTAGTATACAATGATTTCTCCAAGTAGACATTGAACAATGTATGTTTAAATCAAATAAGACCATAAATTTGACACTTTGTGATACTTCTGAGTTTTTGTAATAAAGTCACGATGAGCTAAGAGAAATTAAATGTTATATTTAATGAGTTTCATACTAACAGGGGAAATTCTTATAAGATTCTTTTAGTTGTAGAATGGAATATGTGGCCTTGATGTATGACCTTGATTGTCATTGAGATATTTATTTTCTTTAAGCAAAAGCATTCCCAACACTCTCATGGTAAATATCACTTCATAGTATTAAAATTTCTTAAGGTACTAGGGCAAAATTCTGGTTTGACTATTATCCTCTTTTGAGGTTCTGTAAGATTTACAAAGTTTAGGTTTTATTGGTCTTGTTCTCTACTGTTTTGTTTAACTTTATAATAAACTTTATAATACCTAAAGAGATAGACAATTCTTCTTAAGGATGCAAGAGGCATAATGGTAACTATTGTTGATAACATTGTACTCTGTTTTTACATCACGTGCTATGTCTATCCTTGGTTTTGACTGACAGCTTTGTTTTATCCTGCTTGATTTTATTCTCTTACAAAAAAAGAGTAATAAGATCTAAGGGAGCAATAAAGCTGAAAATGTATAATTTTTTTTGTAATAAAGAGAGGGAAAGAAAAGTGCCCTGAAGGATACAACAGCAAGGGTGTTTAGGTGTGTTACGTAGAAGACCATATTAATATTTTTGATTGGATTACTGAACACAACTGTTTGCAGTCTCACTGTTTGAATGTTCGCTTTGTGTGCTTTGATCCTGTGACCTGAAACACCGTTTCTAAGACGATAGTGAGTAATCTATTAACTGGTGATAGCTTACTGGTTTTTTTTTTTTTTTTTTTTTTGTAGTTCTGAATTACTTGTACCCTTACACTTTTTTGTTTTCCTCTGCTTTTTTTTTTTTTCTCTTTTTCCTTTTAAATTAAAAAAAAAAAAGTACTAGGGCAAATACACAATGTTAAAATGCAAAATACCCATTTCCATTTGAGAAATTATGGCTTATAAAGAATGTAAATTCCATGATTCTTGTAACTTTCTGTTCATTAGCCAATAGTGGAGCATTCCTATGCCTGATTATTGCCACCTCATCACAAGCTGAATTATTTACGTACAACATTTTATGTAGAAAAATGGAAATAAAAAAAGTTGTATATCAGTGGAATCAAGCCTCTTTCTAGGAGTTCCCTCCTGATACATCCATTTCCATTCCTTTGGCCAGAATTATCGCTGCCACCACCAATCATAAAATAGGTAAGGAGACCTAGTTCTGCAGCTGCCTCTATGGTGCTTCAAAGAAAAGCATGTGAGAGAGGAATAGACATAGGCGAGCCAAAGTGTCTGCATAGTTAAATAGGATTTGAATAAATGTAGAAGTGTTGCATCTGTCCAACATTATGGACTTTTTTTAGCTTTCCTTAAGAACGAGTCTTTTATACTTAAATTTTAACCTAAAATATTTGCTGCCAGAGCTAATGCTATGCTTCATTGTTTCGCTTTATTAGTTAAATGAGTGTATTTGGAAACAGTTTGTAATGCAAGATTTGAAATGAAACTGTTTTGGCAATCACCAGACTACATCTATTTCTAATACAGACTAACTCTTGTGCCAAGTTATCTCACAATCTGATGTAGTTAGTGGAAATTTTCTCAAAACTTAGTTTTGTATACAATATTTCAAATGGATTGTGTTCATCTAAAAACATAAAGCTTTTAAATTATTCTGAGACACTGCAATGATGAGGTATTTCCAAAAGTCCTTGTAACTAAAATATAAGATGTATATATTAAACCTTTTTTAATGAATTATATATGCATATTTGAATAAAATATAATTAACTAACCACAGCTCACAGGGTTATGTCTATATAGTATGTGTAATCTGTTTATGGAGCAGAGCAGATGACATAATGCAGATTTTGGCCAGTAGTCATATTATCCTTCCACAAACAACATCTCAAATGATAAAGACAACATACAGATGAATAGCTCCCAAAAGTAAAATTATTAAAACCCACATTTGTCCACATAATTTTAATCCTGTTTCGCTAATCAAATATTTTGAGAGGGAGATATATGAGTCTAGCATACACTTCAGTATTTCACTTTAACAGAAAAGTAACTCTCAGTATTATAAGTAACTCATTACTATGTAGGATCAGGATATACTATAGTTGGAAAAAATAAGAGATTGTATAAGAAAGCTGAGCTAAAGCTGAGCCACATGCCCAAGATTAGCCTTTCTAAACATGTCAACTCTGTATTCCAATACAAGTCTTCATTGTGCCCATTTGCTATACCTTTCAAATAGAGCTTCAGTTAAAGGCATGTCCAAAATGTCAAAAGATAAAATTCTCTGTTATAATCTCTTTTCCAATGCCATTAAGTATTCTTCGTCATATTCATGGTATTGTTAGGATACATGTTCTGCTAGAATGATGGTAATTTTTGAAACTGTAATAGCACAACAATCTTATCTATGTTTCTAATATTTCTTTTGACTTGTTATAGCACTTGGGATGTTTTCAGTATGTAGTAAAACATACTCTAGGTTTTTAAAATGATATTTACTAATACTCTTAACAGTTCTTACTCTTGCAGGATAGTTTATATCTTGCCTTCAGGCAACTTTGCCTTCCAAAAAGAATGCACAGTGATGTATCCTCTTAATTCTGGCCAACATTTCTAGCTATTAATTCTTCCATTCCTCTTTTCTTGTTCTTCAGGACCACCCCAGAGAATGGCTACATAACCAGGCCATCCAGTTCCTGCAGATGCCATAGGTTTCCATAGTTTAGCACTTCTATCCTCCTTTAAAAACACAATGAAAACTCCCCATGCACCACAGGATTGGGAAGAGGGAAACATTCAAGCAATCTGCTGTGAGACCTCCTCATATGAGTTTGTCCTCTCATTAATAAAAAGGTTATTTAACTGCTTTAAAGAGTTGTTGAAGATGCTAGACCAACATCTGGGCCATGGTGAGAATTCAAGTCAGGTTTAATGCTTTGACTTCAAATATCTTGGAAAATGTCTTGAAATGCATACAAAAGTATTACTTTATATTTAAGAGGCCATGAGATGCCTAGAAGACTTGAAATGGTTACAGTAAGAAATATGATACACAATTTACTAAGTCCAAAATGTTTTCATAAGAGGATTCAAGAATTGGAAAATAGCAAAGAGGCTAACAACATATTCTAAGTTTCTCAACTATATTTACTTTCTAGTAGAACAGGAATCAAGACATTTTTTCTAATCCTCAGTTTAATGTTCCTCTCTAATACCATGTTACCATGTCAGTGATCACTTGTGATTGTGCTTTTGTGTTCACTAGTTTTTAGAGGATTTGGTGTGAAGAACCAGAAATCTGCAACAGTTTTCCAGATGAGTCCTTTCTGTGAACCATCCTTGGAGAAACACTATTTTGAGTGTTTCTGCTCACTAAATACTACTTTATTTCTGGATATTTTTCATTTTTCTGTGCTACTGGCAAAATGGATATAGATGAAATAAAAACTTATAAAAACAAACATGTTAATGACCCCATTTTCCAAAATTTTCTGTTCAATGTACTCAATTCCAGAGCCACGGAGAGAATAATGAGTTTTTCTTAGATTGGATCAGATCTGTTTTCTACCTTATAAGAGATATTTTGTGTAGTTATTATCCTGTGTAAGAAAGGTGAAAAATACAAATTGGGGTATATGCCCAATTAGTAAATCAATTTAAAAGCTTTCTTTAGTGTTTGGTGAGTACAGATTGAGCATCCTTAATATGAAAATCTGAAATCTTACAACGCAATGCCCTGTCTTAATCACTTTCACGCAACACCCATAATTTAAAGGAAAAAAGAGGTTTATTTTGGCTCACAATTTGTGGAAGCTTTAACCCACTGTGAGTTGACTGCAAAGCAGGATGGCATGGCAGACACCCAGGGGAGGCAGGAAGCAGCAACCATCAAGGAGAAGGGTGACATCATCAGTGGGTGGAGCCAGAGATGAGTGTCACACACTCATGAGCCAATCATCTTCTCTAACCCCCACTTATGATAATTTGAGGCTTTGGGGTTCATCTAGATAGAAGCCATAACATTCCCCATGAGGAAAGTTCCACGTTTTACCTCATGTGATAATTTGCACGTATACTGAAAATATTATATAAAATTACTTTCGGACTATAGGCATAAATTAAACATTAATGAACTTCATTTTAGAGTTGGTTCTCATTTTGAAAGTACATTTTTATATATGCAAATATTTCAGAACCAAAAAGTTAAGAATCCAAAACTCTTCTAGCTCATCAAATGAGACATGCAACTTCCATAACCAATCTAATATTTATTACTAAATTATTTCTCACGTATGTTTAGATCCTAATATTAGTTTTTAAGGCAGATGATTCATACAGTACATTTTAAAAAATATTTCTCTTACCATAAGTAATGACTTAGAATAAAATAGTGATTTTCTTAGCACACTATATATTGTTGAGTTGGTTCTTGCTTGATTTTCTGTAGATGGATTTTAAATATTACAATGTTCCAAATATGATTTATCTAAGGTACAAATAAATAGTTGTATTTAATTAATATACATATCATAGCAATATTCCCTTTACATTCATTTAAATGTAAGTAAAAATTCTAGGTTAAGTCTTCACTTTATAAATGTATTAATAAATAAATGTATTGCAAGCTTGTAAAGAATCCATATCTCCAATGAATTTCCAGATAGATTAAAATTGAGTAAAATTATACCATTTGTGAGGCTAACCAGATTTCATGTTGTTTTATCCTTTACTTAGTTCTAGGAGATTCTGGAAAATGGATTTGAATTAAAAGTGATAATTCTTCCCTTATGCACTTCTAGACCTCTTCTTGAATCTCCTTCTAGTCTGGTTTTAGCCTGTAGACATGATAATACACCTTATCAGGTCTTATAATGATAAATCACTGAGTCTGATTCTGGAAAAATAGAAGGAGGATGGAGGGAAGGGGAAAACAAGAATTGAAATGTGCTATGTACCTGTAACAATCAATGTTCTAAGTGAATATAATAATTATGCACAGCAAACATGTAGTAAAAAAAGTACCATATGTATCATGGTTGAAGAGGATACCTTCCTCCCAGAACACAGGAGTTCACCACAGCCCTCTTTATGCTTCTTTCTGGCTTGAATTTTTCCTGGGATTATGTTCTCTGAATTTATACAGGCAGGTTAGTTTAAGGAAAAAAAAAAACCCAATAACACCCTGGCTATCTCCAAAAGTACTTTATGAGAAAGAAAACTATTTGATTTTCTACAGGAGACAGAGTTCACAGCTTTGCATTGGAATTGGGGAAAGAGAAATGAGTTTTGGATGCAGAAAGTTCTCTAGAACCATGCTTTTGCACTGTGTCAGTGGACAATTCCAAGTAAAAAGGTCCCTCTGGGCATGAAGAACGTAAGTTCTGTGTTTTGTCTTTTTCTCTAAGGAGTGACAGCAACTACATAAACAAGGACAGTTCAATGACGACTAAAGCAGATAATGCATGGCACAAAGGAGACACAGAAGACAAATAGACAATTCCAATGCTCACAGAGAATTTGCTAGGGGAAAAGGGCAAAAAGCAGCTCACAGATCACTGGAAGGTAGTGGCCTGTTAACATTGCATGCATGAATAATGTAAACCACATCTATAGACTGGAGAGGTTCAGTAAGGAGAGGCATGTGATACTCTAAGCTCATTGTCCTTTGCAGAGAGCTAAAAAATAACCCTTGTACAATTCATGTAGAACAGCACTAGGAACATGAATTTTAACACAAACACATACATTTATTTATGTGTACACCTGAAAGTAATATATATGACTTGAGATTTCTTCCTAGTTCTCTCTTCTAAGCTGTGAATGGAAATGTAAATGTCATCCTTCAAACATAAAGCAAAATAAATGAACAAGATAGACTGATGTTCGCTTTACCTCTACTATTCTGTTTCTCTGTCTTAGCCATAGAAAGCAAAGGAAAAAACCCACATCTCCAGTTAAATATTGGAAATTCATAAAAGCAAAGTGATACCACTATAGTCTAGGAAATAAGGAAGCCACTGAAAGATGACAGGAATCAAGGAAGCTTAGCTGATGGATGTAGCACAGATGTTGGAAATTTAGAGGTAATAGATATCAAATGTATTGAAACACGCTATTTTAGTGTAAAATCAGTAAAGCTGATTTGGCTGAAATTTTAAAAAATAATAAAAAGAAAAAATGTATTTTCAAATAAAATGAAGCTAAGAGGAATAAAATGAGCAGAAATGATAATTCTTAACAGTCACATGTTTGCATGTCAGCTGTTTATAATAAATTTGGGCTTTAAATTGATTAATTATTTTATTGAACTGGCTTTTCTTTTGAAAATAGTTACATCAAATAGTGTGAAACTGGATCCAGATGTAGTTTCTTCTTTGACAGGGGAATGTATGAGCAAATGGAAGATAGATCATTTGATTATAAAAATAAGCAACAATTCATTTTATATTTGGAAATATCTTAAATAGTTTTACCATTAAAGGCAGGGTACATAAATTTAAAAAGGAATTAGTTTAATTGTAATATTGGATGGATGTGTTGGTATTATCAATAATTACTGAAGATTAGTGTATTTATGTGATAGCTCATCTTAACAGAGTTAATTGTCTATTTTTCCCTCCTAAGAGACAAGGGAAATATGTGGCATTGTCATGAATAGCTAGCTCTCATGAGAATGTTACAATGGGCCTTTGTTTACAGAAGCAAAAGGATTATGTGACTTTATAGTAATTGAAGAGAGCATTTATTTAATTATAGATATTTCATATACTTTTAGAGGAAATACTACACAATTACATAAACACTGAATATAATGTCTTTTTAATTTGCATAATGTGTGGTTAAATCTATACTCTAAAATAAACTGGAGCCATAATTATATAAACTTTTGAAGTTAATATGTAACATTCTCATCAAATTTAAATCCATCATTTATTTTATTTGCAAATGTTAGTATATCAACACTTTTTAACCACTGATATACAGTTAACTCTTGAAGATAACTATTTGAAGTGAATTCTTAAGAATAATTAAATTTTTCTATTATTTTGAAATACCCCCATGATTTAATTTGGACAATATTTTGGAAGAACATAATATGCAACATATTTTAAATTTCTTTTATTAAATCAAGTTTGAAGTTGTATGTGAAACACACTGCTTACTGTTTGGAATCAATGAGGTTATATTTCAAGAATTTGTCTTTCTACTTCAAAGTGTAATTTATATTGTTTAACAACTCAAGCATACTAAGTGGTCAATACCAATTGCTGATCTATTTTATATAGTATTTTCTATAATTCACACTTTCTTAACTGCTGTATCAAAGAATTTATTTGAATCTTCTGTAATACACAGAGCATCTTCATAAAGGAAAGCAATTTTATGCTAAATAGTTTCTAGAGATTACAATGCATTTCATTTAAACTTTGAGATAATAGTTGTATATATTTATGAGATACAGTACAACAATTTGATACATGTATCCAATACATAATAATCAAACCAAGGTCCATCTTCTCAAATATTCATCATTTTATATGTTGGAAACTGTCAGTTATTTTGACAGATTGTTGTGACCAATGGTTATCCTACCAGGCTACAAGGCAGCAGAGCCAATCCCTGCTCTCTGGGCTTTGTTGCCCCCTACCTAACCTCAGTCCATCTCTCCTTCCCACTTCCTTTCACAGTCTTTAGTGACCACCTTATTCTTCTATGAGATCAAGTTCGTAAAAATAGAAAATGTGGCTTTTGTCTTGTTGTGGATTGGTTATAACTGATGCCATCTTGAGCCTTGCATTTAACTAGTGCCCTGTATTTGACTCAGGAAAAAATGGAAAATTACTCAGGGTGCAAGTCCCATGAGAAAAGCAAAATGAGCTGTACCTACAAGAGAAAAATTAACCTGCTCAAAAGAAGCAGGAAATAGCCAGTGGGTCCCTTGACTCAAACCAAGATGAGCATTCAAGGAGTAACTGGAAAAATAAGGGCTTATCCATGGATTCAGGCCAGTATTACAGATTTGAACAGAGGGTTCTTCATCCACATTTTCTTTGTCATATTCAAACGTCCTGACCCCCTGATCAGATGAGACTTGTTCCCCAAGTTACAGGTTCAAATCTCTTTTGAGATTACAAACTCCTCAGTAACTCTTGGGTTTCACAGAAAGACTAGAGGTATTCAGAAAGCTAGATCAGAGGTGACCAACACTCCTCCTGTTGCTATTCTTTTTACTTGCCCCCTGGCTGAAGGATACTTGTTTCTGGTAGACTTGCCCCTGGCAGATCCCCCTTCAACTTCATTGCTGCAAAAAAATGACAAAATGAAAAAAAAAATGACAAAAGGAGATTCCTGGGGTCTGGGTAGAATCCAACCCACTGGGACTTGCAATCAACTAACCTCCAATTGTAGTCACCCTTAACCCTGGAGCCACCCCAATCTGGGTGTGCCAATATCCACTCAGTTTACAAGACCAGGAAGGAATTTCCAAGCTCATACAAAGGCTAAAAGAGGCCAATATCTTGATCCTTTGTAAGTTAGCCTAAAATACACCATTGCTATCTGTTTAGAGCCTGGGACTTTAGACTATAGGGACCATCCAAGACCTCCAAGAGATAAATAAAAGTCATGACTCTACACCCCACTATTCCTAACCCATATACTTTGCTCAGTTTGCTGCCTCCTATGCAAACCTGCTATTCCACATTGAACCTAAAAGATGCCTTCTTCTCCCTACCGCTGGCTCTGGTTAGTCAACCCTGCTTTGCCTCTAAGTGGACAGACCCTAAGACGGGAAAATTAGAACAATTGACCTGGACTCATTTACCTCAGGGTTTAAAAACGCTCCCACTCTATTTGATGAGGCCCTGAGGAGAGACCTGCAAGATTTTCTGGCAGAAGATCCCTCCTTCACAGTGCTTCAAAATGTAGATGATTTACTACTGGCCAGCACAGATTTGTCTCCTTGTCTAAAAATCATGGAGATCCTATTGAAAGACTTGGACAAACTGGGCTATCTAGTCTCTGCCAAAAAAGGCTCAGCTCTGCCTGTGCAAAATCACTTATCTGAGGTATATTTTTGAAAAAGGGGGGGGGCTTTATCAGACAAAAGGATTGAGGCTACCTTAAAAATCCCTTCCCCAAAAACTAAACATCAAGTGCTGCTGGTTGTGGATCCTGGGTTTTGCTGAAATGGTCCAGCCACTCTACACCTCTACAAGAGGGGACCCATCTGGACCTTTAACCTGGACTGAGGTAGAGGAACAAGGTTTCAATGATTTAAAACAGGCTTTTGTAAATGTTCCAGCACTCACTCTACCTCACTTAGACAAACCTTTCCAATTACATGTGGCTGAGATTTATGGGATAACAAAAGAGGTCTTAGCCCAGTACCTAGGACCCCAGAAGAGGTCTGTTGCCTATCTTTTTTGGTGATTAGACCCCATAGCGGCAGGGTGGCCAAACTGCCTACAGACAACTGCAGCCAGTGCAACCAAGGAAACCACAAAGCTGACTTTTTGCCAGAGACTCCAGATAGTGCCCCCCACCTCCACGTTTTAGAGACACTATGGCAGTCATCTCCTGATAGACGGCTTTCCAATGCTCACATTGTCCAAAACCAAGCCCTTTTCCTGGATATTCACTGCATCAACTCCCTGTCTACCTCTGCCCTCAATCCAGAGACTCTCCTGCCTGATGATAACCCCTCAATGCCGATACATAATTGTATTGAATATTATTGATTTGGTTTCATGCCTGTGAGTTGACCTTACTGTTATCCTGCTTGCCCAGCCTAAAGCCACCCTTTTCACAGATGACAGCAGTTACCTCCAAGATATTTGAGCGACAGGAGCTACAGTGACCACTGAAACTGAGGTAATATGGGCCCAAGCTTTAGGGTCGAGAACTTCAGCTCAGCAGGCAGAACTGATAGCCCTTATTGAAGCCTTAAGGTGTGACAAATGGTTGGTATGCTTTTGTCACCATCGATGTACATGGGGCCATTTATCCAAAAAGAGGACTGTTAACCTCAACAGAAATAAAGCTCAAGAATGCCACCGAGATCTTAGACCTCCTGGTTGCCATTTGGTTGCTCCAAAAGATTGCCATTATACATTGTTTGGGGCACCAATGATAAGACACCCCAGTAAATGCCTTCACTGTTAAGACAGCCAGAGAGGTGACACTAAAACCAGTGGGGCCTATAATGCTCCTCCCAGCTCTCCTGCCACCCATGCTACTCAAGTCAGCCTATTCAGATTCAGACTTGAGACCAGCCAAGAGCCTAGAGGCCCACCTTTCTCTGGAAGGCTGACAGAGTGTTGAGCCCCCAGCTCATCTAGGAGACCCATTGGGCCACTCACTTGGGGGAATCAAATTGGCCAAGTTATCTTTCCTGACTGAAGAGGTCAGCCAACAATGCTCACAATGTCTTCAAGTGAACCCTAAGCTGGCCACTACTGATGTTTAAAAGAGACAACAAAGACTTATCCCTAAAGATGGCTAAGAGACAGACTTTACTAAAATGGGTCCAGGAAGAGGAGGACATAAATGTCTTTTAGTTCTTACAGACATTTACTGGATGGCCTAAAGGATTCACACTCAGAGTAAATCAGTTCTCATAGTAGCTAAAAAACTCCTCTATGACATAGTGCCTCAATTTGGTTTGCCCACCTCCCTGGGGTCTGACAGTGCCCTAGATTTCATAGCTCAGATCACTCAAAATTTAGCTGCAGCTTTAAAAAGCAATTGAAAATTACATTGTGCCTACTGGTCTCAAATCAGAGCAAGTAAAAAAAATAAACAGAACCATAAAGAAAACTATTTCAAAACTGGCTCTTGAGACTGGCAAAAACTGGATAAGTCTCCTTCTTTTTGCCCTTCTGTGTGCACAATGTACCCCCTACTTCCAGGACATTACTCCTTTTGAGGCCATGTACAGCTGGCCTGCCCCTTTGGTTCCCCATGTCCAAGATGATAAGTTAGCTACTGTCACTAATGGAAAACTTGGTAAGTCCTTATAGGCTCTCCAGCCCTTCCTGCACTCTACCCACCACTTGTTCTAGGGCCACCAGACCATTCCTAAAAGACCTGGTAACATCCTTGGCAGCTTAACCTGGTGATCAAGTCTACATCAAAAGGAGACAGCCCACATTCCTAGGGGCCCACTGGGAAGGAGCTTATACAGTCACCTTGAGTACTCCCAAAGCTGTCAAGGTTGCCAGAAAGAGCCACTAAATTCATCACTCCCACTTCAAGCCCATAATACCAGAGACTTCAGCTAAATAGACTATGTATAGCTAATATTAAATCCAGATTGTAAACACCTCAAACCTTGATTCTGGTTATTCATGCTGGTGGGAGCAAGGACCCTAAGTCCCTCACTTTGGAAAACATTCAAGGCTCTGAACTTTGTATTCAGTCTGTAAATTTCCCCTTAAAGCACTCCCCTTTTCAAATCAATTGTAATTCAACTATGTACAAACTGTCTCTTACCCGCTCAACCAATATTTAGTCTCCCCACCAAGAACTTGGTTTGCCTGTACAAATGGCCTCAGCCCTTACTGGACCTAACACTAAACATGTATCTTAACTTCATGTTCTTCCCCAAGTGTACTGGCATTCTAGAGAAAAAATAATATAGGGTTACCCAACCTCACAAGAAAAAAAGAGGGCCCCAGTCCTAGTTCCTGTCCTTTTAGGATTAAAAGTAACTGATTCCACAACTCTAGGAACCACAGCCCTCATAATGGGAGGCCAAAATGACCAGATACTGAGCAAAAAATGGATTGTGGTCTAGCACACTTAAACAAAATGTTCATTACCATCTCTAAACTCACTGACTGAAATGGTCCTTCAGCACTGTTAAGGTCTAGACCTCCTATTCTTAAAACAGGGGGGTCTAGGCCTAGCCCTTGGTAAATCTTGTTTTTAAAAACAGTCTTAATCAAGTCAAAAAGTGCCTAGCCAATAAAAAAAAATGAGAGACATCAATAGAGTTGACATAAAAATTTGTTCTTCACTACCCCATGGTTGACTACCTGACTCTCAGCTCTGACAGGATCCCTGATTTTCCTCCTACTGGCCATTACTATTGGCCCCTGCATGATAAACTGCTTAATGCACTACATCTGAAGCCAAGTCCAATCTATTAAATTAATGGTTATACGTTCCCAATATGAGAAACTACAAAATATAGATAAAAGAATGTCTTTTAATGGATGACCAGGAATCAAGGATTTGATTCATACATTAAAATCAGTGGGAAATGTTGTAGGTTGGCATAACTGACACCATCTTGAGCCTTACATTTAATTAGTGTCTTGTATTTGACTCAGAAAAACTGAATCCAAGTCCCAAGAGAAAAGCAAAATGAGCTGTACCTATAAGAGAAAAATTAACCCATTCAATAAAAGAAGCAGGATACAAATGTCAACTGAAAATTATTGAAAGATTCAAGCTAAATTGTTTCCAACAGGATGTTTTTTATGATTCTCTCTTTTAAAAACTCTGTAACTTTCCAGTTGGGGGCCACTTGTTTGGACCCTGGACCAGGGGTGTCTGTATAAGAGTGGTCCTGAGCTCAGTTAGTTAAATTTCAAATTTACCAATTTGCTGCTTGGATTCCTATATTGTTGTTCACAAACCCATTTCAGTCTTTATTTTATGGTCTATGGTCCACTCAAAAGACATTTCATCTCTAAAAAGCTTAACTCTTTTAATAAGTGTTCACTGATCACCTACTATGGCATATGAACTCATACCTGGAAAACTAAAAAGCAACTAAGATATTTTTATTAATTGTTTTGTAAGTAAAACTTTGCCACAGACTAAAGATTTATCTTTCAAGGCTGCTACTAAAATATATTACACAGCTCTTATTTACACCCCTGAAATCATGTCACACTGCAGGGAGTTTACGAGTAAGCCCTGGAGACATGACTAAAGTTGAATAGTTAAGGTTTGAAAATTTTAAAAGGCCAGTTATTAAAATGGCTTTTGAATATCTATTTTTGTCCTGTTTCCTGCATTAATAAAGATAGATAACACATATTTGGCATTTACTGTTTACCAGATGTCTTAGTTACTTTTTACTCATCACTGAGACAAAATACCTGAAGCCCAAGTTGGGAAAGGAAAGGTTTATTTCTTACAGTTTTTGGAGGTTTCAGTCCACACTCAGTTGGCTCCAAGGCAGGTGGGCATGGCTGGGCTGCAGTTCATGGTGGCTGCAAACAGCAAGTAGGAACCAGCAAAAAGCAAGACATACCTTCTTCCTGCCATTACATTACATCCTGGCTCGTAGCACTGACACCATCAATCCAAGCACTAGACAATGAACCATCACAAATGAACAATGCAAACTCATGAGGCCTGGGGGCCACAGACATAAACCATGACTCCAGACCTGGCTCTAAGAGTTTTACATGTTTACTGCCTTACAGTTTACATAAGAATAGAGATATTAAGTGACTTACCCAACTACCACGTGGCTACCATGTGACAGAGCCAAGGATCCAGACCAAGCCGTATGATTTCAAATCCATACTTTTAACCAACATACTACCTAAATATTGCGCAAGCAAATCAGAAGCACCTTCACATGAGTCATTTGCATTCTTTTGTTTCTTTGTTTTAACTACTTAGAGTTCTGACTTCCCTTAAAATCCCTATTTCAATGGCTTTCTCTATCATCAGAGAAAATATAGTAATAAATCTAAAAATAAAAATTGGCCACTGAAATATATACCCATGCACACATATACATATGCTCCCAAAACATGAAAAGGCAATGTTTACATCCACAGTCCAACATGCAAAGATATATTGGGAAGATTAGAACTCTGTAATTGTTTTTCATTGATTCTTTGAAATTATGTTGTTTAAACAATGAACTGGATTCTAAAACCTTATGATTCTTACTGATGAGTTAGATATCATGGTGGCTGCAAACAGCAAGTAGGAACCAGCAAAAAGCAAGACACAGCTTCTTCCTGTCATTACATCACATCCTGGCTCCACTCCTATGTGGGTGTAGCACTGATACCATCAATCCAAGCACTAGACAATGAACCATCACAAATGAACAACGCAACTCATGAGGCCTGCTTAGTAAGTAGTCTTTGGAAGTCTGTAAGGTGGTGGTAAAGAGAATTATCCAGGTGTCCTGCATCTGTCCTGGAATTTCCTAACCCCTAATAGAAACAATGATGGATCCCAGTCACAGAGGAGTCTTGCATTCCTTAGATCCTTTTTTGGCTACATAAGAGGGACTTTTTCAAAGTGAACAAATATCTTCAGTTAAAATGTAGGCAGCAAAGGTGAGTCAGAAAACCTGGAGTTTAATTCTGACAGCTCTCATCATTTGACTACAAGGAGAGTAGCTATCACTTAAGGCCTTCAGCTTTCTCAGTTCACTGAACGATTCGTGAATCATGTAAGCCAGTGATGATATGGGACCATGGCACTTGTGACGTAGGGATTTTGTCTCATTGTCTGGAAAACTTTGTTTATTTTAATAAAAGAAAATTTAACAACTGAGCCCCTGACATTTCTCTTAGATGTAATTTCACCTAAGTGAGCAAACAGAGAAAGTGTTGTGTAATTTGATGTTAAAACCTGCATCAATTCATTTAAAATGGACAACTTAATTTTTTGTGCTTTATAATAACAAAAACAATTCATTAATAGACTATTTCTTGTTTGGTTTTCAACTGATTGAGCAAAATATAATCTTCTGGAGAATTAAGGGAGGACAACTAACATGTCCACTAACCATAAATCTCTTTGGTCTTTTAACTAAGCCAAATGCATGCCCTAATATTTTTCACCTTAAAGTAAATCAAGTAATTCAAAAATGAAACCATTAAATTATCATATGGCTCATGCAGCTATTATGATTTAGATCCAGAATGTTCCCCACAAGCCTCATGTGTTTAGAGGTGGGAAGGTGAATGGGTTATGGGGCATTATATCCCCAGTGGATTAATCCTCTAAATGTGCGGATAGGTAGACCTGGCCAAAAAAAGTGGGTCTCTGAGGGCATGATCTGGAAGGATGTAACCTTTTCTCCAACTCCAACCTTTTATTTCTGCTTCCTGATTGCTATGGGATGAGCACATTTTCCTTTGCTGTGCCCTTCTGTCATCCCACTTCTGACTTAGAGCGAGCCAACTTGTATTGGAACCAAGAATCAAAATAAACCTCTCTCCCTTTATGTTGCAAATTTCCAGTATTTTTTCCCAGCAAAGGGCAAGGACTTAAAATACTAATATCTAAGAAGGGATTTAAAAATCTTAGTATTACTGAGCAAATCAGCAAAATTTGAAAAATTATCCCTGCCCCATGCAACACTATCTCTGGTTTGTACACTAATCACTTGGTTAGTATTGAGCACTCCTAGTGTTTATTGAGAGATACTTGATGCCCTTACTAAACCGTAAAGACAAAGTTCTTGTAAAAATTATGTGCAGTATTTCTTGAATGTCAGGTAACAAAAAGAACTCTACTTTATACCCTAAACAAATTATCCTCTTGATTCAATTTTTATGCTGATAGTCATTACTATTTTTATACACAGTTGTAATAAAATGTTTCATATATAGTGATGTCAAAAACACACTCTGGATTAGAATTTCTCTTAAGAAGTGTAGCTATATTAGACTACATCAACAAATTTAACTTTGAGCAGTGGAAGTCAATTCCTTTCTCCTTGCAACTGATCTACTCATAGTGAGTAGAGTATTCTACTTGCTTCTAACAAGTAGAATATGGCAAATAATATGGAGAGTTCAAGAATTGGACATAAATGGTCATCACAGATCTTTTTTTGACTTCTTCAATTAGTCAACTGAAATTGGCTATCATATTTTATGGACAATCCTATGTAGAAATCCATATTTCAGGAACTGATTCTGCCAAAAAGACAAAAGGGTGTGTGGGGGGGTGCAAAACCACACTCAAGGTCTTCTATCTTGGTATATCACTTGGCCGCAGAGAGGCCTTCAGATGACACTACATTTAGATAATGTAGGCAACTTATAATGAGTAACCTGAGTCCAAATAGTCAGGTAAATTGCATCTGAATCTTTTCTACAGAAACTGTGAAATAGCAAGAGCTTACTGCTTTAAACTGTTGTTCTGAGGGCAGTAGATAAGTAAGAAAGGTAGGACTGGCTCACTTTAACACAGTACCTAGCAGTCTGCTTGTGGTAAGAGGTGAAATTCAAAACCCAGGGAGCCGATAGTGATTATTGATTTACTCTGCATGAAGAAAGTAAAGATTTTGTTTTTGCTTCCTAGAGAAGCACTAGAGAAGAGAAAGGAAAGGAAGAAAAGGTAGTAGTCAGTGAAATATCCAGATACCAGACCACCTACAGAAAGGATTGAGAGAATCTCAGGGTTTTGGAGATTGAAAAGATTTTTTAAAAAATATAACATGTGGCCTCATTTAGCTTTTGGGGTGGTGTGTATCTGTGTATGTTTGTACATACAGATAGGCCTTTTGGGAATCAAGAGACATTAAAGATTAAGAATGAAGATGAGCAGAGATGAATATGAAAATACACGCTCCTCATTTTACTTGAATGCCAAGGAGCTTTTGGCTTCCATGGTTTATGTTGCTTAAACCATGAGGATTGCAATCTCCTTGGATTATATAAAATATTTAAAAGTTATGAACCTCTCATTAATTATTATCTTAGTGTGAGACTTAGCAACTAAAAATGGGACAAGCATTTGATAACATTTTAGTTGATATTTTATTTAATAGTTATTTTTTATGTCATAGGAGTAAAATCTAAATCAATAGGTCATTTGATTAAGGTAAATATAATGATCTACCTACTTTTATCTTCTTTCATTTACCCTTGTTATTAGCAAGGAACGTCCCCAGCTTTTTTGTGTGTGTGTGTGCTTCATTGAAGTAATCAGCAAGGTACTATTCGAGAAATGTCATGGGCTTTGAAGTCAAACGAGTCTGTCCTCAAATGTTAATTTAATTTTTTTCCTTAAAGCTACTATATTGTTATTTTAAAAAATCTTTTCAACTTTAGTTTTCTTTCAGGCAGTAGGGAATAAATAACACTTATTTCTTGTGGTTAAAATAATTATTAATTAAATAATAGAGTCAAAAGTTAATTCAGGAATTAGTCACACATTATTGATGTAACGTGAAAATGATCACTCATAATAACCTCAGTTCTGCTTTTGGCTATCTATTCCTATTAAAGTGTTAGTTGACAAAATGTAAAATATTACCCTCTGTCCTGGCCTGAGGATGAAGAAGTAGAAGTGTCTGGTGCATTATACTTAGACTTCAGATGCATTTGAGAATGAGTTCATCAGTATTTGGGCCTATGTAGTTTTAGGGAGGGAAGAGTGATTTTCACTCTTTTCTCCTAGTGGTAAAGGCTGCCTCTGAATTCCACTACTGAACTAGGCTTTCTATGGGAAGCAGGGAATGAGATAGCCTCGTCCGTTATTTGCAAGACCTCTTCTCAAGCCATCACCCTCTTATCCAGTACTCTCAGACAACTCTGCACTCTTTGGCTGCTTTCGGCCAGAGTTCTATCTGTTGACCAATATTCATACACAGAGCTGTTCTTCAGTTTTCCCTTTAAAAGAAATGACTAGCCACCTAGGAACTTCAGCCATAAACCCGGAGCCCTCCTGTGACTCCCACCTTCTCCACAGACCACCTCGCAGACCTTGTAATTACAGCTACAGGCACACACAGGGTTGGGCCAGAACACAGTCCCTCCCATGTTCCATAGTCCTGGCCATCTACCTCAGGTTCTAGGAACTCCAACCTGTGATGAGTACCCCCGCAGTCTTACCACTGCCACTGGGGATCCCCCCAACTCCTGGACCTAGCATTGCTGTTGATATTCAGCTCCCACATGTCCCCCCAGAACCTTGGACTGCAGTGGATTAACCATGTAGTATTCATGGGAGACTCAGTAAGAACTCAGCAGGTTTCCATTAGTGAGGTGAGTTTGCCCCTAGTATAAGAATAGAGTTTGCCACTTCAGTGGGTAAACAGGAACAACAGAGAAGCCCCCCTCCAGAAGCAGGCCATAGGCAAGCTTGGCAAGTAGATGGCTGAGTCCTTCCTCCACAAAGAGAATATCAGGTAGCTTGAGGAGGGTGCTAACAAGGCCTCTCCCAACCTGGAGAAAATTAAGG
The DNA here is from genome assembly GCF_034190915.1 of Cavia porcellus. NCBI lineage: Eukaryota > Metazoa > Chordata > Mammalia > Rodentia > Caviidae > Cavia > Cavia porcellus. The sequence goes on from NW_026947493.1 coordinate 45,383,053, forward strand.
AGGCTTGTGGGACACCCAGAGACACAGTAAGGTTGCACCTGAGATAAACACTATAAACAGGGAGATCTGGTAACTCTGACCAATGGGAAGACATAAAAACAGCAGGAACTTGGGATTGATTTCCATCAGTATTCCTAGGCTTGTAAGCCTAGGAAGAACAAAGGACTCACCCAACAGGGCTTACAGGTGCAATTCAGGTGACTGACCCACCTCTTCATTGTGGGAATCAACAATTCAACAAACATCAGCTTTACAGGAGGACCCCAAGATACACACTATCAACAGTTGACACTAGAAGGATTGAAGTACCAAATATTAACCTAAGAGGGGAAAATGGCAAAATGAAAAAGCAAAATGCAATCTCAAACATTTAGTCTACCAGGAGCAAGTACAGGAGACATTGAAATAGAGGACTTTGAAAGTAACGTACTGGAAATCTCTGAAAAGATAGCAAGTGAAAAAAAAACAAAAAACAAAACAAAACAACAACAACAACAACAAAAAAAAAACTCCACAAGGCTATAGAGGAAATCAAATAAGAAGTACACTCTGATGTAAAGATAGAAATAACAACCTTAGTAAAGGAGTTGCTGAGCACTGCCAAAGAAGAAATAGAGAAAAAAGTACAGGAGCATGGGAAACTGATTCAAATCTTGAATGAACAATATAGAAAACAAACAGAATTCATGAAACAAACTCAAAGAGACATCAAAGAGACAAAAAATTCCATTGAAAGCTGGCAAATGATGTTTAAATGAAGCTGACGGCAGGATTTTGGACCTTGAGGACCATGATCACACTTCAAAATTATGAAAGGATACAACTTTTAAAAATAACAAAGCAGCATGAAATGATAATCCATGAGCTTCAAGATGATGCCAAGAGAAATAATATAAAATGAGTAGGCTTCAGTAAAGATGCAGGAGTCAATGCAAATGACACATCTAAAATATTCACAGAAGTAGTATCAGAAAATTTCCCAAACATGGGGAAAAAATCTGATACGCAGATAAGTGAGGCATATAAACATCAAACAGTCACAATCAACATAAATCTAAACCCAGACATATAATAATTAAGATCTCAGACATACAGCATAAAATGGAATACTAAAAGCTGTTTGAGAAAAGACACAACTTACCTATTTTACCTTTGGCCCATTAGAATCACAAGAGACTTTTCAGCACAAACCCTGAGGTCAAGATGCACTTGGAGTGAGCTATTTCAAGCCCTGAAAGAAAACAAATTTCAACCTAGACTGATGTACCCAGATAATCTTCCATTCAAATTTAATGGAAAAACAAAATACTTCCATGACATGACAAAGAACATCTGAAAAACTCATGTCCACCAAAACAACCGTAGAAAGTATTGAAAGACATATTACGTAGAGATAAAAATGACCTCAATTCCCAGAACAACAACAGAAACAAACCACCAGTAGGACAAGCAATTAAACAAAGGGAAAAAGCAGAAAACAAACAACTGGAATGTAACATGGCAAAGTCTAGCCAGTACATATCAGTTACATCCATAAATGTAAATGGCCTCAGTTCACTTATCAAAAGAAATAGGTTGACAGACTCTGGAATTCTGGGCCTGCCAGCACCACTCATTCCAGAGGCAGGGTGGCCTGGGGTGAATTTCCCTGTACCAACCCCTGAGTCCAGAGAGTTTAGGATCCTGGCTTGGCCCGGCCAGGGAACTTCACAGCTTCCTGCTGTACTGGACCAGTTCAGCAGGTCTTGAGACAGCCTAAGCCAACATCCTCACTTCCTGCCATGCTTGGAGGACTCTGGGGATTTGCACCTGCCTGCGCCCTAAATTCTGGAGATTGAGAGGCCTGAGGTGAATGTCCCTGCACCATCCTGAACCCAGGAGTTTGGGATCATTGCTCCCACCAGCTAAGGAACTTCACAGCTTCCTGCCACACTCAACCTGCACTGCAGGGCTTGGGCCTGCCTGCTCCACCCCAAGTGACCCTCTCACAATCTGGGGGAAAGGGTGGCCAGAGTCCCAGGAGCTGAGGGCATAGAAGAGTATTTCCAACAGGCACTGGAGAAGACTTGGAATAACATTTGAAACACAGAAATATAAGAAAACGACAAACAAAAGACCAAATTACAACTTCTTACCTCCAACCCATCCCAAGAAACCTTAGGAACTATGTACATAGAAGAAAATACATGCTATACACCTGAAATACCTGACATAATAGCAACTGAAATAAAGAAGCAACTCTGGGAAGCTTTAAAGGAATTCAAACTAGAAATAATTTCCTAGGTAAAAGATGAAATGATAAAAGAAATGAAAGAGATGCTGAACATATCTAAAGAAGACACAGTTAAAAAATTGGAGGAACTAAACAAAAGGTAGAATCATTGGATGAACAATGTAAGAAACAAAGAGAATACAAAAAGCAGATGCAAAGAGATATACAGGAAATCAAAAATTCCATTGAAAGTTATAAAAACCACCTCAGTGAAAGTGAAGGAAGAATTTCAGACCTCAAAGACAAGATTGCAGCTAGTTAACAGGAAAGGAAAGTTCTTTTAAAAATCAAGAAATAACAATTCAACAGCTGAAAAATGATGCAAAGAAAAGCAACATAAGGTTGATAGGGATAAATGAAAAAGAAGGGGACAACATAAAGGATGTCAAGAGAATATTTACAGAAGTAACAGCTGAAAATTTCCCAAACATGAGGTTGAAAACTGACATCAGGATCAGTGAAGCATATAGAACTACAAATAGCCATACCAAAATAAAACTAAACCCAGACATAGAATAATCACCATCCCAGAAATCCAACACAAGAATAGAATATTAAAAGCTGTCAGAGAGAAAGGACAGATCACCTATAAAGGAAAACCTATCAGAATCACAGCAGAATTTTCATAAAGTCAATAAAGTCAAGAAGAGCATGGAGATCCTAAACAAAAATGATTTCCAACCTAGACTGATGTACCCTGAAAAACTGTCCTTCAAAATCGATGCAGAAATAAAATACTTCCATGACAAAGACCAGCTGAAGAACTTCATGATCACCAAGCCAACCCTGCAAAGAATACTGAAAGACAGTTTAGATACACTTAGGAAAAAACCACTACACAAAGCAAATTAAACAGAAAGATAAACATGCAACAGCAAAAAGATAACATGTCAACAATAAACCAACATATAACAGTTATAACCATTAATGTAAATGGTCTCAATGCAATAATTAAAAGAAACAGACGATCAGAATGGATCAAAAAACAAAATCCAACTATATGCTGTCTACAAGAAACCCATGTAACCCAAAAGGATACTCACAGACTGAAGGTCAAAGGATGGAAAACAATACTTCATGAAACAGGACCCCCCCCCAAAAGGGGGTAGCTATTCTGTTTGCAGACAATGTGAACTTCAAACCAATAATGATCAGAAGAGATAAAGAAGGTCACTACATACTCACTGGGGAAAACTTCAAGAGGAAGAGATAACAATCTTAAATATATATGCACCAAATTCCAGAGCACCCAGTTATAGAAAACAAGTATTAACAGAAATGAAAAACCAAATTAGCAGTAACACAATTATAACAGGAGACCTTAACACACCACTGACACCAAGGGATAGATCAATCAGACAGAAAATCAGCAAAGAAGTAACAGAACTGAATCACACCTGTGAACAAATGCACTTGATTGACACATATATAGTGTTCCTTCCAACAACATCAGGATACACATTCTTCTCAGCAGTACAAGGGTCATTCTCCAAAATAGACCATATATTAGCTCACAGAACATATTTAAAGAAATGCAAGAGCTGAAATTATCCCTTGCATGTTATCGGATAATAGCGCCATGAAATTAGAAATAAATGATAAAAGATACTGCAAAAATCCCACAAACACATGGAAACTGAATAACCCACTCTTGAGTAATCAGTGTGTCACAGGGGAAATTAAAGAAGAAATAAAACAATACCTACAAGCAAATGAAAATACAAATATAACTTACCAGAATCTGTGGGATGCAATGAAAGCTGTCCTCAGAGGAAAATTTATTGCACTGAGGTCCCATATCGGGAAAATAGAAAGAATACAAATAAATAACCTGATGTTACACCTCAAACATCTAGAAAAAGAAGAGCAAATCAAGCCCAAAGCCAAAAGAAGGGAGGAAATTATAAAAATAAAAGCAGAAATTAATGCAATAGAGACTAAGAAAACAATCCAAAGAATCAATGAACCAAAGAGTTGGTTCTTTGAAAGAATAAATAAAGTTGATAAGGCCCTAGCCAAGCTTATTTAAAAAAGGAAATAAAAAGCTCAAATTCATGCAATAAGGAATGAAAATGGCAAAATCACTACAGACTCTGTAGAAATACAGAATATCATCAATATCTATTTTAAAAACCTCTACTTTCATTGGTTTGACAACACAGAAGAAATAGATTCCCAGAAACATATGAAGAACCAAAGCTAGGTAAAGAAGATATATAACTGCTGAATAATTCAATTTCTATTAATTAAATTGAAAATGTAATTAAGTCCTTACCTACAAAGAAGAGTCCAGGCCCAGACAGATTCACTACAGAATTCTACAAGAAGTACAAAGAAGACTTAATGCTGACACTCCTCAAATTCTTCAATGAAATTGAAAGGGAAGCAATCCTTCTTAAGTCATTCCTGGTAGCAAATATTACTCTAGTACCAAAACCTGAGAAATACCCAATTAAAAAAAAAGAACTACAGACCAACCTCCCTCATGAATACAGACGCAAAAATCCTCAATAAAATATTGGCAAATAGGATGCAGCAAATCATCAAGAAGATTATACACCATGACCAAGTGGGATTCATCCCAGGCATGCAGGGATGGTTCAACATATGTAAATGAATAAATGTAATCCACCATATCAATAATACCAAAAGTAAAAATCACATGACCATGTCTATAGATGCAGAAAAAGCGTTGGATAAGGTACCACATTCATTTATGATAAGAACCTTACAGAAAAGTGGAATAGATGGTCTTTACCTCAATATAATAAATATCATCTATGACAAACCAACAGCCAGTATCATACTAAATGCCCCAAAATTGAAGACATTTACTTTAAAATCAGGTACACAACAAGGATGTCCTTTATCATCGCTCCTATTTAATATAGTACTGGAAATACTAGCCAGAGCTATTAGACAAGAAAGAGAAATAAAAGGGGTAAAGACAGGAAAAGAAGAAGTTAAACTATCCTTATTTGCAGATGACATGACACTCTACATAGAAGACTCCCAAAACTCCATTGAAAGACGCTTAGATATAATAAATAAAGTCAGCAATGTAACTGGATACAAAATCAATACTCAAAAATCACAAGCATTCCTAAGCACTAGCAACAAAACCACTGACAGAGGAATAAGAGAAACCACACCCTTCACACTAGCAACCAAAAAAATGAAGCATTTAGGAATTATTCTCACGAAAGAAGTGAAAGACCTATACAGAGAAAATTATAAAACACTGAAAAAGGAAATTGAAGAGAATCTCAGGAAGTGGAAAGACATCCCTTGCTCATGGATAGGAAGAAAAAATGTTGTGAAAATAACCATTCTCCCAAAACTGTTCTATAGATGCAATCCCAATAAAAATACTATCAACATACCTCATAGATCTCAAGAAATCACTCCTAAAATTCATCTGTAGTTAGAAGAGACTTAGAATAGCAAACACAGTTCTAAGCAGCAAAGGCAAAGCAGGAGGTATCAGAATCCCTGACTTGAAGTTAAACTACAAAGCAAGTGTAGTAAAATCAACATGGTACTGGAATCAAAACAGAGCCAAAGATCAATGGAACAGATTAGAAGACACAGCCACAACTACAAACGCACTCAACCACCTTATCTTTGATAAAGGGGCCAAACAGATTCACTGGAAGAATGACAGTCTCTTTAATAAATGGTGCTGGAAAAACTGGATCTCCATATGCTGAAAACTAAACCTAGATCCAGGCTTATCACTATGTACTAAAATAAAATCTAAATGGATCAAAGATCTGAATATTAAACCAGAAACACTAAATCTATTGGAAGAAAAATTGGGTAAAAACCCTGAAAACATAGGGGTAGGTAGAGAATTCTTGAACAGGAATCAAATTGCATGGGAAATACTTCCCAAAATCAATAACTGAGACCACCTCTTATTAAAAAGTTGCTGCATGTCAAAAGAAATCTCCAGCATAGTGAAAAGAAAACCCACAAATTGGGAAAAAAGCTTAGTGAACTGTCCCTCAGACAAAGCACTTCTGTCTAAAACATATAAAGAATTTTAAAAAATCAGACCCCCAAAAATTCAAAGATCCAATCCAAAAATGGGCATCTGAGAGGAATACACAATTTGCAGATGAAGAAATACAAATCGCAAATAAATACATGAAAAAAATGCTCATCATCATTACTCACTAGAGAAATGGAAATTAAAACCACACTGATATTCCGTCTCCCTCCTGAAAGAATGGCCAGGATCAAGAAAACCACCAACAACAAATGCTGGAGAGGCTGTGGTGAAAAAGGAACTCTCATGCACTATTGGTGGGAGTGTAGACTGGTGTAATCATTGTGGAGGTCAGTCTGGAGTTTTCTCAAAAAGCTTGAATTGGAAGTCCTATTTGTTCCAGCTATTCTACTTCTAGGCATATTCCCAGATGAACTGAAATCAACATACCATAGTGATATATGTGCACCCATGTTTACAGCAGCACAATTTGTAATAGCCAGATCTTAGAAACAACTGAGGAACTGTCCATCAACTGAGGAATGGATAAAAATGATGTGGTATTTGTATACAATGGTGTACTACTCAGATATAAAGAATGATCACCTTGTGGTATGTATAAATAAGTGGGCGCAGCTTGAGACCATACTCATGTGTGAAATAAAGCAAACTCACATATGTAAATACTATAGTTTCCCTAGTATAAGAAATGGTAAGAATACATAAAAGTAGGTGGTAATCATGATTCCCCATTATATTGCTTTGAAGCCTTATAATGCTTTCACGCATTAATTGGAATGGTTTTATTTTGTGTTTTTTGATTTTATTGTCTGTGATGGTATGAACAGCTATTTTGAAGAAAACAAGACATCATAATAGCTAGTGGTGATTTAATATCATCTTGTTTTGAAGTTCCATCAAGCTTTTGTTCTTCTGTCTCCATTGGTTTTATCATGTTGTATCTTATTGGATTTTATTATATGTGATAGCATAAACAAACTTTTTTATAGACTAAGGAGATAATATAGAAAACATTGTTCATTTTCTGTTAGTTGGTTCGAAATACCCTGTAATACTTTCATTCTCTTGAATGGCTTTACACTGTCTTGTTATGTTTGATGCTATCATATATGATGTTATACTCAAATATTTCAAGGAAAGAGACACTATGGTAATTACTGTTATGTCAGGTTATCTTGTGGTGAAACACTACGCTGCTTAAATTGTTCTGTTCTGACCTGTGTTGTTATGTTGTTATATCCTCTTTTATCTCAATCTCCTTCTTTTGTATTTTTTTAATAAAAAAGAAATAGGTTGACAGAATGGATCAAGAAACATGATCCTACAATATGCTGTATGCAAGAAACATATCTTACCCAAATGGAAATATATAGATTAAAAGTCGAAGAATGGAAAATAGTATTCCATGCAACAGGAATCCAGAAAAAAGCAGGGTAACTATTATATTTGCAGACAATGTGAACTTCAAACCTAAAATGATTAAAAGAGATAAAGAAGTTCACTACATGCTCATTAGTGGAAAAATTCAAGAGGAAGAACTAACAATTATAAATATATATGCACCAAATATAGGAGCACCCAGCTATATAAGACAAATACTCTGGAAATGAAAAACCAAATACATAAGGACATAATTATAACAGGGAACCTTAATACCCCATTGTCACAAAGAGATAGATCAACTAGACAAAAAGTCAGCAAAGAAATATTAGAACTGAATCACACATGTGAGCAATTGGACTTGGTAGAGGTTCACCGAGTATTCCACTCAATCACATCAGAATACACGATCTCCTCATTTGCACGTGGAACATTCTCCAAAAAAGACCACGTATTATCCCATAAAACATTCTTAAGTAAATGCAAAGGTACTGAAATTATCCTATGTGTAATATCTGATCATAATGCACTGAAATTGAAAATTAATGGCAAAACCTGCATAAGTACATGGAAATTAAATAACAACCTTTTGAACAACCAGTGGGCTACAGATGAAATTAAAGAAGAAATAAAACGATACCTATAATTCAATGAAAATGCAGAAACAACATAGTGCAATCTGTAGGATGCAATGAAAGTGGTCTTAAGAGGGAAATACATAGCAATAAATAGTCATATCAAGAAAAAAGAACAAGCATGAATAAATAATCTAATGCTTCATCTCAAGCTTCTAGAAAAAGAAGAGCAAGTTAATCCCAAAGCTCACAGAAGAGAGGAAATTTTAAAGATTAGAGCAGAAATCAATGCAACTGAAACTACTAGCCAGATATTGAAACAACCTAAGTATCCAACTGAGGAATGGATAAAAAAGTTGTGGTATTTTTATACAATGGAGTACTACTCAGCTATAATGAGTGACACATTGATTTATTTATAAAGAAATGGACACAACTTTGAGACCATATTCATAGTGAAATAAATCAAACTCACATGTATAAATACCCTATAATCTCCCTAGTGTAATAAATTGTAAGAGTACATATGATTTTATAGTAATCATGATTCCCCATTAGATTGCTTTGAAGTCTTATAATGTTTTCATTCATTAGTTGGAATGGTTTTATTCTGATTTGTTTGATTTTATTACGTGTGATGGAATGAACAGTTATTCTGAAGAAAACAAGACACTATAATAGCCATTGCTGATTTAATATCATCTTGCTTTGAAGTCCTACCATGCTTTTGTTCTTTTGTTTCCATTGGTTCCACCATGTTGTATCTTATTGGATTTTAATATGTGTGACAGTGTAAACAAATTTTTTATGGAAAATGAGATAATATAGTAGCCATTGTTCATTTTCTGTTATTTGGTTCTGAATGCCCTGTAATGCTTTCATTCTCTTGAATGGTTTTATACTATTTTGTCATGTTTCATAATATTGTATGTGAAGGTATGCTCAACTATTGGAAAGAAAGAGACATTATGGTAGCTACTGTTAATATCAGATTGTCTTGTGGGTAAGTACTGTGTTGCTTACATTATTCTGATTGATCTGCTTTGTTCAGTCCTCTTTTGTCTTAATCTCTTTAAAATAAAAAAACTAGAAAAAATACAAAGAATTAATGAATCAAAAAGCTGGTTTCTTGAGAGAATAACAAAATCGATAAACCTCTAGTTAACCTTACAAAGGAAAGGAAAGAAAAAACCCAAATTCATGAAGTAAGAATTGAAAAGGGGGAAATTACTACAGTTCCCATGGGAATTCAAAAGATCATGAATACCTACTTTGAAAATCTTTACTCACACAAGTGGAAAACACAGAGGAAATGGACAGATTTCTAGAAGCAAATGAATTATCAAAACTCAACCAAGAAGATATTGCAATTTTGAATAACCTAATATCAGCTATTGAAATTGAAAATGTAATTAAAAACTTACCAAAAATGAAAAGCCCAGGTGCTGATGCATTCATGGCTGAAATCTACAAGAAATTTAGAGAACATTTGATGCCAATACTCCTTAAAATCTTAAATGAAATTGAAAAGGAAGCAGTCCTCACTAAATCATTCCTGGAGGCAAGTATTACTCTCACACCAAAACCAGAGAAAGACCCAGCCAAAAAGGAGAACTATAGGCCAATCTCACTAATGAATATTCATGCTAAATCTTGGAAACAACCAAGATGCCCATCAACCACAGAGTGGATGAAAAACACGTGGTATTTTTATGCAATGGACTATTACCCAGCTCTAATAAATGATGATCTTAAGGCCTTCATATACAAATGGAGACAACTTGAGGCTATCCGCATTAGTGAAATAAACAAGAATCATATTTATAAATATCACATTGTATCTCTAGTGTAAAAAGTAATAAGAACTGTGGGAGTAATAAAACCCAAAATGTGTAATTGCTATTGTAAAAAAGAGAGGAAAAGAAAGTGCTCTAAAGGATATAACTGCATGTATGTTTAAGTGTGTAAGATAGATGACCATATTACTAAGTTTTTGTTGGATCATTGAGCAAACCTGTTTGCAGTCTCACTATTTGAATGTCCACTTTGTATGCTTTAATTTTGTAACTCAAACAACTGTTTCTAAGATGACAGTATGTAATTTATCAACTAGTGATTTCTTAGTGTTTTTTTTTTCTTTTTTCCCTTGAAATTCTGTATTGTTGCTACCCTTTTTTTCTGTTTTGCTTTTTTCTCTTTAAATAAAATTTTTAAAAAATGAAATGACTAGCCATGTGATAGACATGTCACCATAGAGCATCTACAGATAAAACTTGGTCAATATCATTTGTTAGAAAAGCAAATTAAAACTATAATGGGATATCACTAACAACTGAAACCTATTAGAATGTCTAAAAAAATCTAACTATAACAAAACTTGAGAAGATGTGGAACAGCTAAAGCCTTAATGCAAAGCAGAGGTAAAATTGTACAAGCCTTTTGAGACAAAGAAATAAACACACAAAGGTACGCGATTAGGCCTCTGAAGAACAGCCCATGGGAAGTACGGCAGTATGGCTGTTGATCTGTTGGTGAGGAGAGAATGGAGGTTTGTAAGCCCTGCTTGCTAATGCTGGCTTTTATACTACTACAAGATGGCCTTTATATTCATGCTGTGTGATACTGTAACATTTGCCATCTCCCACCTTGCCTTGTATTGAGCAAATCCAATAAATGTCCTTACCCTTACAGAGTATGTCCATTTAGAAAGCTAGTAAAATATTAGCTATGTAAAATATAAACATGTCCAAGACATACATATGTGAAGAAATGTTAGATGAAGATAAGTACTATGAAGAAAAACAACAAATGCTGGAGAGGCTGTGGGGAAAAAGGAACTCTCTTACACTGTTGGTGGTAGTGTAGATTGGTACAACCTTTGTGGAGGTCAGTCTGGAGATTTCTCAAAAAGCTGGGATTGGAAGTCCCATTTGCTCCCGCTATTCCACTACTAGGCATCTTCCCAGAAGAACTGAAAGCATCATACCAAAGTGATATATGTGTTTATAGCAGCACGTTTTGTAATTGCCAGATCTCGGAAACAACCCAAATGTCCATCAACCAAGGAATGAATAAAAAAAACTGTGGTACTTCTACATAATGGAATACTACTCAGCTATAAAGAAGGATCACATTGAGGTATTTATCAATAAATGGGCGCAGCTTGAAACCATACTCATAAGTGAACTAAATCAAACTCGCATCTGTGAACTCCGAATAGTTTCCCGAGTGTAGGAAATGAATCAAATATATAAAAGTACATGATAACCATGATTCCCCATTATATGGCCTTGAAGACTTATAAAATTCTCACTCATTACTTGGAATGGCTTTATTCTGGGCTGTTTGATATCATGGCCAGTGATGCAATGAACAGCAACTTTGAAGAAAATAAGACATAATAACAGCTAGTACTGATTTAATAACATCTTGTCTTAAAGCCGTACCAAACTATGGTTCTTCTTTCTCCATTGATTTTATTATGCTGTAACTTTTTAGACTTTATCGTATGTGGTAGTATAAACAAAATTGCTATAGGCAAAGAGATAATATTGAAACCATTGATCATTTTTTTTCTGTTAGCTGGTTCTAAATACTCTACAATGCTTTCATCCACTTGAATGGTGTTACACAGTCTTGATATATTTGAAGCTATAGTATATGAAGTTATATTCAAATATTTCAAAGAAAAAGACTCTATGGTAACTACTATTAAGTTGGGTTATTTGGTGGTGAAGCACTAGGTTGCTGAAAGTGTCATGCTTTAACCTGTATTGTTATGTTGTTATGCCCCTTTTATCTCATCCTCTCCCTTATTCATTAAAAAATCATTTAATTTTTAAAAAAATATATCAACCAATAAAAAATGCTCCTGGTTCTGTAGGGAAAAAGAAACCCTTTACAACTGTTGGTTAGAGAGTAGATTAGTATAAAAACTGTGGAAATCAGTGTGGAGATTCCTCAAAAAATTAGGATTAGAGGTCCCACTCAACCCAGGTATTCCCCTTCTGTGTATCTTCCCAGAAGGATTGAAAAACATCACACCACAGTGACATATGTGCAACCATAAGGTTCAAAATATACAATAGTCACTGTGAAATGGAAGGAAACTGTTTAATTAAAAAGAAGAAACTAAGATAGGAGAAAAGAGAAAGGATAGAAGGGAAAAGAAAAAAAATGCAAGTTAGTTATACCATTAGTGTCACTTAGTTCACTGCATAGGAAAGGTTGTGCTAATATTGATTGAAGTAATTTTTATGCCCATATTTTGTACTTGAGTGACTAAAGATAATGTATAATTTATCAATTGTTACTTTTTCATTATTTTGTTGTGAAAATTTGTTTTACCTTTTCTTCTTAATATTAATAAATAAAGAAATAAAAAAAGATTTTAATGTTATCAACACAGAAAAATGATGAAAGTTTGAAGAGATAGGTTTGTTTACCAAAATTTTAATATTACTTAACGTATAAATGAACTGGAATATGACATGGCATCTCATAAATATGTAGAATTATGTGTCACTTAAAAAAACATTTTTAAACTTAAAATGGTGGGAGTGCTGGGAAGACATTATCTTATGAACCAAAAGTTTACTTAAAAGTGCGTATACCCTAGATAAAACTCAGGATGTGATCAAAGAGACATACATAAAATGTATTGATTTGTAGTAAATTAATTTTTTTGTGGTATCTGCAATCGAACTCATGACCTTGTGCTTGCCAGGCAGGCACTTACACCACGAACCTAAATCCCTGGCCCTTGACATACATGGGATGTTTGTTACAGTAATGTTTAACTAGTTAAATAAGAAATGGAGAGCTCTAAATTTCCAACAAAGAATGGTCACCTGGCAGTATGGGAGGATCGTCATATTTGACCACAGGCAATGTATGGAAGAGAGATAAGACTGGCTTCAGAGAGCGCTGAAAAAGAATCATTGAGATGTTTTAGAACAATCAGCTAACATTTTTGGATGTATATCACATATGGTTGATGTTCTAGTATCTTTACATAATTCATTAAAACCTGACAGCTCTCTGTAGTATAAAATACTATTTCTTCTACAGGTGAGAAAACAAAGAATAATGGTAAGGGATCTGCTGAAAATCTTACCTGGTAGCCAAGAGAGGCATCAAATTAGTCCAAGTTCAGAATCACTGTTTCAACTCTGATTATGCTGTGTTGTGAGTTCAGGAACATGTTGTTAGAAACCATGAGAACAAAGAAAGCATGACAAATTTCATAGAAAAATTATTCTTCTTTTACCTAGTTACCACTGTCTCATGCTGTGTGATTCTATTGCATGGGGACTAATTTTCTTTAAAGAAATTCAATAATGTTTTAGAAGTTAGTATTTTATTCTACCACAGCGAGCGAAGCAAAGTTGCATCTTGGTCAACATCTGCTTAAAACAATTTGTCTCTTGTTAAAATTGGGTTCAGGAATAGTTGAAGGACAAGAATGAGCTTTATATACTTCATAAAAATATAATCATCTTCCATCTGTTCTATGAGGCATCTTATTAAGTGCTGAACTGTGAAGCCTAAAATTATACAGGGATTTTTTTCCTTTGCATTTTGTCATGCATGCTTTCATGCTCTCGTTGTTAGTTCTTAGTTTAATGCCAGATGTAACAATTTTTTAGTTATTTTGTTATTTTAGGTGTGTATCATAAAACTAAAATTTTAATAAGATGGCAGTAAATGTTTCAAATTTAATGGCCCTAGATTTTTTTAAACACTGCACCATCCTTGGCCCCTTCAATTGTGAAATCAAGGTATGGTTGTTTGCAGACATTTTAAAATATTACCTTCCTTATACCAAAAATATTAAAAATGCTTTTTATAATATTTATGGCAGCCACTGACAATTTTTAACATAGTGGACCTTTTCTTTTTTTCCTCTAAAAGTACTGTTAACTCTTTTTAAAAAGAATACATTTACTTTAGATAGAGTTGATTGCACTGGTTAGCTATAATAACAAAATAAGTGTCTTTAAATAGATTATTGAAATTATTAGGCTAAGCAAATCCACTTTGGAATAATAAAAACCTTATTGGTTCATTAAAGACTGGAATATATTGTATTTGTTTTTACAATTTTGTTTCATGTGCTTTGTGCTACACTGAAACTTTTAGAACTTCATAAATTTTCTTACCTAGTGATGACTAAACATTAGGCTATGAAATAGTTTTCTTCTTTCCAAAATGTCTCAAGTCTGTCAGTAGCCTTACAATCCCATGATTTTATTCTTTTTGTAAGAAGGAAATAATCTTAACTCAAATTTATCCTTAGTTCTAAACTAGACGTTGGGAAAATGAGAGCTCATTCTTTTTATGTAAAATAAAGGCCAAATTCTCAAGGACCTAGAGGAGAACCACTATGACTATATCTTTCATTTCTGTGTAGTCAGTTGGAAAGAAGGACAAAAAATAGTGATTGAAAGACCTGGGTTCAAAGCTCATATTTGTCCACAAAAAAGCCTTTTCTTTAAAATTTCCTTAGATTCAGTTTCTGTATCTATGGTTATAAATATAGTATAAAAATGGTACCACTCAGAGAATTGCGCTGAGGATTCAAGTGTTCGGTATGCTAAGATACCTTAAGTGCCCTGTCCACAGTAGCTATTGCTATTATCTCTACTCTATTACTTTATCTTATCCTTCATGTTATCCTGGGTGAGTTTCAATGTTTCATGTAGGCATAGAAATACATAAAAGAATATTGTCTCTTCCCAGAGAAATAATTTACTTGAGTGTCTCAGGAACCAGGTACAATACAAAAAAATACATAAGCTCTTGAGCATCAGGTATTTACATTCTAAGGTAGCTTTTGCAAAATATCAGTCTAACAAATAATTCTAATGGATATTGCCCAGACTAAACTTCAGTATTTCTCATTATAAATTAGCCCTGTTTGCAGAAATAGAGAGTACTGTATGAGACTTCTACTAAAATTTGTTTGGCAACCAATTAAACATCTAAGTTAAGTGAGAAAAGTTCTGTAATCACAAATTACCAAAACTGACCCAAGAAGAAATACAAAATCTAAATATAAGAAATAACAAGATAAAATCAGTAACAGAAAACCATTCAACAAAGAAAACTCCAGAACCCGATGGTTTCTCCAGTGAGTTCCATTCAACACTTAAGAGAATGAGCATGGACCTTTCTCAAGCTGTTGCTAAAAAAGAGAAGGGAATAATATTTAAAACACTCTATAACCAGTATTATCCCAGTACTGCAATATTCAAAGACAGAACACATGGGAAAAAACTTTCAGGCCAATATTCTTTAAATATAGATAGGAACATTTTTAAGAAAAACTAACAAATAGAATCTAACAGCGGCTTAAAAAGATTATACACAGTTGTCCAAGTGAAATTTAACCCATTGATTAAATGGTGGTTCAAAGTACAAGAAACAATCTAATGCAGCCCAGAATATAGATCAATAGAAAAAGGAGAGGAAAAAAAAAAAAAAAACACATGATCATCTCCATTAATACCAAGTGTCTGGTAAAAATTAAACCTTCCTTCATAATACAAATATTCAGCAAACTGTAAACAGAAGGGAATTTTGGCCATATGATAAAGGGCTTTAAGAGCCACTTACATCTAACATTGTAGTTGATCATATATATATATATCATCACCAACTGATTTAACAAAAGGTTACCAATATATATTGATAAGGAAAGAATTAAGTCTTCAGTGGTACTGAAACAAATGGATACCCATGTGCAAAATTTGGAAATTGGTCCCCTACAAAGACAACATACAAATGATAACTGAAAATGGAAGTACAACCTAAGTTTAAGAGCTAATGCTATAAAACATAGATGTAAGTTTTTTCTCTGTCCTTTCTCTCTATAACCAATTCCATATATTTTATACATAATATATATATATATGGACTTGATAATAATTTAAAACATTTGTATAGACAAGAGCATTATCAAGAAAATATTCAGAATGGGAACAATTTATAAATCATGTAACTAATTGGGATTCAGTACCTATAACAGGTAAAGAACTCATAATGGCAACAAAAAGATAAACAACCAAATGAAACATGGGCTAAGGCTTGAGTAGAAATTAATCCAAACAAGATATTCAAATGGACAACAAGCATTGAAAACATGCTGTGGATCATCAGTTATTAGGCAAATGCAAATTAAAATAAGGAGACAACATTCACAGTCATTGCAATAACTACAAACAAGACAAAATAAAAGCCTTCATGGAGTCATAAAGAAATTGGAAGTCTCACAAAGTAAACATAACATGATACAGCCACTGTGGAAGGTAAAATGTTGGAAATGTAAATTGATGCAGGAGCACTGGTAAATGATTGTGTGATTCCTCCAAAAGTAAACATAAAGTGACCATTTGACCCAGCAATTCTACTCATGGGCCTATTAAAAACAGATGTTCAAAAAAACATGTACACAAATGTTCATAATAGCACCATCTCAGAATAGCAAAAAATATAGAAACTGCCCAAATATCCACTAATCGATAAGCAAATTATGATGTGCACATACAGTGAAATATTATTTAGTCATGATAGGCTAAGAATACTGAGGTCTGCTGCAGCATGCATGAGTCTTGAAAACATTTTGCTAAGTGAAAGTAACATAAAATGTGAATTAAATCATGTAATTCTATTTATATAAAAATATCAAGAATGGCCAAATAATAGGGAGAGAAAACAGAGTGGTAGTTGCCAGGAGCAAGGAGAGGAAGAGTGAAGAATAACTGCTTAATGAACACAGGATATTCTTTTAAGGTGAAAAATGTTTCAGAATTGAAGTTATTGGACAGCATTGTTAGTGAGCTGAAGGGCATAAAAGCATATGATTTAAAACAATTGGTTTAATATGTGCATTTCATCTAATTTTTAAAGTAAAATGACCAAACACATTAACTTTCTAGAATACCTAATAATCTGCTGACATTTTATATAATCAAATATCCTACCTGAATCAGTTCCTTCTGCACACCTGGAGGAGAACTCCAGCCACTGTGTCTAGATTCAGGATCACTTTATCTTAAGGTGTCTGGGTTTTGCATCAGATGGCAACTCTAAATGGGCTTAACAATCCAAATCCTCTTAGATCTTTTCCCCAGAATCCTCACTTTTTTTCTATTTCATGTCTTTTTATTCCTGACCTACTGTCATTTCCTCCACAAAAAGTGACCCATTTCCTTATGTTCTCTCATCTAAACCTGCAGCTTTAAAGCAGAAGGCTGAATGAAAACAGGCATTCTGGGTCACGTTTGTGCACATCTGTCTATAACACATCCTGTTGTCCAAGGTTCTCCTCACAGTCTTGCCAGATAACCTCAGTTGTTCTTTTATTCCTAGAGCCAAACTTTCTCAACTGAATTATGTGGTTTCATACTCTACTTCCAAGCACAAATTCTTTTTGCGACTAATGACATCCATTAGTATTATTCAAAACCTATTATGTTAATTTGTATACTCTTTATGTATCTCTGGCTTTGGTCATTCATTAATCTGTGCTGAGAATGTTAAACTTTGTCCTTGCCATCTTCCAGTTTACAGAAAGTTTTAATAAGCTGGAGAATGCTAATACATTTAGCCAGTTCAATCCGTGTCCAAACATTTGGTTTGTAAGGACAGGAGAAATTACTACAGAAGGGAATGGCATGGGTTTCTAACTTGGTGAAAGAAATTACTAAAAGGTAATCCTGGAAGTTATCCTAAAATTATAATTTTTTAAATTTAGAAATGTTGGACAAGAATTTTATAAAGTTAGTGAACAGAAAGTTTTAAGCATCTTTCAGTTACCCAGTAGTAAAAAGTCATCACTCATACAGGTGCCTTGCTTTTGGAAACATGCTTGCAAGGTGAGGAAAATGGACAGTGTAATCAGTTAATTATCTTTTACATTTGCATTTTCCATGATGACCTTGCTTCTATGGTAATTAATATTTGTGTCATTACAGAGGAATTTTACATGCACTTTCATTTTACAGAGTAGAAAATATGAATGTTGTCAACCTCATATTAGAGGCCAGAAGCCTTAATGTGAAAGAATTTAAATGATATACTCATAAACCTCTGGTCTGAAAATGAAACCCAGATCCTCTAATCCTTACATTATTTAAGTTCATTATCATTTTTCAAATGACATATTATATCTGACTGTCCAGAATATCTCTCTGCATTGTTAACGTCTAATTTTTGTTGTAGGTCTTTAGTTATACACAAAATGGAAAACCTATAAATGGTAATTTTGTATCCAACCAGACAATTTATTTGTAGGTGCTAAGCTTTTTAAAAATTCAACACAACATGTTGGAAGATTATGAAAAAAACAAATGAATATTACATTGACATCAATCTACTGAATGATAAGATCTATACTCACAGCTAAAATAAGCATTGGCAATAGTTTTTAATATTTCCTATCACAAAATTCACCCAAGAGCACCTCAAATAATGTAGTATATCTCTATTTGTTGAAACTACAAACCATACTGGGTTAAGTCTTTGCCATCAAGTGGGACATCAGTAACAAAAGAACAAGACAAACTATCATGAGTACACACTGTACATTTCAAAATGGAAATTTCTTTGGCATAACTAACTCCTACAATATGTGGGAGGATATAGGCCATATTAGAGGGGACTCTTGAACATAAGCTACAAAAGTATGAATTAGTTCAATGTATAATGAGTAACAATGATAATTTTTTTGACACTGAACTAATTGATTAACTCTAAAGTTCTTCATGTTATTTTTAGCCAATTCCAAAATGAACTCAAAGTGATTACTTAGTGTCACTTTTAATGCCAATGTGACACTGTATACAGACATACAAAAAATATGTTTGCTTTGCTATGCATGTGAGTAATTTACAAAAATGCAAGGTTATATGTATATAAAAGATAATTAAAGGTTACATATATATATGTAAATTCATATATGTCTATGTCATCCCTGGTCAACTTAAACAAAACTCATCATATTCATCTTTTGTGTATAAATTTATTTATCAAGTACCTATTTTATTATACTTTCTTATTTTAGTACAATTATCTCTTTAGCATTCAGTCAAATAGTTTATTTAAGCATTTTAGTTAAATGAGATGTTCAGAACTTTAAATATACTTTTCCATATGGCTGTTTTAAGGAGCTCCAATAATGGGAAAAGAACTCTAGTATGAACACTTTTAGTTATCCAGGTATTTATTGATATAATACTGGGGTTAGCAAGGCATGAATTCTGCCAGTGAAGAACCTCCATTCCAATAGGAGGAGACATAGATATTGGTAAGTGAAAGCAGGGTTTACTACGTGCTAGATGGAGGAAAGAATGGTAAAGAAAATGTCACAGTTTTATATAAAGTGAGAATTTGGAGATTAAAATAAGTGAGTAGAGAGTTCAGATCAGAGATAGAAGCCTCACAGAGTCAGTAATGATTATGTGTTCAAAGCCAGAGAAGTAGACCATTCATCAGAAGCAATGAAAGAAGATATCCTGACATGTTCACATGACAGCAGTGATTAGTTTGCTCTTATTAAAGATGGGAAAACTGAAGATTGCAAAGATGGTGTAGATTGTTCAAACTGACTATATCAGACATAAGCACTCAGGAAAATCAATCATTAGTAAACACATAAACCTTGGTTCTGCTTACTCTGGAATGTTCAAAATTGATTTGCCTTATTGCACCAGTTCCCACCTGCAGTTGCTTGGAAGGAAATTTGCTTGCTTTTTTGACTTGCCTACTTGGGTCTCCCACAATGAATTTTGCATTTAGAATCACACAGCATATATGTTTAAGTTACTGTCTTAAAAGGAGTGAGCTTTACCAAGCTCTTTTTTGCTTTATTATATATAAAAAGATAAAAAGTGTTAGATACAAATTAACTAACCAACAAAGAAAGATCAGGATTGAATATTCATGAGATACATCCACTAACAATGATACTGTAAAATGCCACAAAGTCCTGCATGCTTATAAGGGAAAACGTTGTTTGGCCAAAGCTGAGGTTTAGGAGGTTTTATCTGGGGTATCATGAGGCAAAGAGGACAGAGAAAGACCATCATGGTTGCACAGAAGACTGTTATTGAGTTTTCCCAGAATCCTATCAACTACCCCCAATGATCATCAGGGAAAAAGGGATGGGAATGCAAGAAATCATGCAATGACAATCGAATGAAAAATAATCAGGAAAGGAGAAGTCAAACGTGATTCTGAGGTTTAAACCTGAATGAACTGAAAAACTGGAGGTTGTGTTTCTCAAAAAAAGGGAGGAATGATCAGTTCTATCTTGACTTCATGTTATAAAAGCAAGTAATGGTGAAGTGTGTGTTGATTCATTGGTTCATCTTGACATTATCTCTAATACAGTGCTTAACTCAAGATCAACAATGCCATCTGTTGTGAGTAGAAGTTATTAATATGGTATTTGGTTAGTATACCTGTAGCATGTGAAAATTTTCAACTTCCCCAAAAGAACCCCAGAGCAAGACAGAGCAAAAAAGCAGTATTGTGATGTTGTCTCCAAGGTAAAATTTAAACCTATGCAGAAAGAAACTAGATTGTAGAAATCCAAAAGAATCTGTTTTGCTGAAGTGGTTTCTTTCCTCCCAGACTTCTCTGTAATGGCTTCTTGGTTTAATGTCATTAGAAAACAGTGGTAGTGATGGAGTGTGTGTATGTGTTTGAGTATCTGTGTGGGTATGTGTGTGTGAGGTAAGGGAACTTATCTCCATAAAGGTGTAGTCTGAATTTCACTTGCCTCCAGATTGGTGAAAGAGGTGATATCGACAATTCCTTCAATTATGTAAGTGTAGTAATACAGAAATAACTTTTCCATTCTTATGGAAATCATGTATTAATTACATTTTACAAAAGAGAAAATTAAAGCACAGAGAAGTAAATCAACCAAAGTTGTACAAATAGATGGTAGAATCAAAATTTTGAAACAATTTCTTTGTAGAATGTGATCAAAGTACTACCACATAACACATCTTAATAAGAAGTTCTTTTAATAAATTTAAAACTAACTCACCAGCTAGAAGACCAAAGCTCTGCCTACAAGCTGTGAGGCCTTCTGGTAAACCAAGTGCACTCCTGCGTGCCTTCCACAAGTCCTAAAGATGGATCATTGCTCTGCTTGCCCCATTCAAGGCATGTTTATGGCACAGTATCTTGGTAACCTGGGACCAAGCCAGTTTTTCCCTTTTTCTCACTTGCAGTTCTCAGGAGTAACTAATGGACATGTTAGGAATGCAATGTCCTGAGATGAGGGGCAGAGCTGACTGTAGCAGCTTAAGTTCCCAGAATGGTGCATTCTTTATTGCTTTAGTCCAGTGATTTCTATTATACTGCAGTATAAAAACAGGACAAGTAGCTTTCCAAGGTTCTTCAGTTACAGGGAGAATAAGTTATGTGCAGTTAAGACTTCACCCACGGGGCAACTTTTCTGAGCCTTGAAGGACCAGATCACAATGAATTCTGGGCTTCTGTTGTTCTACACTTCTTATCTGAAAAGAGTAAACCAATTTCTTGTGACTTGTCACATGCATGGACATTGTGTCTCATTGGACTCAGAACAGTTGATAAATCAGCACTCAGTGAACCTGTTTCACAGTATTGATTGAAACTAGAAAACACACACAGTGAACATGATTGCCGAGCCACTCTTTGAAACCACAGACATCTATTAGAACCATAAAGTACAAGCTTGCCAAGAACCAGTGTGTCTGCATACAAATCCATTTATGCCAGCTGAACTTGGTGTAATTATATAATACAATTATTAAATTAATCAATGAAGTATGTGTACAAAATGAAAGCTAACAAAAACCTACTGATCGAATGAAACAAATGTTAACTTTTTAGTTGATAAATAAAAACCATTTTTAAAATTTTGCCTGTGAATTAGGTATGGCCAATTCAATTGTAGAAGGTTAGAACCATTTTGAAAGTATGTTTGCTGTTAATCTCTTTTAAATAAGATAATACTAGAATTTGCAAGTGATACAATCTGGGTTCCATGAGTAAAGTTATATACTCTAATTAAAGAACAGGTTAACAAACAAAATCTGTTGCTTCATCAAAATATTAGTGAATGATATATAATTACATATTTGAAATTAAAATCAAAATATATTGTATATCATTTTAATATGCATAAGATCTTTTAGTCAATGTAAATGAAAATTACTCTTTTCAAGCATAAAAGTCCTAGTTTAATTCCCAAAATCTCCTGCTGTATTTGCATGGAAAAACAATGGTTTTAAAAATGCTTTTTGGATGCAAAGAAATTCATGAACTTAGTTTTAAAAAAAGGAAATTAATTATGTTTTTTTGAGAATGGACCCTCACTTGTCACATTTGACTTGATAAAAGCTCTTTGTACCTTCCAAGTAAATATTTTATATGGCCATAATAATGCACACCTGCCTCTCTGATTACTGCACATAAGAATAGAACCAAACTCGGGATTGCTAGAAGTAGAACACAATATGCCTTTTCCTTGATTTTCCAGCTTGTTTTCTTTCCAGTGTCAGCTTTAAAACATGGGTCATCATATTTCCACATGCAGGTTTCATAAGCTATATGCAACATTGCCAGGAGGATAAAAGGACAGAACAGAAGAATGAGGTGAGTCAAAGATGGCTGCCTGTGCCATGAGGAGCTTCTGTGGGATGTGTGTGTTGTACACAGACTTGCTATTGCTGTGGTAGGGATTCCACCATGCTGGGCAGAGAAGGAGGTTTGCTTGACTTCTTTTTTCTTCTCAACTTTACTGCTTAAGCTGCATGAAGTTGAAACCCTTCATTTTTCCCCTTTAGCTACAAATCAAACTCATACATGAAAGATTAAAATTTTCTTAAATAAAAAGTGAGTATGTGGTTTGAACATCTGCTAACAGAGTGGAATACAACACTAAATCAGAAAATAAGCTAAATTGTCTGGCAAACCAATAATACAAGTAGCTGACAGTCCCATTTCTATCACTTTTGACAATATGCTTTTTATATTTAATAGTGACTTTAGAGATTTGCCCATTTAGCACAAGTGCTAAGATTGTGTTACTCATTGAAAGCACTGAATAGTTAGGAAAGGCTAATCGATTGCCATGTCACCTAGATGAGTAGATGAAAGCTGATATTGAAGTAGGAGTAATTTAAAATATATTTTGGGATAGAAAAGTGCTAGGTCTACACCAAAAAGCCTAGTTTTTTGACCTAGGAAAACGTACTACTGGTAACCTGGATAACAGGAAGAGGAGAGTTTGAAGGAAGATAGTCCATTCCAGACTTAGAAGACCTTGAGGTATCAGTAGAAATCCTAAGTTAGAGTGCTCAGCAAACAGCTGCAGCAGCAGCAATGACAGTGCTGAACTGTCCTTCTGAAAGACACTCCATGAGAAGAGTGGAGGGTGATAGACCCAGGTTACCATTCTTTAGAACCCACCTCTTGGCTTATGCTCTTGAAGGATGGTGCCATATAACCACCTATACTGTAGAGCTCTAGAATCAGGCTTTTTCAGCTGTATGTGAGATGCCTCCAATAGGCAGGCTGGCCTGTCCATGACTTTCTCAAGGCTTTGACATCTACCTCTCAGAGAAACCAAAAAGCCCTATGTATATACAGACGTGACTTTGAAACTCCAGAGGGCCAGGCTGGGTATACACATCTAGGAATCATTAGCATGAGACTTTTCAAATCTGTAGAGTTAAAGGTGATAAGTTCCTCTGCTAAAGGCCTGAGTAAAAGCATCACATCAGTAAAAGAAGGAACTCCAAATGCAAATTGAAGAATGAGCAGAAAAGTAAGAGGAAAACAAAAACACTCCTTGTAATCAAAGCCAGTGGGAAAGCATATTTTAAGATCTGTCTGTTAGATCCAGCAATTAAGAGATCACACGCCCATAGTCACTTTATTGGCCTAGTTGTAGGAGAAGTTAAATTTCAGAGACATAAGATGACAAATTGCTAGGAACAGAAGATGTAATATGAAAATAATCAATAAGTTTGTGAATGGAAAGAAATATAGAGAAATACACAGAAGATGATTTGAGGAAGATGGGGTAGGGGAAGACACAGAGAGAGAGAGAGAGAGAGAGAGAGAGAGAGAGAGAGAGAGAGAGAGAATTTGAATATGTCCTATGGTATGACCATTTTCTTAAACCATCTGAGTACCCTGTTTAGCACTCCATCACTTTTATTCTTCCTCTGATTTAATTTCATTTATCCTGTGTGCTAATACCATTCTAGTCTTCCTAAGAAACAGGCAGTCTGCCCCACACATTTCTCTGTGCCTATAGAAACAGTCCTGCAGTTCTTAGCCTAGCATTTGGCATCTTCCACATTTTCAAATGAGCACATTTTTTCGATTAATCATGAAATATTTTTATGCATTAAATCAGCCTCTGCCTGATCCTTTCCAGGCTGAAAGTGTTTCTTGATGCACGGATTTTCCCAGCTGTGAACTCTACCTGAAACTCCACCTCTACTCTTTGTCTTTTTCAGGAGGATGATCTTAAATATCAGTCTGGAACATTGCCTTCTCCAAGACCCCGTCCTGAGGTACTCTCGCCACTATCTCCCACATAGTAGGTCTCTATAAGAGGTGATTATTTTTTACCTTATATTTGGTCTGTAAATGCTTCCCTTCTTCTTTAGATTATAAACTTGAAGGGAAAAGACAAACTCTGAAACTTCATAGGACTTATTATTTCAGGCAGATGTTTCAAATGTTCATCAAATTGAATCAAATTAAAATTGAAAACCAATAAATATTTAATGAATCTGACTATAATCTAAAAGCCACTAAGGATTAAATAAACACAAATTCAATGATTCAAATATACTGAGGTGAAAAGGAAAAAAATTAATCAAAAAATAAAAAGAAATCATTTTTTTGGTATGAATTTCCAGTGGGTACAAGACCTAGACTTTTTAAAAATAATATTACAGAAACAAACAAAAAATCACTTAGGAAAAATATATTAAAAATCACAATTTTACATAACACAATAAGTAATGATTTCAATTGATCATTTTCTCCAAGGTAAAAATTAAGATTTTTAGATGTATTTAACATTTAAGGACTCATGAAAGCATAATCCTGGAATAATTTTTATAAAAATTGGTGGAAGTCTAGACATTAATCAAAATATATTGTTTGTTGTAGAACTTAGAGCTTCTTTTATTCTTTTGTCCTGAAAATATGGTTTTGGGAATCTATTTTCCTTTATTTGCTCTATTTGTAAGTGTATTTCATTCACAGAAATGTTGAAATATTAGAGCATAAAATGCAAGGCATGCTGCACCAACAAGTCTTTTTTGCCGTTTTCTGTTTTGCTGCCCCGACAGCAATGTGAAGTGTGTGTGGAATGCTGGCGTGGGTGACCGGCTCAGTGATTCTGTTTCCATAGAAAACAGTCACCAAAATGCCAAACCTATGTCCAGAACTACTATAGCAAGGCAAGTTTCAGGCATTGCTCTAGTGAGGAGTCAATTCTTAGGTCAGCCATTGTATTTGAATTTGGCACAAAGACCTTGGAAGGGAACCTATAGAGTTTTCTGGTAGCTTCATGGCTGCCTCTCCTGGGCAAAGGGGATTGTTTTCTTATAAGCCATGTTTTTATATTAGATTATCAAACTATAAGCTTTATTAGTCAAACTGAGCTGATGCTTGCCCTGTTGGAAATAAATCCAAGGAACATCAAATCATTTCTTGAGGAATCAGAAAACTATAAAATGTCAAAGTTGTCAAAATGAAAGATTCTGAAAAGAGTACTTCCATGTTAGGTTACATAAATGAAATGTTTTCCCCTTCATATCAGTACAAATTCACTATATGGAATTGCTACAGATACTAAAAATTTCATGCAAACTTTAAAAGAGGCAATAGAGTTTTCAACAAAGAATGGTCTGAATCATGGACAGAAAAGGCAATGTGTCTTTTTGTGATGGCTCATAGATGTTCTAATCCTATGACTTGTCTCGACACTCAGAATAGCAGCTCCTTGGTAAGCCACATTGCATTTATATGGGTATAAAAATGTGTTGTCTTCACAGTCCAAGTTTCCAAACAGTGGACTGAATCACACTTTGAAATGTTTCCCTTCACTAAATACACTGAAGAAATCTTAATAGGCTCCCAGTGAAGAAGTCTAGGGGAAAAGAAGGCTTTCGCGGTAAGAAAACAAGATAGTTATTTTAAAGAATTACAAAATAGGGCACGAAAAGTTCTCAGTGATTTTTGGATGGGAAATTCTGTTCCACCCATTCTGTCACATAAAAATATCTACACCACAGTATTATAATACACTGAGGAGAGGAAAATCATGCACATCCTTTTAGAATATGTTCATGTGCTCTTGGGACAAAATTTTCCACTTTACGTGAAGTCCGGTAATGGAAAATAGACTATTACTGACTGAGTTTTTCTTTTCTAATGTTGGCCAAATAATAAACTAAAACTATCAACACAGTCTTTCCTCATCTCTCAAGGTGAGATCTGACCTCAAAATGGAATTAGTCCTGATAACTTCTTCCTTTCTTTTCTTTCAATTCAGGCGGATATGTCTTTCTGATTTTTGTGTCTCCTATTAATATATAACTAAATATTAAGAAAAACATTTTGTTTGGAGGGTATCCAAATTCTAAAATAGTATCCACAGAACTGTGTTACACTGATAAAATTATTTACTTCCCAGGTCCTTGCTTTGGTCTAGAGGGATACATTTTTAAAAACCAAGAGGAAGACCATTATTGACATATGAAAAGATACAGAATTAGGTACTTTCCTAACTCTAACTAAAGATGGAAGGAAGAAATCAGCACAGATGGCAGGATTTGTTTTAAATTAATAAGAGAGGTTCCATATTATAAATAGAAGGCAAAGTTAAGCTTTTGGTTCTTTTGTGCTTTGTTTTAACAATTGGATATGTTTGGAATGACATTGCTGTCATAGCGAAGAATTTTAATTTCACTGCTATAAAGAGATGAAAGGGAGTTTCTCCAAGTTGCAAAACTCTCTCCTGAAGGACAGAGCACTGCACCAAGAGCCTTTCAGTTTTGTGTGACAAAAATGTGGAAAAGGAAGAGAAGGTATCAAATATGAATAATTAACACTAAATATGCTTTTTAAAATAATACAGATCTGTAGATATTTTGGAAGAAATGGGTAAAAAGACATGTTCTAGGAACTTCACTCCATGAAAAGCAGACAACCTGTGTTTAAGAGAAAGTCAATTTTCTAAGTCAAATGCAGGAAGATGGATGGCACCATTCCATCTAGATATATAGCTTGTCTCCTACTTTGAGCATAACTATGCTGATTTTGTCTTTGGATTTCTCCTGTCAAATGTTACTCGCCCCTTTCAGAATTAGCAAGTCAATGCACTTGAGAGAAGAAATTTTTTTCATACAATTTCCAACAGAATGTAATGGTCTTTTATAAAATGAAATTGTATGGACCAGTGAGCATCCACAAATTTATTCAATTTTTCAGTTAATCATCACTTAGCTCTTAAAGTAAAACTTCTTTTTGTTATGAAAAACTAAAGAGGGTTGGGGATATAGTGCCCGCCTGGCAAGTGCAAGGTTAGGAGTTCAATTCTGGGTACCAAGAATAAGAGAGAGAGACAGAGAAAGAGACAGAGAGACACACACAGAGAGAGAGAGAGAGACAGAGAGAGAGAGAGAGAGAGAGAGAGAGAGACAGAGACAGAGACAGAGACAGAGACAGAGAGACAGAGAGAGAGACAGAGAGAGAGAGAGAAGAAAGAAGATTTCTAGGCAATAAACTGGTAGGATTTATCAATTCTAACATCTTTTGAAGGTCTTTCATGAAATATCATGTTTGCATACAATGTTGGCTCTGGTTGCAGATGAATAACATACTATTGTCTCTTTATAGCTTCTTGTAAATAGTAGCTTTGGGCACAGAGCAGTCCACAGCAGGGTCAAAGCAAACCTCTGTTTCTGGGAGCCACTTGGAGATAAGGGTACTCTAGAGCCATGGTGGGTTGTGATACAGTGTAGGGTTTATACTGTGTGGCCACTCGAACAGTGGGAGTGGTGGCACCAAAGAGGTAAATGCTGTTGTAGGCAAGGACCTGTGGCACTGGCAGCACTAGCAGTGGGGTGGAGGGCATGAAGCAGCTTCTGTCAGTCCCACCTGTAGAGCAGGTTCCCATCTGACTGCCCATGAGGAGAAGCAACAGCAGGAACCCAGGGCACCTGCTTCTAGTCCCTGCAGTGGCATATGGCAGCACATGCTTGCTCCTCAGAGAGGCTCAGGCCCTCCTCCCACTCCCAGCACAAACTTCCAGTCTCAATAGTGGCACATGCTCACACACAGTATACAGCAGTGTGGCAGCAAGGAACCAGTGGGCTCCACTGTGCCTGCTCTCTGTGCCTGCGGTGGTGTGGGCCCACATGCAGTTACCTTTCGGGGAAGCCAGCAACAGGGAACTGCAGCCTTTGAACAGTGATGCTTGCCGCATGATGCGGGTTTTAATCTTGCCAGTGGCACAAGCCCATGTGCAGCTGGCTCTATCCTAGGTCTCAAAGGATAAGCACTCTTACCTCTTAGCTCTTGAGAGTCACCTTTGGACCCTCTGTTCTGAAATATGTCCGGTAATGAGTGTACAGCATAGTCACAGTTGTTCTGCTATATCAAATTGTGGTTTGTGAAACTGTCATCTCCTTTAGTAGTGTTGGGGAACGTCTCTGGGTGCCCAGGGCTGAAGATACGCAGAGGTTTCTAACAGCAAGGCAGCAGGAATTTGGAAACAGCTCCCTCTCAAGGTGCTTAGATACAGAAGTCTGAGTTAGGGGGATAGTGAGATGTGCTAGTCATTTCTCCCGTTCAGTGACGTAATACCAACAGCTGCAACTTAAAGGAGGTGAGGTTTATTTTGGTTCATGGTGTTCGTCCTTGGTTACCTGGCTCTGAGGCAGGGGGGCATGATGAAGGAAAGCTGCTCACACCAGGCAGTCAGGGGTTAGAGAGACAAGAGAGGAGTCAGGAGGGAGACAGACTGTTCAGGTCTTCCCTCCAATGATTACCTCTTCTAATCGGGCCCACCTCCTGATCACACTTTCAGCCCTGAACTCCTCAGTAGACTAAAATCGTGAGTACAGTGCCCCCTTGATCTAATCACCTTCCAAAAGCCCCTCTTGTGGACATGTGAGCCTCTGGGGGGACATTCTATACCTAGGCCACGATAGGAGAGTATGAGTTCTTTCTCTAAAGCAGACCTGTAGTGTGAGTGCTAGGTTGCCTCTTACTTGGCCTGCATACTTGTGAAAACTGCACTATTTTCCAGTAGCTAAGACTTCCTGTGTCCGCGCTGCTGGGGTTTACTGGGACTCTACTATTTGCCCCTAGCACTTTCCCCGAATTCACTTTCTCAAAATGCAGCTCTCCAGCTTTGCTCTGCTTCTTCGTGGAGAAGAAAGCAAGTAGTAGGCACATCTGTTTTTTACTTCTTGAAATATGCAATTAATCAGGAAAATACAACAAATCTGAATTTTTATCACATAACATAATTAAGCCACACAAAATAAAGTTATTATGAATATAGTGGAGATTGCTCTCTATAATAAAGGAAATATATAAAGGAAAAAATAAAGACTTTGAAGTGACACAGTCCTTTAAAGGGTGAAAACAATAATGGTTATTAGTAACATCTGACATTAATTGCCCAACTCTGCTAACCTCTTTTCATGAATTATCTTATTTAATTTTTAAAACAACCTGCAAGGAGAAGTGATAAAAGCTCATTTTTCCAATGAGAGATGTGAGATACAGAGACGGGAAATAATTTGCCCAAATGACTAATAAATAGTGGAGACTGGATTCGAACCAAGCTAAAATACTCTAGAACTCGAGCATCATTTAAACTATGTAAATACAAAAAAAAGTATGTAAATACAAGCAGATAGGTCAATTTAGTAGCTATGTTTTTATCTTCTAATATCTTGATTCAAGTGGGGAAATATTTTAAATGTACTTTACCTAAGTTTTCAAAATTATTACTACAGATTTATTTTTATTATCTATTTATTATCCTTTAAAGATCTGTACATTTTAGATTATATATTCTTTCTTTGCCAGTATTTATTATTTGCACTTTCTCTTTCTCCTCTCTCTCTCTCTCTCTCTCTCTCTCTCTCTCTCTCTCTCTCTCTCTTCGGTTTACCTTTTAAAGGAAACTTCTTGGCTTTGTTCATTATCTTGTTCTATGTTTCATTAATGTCTTTTCTTCATTATTTTCTTGCTTTTATATTTTTCAGTTATATTTTGCTTTTTGTCTTTTTAAGGTTAGTGAAGTAGATATATATCTAACTAAATTTTAATTCTTCTTATTATCTAATATGTGTTTTTTATAAGGTTGACTATTTTTTCCTACCACTTTAGTTGTACGCTACATGTTATAAGTAGGATTTTTGAAATGTCATTTTATTAAAATATTTTACCCTTTATGATTTCTCTTTTGATGAATTCTGCAGTTCTTAATTTTTAAGATAATGTTGCTAATTATGTAATTAATTCTTGACTTAATTGTACTAAAATTGGAAGAAATTTTGGATGTGTTTCTGTTCTTTTAATATGTATTATAACTTATTTTTATAACTAAGTTTAGAGTCAAAATTTTAGCACTCTTTTAGGTTTTTCATTAAAAAAGATGGTACAACGGTCAATCTTGCTCATTTTATTTTTCAACACAAATGTGCTGATTTTTAGCTTTTTGTTTTTCATTCACTGTTATAGTCAGGGATTGGGAGGAGAATCATTAGAATCAGAACACAGAATTTATAGTATTATTTTATGATGGTCACCCAGAGTTAAACACAAGAAAGCACAGGCAATCTGTCCACAAAGACCTAAGACACAGGGCCTGAATCCCACAGCAATGTCATGCATGAGTCCAGATGAAAACCTAGAGTCCACGCCAGTGCCTCCCACAAGTCCAACTGGAGGTCTAGAGTCCACGAAAAGGACTCACACCAGTCTGTTTTATGGATCCACACTTGGAAGGCCCAAAGGTCAGTGGTGGAAGCTAGGAAGACTATGCAGGTGAGGTGAAGGAGCTGTGCTGGTAGGTTGAGGGTTCTACATTGGAGCCAAGAAGTCATGCTCAAAATAAGAATGAGGGCTGCCCTGAAAAGTACCACAGCCATCCTCAGTGACACAGAGGTCCCAAGCTCCTCTGACAATAAGCACAGTGAACTACATGCCAGAAAGCCAGTGTGATGAGTTTCTCCTGGAGGTTAAACAGCACACATCTTCCCCTTCAGAGCTAGGAAGCAATGTGTAATGTAAGAACCAGAGCTCCCTCAAAAGTGAATCACAGGCACTCTCACCAACAAGGTCCTGAGCTTCCCCGATGACAATGGTTAAACTCACATTGGGGAAACTAGTCAGGATGAGTTCTTCTAGGAGAACCAACAGCTCAAACAGCAACACTTAGAGGAAACCACAATGCCTACCTCTTCTTCTCCATGTCTTTGTGCTGTCAACTTTCCTCAGGTGGAACATCTATGCTCAGCACCATGCTGATTTAATTCATTTGGTGTTAAGTTGACCACCAGTTTTAATCCACAACAGTCACTAATGAGATATGTTAAAATTCCCCAGCTTGGCTATGAGTTTGTCCATTCCCCAACTGATACTGTCTGTTTTTTCTCAAAATATTTTGAAAGGATATTACTAATTATAAATATAAAATAATTTTCACTTGAATGTGGAAGTCTTAATACCTCTCTGCTTCTTTCTAGAAATACAAGTCTCTAATGGTACATTGTAATATTGTAATTTTTAAAATTCTCCTACATTTTTATATTTTTATTCAAATTTGCTAAGTCAGCCCCCATTCTCTCTCTCTCTCTCTCTCTCTCTCTCTCTCTCTCTCTCTCTCTCTCTCTCCCTTACTATTTCTCTTCCTTTTGGTATATCCTGTACCATATTTTCCAGTGTTTCTTTTCTTTCTTAAATATAGAAAGCATCGCTCTTTTAGATTCTGTATTTGATAACTCTAATGTTAGAATTTTTGCAGGTTTAGTTTTGAAATTTCTTTCATTTCATTATTCCTTTTGATCATTAATTATCATTGACTGTGAATCAATCTTTTGGAGGGTACTTAGTTTATGATAAACGTGATCTCTTAGAAAGAATTTTTTAAGGGAATAAAACAGAACAATAAAACAAAACAAAGCAAAATGATGATAAATAGTAGAAAATCCACAATAGTTACCATATTGCTTATTGTTATACTCTAAATAGTTGTTCAGACTGGTTTTAGGCTTGCAAAATCAATCAAACATTACAAGCCTTAGGTTGTTTCTTTACTTCAGTTGTTATCATCTCAGCCTGTGTTCCTCCAAATCATTGGGTTGCTTACAGAGGGGGTGGAGTGGATTCTTCTCTCCCAGCTCACATGCCAGCTGGTTCATGGAGGTGGGGCATGGCCTCCTTCCTGGTTCTCCCCAACCTGTAGAGCTGCTGCTAGTGCACGGGAGACTGTGTAGCTTCCTTCCTGGTTCTCCCTGGCTGGCAGGGTTGCCACTGGCACATAGTGGGCTGTGTAGCTTCCTTTCTGTTTCTCCTTGGACAACTTTCAGAGGAAATTTGCACTTTGCTTAGTATTTTGGGAGGATTACCAGTTTAGATATTCTTTTAAAAATTCAGAGTTTGAGGCATATCAGATTGTCCTGTGGTGTGACTTCCAGGAATACAGGCTGAGATGATAACAACTGAAGTAAAGAAACAGACACAAATTCAAGAAACACTTGATGTGGTTCCAGCTTGAGGAAGTTCTCTTCTCCTTCACCATCCCTCTGCTCTGTAACAGCCCTCTAGAAGACAGAGTCAGAGAGGCTTGTCCTTGGGCCACTTTACACCAGAGATATAGTGTTTAGAGTTGTATTTTGTGGGTATCATGGAAACTAGAGCTTGTCTTCAGTACTCAGATTCTCAAAAGCATGAAAAAGCAATGGTTCTTGATTCCAGTCAGTAGTCCCCACAAGACAAAAGCAACTGAGATGCTCTGACTACTTCTCTAAATCTAATCCTTTATTTAAAATCTGACAATTCTGAACAATTTTGTCCATGTTTTCATGATTTTAAGATGAATTTTAAACAATATTTTATTAGTGTTTAGCAGGATCTTTGGTCTAAACAAGCAACATTAAATTTTTCTTAGAGGTAGAATCTTTTATTTAATTTTTTTTATTTTAAAGAGATTAAGATGAAAGAGGATATAACAAAGTAGATAAAAACAGAAAAATTTAAGCAACATAGTATTTCACTACAAGACAACCTGATATATCGGTAGCTACTATAATGTCTCTTTCCTTGAAATAGTTGAGTATAACTTCATGCACAATAGTATCAAACATAACAAAATAGTATAAAACCATTCAAGAGAATGAAAGCATTACAGGGTATTCAGAACCAAATAACAGAAAACAAAAAAAATGGTTACTATATTATCTCATTGTCCATAAAAGATTTGTTTATACTATCACACATAATAAAATCCAGTAAGATACAACATAATAGAACCAATGGAAACAGAAGAACAAAAGCATGGAAGGACTTCAAAACAAGATGATAGTAAATCAGCACTGGCTATTACATAATGTCTTGTTTTCTTCAAAATAGCTCTTCATACCATCATAGATAATAAAATCAAACAACCCAGGATTAAACCATTTCAACTAATGAACAGGAACATTATAAGGCTCCAAAACAATGTAATGGGGAATCATGATTACCATAAACTCTTATGTACTCTTAGCATTTTTTACACTAGGGAGACTATATGGTATTTATACATGTGAGTTTGACTTATTTTACTTATGAGTATGGTCTCAAGTTGTATCTATTTATTTATAAATATCTCAATGAGATCATTAAAGATACAACTTTTTTATTCATTCCTCAGTTGATGGACACTTGGGTTGTTTCCAAGATCTGGCTATTACAAATTGTGCTGCTATAAACATGGGTGCACATATATCACTGTGGTATGATGTTTTCAGTTCTTCTGGGAATATGCCCAGAAGTGGAATAGCTGGGTCAAATGGGACTTCCAAACCCAGCCTTTTGAGGAACTTCCGGGCTGACCTCCACAGTGGCTGCACTCATTTGTTCCACCAACAGTAGACAAGAGTTCCTTTTTCCTCACAACCACTCCAGAATTAGTTGTTGGTAGTTTTCTTTATCCTGGCCATTTTTTCTGGAGTGAGATTGAACCTCAGTGTTGTTTTGATTTGCTTTTATCTAATGACCAATGATGCTGAACATTTTTTCATGTATTTATTTGCCATTTGTATTTCTTCATCTGAGAACTGTGTATTCATCTCAGATACCCATTTTTGGAATGGGTCTTTGAATTTTGGAGATCTGATTTTTAAAAATTCTTATATTCTATAGAATTCCTTTGTCTGAGGGACCATTCACTAAGATTTTTTCCCAATTTGTGGTTTATCTTTCAGCTATGCTGGAGATTTCTTTTGGCATACAAAAGCTCTTTAATAGTTATTGATTCTGTGAAGTACTTTATATGTGGTTTGATTCTTGTTCATGAATTCTCTACCTACCCCTATGTCTTCAAGATTTCCACCTAATTTGTCTTCCAACAAATCCAGTGTTTCAGTTTTGATATTTAGATCTTTGATCCATTTAGACTTTAGTTTAGTACATGGTGATAGGTATGGGTCTACTTTTAGTTTTTGGCAGATGGAAAGCCAATTTTTCCAGCACCATTTATTGAAGAGACTATCTTTCATCCAGTGGACGTGTTTGGCCCCTTTATCAAAGCTAAGGAGACTGAGTATGTTTTTAGTTGCAGTCATATCTTCTAATCTATTCATTGATCTTCAGGTCTGTTTTATTTCAATACCACGATGATTTTATTACAGTAGCTTTGTAGTATAACTTCAAGTCAGGGATTGTGATGCCTCCTGTCTTGCCCTTGTTGCTTAGAATTGCCTTTGCTGTTCTAGGTCTCTCCCTGTTCCAGATGAATTTTAGGAGTGATTTCTCTAGATCTGTGAGGTATGTTAGTGGTGTTTTGATTAGGATTGCATTAAATCTGTATAACAGTTTTGGAGAATGGCCATTTTCACATTGTTTGTTCTGCCTATCCATGAACAAGGCATAACTTTCCATTTTCTGAGGTCCTTTTTGATTTTTTTTCAGGATATTATAATTTTACCTGAAAAGATCTTTTCCTTCTTTATTAGATTAATTCCTAAGTGTTTCATTTGGTTGGATGTTATTGTAAAAGGTGTGACTTATCTTATTTCTCTCTCAGTGGTTTTGTTGTTTGGCTCTATTGATAGAGTGAATTACATTTATTGATTTGTGTATGTTGAAGGATCCCTGCACTCCTGGGATGAATCCCACTTGGTCATGGTATATAATCTTCTTGAAGATTTACTGTGTTCTGTTTATCAAAATTTTACTGAGAATGTTTGCATCTATGTACACCAGGGATACTGGCCTGTAGTTTTCTTTTTGGTTGGGTCTTTCTTAGGTTTGGTATTACAGTAATGTTTGCTTCCAGGAATGAGTTAGGAAGAATTGTTTGCCTTTCAATTTCATTGAAAAGTTTTAAGAGTGTTGGCATTAGATCTTCTTTGAATTTCTTATAGAATTCCACAGTGAATCCATCTGGATCTGGACTTTTCTTTGTTGGTAGGAATTTAATTATATTTTCAATTGAAATTGGGTTATTCAGCAGTTTTACATCTTCTTGACCCATATTTGGTAATTCATATGTTTCTAGAAATCTGTCCATTTCTTCTGTGTTATCAAGCCTATGAGAGTAGAAGTTTTCGAAACAGGTATTGATAATCTTCTGTATGTCCACAGGGTCCCTCTCTTCTGTGTTATCAAGCCTATGAGTGTAGAGATTTTCAGAATATGTATTGATGATCTTCTATGTTTCTACAGGATTCTCACCCTTTTCATTGCTTATTGCATGAATTTGAGTTTTTTCTTTCTTTTTAAAATAAGGTTGACTAGAGGTCTGTCAATCTTATTTATTCTTTCAAAGAACCAACTTTTTGATTCATTGATCCCTTGTCTTGTTTTCTTGGTCTCTATTGCATTAATTTCTGCTCTGACCTTTATAATTTCCTCCCTTCTTTTTGCTTTCTGCTTGACTTGCTTTTCTTTTTCTAGATCTTTGAGGTGTATCATCAGGTTGTTTATTTGTGTTCATTCTGTTTTCCTGATGTAGGAGTTCACCACAATAAATTTTCCTCTAAGGACTGCTTTCATTGCATCCCACTGGTTCCAGTAAGGTGTATTTGTATTTTAATTTGCCTGTAAATATTGTTTAATTTCTTCTTTAACTTCCTCTGTGACCCACTGATTGCTCAAGAGTATATTATTCAATTTCCATGTGTTTGTGGGGTTTTTGCAATTTCTTTTATCATTAATTTTTAGTTTTATGATACTATGATCCAATAATATGCATGAGATAATTTTAATTCTTTTGCATTTACTTAAACATGTTCTATTGGCTAGTATATTGTCTATTTCAGAGAACATTCCATTTGCTGCTGAAGAATGTATATTCTGATGTTGTTGGGAGGAACACTCTGAATACATCTATCAAGTCCATTTGTTCACAGGTGTGATGCAGTTATGTTATTGCTTTGCTGATTTTCTGTCTAGTTGATCTGTCCCTTTGTGTCAATGGCATGTTAAGGTCTCCTGTTATAATTGTGTTATTGCTTATTTGATTTTTCATTTCTGTTAATATTTGTTTTGTATAGCTGAGTGTTCCCAAATTTTGGGTATATATATTTACGATTGTTATCTCTTCCTCTTGAAGTGTTCCCCTAACCAGTATGTAGTGACCTTATTTATCTCTTTGGATCATTCTTGGTTTCAAGTTCTCATTGTCTGCAAACAGAATAGCTTTTGGGGGGGGGGCCTGTTGCATGGAGTATTGTTTTTGATCCTTCGACCTTCATTCTATGAGTTTCCTTTTGGGTTAGATGGGTTTCCTGTATACAGCATATGATTGGATGTTGTTTCTTCATCCATTCTGCCAGTCTGTCTCTTTTAATTGGTGAATTGAAGCCATTTACATGAGTGGTTATAACTGATATATATTGGTTTACTTTTGACATGTTATTTTTATGCTGTTGATTTTTTACCTTTCCCCTCCATTTAATTGTTTGCCTTGCTTAGTGTTTTTTTTTTCCTATGTCTTTCTAGAATGTCTTTCAACATACTTTGCAGGGTTGGTTTGGTGGTCATGAAGTTCTTCAGCTGTTCTTTGTTGTGTAAGTATCTTACTTCTCCATCCATTTTGAAGGACAGTTTTTCAGGGTTTCCTTTAGGATCTGAGATACTTTACTCAGTGCTTTTCTTGACTTCATTGTTTGTGTGGGAAAGTTTGCTGTGATTCTGATAGACCTTCCTTTATAGGTGATCTCTCTCTTTTCTCTAGCAGCTTTTAATATTCTGTTCTTATGTTGGATTTCTGGGATGTTGATTATTATATGTCTGGGTGTAGTTTTATTTTGGTTATGGTTATTTGGAGTTCTATATATGCTTCTCTATATGTTTCACTGATCTGTATGTCAGTTTCCATTCTCATGTTTGGAGAATTTTCAGCTATTGCTTCTATAAATAGCCTCTTGATATAGTTTGTGTTGCCACTTGTCCTTTGTGTTTATGCCTATCAATCTTTTTAAAATTTTATTTAAAGAAAGACTAAACAAAGCAAAAAATAGGTATAAATAATGCATATGTTCAGAGAAAAAATAAGCTATAAGAAATCACTAGTTGATGTTTACATATTGTCATTTTATAAATAGTTGTTCAAGATGAAAAAATGGAACATGTAAAGTGGGAATTCAAACAGCGAGACTGCAAACAGTTCTGTTCGACTGTTCAACAAAAACTTAGTAACATGGTTGTCAATCCTATACACTTAAACATATATGCATTTATCCATCTCTTCAATGTGTTGAGATTGAATAAATCCAAGCAGGCTAACATCACTCTGAACAACGAATAATACTATTGCTGGGCTTCACATTACGACACTCCACGATAAGCACTGGGTATTTTAGTGTCTCTTTTTCTTCAAAGTATCTGTTCATTTCATTATGTGTCATATGATCAATTCTCATAAACTGTTTATAGACTCTACACATGCATGAGTCTTAACATGTATTTCTATCCTTTCTATATTAGAGGGAGAAACAAAACAAAGCAAGGCAAAATGAAACATATTCCTATAAACACATGAAATGAAATAAACATATAAGACCATTGTACAAATCGTTCTACCATGGTTCCTGTGTTGTCTTTTATTATCTCCAATAGAACTGGCTATATCATCAGACAAAGTACAGTTGAATATGTCAGTACATAACAGTATTAATAAAAACACAACTTTGTATATAATATAGAACTTCAAAAACTGGCAGGTATCAAACCAAAATGTATATCATTGAGTCTTGTCATCTTCAGTGTAGTTGCCTACACTTTCAGACTTGATACTATCAATTGTATCAGTTTTGAATAAAATCTTCTCTGCCTCATTTCTGTTATGCTCTTTTTTTGCCATCAGTTGTCTACTTACCTTCTTCATTCTGTAATTTCTGCTCCATTCATTGAGGCCTCTCTGCCACTGTTCCTGGAGTCCTAGTACTTTTCTCT
The DNA here is from genome assembly GCF_034190915.1 of Cavia porcellus. Classification (NCBI taxonomy): domain Eukaryota; kingdom Metazoa; phylum Chordata; class Mammalia; order Rodentia; family Caviidae; genus Cavia; species Cavia porcellus. The sequence goes on from NW_026947493.1 coordinate 45,422,006, forward strand.
CTCTCTAGAATGCCCTGGAATATTCTCTGTAGAGTTGGATTGGTGGTTGCGAATTTCCCCACTTCCTCTTTGTCTTGGAAGCATCTTGTTTCTCCATTAATTTCTAGAGACAATTTATGAGGGTATATCAATCTGGGATGGAGGTTATTTTCTTTCAGGGCTTGGAATATTTTGCTCCAGGCTTTTCTTGACTTGATGGTTTGTGTCAAGAAGTCTGTCATTATTCTGATGGGCCTTCCTCTGCAGGTTATCTGTTTCTTGTCTCTAACAGCTTTTAATATTCTGTTCTTATATTGAATTTCTGGGACCTTGATTATTATATGCCTGGGTATAGTTCTGTTTTGGTTGTAGGTGGCTGGAATTCTGTATGCCTCATATATCAGAATATCATTTCCTTTTCCTATGTTTGGGAAGTTTTCCTTAATTATTTTTGTGAATAACCTTTGTAGTTCTTTTGTTTGTATCCCAGCTTCTTTATTTACATTCTTTATTCTCAAGTTATAGATCCTTTTGTCATCTTCTAGCCTTTGTATTGTTACAGCTTATTTCCTTGTTATTTTTAAAAAGTTTTCCCTTTCATACTCCCACATTGCAAAATTGTCCTACAGTTTGGATAATCTATCCTCAGTTTCTTTCAAGCTGATTTGCCATCTTTCCATAGAGTTTTTAATTTCCCTGTGATCTCTTTGAATCTGCTTCATGTATTCTATATTTTTTTTATATTCTTCACCAAATGGTTCTCTCCTGTGTTTGAGTTCCTCCCTTCTTCTCTTTGTGTTTGCTTGAGGGGTGCTTAGTATCTCTTTTATTAATCTTCTTATATCTTGCTTTATTTGTCTAAATACTTCACTTTTGAATTCGTCTATGAGTTCCCAAATATGCCTCTTTATGTCCACTAGTGCTGTGTCTGATATTTCATGTTTGCTTTTCTATTCTCCTTTGTATTTACCTGTCCTGCATCAATGTTCTCAGGGTTGGGGCCTAAGGACTTTTTGTTGTTGCTTCCTCTTCCCATTTGTTTTGCTTCTTCCAGGAGGCCCCAGTTTCTTTGTTGGTTACAATTCTTCTGAAGCATGATGGCTAGATGACCCTTCCCACTGCTGTGTGCTAGTGAATTGCAGACAGGGACAGCATATGCCAGCCCCTCCCCTCCAGATCAGTCAAGGTGCTGTGGCCTGCAGTACTGTATTACTTTGTACCATTTCCCCTTCAGACCAGCCAAACCTCCAAGGCCTCACTGGGCCAGTGTGTTTAGTGTACACCACCACTGCAGGGACTTGACCTCAGATAACCTATTGGGTCTCAGCCAGGCATGTGACCCAGGCCTAGCTCACTCCACGAATCCCATTTCGGAAAGGAATAATTAACTGAAGTCACTGCTGCCCCCTTGTACCTGCCAGTCCTGCCCGGTCCCAGAGTGTCGTCCACCAGAGTCCCCCTATTTATGGAATGGTTCCACTCCTGTCACTCACCACAGGTCGATGTAGACTCCCCACCAACTCAGCTCTCTGTTCAGCTTGCTTAGTCTCAAACTCAATGTAACTGCATCTCCAGTGAGTTGAAGCAGCAGGACTTCGGACGGCTCAGCAAGCCATGGCAGGACCCGGCCAGTCGCAGTGGGGCCCAGCAAGTCATTGTGGGACCCCAGCAAGTCATGGCAGGACCTCAGCAAGTTGCAGTGGGACCCCAGCAAGTCACAGCATCGGCCAGATACAGCGGGACCTCAGATAGTCGGCAAGTCACCTTAATTTCTTCTTGGAATGAGAGAATTCATCTCTCTCTGTTTGGGGCTCTCCACTCTGTATTATGTTGAATTCTAAGTTGACTATCTCAGGGAGCTTCTATAGCCAGTTGTTATCTATCTGCTATCTTTGCTCTTCCTCATATATCCTATCAATCTTACATTGTTTTTCTTTGCATCTTCTTGCAGTTGTTGAATTGGTATTTCCTGATTCCTTGTTATTTTTAAAAGATCTTTCCTTTCCTGTTCACTAGCTGCAATTATGTCTTCAATTTCTGAAATTGTATCTTCATTTTTGTTGAGGCACTTCGTCAACTTTTGATGGAATTTTTGATTTCCTATATATCTCTTTGAATCTGTTTCATGCATTGTTTGTTTCTTACATTCTTCATTCAGAATTTCCTTTTTTGCATTGTTCCTCTAATTTTTTTAACTAGATGTGTTCAGCATTGCTTTCATTACATTTATCATTTCTTTTTTCACTTGGAGACTATTTCTGATTTGAGTACTTTTATAGCTTCCCAGAGTTATTTCTTTACTTCGGTTTATATAATTTCAGGCATTTCAGGTGTATAGCTTATATTTTCTTCTGTGTCCATACCTCCTAGGCTTGCTTGGGTTGGTCTGGAAGTTTGACATTGTATTTTTCTCTTTCATTTTGTCATTTTCCTATATTTCTGGGTTTCAAGCAAGGTTTCAAGGTTTCCCCCATGTGCTGAGAATCACCTGGCCCACTTTTGGCTCCCAGGGCAAACAGCAGGCAACAGCTCGTCTGATTGGAGTTCACTGGGTGTGGCCGTTAGGCCTGCTTGGACCTCCTGTGCATCTTAGGGTGATTTCAAACATGGGGCATGATCTTACCCCCCAGGAGGGAAGTTCCAAGGCTTTCCTGTGTGCTGGGTTTCAACCCACTCATGCTCTGGGCTTGAGGTAATTGATTTTTAAAAGAGTCATTTCAGAGAAAAGGATCTCTTACACAGATAGGGATAATACGTTGTTTATTTAAAATACAGGACACATTGTGTGCAATAAATTCCAGTTAACCATATCTGTAGGGAGAGAAAATCAGAAAAATATTATTTAAATTTTATAATTCTGATAGTTGTAAAAATTATGAGGCATTTTAAAAGGTGCAAGCATCCATACAACTGACCGAACCTTTCTCAGAAACATATTCAAGGATGTGCACCAGTCAATGGAAAATTAATAACCATAGAGAAAATAAGGCAGTGAACTTGACTTATGAAGAGCAGTGACGATCATTTAAATTTATAAATCAAACGGTAAAGTTACAACCCATAACAAAAGAGCCTGTGATAGTTCTAATTTAAAGACTGTAACTAATCATAAAGTATTTGCACCAAGTTAAAAATTGTTTAGCACAGATTCGCAGTTTGAAACAGCTAGAAAAAGAAAGACTCCCTGGGGATGAGTTCATTCAATGAGGCTAAAGGTCCGCATTCCCTTGAGAAGCTTCTGGCTTAATCCCAGATAGCCTTTGCCTTATGGAACCCCACTTAATTGTTTAAAAAATTAAGTGACCATTCTAACTCTCATTATGCTGTTAGATTAGTTTATTGGCAACTCATACCATGACTGATGCATTTGTATTTATGTTGCAAAAGCCAAAGTTGTAAATGTAAGATAAATATTTGCTTTAAAAATAAACTTTGAAGATTATGTACTTGATTAATGATTTAGTCATCATTTTAAGTATTTTTTAAAAAATATACACACCAGATGACTCAGGTTAATCTTTAAAAAATGCTTAGTCTGAGAGAAAGGATATATAGCAATTGGCAAAAGCTTTTATTCCTTGGTCCACTGAAAACACCAAGAATAAATTAGAATGTCATCACCTTTGTCCTATGAAAGGGACAAAGCAATTGGGATTTTCAAGCAATACTATCCAAATTATAAATGCTTCACCTGGAGCAATATTTCTTTTGATATCAACATTTATTATTTGGTTGACTTATCCAGAAGTGTGCCTATAATATTTCAAAAGAGCCTATCGTATAGTATTCAAATTCTTAAATTTTAAATATGAGTTACTATCCTTGAGAGTAATTGTCTGTAATCGATTCCTTACCTGGGATAATACCATTTGTCAGCTGTAAATCATATTTTCAGGTTAAGACACAGAATCCTTAGCTTATGATAGCCACTGTGTAGGAAATAATATCCTGGAATTTTGCAATATTGTTCAAAATTCAAATATTTTCATTCCCAGCAGAAACTGCCTTTATTAACATTTTTAGGAAAACAGTTGTGAACAAGTAAGAGTGATTAATTTAAAGCAAGTGATTAATTTCCACCATAGAATTACAAATAGAACCTGATTGATAGATTTGATAATGATAGCCCTTAGCCATTGGGACAGCCACATTTATAAACCACCTGGATAACAGAGAACCACAAATCAGAGGCAGAGACGATCCACTAACATACATTCATCAGGATGGCGTTTATAGGCTTTTCATAGATAAAAGTTCATGGTTGGCCTCAGATCATCTGTCTTAATTCAAACTGCCATTATGTAAATCAGTGTGTGAAACTGAAACCCTACTAAGAAATGTGCCAGGTAAAATGAATATGTCCTTGTAGCAATCCAAAGTGAATATGCTCTATATATGAGTATGTCTAACTAAATGAATAAAAGTCTGGTAATTCAAAGGGAAAAATATTATGGTGGATAGAAGATTTACATGATTTCTTTCAAAATTCTTTAAAGTGCATTGTACATATTTGTTGTTTATCTATTATTGAATTTGCTTCACATTATCATTACATACGTAATTGGCCTAAAAAGAGATGATGATCAACTCCTTAGCCTAAAGCCATTTCATTAACCCTCAGTGTTAGGCAGCTGAGTATGTGGGCCCCGCTAAAACGCAAACATGTGTGAAGTGGGTTATATGTGCTGATATCAATCAGTAACATTTCATTGTTTTCCTTTATGGGAGCATGCCAAGTTCACAGAGAGTAGATATTGGTATTTTAAGAGTAAAAGGAAAGGTTTGGAACCTGAAAAAGTCTAAAATAAATCTTGATTGAGGAGGATTATGTTGCAGGAAGACATCAAAATATCAAAAAAGACAAAGTATCAACACAGGATGTGGCACAGACTGATACTGAGATTCAGTAACAAGCATGTCTAATTCATATTCTTAGTTTTTCCCATAATGAGTTGTACCTGACAGAATCGTATTCTAGGAAGTCTTGGACAAATTCTTTTTTTTAAATTTTATTTTAAAAATAGTAAAAATACAATAGAACAAAGTCAATTGAGAAAATGCAGTGAAATTGGTACAGAACTTCACAGTAGGATACTAGGATGGTAATAATAGGTACGATGGTTATCTCATTATCTTCACAATAGTAGTCCAGTCAACTAGGTATAGCAAAATCAAACCAAAAACAGAACATTATAAAACCAGTTGAGAGTACTGAATAGAACAAAAGAAACATAACAAAATGAAACAGTGAAACCAACCTTTGCCTTCAAACGGAAGATAGAAGGAAATCCCCAGTATTTGCTATATTGCATATGGTAATCCTCCCAAGAGATGCGGAGACATCTATCCCCAGCAGCTATGTGGGAGATGAGGGTGTTTCATTCTCAGCCCACACACTAGTAGGCTCATTCAAGCCACTGGTTCTCTTCCTGGCCCATGCTGGGGGCGCTTACCAAGAGGGCGGAAAAATAAGCTAAGTCCCACCATGGTTGGATCTTGGAAGTGCTGGTTCTCCTCCTGGCTCACACCGGGGGTGCTAACCAAGAAGCTAGACAAATTCTTAAGTAAATGGTGCCAAACCTACAAACAAGCAATCCAAAATCAACTTACATCCCACTTACTGGGGTATTAATATTACCCCAAACAGTGCATTAACTCATACAGAGTGCTAGTTCAACCCTGAAATTTCATTAAATGATGATAAGCATGTAATGCCTGTTATCCATTATTACATGATAAATCAGTGTATATTTTAGTGAGAACACTTTTTTATTATTTCTCATAATTCCATTAGTTGGTTAGGTTTTCAATTTGTGTGATGTTCTCATAAACTGTAGTTTTCCTCATGCTGAATGGGCGAATGTGTTCAAAATGTCACATTCACATGGTTGGCAGTAGATACTGGCTCTTGGCTGGGAGTTCAGTTGGCTATCATTGGAAGTACTTGCATGTTGCCTTGATTAGACTTGACTTCTTTCAGCATGGCTGTTGGTTCCAAGACGGAGCGTCTCAAAAGTAAAAGACGCATAGAAAAGAGTTTGCTTGACCAGTCAGTGTCATACGAGGAAGTAACAGAACATCACTTTAGCCATATGCTGTCAGTCAAACAGCCATGCTAACCATGCTATTATTTAAGCGAGCAGAGAAACAAACTCTGTCTCTTGTAGGGGTTTGGTAAGGTCACATCTCAGGAGAAGACACAGGTCAGAAGACTGGGAATAGCATGGTTGAATACTGTGTTCAAGGCCTAAAATCAAGGGACCAGCTAAGAATACTATTCTATCTGAAGCTCCGGGACTTTCCAAAAGCTCACAGGTCACTGGAGGAATCTAAGGTGAAAAACTGAAATCCCACGTTTTCTTCAAGCTACTGGGGAATACTCTCAGCACCTAGGGTTACCATCAGTGTCCAGCTGCACAGCAGTTCACAGGAAAGATGGTTGCTTTGATCAAGGACAGACAACTGAGATCTCTGACTTTCCTGTCGGTCACCTACTGGATAACTTGCCAGTTTTACCAACGAAATCGGGAACTGAATTATACTCACAGAAACCTTTCATAGCTGGAGCTACATCAATGTTTAACTGAACACCTAGGCAAGATGTACATACATCAGAGGCCAGGAGTTGGGATAGATGGAGAAATTTAGAATTTTTCACCTTCCAAATTGATAAGTAGCATGACACATATGAAGGAGAAATTACACAGGACTCATGGATCTTCCCATCAGACTATCTACCACAGTTCAGTGTTTGCAGAGTGCTAGGGTCCTTCTACCTAAGAGTTACATGATGTGTTTTTTAAAAACAGAGATTAAAATTTTAAATATACTTGATCATGTAATAAAAGTCTCAAGTTCACAAAAGTGAGCTGAGCATAATCCTCATTCAGTGGTCTGAAATCATCATGTTCCATTTATGGGAATCATTTTGTATTATATCAATTTTTTTTTTCATCCCCATTCACTTAATTATTCCCAAGGTCCAGAGTCACAACCACTCCAGTATAGTTTACCTAATGTTGTCCTGTGAATCTCCTTCTATACATTTATTAAATATATGCAGATCTCTGAAAAAGAGATGTTGTTTTATGTGTGCATTTTATTAGTTTTTTTCTAGTGTGACATTGTGCTATGAATTTCATTTGGTTTGTTTTTACACCATTGGTCATTTTCATGTTCTGACTGTGGTAAAGCGTGTGTCCTACCCAGAACCACCTTCTGCTCATCAACTCCTCTGTAGATGAAAATCTCTATTCTCTCCAATTTCTTGATATCATACCCCTTGCTCTCTTATGTTATCCAATATACCCAGAAAAGAACTTACTGTGTGATATAGTATTTTTACACTTAATATCAGTAATTGCTATCAGATTTATCTCCAGAATCCTGCACTAGTTATAACTTCCCATCAGAAGCACTTGAAAACTTTCTTCCTTTATGTTTCTCCATAGCAAATAATTTTTAAAAATTTGGTGTCCTAGTGAGTTTTAAAAGAGATCATGTTATTTAAAAGAACATTAATCTGGTTGTTAGTGATGCGGAATATTTCAAATAATTTGTCCCATGTTCTTTTGAGTATTTTTGTCCTTTCTTCTTGTTTTCTATAGTGTGCTTATAAGCTTTTGAATCATTTGAAGTTTTAGAAATTTAAAATGTTTTATTTTTGATACTTATCTCTTTATTTTGCCTTTAGTGTCCTTTGTTGTCAACTATAATGTTATAAAATTCCTGAATGTTCACATGTTTATTCCTGGTCAGAAAATTATACATTTTCTTTCCTTCTGCTTTTAACTTTATATATGTGCCTTTCACAATTTGTCCTGTAATTCATTTGGATTTATATCTGGTGTGAGGTATGGCTCTAACTTTGTATTTTCCCCATGTGATTATTCCACATCCTTCACTGAATGTTTCTCACTTATAAGACTTTTGTATGACATCTCAACTAAGTTGTTATGCAAATAAAAAGATTTGACTCTGAGTTCTCTATTCTGTTTAGCATCCTGACAGTTACTGCACCACTATCACAGTATATCTATTAGTGTGGTTTAATATTTTGTCAGTATCTAATAAAGATACTCTTTGTTCATCATCAAGTAAGCAAAACAAATTTTCTTAGAATTTTATTCATTTATACACTGTTTAGAATCTGTTTGCAAATTTCAAAAACAGACATACAGATCCTCTGGGGATTTGATTGTACTACACGTACACAATAATTCAAGGAAAACTGTCATCGTGTACATCCTTTTTCAGAGGCTTTAAAATTTTTTATTGAATGTCTTGTGAATGATTCAGGTTTATCCTTAGAATTTTTTAAGTTTTAGTTGTTTGCTTTTATGACTTGTATCAACTTTTCTACTATTCTTTCTGCTGCTTGTTTCTATTTTAAAGTAAATGGATTTTTGTTTGTTTTACTGACACTTTAGAGGAGGGTTGGTGATTTAATAATATTGCTGAGCTCTGTTATTTTCTCATTGTAACAATTCACATGTGGAACAGGATAGTTAGGAACAACGTTTAAAAATAAACAGCAAAGGAGAGAAATATTATTCAGGTGCTTTCACAGTGACCTGAATTAAACATGCCTTTGATAGGAAAAATACAGAATGCATCACAGACTTCAAAACTTTTTCCCTAAACTTACTGACCATATATCATTTTTTCAATATATTATTTTAGATGTGATGATAAAACAAACATGTTTTTATAATGTAAAATTCTGACACACTGTGAATGTTTTTAGTATTTATGTAATATTTTAAAACCTGAGTAATTTCATATATAGTTAAGCTTTTTCACATAAACATTTTCACTTTCTCGATTCTTTAAAAAAACATGGTTAAGTGTTTAACAATTTTCTTTTTACCATTATACTCTGTAGCATACAACAGACATATAGAACAGGGAACAAATCATCATTCTACAGTTTGATAAATGTTCACAAAGTAAAAACATTGGTACAAATAGCAGCCAGATGAAGAAATACAAAAATAAGCATAATTTTGAATGTTTAGATTATTTCTAATTTTCCAACACATAAAACTTTATGTATAATTCTGATTTTATTTCCTTTGGAAAGAGTCCTAGAAATTGAGTTATGAGTTAAATAACATGAGAATTTTAAAGTTCTTTATACATATTGGTAAATGCCTTTTGGGAAAGATTGAATCATTTCATAGTTCTAATAAAATAACCTATAGAAGGGCCTTTGTACTATTCATTATACAGACTGTAGACCACTTTTGTTTTGTTAATATTTTCAAATTTGATGAGTTAAAAATGTTATTATTGTTACAATTTTTGTTACAAAAATGTACTTTAGGCCTCTCTTACCCTTTTATCTCTCCTCTTCTATTTTTTACTGTAGTGCTAGTGATTTTAAATTTAAATATAGTTTATGAATTAGCAATATTAACCTGAATAATTTGTTAGAGGTAGCTTTCTACTTCTATTGCTTTTACATTTATAAACATTTTAAATTTTGTTTTATTTTTCAAGTTTATTTGTAAAAATATTTTGGGCTGAAAAACTTTCCTACCATTTAGTCATTCTATCTGTATTTATCTATTCTCTATAAATCTATTTATTTGTGGTAGTTTCATACCACAAGAGGGATTAAAAATTTTTAAATCTTTCTTTCAACACTCATATTCATATTGCTAAGTGGTGTGCAGATGTATTAATTCTTGATTTTTTAGTGTCAGTTATTACCTTTTGATTGTAGATATACAGACAAATGCAGATTTATTTCTCTTTCACTGACACTTCCTCACTGTCTCAAACATGCCACCCATTTGCTGAAACCAACATCGTAATAACACTGCTGGGGTCAATAATCAGAAGACAGAATCATGACTGTGGGGTGATACTCACACTGAGCCACAGACAGGTCTTATCATTATATCTACTCTTCACTACAACTTTTCGTTTTTCCTAGAGTTAGTAATTTCTTCCTTGTTACTTGCTTTTCTATATTATCATGTCTGATGCTCCTTGTATTGCATTAATTTTCTTTATGCTTTAAAATTTATAGAATTCAGTCCATTTAATCTGCCAGAGGCTTCCCGAGCCTCTGAGTGGCTGCAGTCCGCACATCTGCTCCCCAAACCCGCTGTGCAGGTCGGGTCCTCAGGGGCTTTTCGTTCGCCGTTTTCTACGTGATTTCCCAATCTCTACTGTGTATTTCAAGCCCAGTTTTCTGGGCTCTGTACTTTATCCTTTCCTTGTAAAATCACTTGTTTTGATTAAGTATTGCCTTGAAAAGTGCATATCTTAGATGATCTATATTCTGCCCTCTCACATAGGTGACGTTCTGGCCCTACGAGCAATTTTTAGTACTACATAATAAGACAGTTCTACATCTATGCAGATTTTGGACTCAACTCATGGAATCTGGCTATCGGATTATATGCTCAGGCAAAGAGATCAGAAAATCCTTCTTTTTTTGATGCAATCTTGACCATGTCAATAGAAAAAGTAAAGATGCAGACATCCTGGACTTCCAAATAAAATGAAAAAACTGACCCATCACACATCAAACTTCACTATAGGGTAATAGACTGAGTAAATTTTATTGTGTTGATGGCTTAGCTGTTGAAGGTTCTTCCTGGTTCTTCAGTGTTCCACAAAAAATAATCTTTACTATTCTGTCAGTCAGCATTCCGTGAGCTGACTCCATCGTGGAGTAAAGGAGAGGCTTCTTAGCATAAAGTGTGTTTGCTTTCTTTAATCGGACTATTCAGGGCATACTAACCCTGCCACAATTACCCAAGATCTCCTTCAGTCTACTTGGTGACGAACACTTGGTGTGCTTTTTGTAGAGACTATAGCACCAACTCACTGTCTTGTAGAAAGTTTCTTGGGCTGAGGGTTCAGCTCAGCGGCCCAAATGCCTGCTTGGCAAGTATGAGGTCGTTCGTTTCATCCCCAGTACTGAAAAGAGAGAGAGAGATAAAAGGTTCTTGGCTCCCTTTCATAGTGTCCCTGACTAGAAACAAGCACCATATAAAACAGAGCTTGAGCCCATCCCTCTTTACCTCTAACCTTACTGTGACTTCCTGCAGTACCTGGTGCCACTAATTCCTGAGCCTTGGCGATGTGCAGAACAAACCAAGTCACTTCTCAGCTTTTTCTCCTGCTGGATAAATTGAATTGTTTATCATTTGAAAAATCAATTGTCAATAATTCTTCTGCTCCATAGATCCACAATTAGCTGCTGCTTTCTTTACTCCCTTGTATTTGTCCTTGTATGTTTTCTGTTTGTTTTTGTTTAGGAATCTCTATGAATTTATTCAATTTTGGAAGCAAATGGAGGTAAATACAGCAATTCAATCTCTCCTTCCTGATGTTGTTTGATAATAATATTTCACTTTAATGAGATGGCATTAAAGTTTTTCTTGAAAATTCTCTCCATTTCATGCTTAGATATCTTTCTATAATCACAAATCAAATACATACTTATGTATTCAAAAAAATTTCATGATTTTATTTATATTTAATTTTTAAATACACCTGGGCTTACTGGTATGTATATGCTCTTCAGATATTTGGTTGATCCTCCATTACTAATTGTTGAATAATTATTTACTGATGTTCTACAATGTTTTAGTTATTATTGTTTGATTCCTTTAAGTGCTAGGATGTTTAGGAATAGCTTTTCTAATTTACAGATGTATTGGTTTACTGTGACAGCTCTACCATGGAATGATGGGATGGCTTTCTTCTAAAAAATAAATGAAAGCAAATCTTAAGTTTATATTTCCTGGGAGGTGAGTAAGACGATCAGGTGCTAACCAGGCTTATATTCTCTCTTTTTAGAGCACAAAAGATAATTTCCATTCTAAAATCTAGCTGATCCAAAAGCAACAATTTAAAAAATACAAGTTTCAATTTGAATTCAGTGAACTCATTTGCAGATATTTTATTGAGTGGAAGAACAGTGAGTTCAATATAATTAGCAGTAACCTTGGTGCTTAATTCCCTTAGAATTTATTTAACATTCAGTTGTTACGTTTTTCACTTAGTGATTTGGGTTCACAGGTTTTAATTTCACTTGAAGTTTTTGTTTAATTTCTTTCTCTATTAAACCTGAGTCCAATATTTTCTACTCTGTGACAGGAGATGCTTGCAGTGCTGACATTTACCTTAGAAACTTCAGTGAAGGGTTTAGCAGAAGAACAAGTGAGACAGTTTTCTGGGCTAAACTGTGTCCTCCAAAATTCCTATGGTGAAGCTTGCATTAGCCTTTTGTCAGTGTGACCAAATATCCAACAACTTAAAAGAGAAAAGTTTCATTTGGGCTCACAAGTTGCAAAGTTTCACAGTTTATGGTCCACTGGCTCAAAGGCAAAAGCATGAAGGCAGAAGAGGTGGTGGGGAAAAGTTGCTCACCTTATGGCAGCCATGAAAGAGACAGAGTGGGGAAGAACAAAGAAGAAGGGGTCAGCCACCACACACAGTCCTCACAGTCACCCTCTTCACCTACCCAAGTGTATCCAAAAGTGGGCTCCACCAATCCACAGAGCTTTTATACCAATCATCAATCAGGATTAACAATTACAAACCCTTACCACCTAAGGAGGTTCTAATGTTGGTGGGGCCTTTAAGGAGGTGATTGAGGCAAAATGAGATCAAAGGGACTATAATGCTTTTATAAGAAGAGTAAAGACATCAGGAACACATGCAAACATAGAGAGAAGGGTATGTGCAGAAACAATAAAAAGGCAACCATCTGTGAACCAGGGAGACAGGCTTCAGGAGAAGCTACACCTGCCAGCACCTGGATCTTGAGCCCTCATCTTCCAGACAAGTATATAAATAAATTTCTAGTGTTTCAATCACTAAGTTTGTTGTATTTAGTTATGACATCCTGAGCTGATTAATAGGGATGAAGAAATATAAAGGATCTATAGGTTTGTCTTCATTTTCACTGAATTCTACTAGAAAAGGCACCATTGTATTTTATTTATTAAAAACTAATTCTGACTACAATCTTACTAGATTGATTTCATGATCCCTACATGACTCACAACACAAGCTGTAAATACTCTTCTTTATTGTACCACATGAACAACAGGAAATCACAGGACAAACAGAAAGAACGACAAATTGCTGAGGCGCATCATGAGACATCCTGGTAGAGACGCAGGAGAGTTTGCTCAGACAGATTCCCTGCTTCACAGGACAAGAATATTCCTTCATCATCAGGTCACTGATTACATTGCAAAGAAAGAAGTCACTCTTTGTTATCTATCTTGGCTTATCAACAAATAAACTTGAAACAATTGCCAGTTTAAAATCAGTTATTGTTTGGTTAAATCAAATTAGACATGAAACTGTCTGAAAAAATAAATTTTAATTGTGTGTCAAATAGTAACATTTAGTGATTCATAATTTTTCTTCTCTTAGTATTTTCTCCTGTCCAAATAGCTACCAGAAAGTAATCACAGCAAAAAGAATGAATAGTTATACAAATGCATGAATTAATAAATTTGAAAAACTGTTACCAATAAAGCATTTCACTATTTGATACTAATTTTCTAACAAAAAGTGATTGATTGAATACATTAGGTGAGTTTTGTTATAAAAAACCTGAATATCATGTGATTATGGACTTTTAACTCTATAGAATCAAATTAATTGGATTTTTTTCTGTACAATGATTTGCTATTTTGATTGTTTATTATAAAATAATATATAACTAGTATTGAAACCAGAAGATCAGAGTAAAAGTTTCTTTAGAAAGCTTTAAAAGTCACTAAAATTTTACCTCTCAGAATAAGGAACACTAATGTTAGTGTTCTACTCCTGGAAGAAAGATGAGGACTAGGAGACGGGAATGGGGCCAGCGTAGAGGCAATGGCCACCCACCCTGTACTCTGGCTCCTCTCATGGCCCCCGGGTCTTTGTGGAACTCCTGCACTGATGTCACACTGGATGTACAGGGGTTTGGACACTAGTGAATGGGTTGTGTTTCTTCCAGCAACTGAGACAGACCATGGAATTAAAGGGAAGGAGTCTGGGAAAGGGACTACTGGTCTTGCACAGTTGATGGTGGCCAACAAGGCTGTGACCCACTCATCAGTAGAGTGTGTCCCATATTTTCACTTCACTCAGTCATTTTTACATACTTATTTTAATATATCTTCCTTTGATGTGACTGCATTTGCCCCTGTCCTCCTTCCATGAGAGGCCTGTGTAACTGCCCATCCTACTGCCATGGCCACATTTAGACAAGTTGTCTAGACAAGGAATTGACTGTGAAATGAAGAGTTTGCACTGGAGCAAGGCATGAGGCTTGTGCTTATATTTTCACGATGGCTCTAAATAGGTGTGTCATTTCTTAACAGTGAATTCTTGATTTCTTCATCTTCTCCGTAGTATCCAATACTTCAGTTCCATAGATGTTAATCACAGTGTGAAGTGTTGTACCAGGAGCCAGGCACAATGTATTAGCTGAATAATATTTGATGAACAGTGAAAGAGTCCAGTTCTTCTGATTAGGTAATAACTTTAACTTCTACAGTCTGCATAATGTAGCCAGTCTATCAAGTTTCTGCTAGTGTTTGCTAATCTTTGTTTGTTTTATGTTACAAATTATAATCCTCCCAGGGATGGAATAAATGATATCATAAATAGTTGCTATGAATTATTTTATCATTAGGATAGAGTTGACTTAGCTATTAGAACATTTTAACAATCTTAGCCAAAATATTATCAAAACCATTTCTATAGATATTTAATCTTTTTGCAGCAAAAGCAATATTGTTGCTTAAAATAACATAAGGTCATACATAATGACCAGTGCAAACTGAGTACACCTGTGCTTGGAGCTTATAAAAAGGCAAGCTTAACTAACATTTAAGCATGTGTTAAACCTTGCCTATATTTTTTCAGAATTAATGGAAATGCAAACTTCACATGGAGCCAAATGTCTGAGTGTGATTCTGCCAAGAAAAATAGATCTCTGAAGAGTAAAAGCAGGTGGGATATGAAACGCTTTCACTCATAACGTACTCAATAAAAGTACTATGAGGCTTAATTGCTGCAACCCAGTAATTATATTTTTATACTAAGAATTCAGCCTATTCTAACAAAATTTTATCTCTGACAGTCCATAATTCACTGTCACTGGTCAATTAACAAGTATATACATGATAAATGCTTTGTTGTAAGAAGTCAGTCTTGGCTTCTGAAGAGATGGATTTTCACTTAGGTCTTGAAGGTTGTATAGGTGTCCATCAGTCAAGACATCAAGAGAAAAACAGTCTAGCCAGAGAATAGGGTCTATACTGATGAGACCATCCATGATAGCAAGGCCTTTCATGATATGACTTTGGCCTTTTGACTATCTTGAAACATCTTTTCCACTTCTCTGTTTATACGATCATACTCAACTTACGGTTCTAAACCTCCAGGATCTACACATAAAATTCAGTCAGCTGCTAGCTTCAAAGCCACATTCAACTTTTGAAAAAAAATTCAAGCAGCCTTCTTCACTGATTTTCCCTTTTTTTCTTTCCCCCACCCACCTATTAGTTCTGTCCCTTCTTTGTGTGTCTAAGCACTGTACTGCAAGCACCATTTTCACACCCATGAGTCCTCCTGCCCTGCCCCTTATCGTGGGCTTTACTCTTCCCCTGTTGTGAATCCCTGCAGCATAAAACAGTGCCTGGATCAGTGCAAAGCAAAAATGTTATTTAGAAAGTGGAATTACTTATTCATGGAAAAACTATATCAGATATATAAAGGAGCCTAATCCTTCCCCATATTTGAAAGATTTAAAAAGACTTAAAATGAAAACATGCTACTAAAACACTTCTCTCAAATTCGACTAAAAGAAAGGATCTCAGAACTTAACAGTTTGGCTCCCTGACCATCTCCATGAATAACGTACGTAGGAAAAATGTTGAAGTGTATCATTTCACATTCAAAAAGGGCTGGAGCACTGCCTGGGAGAGCGCACAGCCTGTGTCTCTTCTTCATACTATATTTTGTGTACAACTGAGAAGAATGTCTGTTAAAGTACATGAAAATTTTGTGACTTTTTATTGCTCTAATATCTGAAAATGACTTAAAAGACTCTGAATAGTACTATAGTTATACAATGCCATATATTTATATATCATGAAGTGATGTATAAATATCACTTCTTGTTTGGTGGCAGACCTTCAAGTTCATAACTATAAACTTTATTATTCTATTTTGGAGTATCCTTAAAGAATATTTTTTCTGATCAAAGTTTTTTAAACTTAAAAATTATATGCTTACTTAAGTGTGGTGGTACAAAACTGTGATTCCAGCATTCCGGGAAGTCGAGTCAGGAAAATCACAAATTCAAGCCAAGCCTGGGCAACTGAGCAATTTATCAAGATACTGCTTCACAATAAAAATTTAAAAAGCCATATGAAGATAGGCTACTATGAATGCCTGGGTTCACCCCTCAGTACCACAATCAGTCAATAACAATTATATGTTTCCTGTAAAATAAAACTCACATAAGAAAGTCTGAAAAGTCAAAGTCTTCTAAAAATAGCTTCTTGCATGTTTTGGAAATAATTGCTACTAATGGCTGGTGCAGTGGTGCACACCTGTAATCCCAGCTCTTTGAAGGCTGAGGCAGGAGAATCTTTTGCAAGTTCAAGAACATCCTGGGCTACAAAGTGAGCCAAGGCCAGCCTGAGCTGCATAGTGAGATCTGGCTCAAAAAAAGACAATAATAATAATAATAATAATAATAATAATAATAAGTATAATGTATATCATACACACATATATAAATATATAAGTATATATTTAATATATTTATAAATTGTATTTATACATCATATACATATATATAAATACACACACATAGTATGTTGTAATAATTACAGAAAAGATATTAACACCTCCAAGGTAATGTACATTTCCTTGTTTTATCCCTGTCATATAATACATCTGATATCAATGTCTCTATATTGTGTAAAATGCTAGTTTGGGGCTTCTTTCTCAATATTAGTAGATGTACAGGTACCTTTTTCTTCACAGAACTATTAATATGCTTGTATTATACACTTCTGCATTACTGCAATGAAATATCTGAGGCAACTAACATATAGAGAGAAAAGGTTTACTTTGGTTCCTGGTTCCAGAGGTTCCATTTCAAGTTTGGGCAGCCCCAATGGGACCTTGGGAAGGGCAACATATCATAACAGGATAACATGACAGAGCCAACTGCTTATTTTATGAACCAAAATACAGAGAAAGAGGATAGACTCACATTCTAACAGCCTCTTCAAGGTCATGGCTCCAGTGACCTAAGACTTCCCACTAATATCCATCTTTTCATGATCCCCCCCAATAGTATCACCTTGAGGACCAATCATAAAACATTCCACCTTTGTTGGCGAAGGTTCATCTAAACTATCACAATGGTGAATCAAAGAAGTTAATTTCTTATTAGTAAATTATACTTGCAATCTTGAAATAAAATGTCTACTACCTTTTGCCTTAGAGTTTTGTACTTTAATTCAGAAATAAGATTCATATTGTACACTTTTAACAAAATTTTGTCACTACCAAAAAGTTATTAATTTAAGTATAAAATTGTCCAATTTATTAAAATAATAAAATAGTTCACAATATTTTATACTTACATAAATGAGCAAGAGAAATTGAGAATACTTTTCTGAGGCTTCCTCAAATCTAAGACATTCATCTACCAAATAGAGCAATGTGCTTTTGCAAAGCTTGAACCTCCACTGAGAAGTCTGTCCTTGTACTTTTTTTTAGTTTTATGCAAGCATAAACCTTTTGTACATGACATATCTTATTTTCATCACCCAGGAATATAAATTGTGTCTTTGATTATTTTATTTATAAAGCTAAAGATACAAGTATATTCACAAGCCATAGAATTAGTAAAACAAGCAAACACACACTTTATGATTCTCCTTATAACTCATGAAGCTCGACATAAAAGTTGAGTTCTCATTTTACTTGGCTCTAAAATTAAACATTACCATTGTATTGAATTCCATTGTGTGCTACAAGTTGAACCTCAAGATGTGGGATTATATGGCCATAAATTAGAATTATTTGACATATGTCAATAAAATAACATTGCCGCCTACTAAAACACTTTGGCTTTATGTCAAGTCTGAGGTCAGAATCTGTGAGAATGACATAGTCTTTTTTCTTGCCTGCTTATTTCTGTGGCCCTGAGGCTGTAGCAACCAGATGTCTGGCACTTTGCTTTAAAGGTCTCACAGTTTTAGCAGATAACCCTCCAATTTTTCCTTCTTTAACTCAGCGTTACACAACTTCCATTAAACTATGCACTCCGTTTTATTAATCTGGGTTTTTTCTTTCACAATTTTATTATCAAATTAAAAATAAGAAAATAATGGTTTACTATACATTTGAATTAATCTTTAATCAATTATCAAAAGCATAAATACATTTAATTTTCATTACTGTTACTTAGATTGTGTTATTCAAATAAAGGCTATTTGGAATTTAATCACTCCATTTATCATCAGCAACCTGCAAGAGATTCCTTATCTCAGAATCTTCAGTGACC
Source organism: Cavia porcellus (assembly GCF_034190915.1). NCBI lineage: Eukaryota > Metazoa > Chordata > Mammalia > Rodentia > Caviidae > Cavia > Cavia porcellus. The sequence goes on from NW_026947493.1 coordinate 45,440,550, forward strand.
TATGCATTTAAAGTGTGTGTAATAAATATGTTGAAAGAAAGAATGAATGAATCTGGAAACTGAATCATTTGAAACCAAGACTTTCCTAAGACTACTTCAATATTGTGATTTAAAATTAATAAACAAAAATATTTGGTCTGCACTTCTGTGTTGACAGATTGTTGGCTGATTCTCTGTGAGAGAATTTGGAGTTGGACATACTAGCATAGCTAAAGAAAAGCAAATCTCATAGGTTTTCAGTTATATCTTTGTGGGGTTGCCTGAGAGAGCATAGCAACTTCATCATTCGCTTCTCTCTACTATATTTTAAAATTAAAGTTTATTGTGGTTGTTATGACTAACCATCTGGGTTTTTTCCAAGCACTCAAAGACAATAAAGGCTCTGCTGAATGTACAATACTCCTTATTTCAGGGGAAAAATGCCCTTCATAAAAAATATAGAAAGAGTTTGCAAACACTATCCAACAGGCAGCTGAATCCCAGAACAGTCTTGTAAAAATGTGGTCAAAAGACAGCGGCTGTAAAAGGACCAGGGTTCCTTAGAAATCAGCACACAAGTACAAGATGAACCTGGGCCAATTTGTTGGACCAGGAATTAAGAATTCTATTACAGATTAGTTGAAGATATAGCAAAAGAACTTTAAAAAGATAAAAATCCTCTCACCGGAGCCAAAGATGGAACAATTTGAGCATCTATCGTAAGACTTTAAGTAAAACGTGAGTTCATTGCACAAGATGTGCGAGTGCACACACACATGGCCCTCATTCTCTTCACTGGTCACCTTTGGAAGATGTGAAGTAAACTACTTCAGTATTGTGAAAACTGCTAATAAAGGGAAGCAAGCATTTATCTTGAATTTATTGTATTGTGTTGTTGAGCAATGAAGAAGTTGCTCATACGGAGCCATTCTATCTAGCAAATGAACAATGAGTAATGGAATTAGTTACCTACTGTCACGCCATCACTTAGAAACTTATGAGAAAGAGAAAAAAAAAACTATTAGCATCACAAAATGTGAGACAATGACACATTTCTGCCTCCTGGTAGGAGTATGGAGCACCACCCAGAAGGTTGTCTTACGGAGACATTGTGAATGGGTTAAGGCTTTGGACAGACTGCCAATGTACAGGATGCATAGGAGAAGAAATAGCATAGTAAATCCATTCTGGGGATGCAGTTAGCAACACAAGTGAGGGCCCGCTGCACACCAGCTCTTCTCCAAGGTGGGTCCCTGGAGCTAACGGGGTTGGAAACTGTGAACCCTTCATGATGAGACCAGAAACTTCTATGAGAATGTGAGTGAACAACATCACTTTTAACTGAGTTGAGGGAAGCTGTGTCATTCTGGTACAACCTGCTTCTCTCACGCAGACCAGCACAGTCACTAACACAGAGATACTGCACAGATCCCTTTTAAATACTGTACCTTTATTATACAAATATCTTTTAAATACTTGTATAACAAAGGACTGAAACCTACAGATTAAGAAAGACATTAGAGTTATCAATTAATTATGATACATTACATTTTTATGACAATTTCAATAATTAAACCATAATAAAATACTGAAACTTGAAAATTCACTAGATATTTAATAATATTAATGAACTGCTACATTTGTAAATAGGATATAAGTATTGTGATTATATTAATATTTATACATTTTGGAATATTGCAAATGAAATGATATTATGTCTATGCTTCAAAATTATATGGAGGAAGGGAGAAGAAGATAGGTTTAGACAGGTGACACATGTTGCTGTTTTACACACACTTTCAACACGTTACTTTACCGGCTGATGAATGTATTGACATTTTTTAATATAAAAATTTTAAATTTAAAATAAGATACATCTTCAAAGACAATAAATTAATACCACTTTTGTAAAAATAAATTAATATGGAACTGTTTATAGAAAATGAGAACTAGAATTAAGACCAAAATACTACTGCATAATTTTAAATAGGCAAGAATAATTTACAAACATATCACTTACATGTTGCACTCATATAGCTTCTTTGCCAGAAAATTGGCTTTCAGACATTGAAATTTATTTGTTGCACAAAGCCACGGGCAGAATGTTCTCATAGCCCATTATTATGGGTCAAAGTGTGTCCGAAAGCCTTAACCTGGTATTCATGTATGAATTAAGAAGTGGAGTCTTCACAGATGCAATCAAGTTTGTATGAGGACATCAGTGTTAACTCTAACCCAGTCTGGCTAGTGTCCCTGTATGAGAAGGGAAATGAGTCCCAGGAGACACAGAGGAAGAATGCCATGCGAACATGAAGGCAGGGATTGGAGTGATGCCAGAGAACACCAAGTCATTACACACTAGCCAAGAGGCCTGGAACACACCTTCCCTCAAAGCCCTCCATAGAAACAAACCACCGACACCTCCATTTCAGATTTTGTCCTCCAGAGCAGTGAGAGGACACACCTGGCAAATCAGCTCAGTTACTGTTCTTTGTTTGAGCAGTGCTCAGAGACTAATCTTCCGATTGAGCTTAGCAGGATAGGTGCTTCTGTGTCCCTACATTGATGGGGCTCTGTCAGGAAGAGGATGATTTCCTGTGTTTCTACATAACCCTTCTTATGTTTTAGATTAATAATATCCCCTGAAGGCCAAACGCAGTCAGAGTGAGGGGCTTTTGGAAAGTGACTGGGTCCTGGGGGTGATGCTGCTGACTTGCTCTGGAGAGGTGGGGTCTGTTGAGAAGAGGCCTGTCACTGCAAGCGCCACCCAGAAACTGTGTCTCCCTCCCTGGTTCCTCTCTGCTCTCTGGCCACCAGGAAGTGAGCGGCTTCCCTCCACCTGGATTCTTTGCCATGACCTTTTCTTGGAGCTGGCCCACCATGGACTGAAAACGTGACCATATAAATTTAAATATTAGGCATTGGTTATTGTGTCTTACTGAAAAGGAAGTGACTAAGTTAATCCTCCTTATAAAAAATAAAGTCTTTACCAATTAACTGAGTTACTGATTTTTTTTCTATTTTCAGAACCACAGCTTCTGTTTTCATTTTAGTCACAACATTTAAGAATACATAGCAAAAGTATCTGCCCTGAAGCAGCAAGAAAACAAATACCCAACACTTTTACCAAACAACAGATGGACATTTTTCCTGCAGAATAAACAAGGGCTATCCAAAAAAAAATCACTTTTTTAAAACACCATTTAAAAAACAATATGGTCAGCTAATTATGTGGGGATCACCTGAACCACAGGTTCTAGTCTTCTATTCTTCTATTCAATGAAAGAACAGAAGAAACTTTTAAAAATCTGTATTCTTTACTGTAATTATGAGACTAAAAGAAGAGAAAGAGAAGAAAGTAGGAAGGGAAACAGGCAACCAAGAAAAATTAGAATAATCTTTTTCTGCCTGGCCTCTCATGCAGTTAACATTAGTTGACTTTTTGGTGCATACATCTGCCATTGAGTATCTGCAATTCCTTCTTTGGTGCCATTAAGGAGTTAATTCTGTGATCCACCTGGGACCAAAATGAAACAGATCCTGCTCTTCTACAAAATCAGAGTACAAGGAAAAGAAAACAAGATATCATCCATCTTGGAGAAATTAGATTCAAGATTTCCTAGAAGACAATCCAAGGAAATTAAACTCAACACCAAATAAGTGCATCTAATGTTCACAGTTTCAAATTCTGTCTGCTGCTCCTGACTCTGCAGCTCATTGCCCTCAGAAGGAACTCATTGTCCTCTCAGCACCTTCTAGCAGATGTTTTTATGCTTTACAGGAAGTATTCCAAGATCTGAAGAGATGCACCAGGGAAATAAACCTAGGAATTAGGAAAATACTGTGACCTCTTCTTACCTTACCCTGTAACCCTGAGCTCTTTAATCCCAAACCCTGACATTTAACCCAAAAGTATTCAGAAATTTTCTAAGAATATGTAAAATGAAGATGGGCAGTGAGGGGAATGTATATGTAAAAAAACATATGTAAAGCTTCTTGATTTTAAAAAATGCTGTGCCTCAAAGCTATATAAAATATTTCAACTCAAATGATTTCCAAAATAGGTTCAGGAATGGTGAGTTTGACTCAAGAATTTGATAGAAGTGTATAAATTAAGTTTCATATTTTTTTCACTTAACATTAGACAATAGGTCACATGGTATGTGATGGGAGGAGAAAATAGAATTGAGTGACCAAGAAAGGTAAAGACAAAACAATGGCAAACTGGAGTGAAAGAGCAGAAATGGATGCAGAGAAAGAGAGCTGTGGGTGACAAAGGACAAATGCATCAGCTCGGAGAGTTTTGAGGTGAATGTCGGGTGATTTATTCAGGTGAGTGGAGATCCTTGCTCTTTGCCAATGTCAATGAGCTGATCTGTCGTTGCCTGTAATATTGACTTCTTAAATTTAAGCCTAGGACTCTGTTTCATAAGTGCACATTGCAACCACATGAAAGTTTCAGAAAATACCAATGTATGGATCTCACCCCAGAGATTCTCTTTTATTTGATCAGAGTACAGCCTGTAATTGTGGTTTTTAAATGTTCCCCAGATGAATCTAATATGTAGCTAAGGTTGAAGTCACTGCCATAAGTCTCCTTAAGCGACAAAACGAGGGGCTTTTTCAGCTGAGGATTGAATATCACCCCTGTAAATGTAGCATTCACGCATATGTTAGACTAGTGTTTCTCAAAAATCAAGTGTATGTCAGTACCATCTATGGAACTTTTTTTGAGTGTGGTATTTCTGGTCCCTGCATCAGTGATTCTGACTCAGTAGGTAAATATTTGAATTCTGAAAAGTCTTCATGAGTGACTCTAAAGTAACACGAAGATATACAGTCACTGACTCAAATGTTGAAATTTCAGTGCACTCAAGAGTTGAGAATCAGAAAAGCATCAAAAAAAAAAAAAAGATGCATTAATTTGTTAATGTTCCCATAACAAAGTACTACAATTATACGCACTGGAGATCCCTTGCCAAATGTCTCTGGAGACTGAAATGGTAAGACCAAGATGTTCATGTGCCTGGCTCTTTTTTTTTTAAATTTCTTTTCTTTTTTAAAAATTTTATTTAAAAAGAAAAAGAGAAAAAACAAAACAAAGCAGTGTAAGGGTACAAGTAATACAGAACTACAAAAAAAAGTAAGAAATCACCAATTAATAGATTACATATTATCATCTTAGAGATAGTTGCTCAAGTCACAGTATCAAAGCATACAAAGTGAACATTCAAACGGTGAGACTGCAAACAGTTGTGTTCAATGATCCAACCAAAAACATTAATATGGTCAGCTATTTAACACCCCTAAACACACTTGCTGTTGTATCCTTTAGAGCACTTTTTTCCCTCTCTTTTTTAATAACAAAATTTACACATTTTGGATTTTATTACTCCTTAGTTCTTATTACTTTTTTTTGGGGGGGGGGAATAAAGTCAAATATGGCAAAACAAAGCTGTCAGTCAAAACCAAGGATAGACATAGCACATGATGTAAAAACAGAGTACAAGGTTATCAACAATGGTTACCATAATGTCTCTTGTTTCCTTAAAAAGAATTGTCTATCTCGTTAGGTATTATAAAGTTGAACAAAACAGTAGAGAACAAGACCAATAAAACTTAAGCATTGTAAACATTACAGGACTTCCAAAGGAGACAATAGTCAAACCAGAATGGGCATCTTAGAGAATCTTATTGCCTTCAAAGTAGTTGCCTATAACCTCAAACTTGATACTATCATACAGAATGGAACAGAGTCTAATTAGTCAAAACAAGATAGTGGGAGTATTACAGGACTTCAAAACAAGTTAATAGGAAATCAAAAAAAGTTACTATTATATATCCTGCTAATTTTTTTAAATTTTTCCCCTTAATTAAAAAAAACATAAAAAATAACTAAATAATTTTTTTAATGAATAAGGGAGAGATTGAGATAAAAGAGGACATAACAACATAACAATACAGGTCAAAGCATGACTATTTCAGCTGCCTTGCTCTTGTTGAGGAAGATTTCTTCCCTAGTTTTGGGTGGTTTTCCAGGAACCTTTACCCTCCTTGGCTTGAAGATCTCTACCTTTATCTTCTCATGATATGCTCAATGTGAATGTGTATCTAAATTTCTCCTTCTTAGAAGGACAGTAATAATATTGAATTAGGACCAATTCCAATGATTTCACTTAATTACATCTAAAAGACTCTATTTCCTAATAAGTCATTCTAAGATATGGGAGTATAAATTTTAGGAGAACATGATTCAATCCTAATACATTATCTACTTTATCTGCAAAAAAATATGTTAGTATTGGTAATGCCTGTACTGTCAATGTACAAGTAACTAAAATTCAATAAAATATGTATAATGAAAATCATCCTGACCCTTATTTGAAGTCTTGATTCTAGACAGCAGAAATTGAATTCTGTAATTCATCTATCTACTCTGATCTGATAAAGCTGTGTTATAAACTTTACAACTGCTTCTCTGTATAACAACAATGAGGGCTTTACAAAGTGCTAAATTTTAAGAGTAATTCATCTTTTCACAAACAAAAATTCTGTTTCGTTGACTTTTCCAGCCCCATATTAAATTTTGTTGAGAAATTATAACTCTGAGAGTAACAAATATTGTGGTTTCGTTAGTAATCAAGCTCCTTTTGATTCATACTTTCTTAATTACTTCAGTTATTTTAAATAGTCAAAGAACAGGTCCCACATCATGTATGATTTCTGAGCTTTAACTTTAATAGTCTGAACAGCCTAGCTGATTAGATGAATCATCTTTAAATAAAACATATGGCATTCTCCTTTCTCCCTAAAATTTCTACCTAGAAATTTTTACTTAAGAACTTGTTGATTTTTCTAACCAGCATAAACCTGGAACTAGTTGATCAAAATTATTTCAGGTTACCAATACTCAGGACTTTTTCTGGGGATAGAAAAATAACACTGCATCATACAGTGAGTCACCTAATTCTAACATGTTTGATTATAAACAAATCAGATAAAGTTGAAAGAAATGAAATAAATGTAAAAAGTGTTTGCACTTTGCTTTTGGGTCTGGAAGAGTGCAAAAGTGAGCAGTGATTGATGAAATTGAGATGAGTTATTTTCCTGACTGTTTCTGTAAAAACTAATGATTTGCTCACGTGGACAGGATGTACAGCAAGAGATCTTATAATAACTGCAGAAATAAATAGACTTGATCCACACACTAAACAGCAAGATTTGAATCTCTTCTATTATTTTTTTACAATTTTTCTTTGGGAATTCACTTTAATATTGAGTTCTGTCTTACATTCTAAGCATTCTGTCTCACTCAAATCAATCTGTATTTTGTAACATAGAGAAAGCTCTGTGTGTGAATTTTGGATTGTATTTGTCCTGTGATACACAACGCAGCATAGCAGCGTAGTTTATATGAACATATTTTCCATTTAGCAAGAAACGAGCCCAAAATCAAGGGGACATTTTGGCTGAAAGCTTCAATTGGGATATGGAAAGCAAACAGACTAAGGTTAGTTGAAGGTTAGGCTGTGTTGTATTGATGTAGTAATGTTGTCTTTAGAACAAATTAGCTCATTGGGACTTGGTGACACAGTGGAGTATTAAACCCTTCTTTACAAAAAGGACATATGCAGGGTTTTTTCCTAGCTTGTTGAAAAATGCCAGTGAAAAATTACACAAAGATCAACCTTGAAAAAATGTTTACTTTGCAGAAAATCATTTAAAAATGGAATCTCAATTTTGTTGGCAGCTCAGTGCTTTAAAAGAGCTATTTATTCTACACTCCTGCAGCATATGGGTTATTACAGTTTATACGGTGTATTGGAACTGCATGAACTTGGGCACCTTAGGGAATGTTTGTTTTTATTTATTTTTTAAAGGTGGTTGGACTGAAATCCTGTATGAATCATATAAGAGAGACTTATAACCATGTGAAGATAAATGTTTCCCATGTGACATGGAGCAGCACATCTGGAAGGTGATCCTGTATAAATAAATAATCTGAATAGACCATAGTTTTAAAGGATATCAATGAAGAATAGGAGTGTGGATTTTCTTTTTTGAACTGGAGAGTTAAATGTACCTTTATATATAAAAAGTAGTAGTAGTATTTTTCATGCAAATTTCTAGAAGCTCTCAATGTACAAATGTTTATTTCACTCATTCATTCATTCTTTTGCTCAACAAATATTAATGAAGTCAGCCTAGGAGAGCTGCTATTCTGAGAGGTTCTAGAGATATAAAAATGAGTAAGACATACTTTTTGCCCCATACTCTTTAAATTAACCCTTCATTACTTGTTTTTTGCATATATGAAGTTTATGTATGTTAATTGATGCTCAAAAATAAATTTATGTAATGAGATCCTGCTAGAAAGGACTGGGGATGTAGCTCAGTGATAGCCCAAAGTTCAATCTATGTACTGCAAAAAAAAAAAAAAAAAAAAAAAAAAAAAAGACAACGCTATATTACAAGGAATTATTCTCAGTCCACCCAGTCTTACATGGAATTCTTTAAAACTCTTTTGCATCACTTAAAATTTTAAATTTACTTTTCAACCTTTTGTCAAGAACATTTTTGAATCATTTGGTGATGCTTAAAACAGTTTTACTTTTGCTAAAAAAAATATTAATAATGTGTAGTACCTACTCTGAAGTTTGAACAAAGGAAGTTTTGTTTCTTTTTAATAATTTAAAAATATATACATATTGTTCTTCAAAGTTTAGTTTAGACACTATTACTGGCATTGTTTTACTTTTAAAATAAATGCTGAGCATTTGATATGGCTAAAAGACAATTTCATACAAAGGGTGATATTTAAAGCTTCCAAACCCTATTTTCCTTGTCTTAGAAAGAATGTTTGAAAAGACATAGCTCCTCCAGAAAGTATCCAAAGAAGAAATTGAAGCCGAGAATACTGGGCAGTAGCTGCTTTTCCTATGAACAAGGTGACATAAAATACACTTGACAGCTGGCTAGATAAGCAAGCTAAAGTTATAGTGTTTGAATAAAAATGAAGAACTCTTTTTTCAATTCCTCTTTGACCTATTGTTTCAAAATACTTGATATGTTATAGTGCATATTAAAATATTTTAGATGAATGAAAAGATAATGAATGAATAATTATAATATGTACATCTTTTTGCATTTGTCAGGTCTTCAGTATTTATTCCCATACTTAGTATTTATGAAAATGGAAATTTACTCTTTTTAAAGTATTTTACAGAATAGATTTATTGATTTAGGGGTGGTAACAGATAAGTGTTTAGGAAATGTGGAAAAAGAAATAACTGTAAGAGAACAGCTTTCTAGAAAGCCTCATTTTGGTTCCTTATTGGCTCATTTCATTGTGTCAAGATTATTTAGGAAGAATTCAAAATCCTAGGCAGCAGTTTTCTCTGCTCCATAGCCTTTTTCCTATTTCCTTGCTTTGTCATTAAATAAAAGAAAAAAAAAAGCCTTTTTAATCATCTTCCTAGAATAAAACCAACATAATTAATTAAATGTTTTCTTTTAAAATAAGTGAAATTCTTCAGAAAGCCTGTGTCCTGGTTCATATCTAGATGCCCACTCAAAGCCTCAGGTGGTCATAAGGAGGAACTTTACAGAAGTGACTTGATCTAGAGTGTGTGATGCCAGGATGAAGGGTGTGACACTGGGATTAAGGATACTGACTACTAAATTAGTCCACTGATTGGCTTAGCATAGTTCGAGATAATGAGAAGGCCCACTCTGGGTGCCACCACTCCCCAAAGGACAGGTGACCTGGAAGGGATAAAAGGAAGAGGCAAGTTGCTGCTGCTGCTGCTGCTGCTGCTGCTTGTGCCTGCCTTAAAAAGCATGGGCTGTTTCTCCCCATGATGCTCCTCTCCCATGCTACCTGCCCTGGAGCCAGGCCACTATGGACTGAAACCTCTACAAATTGTGATTAAAATGAATCTTTCTTCCTTTAATTTTGTGTGTTGGGTATTTTGTCTCAGCAATGTGAAAAGTAATTAAGACACCCTATTTTTAACTCTTTACTGATGCTTCTGCTTGAGAATACTGTAGCCAGGAGATCTTTTTATTGTGGATTAATATTTCCTGTATTTTTCTTTAAAATTGAAAATAGTAAACTTCTGATTGTGGCATTAGTCAAATGAGCCTATAAAAAGGAAATTACTTCTTTCACAAGCAGTATATCTTCCAAGTACCTCAATGTTATAAAATATATTTTGTAATACAGAATTCAAATTTTATGATCCTTAGCTATAAGAAATTGTAACAACTTTTATAAAACTATGTTTTGCTGAGCGTTAAACAATATTTCAACAAAAATCACTTTCCTCATAAAGCTTAAATATAATCCTATAATTTACGATGTAGAATTTCACTTGATCAATTCTATTTGGTGTTTGCAGTTGTTTCAAGGTATTTTGTTAATTTTTTCAAATTATGATCATAAATTACCTTTCACTTTTTATTATAATCACAAGAAGAACTGATTTAAAGTTCTAATTGTAAAGACTGATTTTATCTGAATCCTTTCTGAAAACAATTTCTCTAATTAAGTAAGGCAATCTGTGCTGTTCTAGTAGACTGCAGAAAATTCTTTTATTAGTTGCAAATAAAATGGTCTTTATTTTAATTATTACTGTACCTACTGTTTCTTGTTTTTTACATCTCTTGGTTTCTCTATCAGTCAAAAAGAAATAAATTATTATAATAATAATCATATTTTTATGGTGTTAGAAAAATAAGTACATCCATTCACACTTGGGACAATGTCTGGCATAAATAAATAACACTACCTAAATGAAAGTTATGCAATATGCTTCAATTTCACAGGCGTTACCACTAAAACACAGAAGAGAAAGGGAAATACTTCAATGTAGTATTTCTATTACATGAACCTCTATAGTGAGACTTTAAATATTATCTTTATGTAATCTTAGCATTAACTCTTTGTGGGTTTTTTGCTCACTTTGGTTTGGTTCTTTTGCCAGGGTAGGGTGGATACCATGTCTGGCACAGTTATTTAGTGTAAGATGTGTTTCCTTCTCGCTGATAACATGGCTAATGCAGATCAACACAGAGCCCAGTCAGGGAGTGAGACTTATGCTGCATAGTGGTTTTTATCATCTGCTATCACTTCAGAGTCCTCAAATCAAATTTTTTTGTTTCAGGCAACAAACATGGAAGAATGAGCCAGAATAGTGGACAGTATAGGTTTCAAATCCAAAGTAAGAATCAAAACTATTTTGTGTGATTCGGTAAATCGTGTTGTTTCTCAAACTATACTACCTATTCCTATCTGCATACCTAAAATTTCACATTAGACATTTTCTTCATGGAATTATTTAATCAACAGATATCTATAGCAAACTCTCCCTTATTGATTCAAATAATACCTGTGCATTGAACTAATTATATGTTAAATTTACTAATGTAGGTTGTCACTAATTACTTATAGAATTATCCAGAAAAAAAAGAAAAGATTCTAAAAGAGATTCTCTGTTGGAAACTTCCTCCAAATTGATTTTACTTTTATGGTCTTGGAAATATAGCATTGTATCAAAATTTGATCATATTCAAATGTATTTATTTACAGCTCTCTCCTCAGTTTTATTTACTTTGCTTGATTAGTTCATAGAACTCAGGGAAGCACATTACTGATTTATTATACAGGATATTACAAAGGATGTGATCAAGATGCACACAGTGAGGTTTGGGGAAAGGCATGTGGAGTTTCCATACTGTCTCTGATGTATGCACCCTCCATGTGTTCAGCAATCTGGAAGGTCCCTAAGCCCCATATTTTTTGAGGTTGTTTTGAAGACTTCACTTTATAGCACGATCAAAGCAGATATGACTATTTGAGCTGTAATTTGACCAAGAATGTGATCTCATACTTGTAGACTTGATGAATAACCCCAGTGAGATCTATCTGTTCACAGGGCAGGACTTTTCATAAATGTGCTCTTATTGTTTAACAACAGACAAGTTAGGTCAGAGAACAATGGTGTGTGGTGGTTTATATCTAAAATATACCCCGCACATCTCAGTTTTGATTGATCTGGGTTGCAAAAGGTGGGTCACAGGGAACGTGACTTGGAAGGGTGTATTGTCGGTCCTAGCTGCTCACTTTTCTGTTTCTTGGCTGTCACTCGGTGAACATCTTTCCTTCACCATGCTTTTCACCAGGCCGTCTCTCTCTGCAGCTGCTACACAGAGACAGAATCTCCTGAAACTAGGCGCCAAAATCATCTTTTCCTTGTTTAAACTGAAGGTTTTAAAAATTGTGTCTCAGTGGTGTGAAAGTATATAATATATGGAGATATTAGAGTTTTTATATTGCACTTTAAGGGAGAGAAAGTCTATGGTCTGCCCTTGATGAAGGAGTTATGAGCCAGAAACTGTAGAATAAATCCATGACACCACAGAACACGGATACCATATGAATATACCATGATCACAGTATTACAAAAGAAATGTTCCTTTTGAGGCAAATTTCTGAGCAAATACAATTTAAAAAACAGTGATGGCTATTTCTAAGGCACACTATGAACTATATATGTTTTAGACATGATATTATCTTCATAGGAAATTGGGGAATGTGCAAGTAAATGTGTTAAATAATTGAAATATAGATTTTATTTCACATTCAACAAGTAGAACATTCATAATGTAAATAGTTTCATAGAGTCTAAGAAATTACTTTTAAAAAATATGTCACAGGTTTAATGAATTTTAATAGCCATTTGGATTAAATTTAAACATTCTTTGAATCACTAGTTCAACTAATGATTTATGAAATCACTTCCTGGGATATCAACCAGTTACAAAACTGGCACTATTTATGCTTCCAGTATTAAAATCACAAGCCTCTTACTATAAATTTACCCAAGTTTAGCACCAGAGTGCCAGGCAAACTCCTGAAATAGCACCTGGCTATCTACCTTTATTGGCAGACCAATAAAATAAAGAGCCTTAAAAATGCCATCACCTTATTGGACTGCACTGAACTGTGAAATCTGGAAGAATGTAAAACACCAGAACAGGCTGCGAACATGAAGTCATCTTGCTAAAAGGACAGTTTCTAATGGGGCACCATGCTGACAGGTCTGCAAGCTTATACCATCGTTTAAAATCGGTGTGTATTTGAGCTCAAAACAGATGCTGTGGGTGACAAAACAGCATTATTCTCAACAGTTTGGGGAATTTGATGGATGTTGCTTCTCTACACTCTGTAAAATTGAAATTGAGGCCCTATGAAAAGGTCTATTTATACCGCATGCTCTGTATCTTTAATGAATGGTGGTAGCCAGAGAAAGACTGGTGCACGCACACTGCCAGTGTGAAGAGCCATCTCTGGCCTCATGTTCCAAAGTTTAAGAAAAGAGTGCACATTGTGACAGAGTTGCATCTCCCTAAAGATATTATAAAGAGCTTATTTCAGTTTAAACTCCAAACTAGTTTTGATAAAGCATTGTTTTTAGAGAAAAGATTAAATAATATTGCCTAGAAAATTGAGGTGAATCATTTATCTGAAACCTTATACTGTAATGGGAGAAATAATGTACTATATTGAGCATTTTCATGAAACACAAATGTTTCTTTCTTTTTAATGTATACTTTGTTTTCTCATGCATAATCTATATAGATGCCATATTATTAATTTTCACATTTGATTTTTTAAAAATTTCATGCAGAAAGATGCATGTGAAATCTTCAGTCTCAAAATTTATCTGTTTTAGATTTCCAGATGTCTCATAATAATGCATATCATGTTAACTTATAAATCAAAGAATTTTTCTTATTAGCAACAGAATTTATTTTCAAGGCAGAACTCACTTTCCCTGATTTGATTATTTCACATCATATACATGTGTCAAACTGTCACAGAACTCAGCTGCCATCTTGAGTGAACTGAGACCAAAAAGTGGAAAGTGTTCATTCCTCTGGGCCAGCTTCTCTGGGTGGAGAAGGGTTTGGACCTCACAATGATACTTAAAATTTACTGAACACCACTGCTCTACAAGATCATTTCCAGTATTGGGCTCAATTTAGAGAGATAAAGAAACGTGAGACACTGAAAGACAAAGTAACTTTTCTAAAGTTGTAAAAATGATACAGAAAATAATAGAAGAATCAAATGGCTAATTTCCACATTCAATCAAGAAAGTAATAGTGAATAAATTATTTTTTTAACTTGCCTAGTCCCACACTGAGAGCTGCAGAAGCCCAACATGCTTATCATGTTCAAAGTCATATCACATAACTACAGAAACAGAGACAGACAAGGCAAGGGAGTTGTTTATTTTGTATAAAAACTTCATGTGAGAAAGGTGGCTATTTAGTAGTAATTTGGAGGTTCTAAGAACCTTGTGGTACTCAAAAATCATAAACACAATTAAAAACAGTACTTCAGCTGAAATAGAAACACGGACTGCATCTAACTTCACCCGGAGTAAATCACATAATTCTGATGAACTGTAGCTCTAAAAAGTTAACAAATTTATGTGTTGTAAAGAAATATGTCCAAATACTTCACCCTTCCCTACCTTCTTCCACCTCATAATGGGTAGCCCCAGCACGCAGGATGCTTAGTATGTGCTCACAAACAGAATTCATTTGCTACCTTATAGTAACTCCTTATTTCTTCCCCTTTTGCCCATCTTCTCTGGCCATACTACTTACCAAACATTCCTGCCTTTTCCTCTTGTCACTGCTGCCTGCGTAAGGAAGCTACCTTTCGTATACAGTGTACACATCCTGCTGTCTTTAGTGCCTGTGGGACAAAAGTGTTAACATTATTCTTTTCTCTTTTGGCTTTTTTTAAAAGACAGTTTCTCACTATGTATTTCAGGAGGACCTTGAATTCATTACATTTTCTAGGCTAACCTTGACGTCACAGGGATCCTCCTGCCTCAGCCTCATGAGTGCTGGAATTACAGGTATGCACCACCACATCAGACCTGGTTTTAATTTTAAATTCTTTTCTAATTTGACATGTTATATATACTCATGAGGTATGGTGTGATAGTTCAATATGTGTATATAATATGCAATAATCAAATCAGGAATATTAGCATATCTATCACCTCAAACAATGTTTCTCTGTGTGGGAAATACAAAAGATCCTTTTCCTCTGTTTTGAAATCACAAAAATATTTCTTAGTTATAGTCATCCTCTTTGCCATAGGACACTAAATTTAACTGACTTTTTATGTTTTTCAGCCAGCTTTCTTTTATGCTCCCTCTGCTCTATCCTTGTCCGTTTCTGGTAAAATTACAGACATGGTCCCTATCTGTTCATTTACTGCTATATCTAGTTTGATTCCAGATCTTATTATTGTGAATAGAGCCACAATAAACATTAAAGCATAGATATCATTTAAACATCTTAATTTCGTTCTCTTTGGAAATATATCCAGTAGTAAGATTGCTAGATTGTACAGTAGCTCTAATTTTACTTATTTTAAGGAATCGTCACTTTGTCCTCCATAACTGATGTATTAATTCATACTGTCACACCAACAGTATATATGAATTCCCATTTTTTTACAACCTCACCATTTGTCACTTTTTGTCATTTTAGTAACAGTCATTAGAGTGAGAAAAGATGTTTTAGGATTTCTCTGATCATTAGTGACGGTGATAATTTTTCATACAATTATGAGTCATTTGAGTACTTTTTGAAAAATATCTTTTCAGGATAATTTATCCATTTTAATTGGACTATTTGCTGCTTTTTTGCTGAGTGGTTTGAATTTCTTTTTTCAGAAATAATACATAATTTCAAAAAATAGGCAGTAAGAAATAACTAATTGATAATTACATATTGTCCTCTTACAAATAGTTGTTCAAGTTACAAAAGTGAAGCGTACAAAGTGGACATTCAAACAGTGAGATTGCAAACAGTTCTGTTCAACTATCCAACAAAAACTTAGTAATATGGTTATCAATCCTATACACTTAAACATACATGCAGTTATATCCTTTAGAGCATTTTCTTCTCCCCTCTTTTTTTCAATAGCAATTACACATTTTGGGTTTTATTACTCCTACATTTCTTATTAGTTTTTATACTAGAGATACAGTGTGATATTTATAAATATGATTCTTATTTATTTCACTTATGAGGATAGTCTCAACTTGTCTCCATTTGCCTATAAAGGCCTCAAGATCATCCTTTTCATACATGAGTGATATTCCATTGTATAAAAATACCACAACTTTTTCCATGCACTTTGCAGTTGATGGGCATCTTGGTTGTTTCCAAGATTTAGCTATTACAAATTGTGCTGCTATGAACAAGGGTGCACCTATATCACACTGATATGACCTATCCAGTTTTTTCTGAGAAAATACCCAGGAGAGGATAGCTGGACTGAATGGAACTTCCAATCCTAGTCTTTGGAGAATACTCTATACTGATTTCCATAGTGGTTGCACCAGTCTGCACTCCCACCAACAGTGGAGCAGCGTTTCTTTTTCCCCACAGCCTCGCCAACATTTGTTATCAGTTGTTTTCTTGATGGCAGCTATTCTTTCGGGAGTGAGATGAAATCTCAATGCTGTTTTAATTTGCATTTCTCAAATGACCAGTGATGGCGAACATTTCTACATGTATTTATTTGCCATTTGTATATCTTCATCTGAGAACTGTTTGTTCATCTCAGATGCCCATTTTTGGAGAGGGTCATTGAATTTGGGGGTCTTGATGTTTTTCAATTCTTTGTATGTTCTGGATATAAGTCCTTTGTCTGAGGGATTGCTGGCTACAATTCTTTCCCATTCTGTGGGTTGTCTTTTCACTCTGTTGGTGATTTCTTTTGAAGTGTAAAAACTTTTCAATAATATAAGGTCCCAGTTGTTGATTCTTTGAAGTGTTTCCCGTGAAATTTGTGTTTTGTTCATGAATTCTCTGCCTACCCCTGTGTCTCCAAGGTTTCTACCTACCTGTCTTTCAGTAGATTTAGTGTTTCTGTTTTAATACTTAGATCCTTGATCCAATTTGACTTTAGTTTAGTGTATGGTGATAGGCATGGGTCCATTTTCAGTCTTTGGCATGTGGAGGCCAATTTTTCCAACACCACTTATTAAAGAGGCAGTCCTTCTTCCAGTGAACAAGTTTAGCACCTTTGTCAAATATCAGATGGCTGAGTGTCTTTGTAGTTGTGTTTGCCTCTTCTAATCTGTTCCACTGATCCTCAGGTCTGTTTCTCTGCCAGGACCATACTGATTTTATCACAGTGGCTTTGTAGTGTAGTTTCAAAACAGGAATTGAGATGCCTCCTGCCTTGCCTTTGTTGCCCAGAATTGCCCTGACTAGTCTACGTTTATTCTGTTTCCAAATGAATTTTAGGAGTGTTTTCTCTAGATCTTTGAGGTATGTCAGTGGTATTTGGACTGAGATTGCATTAAATCTGTATAATTGTTTTAGGAGACCTGCCCAGCTCCCAGCCACATTAGGCTAGGTTCAGCAGTTTTCAGGCCTACAGGGCCACACCCAGTGATCTTCTTTCAATCCAGGAAACTCAGCTGCTGGCTGTGGCGAGTCCTACACACCATCCTAAGCCCAGGAGACTTTAAGATCATCGCTCCCAGTGGTCAAGGACCTGCCCAGCGCCCAGCCCCACTAGACTAGACTTGGGAGGTTTTGTGACCTGACTGGATTACGCCCAGCAACCTTCTTCAATCAGAGGAGTTGAGAGTACATGAAGTGGGCTCTTGAGCATTAGTACTTGTCCGGGGAGAGCTTTGGACCATTATCCACAGTGGTTAGGTGCACGCTCAGCTTTCTGGAACACTGGAGGTGGCACGGGAGGGCCTAAGGGCCTGACAGGACTATGCTTAGCAACCTGCATTCAGTCCCAGGAACCCAGGGCATAGGAGACAATTTCCAACACATTCCAGGGAAGCCTTGGAACAACACTTGAAATATGGAAATATAGGAAAATGACAAAATGAAAACCAAAATGTACTCTCAGACCTCCAGCCCATCCCAAGAAAGCCTAGGAGTCATGCACATAGAAGAAAATATATGTCATACACCTGAAATACCTGAAATAATAGCAACTGAAATAAAGAAGCAACTCCAGGAAGCTTTAAAGAAATTCAAATTAGAAATACTCTCCCACGTAAAACAAGAAATGAAAAAGTAATGAAAGTGATGCTGAACACATCTAAACAAGACACAGTTTTAAAATTAGAGGAACAAAACTAAAAGATAGAATCCCTGGATGAACAAACAGAACAAACAGAAACAAACAGGATACATGAAGCAGATTCAAAGAGATATACAGGAAATCAAAAATTCCATCAAAAGTTGTCAAAATCAACTCAATGAAGGGAAGATAGAATTTCAGACCTCAAGGACAAGATTACAGCTAGTGAACAGGAAAGGAAAGATCTTTTTAAAAAAACAAGGAATCAGGAAATAACAATTCAACAGCTGCAAGATGATGCAAAGAAAAACAACATACGACTGATAGGGATAAATGAAAAAGGGACAGCACAAATGATATCAAGAGGCTATTTACAGAAGTAATAATTGAAAATTTCCCAAACAGGAGAAACTGACATTAGGATTAGTGAAGCATATAGAACTCCAAATAACCATAACCAAAATTAAACTACACCCAGACATGTAGTAATCACCATCCCAGAAATCCAACATAAGAATAGAATATTAAAAGCTGTTAGACAGAAAAGACAGATCACCTATAAAGGAAAACCTATTAGAATCACAGCAGAATTCTCACCACAAACAATGAAGTCAAGAAAAGCATAGAGTGAAGTATTTCAGATCTTCAAGAAATATTATTTTCAATGTAGAGTGATGTACCCTGCAAACTGTCCTTCAAAATGGATGGAGAAATAAGATACTTCCATGACAAAGTCAGCTGAAGAACTTTATGATCACCAAGACAACCCTGCAAAGAATACTGAAAGACAGTCTAGATACACATAGGAAAAAACCACTAAACAAGGTAGACAAACAGAATGAAAAGATAAGAGATGCAACAGCAGAAAGATAACATGTTAACAATTTTGTTTCTGAATACTCTGTAATGCTTTTATTCTCTTGAATGATTTTATACTGTTTTATTATGTTTGATACTATCGTATATGAAGTTATGCTCAACTATTTCAAAGAAAGAGACATTATGGTAGTTACTTTTAATTATGGGTTGGCTTGTAAAATCCTGTGTTGCTTGCATTGTTCTGATCTGATCTGCTTTGTTATGTCCTCTTTTGTTTAATCTCTTTAAAATTAAAATAAACAGCTTTAGGAGTATGGCCATTTTCACAGTATTGATTCTTCCTCACCAAGAGCAAAGAATATCCTTCCATTTTCTAATATCTTCTTCAATCTTGTTTTTTAGCGTAGCATAATTTTCAGCATATAGGTTTTTTACATTGCTAGGGTGATTCCTAACTATTTCATTTTTTTAGATGCTATTGTGAAGGGTGATATTTCCATGATTTCTCTTGCACAAGTTTTTTGTGTACATTAACTTTGTATCCAGCTACAATGATGAACTTGTTTATTATTTCTAGTAGTCTTTTAATGGAGTTTTTTGGGTCTTTTATATAAAGTATCATATCATCTGCAAATTATGATAATTTAACTTCTCCCTTTCTTATCTTTATTCCTTTTGTTCTTCTCTGTTTTCTGATTGCTCTGGCTAGTGTTTTCAGAACTATATTGAATAGGAATGGAGATAGTAGACACCCTTGTCTTGTTCCTGAATTTGAGTGAAAGCTTTCAGTTTTTGTCCATTTAGTATACTATTGGCTGTTGTTTTGTCATAGATGGCTTTTATAAGATTGAGGTAGACACTGTGTATTCTGAGTTTCTGTCATAAACAGGTGTTGGACTTTATTGAAAGCTTTTTCCTGCATCTATTGAAATAACCAGGTGGTTTTTTTTTTCTTTGCTCTGTTGATATGGTGTATTACATTTTATTGATTTCTGTATGTTAAACCATTCTTGCATTCCTGGGATGAATCCCACTTGGTCATGATGTGTAATCTTCTTGATGATTTGCTGCATTCTATTTGCCAGTATTTTATTGATAATATTTGCATACATGATCATTAATGAGTTTAGACTATAGTTCTCCTTTTTGGTGGGGTCTTTCTCTGGTGTTACTATCAGAGTAATATTTGCCTCTAGGAATTTTCCAGGAGGATTGCTTCCTTTTAATTTCATTGAAGAGTTTAAGGAGCATTGGCATCAAATCTTCTCTAAATTTCTTATAGAGTTCAGCCATGAATCCATCAGGATCTGGAGTTTTCTTTGTTGGTACGCTTTTAATTGTTTTCAACTTCAATAGCTGATATTGGGTTATTCAAAATTGCAGCATCTTCTTGGTTGAGCTTTGGTAGTTCATATGTTTCTAGAAATCTGTCCATTTCCTCTATGTTTCCACTCTATGTGAGTAGAGATTTTCAAAGTAGGTATTTATGAGCTATTGAATTTCCATGAATGTGTCATAATTTCCCCCCTTTCAGTCCTTATTGCATTAATTTGGGTTTTTTCTTTCTTTTTCTTGATAAAGTTAGCTAGAGTTTTGTCAATTTTGTTTATTTAATTTCATCTCTAGCCCACTGGTTGTTCAAAAGGTTGTTATTTAATTTCCGTGTATTTATGTAGGTTTTGCAGTTTCTTTTGCCATTAATTTCCAATTTCAATGTGCTATGGTCAGACACTACATAAGGAATAATTTCAATACCTTTGCAGTTACTTAAGAATTGTCGTTCTCTTGAATGGTTTTACATTGTCTTGATATGTTTGGTGCTATAGTATACGAAGTTATATTCAAAGATTTCAAGGAAAGAGACACTATGGTAACTACTTTTATGTCAGGATATCTTGTGGTGAAACACTATTTTGTTTAAATGGTTATGCTTTGACCTGCACTGTTTTGTTGTTATGCTCTTTTATCTCAATCTCTTTTTTTTAATTATTTACTTTTTACTTTTTATCTTTTTAATTAAGGGAAAAATAAAAAATAGCAGGATACATTATAGTAACTCACTTTGATTTCCTATTAACTTGATTTGAAACCGTGTATTGCCCTCACCATCTTGTTTTGACTGATTTTCCCCTATTCTTCTTTGCTTGATAGTACCAAGTTCAAAAGCAGGCAACAACTGTGAAGACAATAAGATTCATTATAACGCCAATTCTGGTTGACTATTATCTTCTTTTAAAGTCCTGTAATGTCTCCAATGTTTTGCTTTTATTCTTTACTGTTTTGCTCAATTTTATTATAACTGATGATATAGGCAATTCTTGTTAAGATAACAAGAGGCAGTATGGTAACCATTGTCGATCATCTTGTATTTTGTTTTTACATTATCTATTATGTCCATCCTTTTGATTTGACTGACTCTATTCTGTTATGTCACATTTGATTTTACTCTCTTCAAAAAAAAAGTAATGAGAACTGTAGGAGTAATAAAACCCAAAATGTGTAATTGTCATTGTACAAGAGAAAGGAAAAGAAAGTGCTCTAAAGGATATAACTGCATATATATTTAAGTGTATAAGATAGATAATCATATTACTGAGTTTTTGTTGGGTCATTGAACATAACTGTTTGCATTCTCACTGTATGAAAGTCCACTTTATATGCTTTAATTTTGTAACTTGAACAACTATTTCTAAGATAACAATATGTAATCTATTAACTAGTGATTTCCTACTGTTTATTCTTTCTGAAATTCTGTATAACTTGTACCCTTTTTCTTTTTCTCCTTAAATAAAATTTAAAAAAATTTTATGGGATAATATATGGTCTGTTTTGGAGAATGTCCCATGCACTGCTGCAAAGAATGTGTATTCTGATGTGGTTGGGTGGAACACTCTGTAAATGTCTACTAAGTCCAGTTGCTCACAGGTATGATTGAGTTGTATTATTTCTTAGATGACTTTTTGTCTAGTTGATAAATCTCTTTGCCAATGCGCTGGTAATGTCCTCCGTTATAATTGTGTTTTTGTGTATTTTGTTTTTCATGTCCAATAGTATTTGTCTTATATAGTTGAGTGCTCCTGTATTTGCTGCATACATATTTATATTTATTAGTTCTTCCTCTTGAATTTTTCCACTAACAAGTATGTGGTGACCTTCTTTACCTCTTTTAATCATTTTGGGTTTGAAGTTCATGTTGTCTGCAAATAGAATAGTTACCACTGCTTTTTTCTGGGTTCCTGTCACATGGAATACTGTTTTCCATCCTTTGAATTTTAATCTGTGAGTTTCCTTTTGTGTAAGATGTGTTTCTTGTACACAGCGTATTGTGGGATCTTGTTTCTTGATCCATTCTGTCAGCCTATTTCTTTTCATAAGTGAATTGAGGCCATTTACTGGCTCAACTTTGCCATGTTATGTTCCAATTGTTTGCTTTCTGTTTTTTCTCATTGTTCACTTGCTTGCCCTACTTGGTGGTTTCTTTCTGTTGTTTTTCTGGGGATTGTGATCACTTTTATCTCTATCTAGTATGTCTTTCAACGCTCTTTCTGCAGTTGGTTTGGTGGATGTGAATTTCTTCAATTGTTCTTTGTCATGGAAGTATCTTGTTTCTCTATTAAAGTTCAATGAGAGTTTTGCTAGACACATTAGTCTGGGTTGAAAGTTGTTTTCTTTCAAGGCTTGACTTGAGAGTTTGTTCTGAGAAGTCTGCTGTGATTCTAATGGCTTTCCTTGATAGGTGAGTTGTGTCTTTTCTCTAACAAATTTTAGTATTCTGTTTTTATGCTGTATGTCTGAGATCTTAATTATATGTCTGTTAGATTTACATTGGTTGTGACTGTTTGGCATTCTATATGCCTCATTATCTGCATATCAGATTTTCCCCATATTCAGGAAATTTTCTGCTAATACTTCTGTGAATATTTTAGTTATGTCATTTCCACTGACTCCTGCATCTTCACTGATGCCTATTAATCTTACATTGTTGCTCTTGGCATCATTTTGAAGCTGCTGGCTTGTCACTTCATGCTTCTTTGTTATTTTTAAAAGTTTTATCCTTTCATGATCACTAATTGCAATCTTATCCTCAAGGTCTGAAATCCTACCCTCAGCTTCATTTAAATGGTTCTGCCAGCTCTGAGTAGAATTTTTGTTTCTTGGATGTCTCTTTGAGTTTGTTTCATGAATTCTGCTTGTTTTCTATATTGTTCAGTTAGGTTTCAATCAATTTCCAATGCTCCTGTACTTTTTTCTTTATTTCTTCTTCAGCTGTGCTCAGCAATTCCTTTACTAAGGTTGTTATTTCTATCTTTACATTGGAGAGTACTTCTAATTTGATTTAAATCTATAGTCTCATGGAGTTATTTTGTTTGCCATCTTTTTAGAGATTTCTGGTATGTTACTTTTGAAGTCCTCTATTTCAGTGTTTCCTATACTAGCTTCTGGTGGGCTAGATGTTTGAGATTTCATCTTGCTTTTTCATTTTGCCATTTTCCCCTTTTGAGTTAGTATTTGGTCCTTCAATCCCACTAGTGTCAACTGTTGGTAGTGTGTATCTTGGAGTCCTAATGTAAGATGTTTGTCAATTGCTGGGTCCCTTATGAAGAGATGGGCCAGTCACCTGACTCCCCACTGCAGGGCCTGTTAGGTGAGTCCCATGTTCTTCCTGGGCTGACAAGTCTAGTAGTATTGAATTAGATCAGCTTTTAGTTCCTGCTATTACTTTATCTTCAGGTTATTCCAGGTCACCAAATCTCCCTGTCAATAGTGTTTGTGTTGGCTGAGGCCCAACTGTGTCCTTATTGTGTGCCTGTGTGTCTCATAAGCCCTTTTGATTTTCTCCCAGTTGGGGGTGTCCTTATTGGCACAATCCTCACCCTGCCTGGTGTTTTCTGTGTGCAGGAAGGGGTCACCAATACACTTACCAGACTCATCAAGGTCTTATAGTTAGTTGTAGGGAGCTTTATATTTACCCACTGTACTCTCTATTTTAGGGGCATACTCACCACACTGACTGGAACCTGCTGAGATCTTCTGTTTGAGTGAGGCAGTTAACTGAATCTCCCTTCAACCTAGGACAGTTAACCTGCTATAGTCCAAGGTTCTGGGAGAAAGGATGGGAGCTGAAGATCAACAGCAGTATTAGGTCCAGGAGGTACCTGAGGGGCCAGCAAATGTCCTGGGTCCAGGCAATCATTGGGTGCAGGCCAGATCCCAGGGCAGCATGGTGTTCCTTAGCGCTGACTGTAGTCATGCAGGAAGTGGGCGGCTGCATGGGCCAAGGTCCAAGGGTAACACAGTTTCTCCAGGGGTGGTGGAAGTCGCACAGGAAGCTAAGGTCCCAGGGCGATGTGGGGTTCCTCAGTGCTGGCTGAAGTCACACCTATTTCCAGTTTTGAGCCATGTTTCAAAGTTTCTTCGGTGCACTGAGAATCACCTGGCCCACTTTTGGCTCCTGAGGCAGATTGCTGGCAACCGCTTGTCACTTGGAGCTCTTTGGATGTGGGCCAGTAGGGTCTACAGGAGGGGACTTTGTTTGTTCTTTGGTGATTTCAGATGCAGGGCATGGTCTTACCACCTGGGAGTAGAGTTCCAAGTTTTCCTGGTGTGCTGACATTCAACCCACGTGTGCAGTCAGGGAGCTGGGACTGGATTCCGGGCTCTGCTTGGTGCTTGGAGGTGGCTGGGCATGCTGAGTTTCTTTTTTATCCCAGATATTAATCCCTTCTAAGGTGATCAGTTGGCAGTATTTTCTCCCATTGTGTACGTATTCTCTTCATTCTGTTGATTGTTTCTTTTGCAGTGCAAAACTTTTTTAGTTTTACATAGTCCTATTTGTCTATTTTTTCTTTTGTTGCCTGTGCTTTTGGAGTCTTATCCAAAAAAGTATCTTTTCTCATATAAGTTTCCTGAAATGTTTTTCATATTGCTTTCTTCTAGTTTATAGTCTTTTAAAATTAATTAATGAAGTTTTATTTTAAAGGAAAGGAAGACTTCCAGGAAGATGGGAAAGCACTAAGCAGCAGAGTAAACAACCTCTCTGAGAGAAACAGTCCAAATGCTGGAATATAGCATCATGGAGAAGATAAGAAAGAAGTAAGTAGGTCTCCTGGACCCAGGAAAAACCAAAAGTGAGAACTGAAGCCCACAGAGAGAGTTAAAAAAAAAACCTTAAAGAAGGCAATAACTAGTGAAGCCTTCACACAGAGCTGGACTCACTGTGTGAGAGTAACTGTTGGAACCTGGGGATGCGTGGTCATGGTGACTGTGGTGGCTGGCAAGCACAGAAGCTCATGCAAAGAGATGTGGTGGTGGAGGGAAGCAGCAGACACAGGACTTCACTGGGTGCTGGTGAGTTCAAAGGGCTCAATCCTTCCACAAAAATGAGTGTTTGGCTGGGAGCCATTTTGGAGTCTGGTTCCAACCTGGAATCAGAACTAAAGCAAGCTCCCTCTAGCAGTTCCTAACTGGGATCTGTTAGGAAGAAATTACAGGGACTGAGCCCTGCTCCTGTACATATTCCAACAGCCATTGTCACTCAGGTTCCTCACCAGTAAATAGCTCAGCCTGTGGTGGCCAGCCCTAACTCAGTGTGCTCTAACAGCTATGGTTGGGGCTATAGCCCTGATCCTCTGCATGCACTCTGACAACCATCATCTTAGATCCTTGCATATAACCAGTCCTGCCCCTGAGTGTACACCAACAGCCACGGTCAAGCCAAGCAGTTGCAGAGAGGGCTCAGTGATTAGGAAGAGAGCAAACAGCCAGTGTAGGCAGAGAGAGCCAGCAGATCCATGTCTGCCTGCTGGGCACCACCACCAGAAGGCTCATTATGCAGGCAGCCAGCAGACACAGGGACACATGGCAAGGTAAGCTCTGTGTACCTGTAAGCCACCATTGGAGGCCCTTGATTCCTTTGGGCAGCCATCACCCACTAGTGGAATTAAATACACCCCTGTGTGCCTGCAACCATCACAGGTGTCCCAGTGTAGACACACAGACTGAAAAAAGCATCCCCACCTCTACATACTCTTTATCATCAGGGAAGGCCAGGGTAGCTGCACAGGACTGGAGAAGCCTCCTCCATGCCCTACTACCTCCCTGTAATCTGGGGTTAGAGGAACCCACGTACCTGTCCTACTCCCTTACACTGTGGAGGGACAACCAATTTGGGAAGTAGCTGGGCCTTACAACTAGCTTGTTGGAAGGAACCCAAGACATGTCAATACAAAGGAGTAAAAGGCAATCTCAGACCTCCAGTTCACACAGTAACAGTCTGGAGATACAGTCACGGAAGAAAATGGAATTCAAACACCTGAAATCTCCGAGAGGATAACAATTGAAGTACAGAAACAACTTCATGAGAAGTAAAAGCAGTCAAATCAGAAATAATGTCTCAGGTAAAAGAAGAAGTCACAAACATAGTGAAAGAATTGCTCATCATATATAAAGGAGACATAGAAAAAGCAGAGGAAAATGATGGAAATCTTGAATGAATATAGAAAGGAATTACAATGCATGAAATTGTTTCAAAGCGATCCAAGAAATTAAAGTCAATCGAAAGCTAGCAAAATCACCTGAAAAAGGCTAAAGATAGCCTTTTTTTATTGAAGAGGAAAAAGAGAAAAACACAAAACAAAACAAAGCGGTGTAAGGATACACGTAATACAGAACTACAAAAAAAAAATCATAACAGTAAGAAATTACCTGTTAATAGATTACATATTATCATCTTGAAAATAGTTGCTCAAATCACAGTATCAAAGAATACAAAGTGGACATTCAAACAGGGAGACTGCAAACAGCTGTGTACAATGATCCAAAAACATTGATATAGTCAGCTATTTAACACCCCTAAACACACTTGCTGTTATATCCGTTAGAGCTCTTTTTTTCCCCCTCTCTTTTTTACAACAAAATTTATACATTTTGGATTTTATTACTCCTTAGTTCTTATTAATTTTTTTGGGTGGGGGAGAGAATTCATTCAAATATGGCAAAACAAAGCTGTCAGTCAAAACTAAGGATAAACATAGCACATGATGTAGAACAGAGTACAAGGTTATCAACAATGGTTATCAACGTTGTCTCTTGTTTCCTTAAAAAGAATTGTCTATCTCATTAGATATTATAAAGTTGGACAAAACAGTAGAGAACAAGACCAATAAAACTTAGGCATTGTAAACCTTACAGGACTTCCAAAGGAGACAATAGTCAAACCAGAATGGGCATCTTAGTGAATCTTATTGCCTTCAAAGTAGTTGCCTATACCCTCAAACTTGGTACTATCATACAGAATAGAACAGAGTCTAATCAGTCAAAACAATATCTGGGAGTATTACAGGACTTCAAAAAAAGTTAATAGGAAATCAAAAAGAGTTACTATTATATATCCTAATTTTTAAAATTTTTCCCCTTAATTAAGACAAACATAAGAAGTAACTAAATAATTTTTTTAAAGAATAAGGGGGAGATTGAGATAAAACAGGACATAACAATATGACAATACAGGTCAAAGCATGACTGTTTCAGCAACCTAGTACTTCACCACCAAATAACCCGACTTAATAGTAGTTACCATAGTGTCTGTCTTTTTCCTTGAAATAGTTGGATAAAACTTCATATACTATAGCTTCAAATATTTCCATATCAAGAAGCCGAGAATAAAGCCTTTCTAATTAATGAGTGAAAACTTTATAAGGCTTCAAGGCCACATAATGGGGAAACATTATTACCACATATTTTTATATATTTGAATCATTACTTACATTAGGGAAACTATTCGGTATTCACACATGCGAGATTGATTTATTTCACTTATGAGTATGGTCTCAAGCTGCGCCCATTTATTGATAAATATCTCAATGTGATCCTTCTTTATAGCTGAATAATACTCCATTGTATAGAAATACCACAACTTTTTTATCCATTCCTCAGTTGATGGGCACTTGGGTTGTTTCCAAGATCTGGCGATTACAAATTGTGCTGCTATAAACATAGGTGCACATATATCACTGTGGTATGATGCTTTCAGTTCTTCTGGGAATATGCCTAGAAGTGGAATAGCTGGAATAAATGGGATTTCCAGTCCCAACTTTTTGAGAAATCTCCAGACAGACCTTCACAAAGGCTGTACCAGTCTACACTCCCACCAACAGTGCAGGAGAGTTCCTTTTTCCCCACAGCCTCTCCAGCATTTGTTGTTGTTGGTTTTCTTGATCCTGGCCATTCTTTCAGGAGTGAGATGGTATCTCAGTGTGGTTTTAATTTGCATTTCTCTAATGACCAATGATGATGAGCATTTTTTCATGTATTTATTTGCCATTTGCATTTCTTCATCTGAGAATTGTGTATTCATCTCAGATGCCCATTTTTGGATTGGATCTTTGAACTTTGGAGGTCTGAGTTTTTTTAATTCTTTATATGTTTTAGACAAGAGTCCCTTGTCTGAGAGAGAGTCCACTAAAATCTTTTCCCAGTTTGTGGGTTTTCTTTTCACTATGCTGGAGATTTCTTTTGACATGCAGAACCTTTTTAATAAGAAGTGGTCCCAGTTACTGATTCTGGGAAGTATTTCCTGTGCGATTTGAGTCCTGTTCATGAATTCTTTACCTACTCCTATGTCTCCAAGGTTTCTACCTAATTTGTCTTCCAATAGATTTAGTGTTTCTGTTTTAATATTCAGATCTTTGACCCATTTAGATTTTAATTTAGTACATGGTGATAGACATGACTCTAGTTTTAGTTTTCGGCAAATGGAGAGCCAGTTTTTCCAGCACCATTTATTAAAGAGACTGTCGTTCTTCCAGTGAACCTGCTTGGCTCCTTTATCAAAGATAAGGTGGTTGAGTGTGTTTGTAGTTGTGGTTGTATCTTCTAATCTATTCCATTGATCTTCGGTTCTGTTTTGATTCCAATACCATGTTGATTTTACTACTGTTGCTTTGTAGTATAACTTCAAGTCAGGGATTGTAATGCTCCTGCTTTGTCTTTGCTGCTTAGAATTGCCTTTGTGATTCTAGGTCTCTTCTGGTTCCAGATGAAATTTAGGAGTGATTTCTCTAGATCTATAAGGTATGTTGATGGTATTTCTATTGGGATTGCATTGAATCTGTATAACAGTTTTGGGAGAATGGCCATTTTCACAATGTTTGTTCTTCCTATCCATGAGCAAGGGATGTCTTTCCATTTTCTGAGATCATCTTCAATTTCCTTTTACAGTGTATTATAATTTTCACTGTATAAGTCTTTCACTTCTTTCGTAAGAGTAATTCCTAAATATTTCATTTTCTTGCTTGCTAATGTGAATAGTCCACTTTCTCTTATTTCCCTCTCTGTGATTTTGTTGCTCATGTATAGGAATGCTATTGATTTCTGAGTATTGATTTTGTATCCAGCCACATTACTGAATTTATTTATTGTATCTAAGAGTCTTTCAATGGAGTTTAGGGGGTCTTCTATGTAGAGTATCATGTCATCTGCAAACAATGATAATTTAACTTTTTCTTTTCCTATCTTTACCCCTTTTATTTCTCTTTCTTGCCTAATTGCTCTGGCTAGTACTTCCAGTACTATATTAAATAGGAGTGGTGATAAAGGACATCCTTGTCTTGTGCCCGATTTTAAAGTAAAGGCTTTCAATTTTTGGCCATTTAGTATGATGTTGGCTGTTGGTTTGTCATAAATGGCCTTTATTTCATTGAGGTAAAGACCATTTATTCCAATTTTCTGTAAAGTTCTTATCATGAATAAGTGTTGGACCTTATCGAAGGCTTTTTCTGCATCTATAGAAATGATCATGTGATTCTTATGTTTGGCTTTATTGATATGGTGGATTACATTTATTGATTTGCGTATGTTGAACCATCCTTGCATTCCTGGGATGAATCCCACTTGGTCATGGTGTATAATCTTCTTGATGATTTGCTGGATCCTATTTACCAATATTTTATTGAGGATTTTTGCATCTGTGTTCATTAGGAAGATCGGTCTACAGTTCTCTTTTATAGTAGGGTCTTTCTCAGGTTTTGGTATTAGAGTAATATTTGCTTCCAGGAATGACTTAGGAAGGATTTCTTCCCTTTCAATTTCATTGAATAGTTTGAGGAGTGTCGGCATTAGGTCTTCTTTGTATTTCTTGTAGAATTCTGCAGTGAATCCATCTGGGCCTGGGCTCTTCTTGGTTGGTAAGGACTTAATTACATTTTCAATTTCATTAGCAGAGATTGGGTTATTCAACAGTTTTACATCCTCTTGATCTAGCTTTGGTACTTCATATGCTTCTAAGAATCTGTCTATTTCTTCTGTGTTATCAAACTTTTGAGAGTAGAGGTTTTCAAAATAGGTGTTGATGATCTTCTGTATTTCTATTGGGTCTGTAGTGATTTCTCCTTTTTCATTTCTTATTGCATGAATTTGAGCTTTTTCTTCCCTTTTTTAAATAAGGTTGGCTAGGGGCTTATTGATTTTATTTATTCTTTCAAAGAACCAACTCTTTGATTCGTTGATTCTTTGGATTGTTTTCTTAGTCTCTATTGATTTCTGCTCTGATTTTTATAATTTCCTCTCTTCTTTTGGCTTTGGGCTTGACTTGCTCTTCTTTTGCTAGCTGTTTGAGGTGTAGCATCAAGTTATTTATTTGTATTCGTTCTGTTTTCCTGATGTGGGAACTCAGTGCAATAAATTTTCCTCTCAGGACGATTTTCATTGCATCCCACAGATTCCGGTCTAAGTTGTATCTGCATTTTCATTTTCTTTTAGGTATTGTTTGATTTCTTCTTTAATTTCTTCTGTGACCCACTGATTACTCAAGAGTGTGTTATTCAGTTTCCATGTGTTTGCGGGATTTTTGCAGTATCTTTTATCATTAATTTCTAATTTCAGAGCGCTATGATCCGATACCATGCAAGGGATGATTTCAACTCTTTTGCATTTGTTTAAATGTGTTCTGTGAGCTAATATATGGTCTATTTTAGAAAATGATCCATGTACTGCTGAGAAGAATGTGTATTCTGATGTTGTTGGGTGGAACATTCTGTATATGTCTATCAAACCCATTTGTTCACAGGTGTGATTCAGTTCTGTTATTTCTTTGCTCATTTTCTGTCTGGTTGATCTGTCCCTTGGTGTCAATGGCGTGTTAATGTCTCCTGTTACAATCATGTTATTGATAATTTGAGTTTTCATTTCTGTTAATAATTGTTTTATATAACTGGGTGCTCTGGAGTTTGGTGTGTATATATTTAAGATAGTTATCTCTTCCTTTTGGAGTTTTCCCCTTACGAGTATGTAGTGACCTTCTTTGTCCTTTATGGTCATTGTTGGTTTAAAGTTCACGTTGTCTGCAAACAGAATGGCTACTCCTGCCTTTTTTTGGATTCCTGCTGCATGAAGAATTGTTTTCCATCCTTTGACTTTCAGTCTGTGAGTATCCTTCTGGGTTAGATGGGTTTCTTGTAAACAGCATATGTTTGGATTTTGTTTCTTGATCCATTCTGCTAGTCTGTTTCTTTTGATTGGTGCATTGATACCATTTACATTGATGGTTATTACTGTTAAATGCTGGTTAATTGTAGGAATGTTGTCTCTCTGCTGTTGCATCTTTATCTTTCTGTTCTGTTTAATTATTTGCTTTGCTTAGTGGTTTTTTCCTTTGTGTATCTAAACTGTCTTTCAATATTTTTTGCAGGGTTGGTTTGGTGTTCATGAAGTTCTTCAGCTGTTTTTTGTCATGGAAGTATCATATTTCACCATCTATTTTGAATGATAGTTTTGCAGGATATATCAGTCTAGGTTGGAAATCATTTTGCTTTAGGATCTGGAATACTTCACTCCATGCTCTTCTTGACTTTATCGTTTGTGCTGAGAAGTCTGCTGTGATTCTGATAGGTTTTCCTTTATAAGTGATCTGTCTTTTCTCTCTGACAGCTTTTAATAATCTATTCTTGTGTTGGATTTCTGGGATGGTGATTATTATATGTCTGGGTGTAGTTTTATTTTGGTTATGACTATTTGGAGTTCTATATGCTTCACTGGTCCTGATGTCAGTTTATAATCTCATGCTTGGGAAATTTTCAGCTATTACTTCTCTAAATATCCTCCTGACATCCTTCATGTTGTCTCCCTCTCTTTCATTAATCCCTATCATTCTTATGTTATTCTTCTTTGCATTGACTTGCAGTTGTTGAATTGTTGTTTCCTGATTCCTTGTTATTTTCAAAAGATCTTTCCTTTCCTGTTCACTAGCTGCAACCCTGTCTTCAAGGTCTGAAATTCTGTCTTCACTTTCATTAAGGCGGTTTTTACAACTTTCAGTGGAGTTTTTTATTTCCTGTATATCTCTGTGCATCTGCATTATGTATTCTGTTTGTTTTTTATATTGCTCGTCTAGGGATTCTATCTTTTTGTTTAGTTCCTCCAATTTTTTATCTGTGTTTTCTTTAGATATATTTAGAATCTTTTTCATTTCTTGTATCATTTCTTCTTTTATCTGGGAGATTATTTCGAGTTTGAATTTCTTTAAAGCTTCCTGGATTTGCTTGTCAATTTCAGTAGCTATTGTGTCCAATATATGAGGTGGATGGGATATATTTTCTTCTATATACATCACTCCTAGGGTTTCTTGAGATGGGCTGGAGGTTTGAGGTTGTAATTTGGTCTTTTGTTTTGTCATTTTCCTATATTTCTGTGTTTCAAGTGTTATTTGAAAGCTTCCTCAGGATCTGTTGAAAATCCCCTTCTATGTTTGCAGCTACTGAGACTCCAGCACCACGTCACCCCAAGCCATTGGGCCTGCAGAACCAGTGGCCCTCCTCTGCTTGCTCAGAACTCCGCAGTTCCAGACAAGCTGGGCCTCAGGGACACTGTGCGCCCACCTGCCCCTTGGAAGCTCCACAGTTCTTCAATCGCAGCCGGGTTAGCCTGCTCCACAGGCTGCGGTGCCTTAGGAACCTGTGATCCCTCCCTGCTTGCAGAGATATCCACAATCCTCCAGACACACGGAGAGGCCGATGCAGGCACCCCAGATCCGCCCAGCTCCTCCTCCGCACACCGATGGCTAGGCGTGACAACAAAACAGGCTGGGCTCCGGGGATAGTGTGGGCCCGCCCACCCATCGGGAGCCCAGCAGTTCTCCAAGTGCAACCAGGATGGGGAGGCGGATGTAGAGGCCTCAAACCCACCTCTCCCCCTCACTGCACCCGGAAGCCTGGAGGGACTCCAACAGTCTGGGCGGAGATCTCCACAGACCTCCAGACACACAGAGAGGCCGATGAAGGCACCCCAGATCTGCCCAGCTCCTCCTCTGCACACTGATGGCCGGGCGCGGCAGCAAAACAGGCTGGGCTTGGTTGATACTGTGGGCCCGCCTACCCATTGGGAGCCCAGCACTTCTCCAAGTGCAACCGGGATGGGGAGGCGGATGTATAAGCCTCAAACCCACCTCTCCCCTTCACTGCACCCGGAAGCCTGGAGGGACTCCAACAGTCTGGGCGGAGATCTCCACAGTCCTCCAGACACACAGAGAGGCCGATGAAGGCACCCCAGGTCTGCCCAGCTCCTCCTCTGCACACTGATGGCAGGGTGCGGCAGTAAAACAGGCTGGGCTCGGTTGATAGTGTGGGCCTGCCCACCCGTCGGGAGCTCAGCAGTTCTCCAAGTGCAACCAGGATGGGGAGGCGGATGTAGAAGCCTCAAACCTACCTCTCCCCTTCATTGCACCTGCAAGTCTGGAGGGACTCCAACAGTCTGGGCGAAGATCTCAACAGTCCTCCAGACACACAGAGAGGCTGATGGAGGCACCCCAGGTCTGCCCAGCTCCTCCTCTGCACACCGATGGCCGGGCGTGGCAGCAAAACAGCAAGATAGCCTTTCAAACCTTGTAGATAAGATTGCAGCTAGTGATCATGAAAGGAAAGATCTCTGAAAAATAACAAGGAATCAAGAAACAACAATTCAATGGCTGCAAGATGACACAAAGAAGCATAATTTAAGAGTGGTAGATGTTGATGAAGAAGAAGAGGTCAACACAAATGAAATTAAAAGGTTATGTACTGAAGTAATAGTGGAAAACTTCCCAAACGTGGGAAATGGATCTGGCATGCAGATAAGTGAGGTGTATAGGACTCCAACTAGCAATAACCAAAGTAAATCCACACCCAAACATATAATAATCAAGATCTCAAAAATTCATCACAAGAATAGAATATTAAAAGCTTTTAGAGAAAAGAAACAGATCACTTATAAAAGAAAACCAATTAGAATCAGAGCAGACTTATTAACACAAACCATTAAATCAAGAAGACTTTGGAGTGAAGTGTTTCAAACCCTGAAAGAAAACAACTTCCAACCCAGATTAATAAACCCTGCAAAACTATCTTTCAATTAATAGAAAAGCAAGATAGGTTCATTGTACAGAACACCTGAAGTAATTCATGATTACCAAATCAACCTTCCCGCAAGTGCTAAAGGATAGTCTAGAGAAAGATAAAGATGACCATGGTTCCAAGAACAGCAGCAGGGGAAAGATAGTTAAACAAGACAGGCAACTGAATGAAGGGGAAAAGTGGAGAGCCAACAACAGGAGGATAGCATGGCAGAGACAAAGCAATGTATGCTAGTTGGAACCATTAATGCAGATGGCTGCACTTCAGCAATAAAAAGAAACACAGAAAGAGTGGATCAAGAAACAAGATCCATCAATATATTGTATAAAAGAAACACATTTAACTTCAAAGGAAATTCATAGATTAAAAATCAAAGGAGAGAAAACAATTGTTCCATGTGATAGGAGACAAGAAAAAACACAAGAGTAACTTGTCCATCAATCACAGAATGGATAACAAAGATATGCTACTTCCATTGCAGTGGAAAGCTACCCAGCTATAAAGTAGAATAATCTCAAGGCCTTAGTAAGTAAATAGATGCAACTGGAAATTATGTTCTTGGGCAAAACAATTTGAACTCATACGTGCAAACCCTAGCATAAGAAACAGAAGGAATTAGTGGAATCCAAAAGCAAAATAGTTATTATAAGAGTGATAGGGGAGGAGACACCCTGGAAGGCAAAGGTGAAAACTACTGTTAATTTCTTATTGTCTTGTCTTGAACTCTTGTATTGTTTTCACAGTTTTGTTAAGTTTGCCTTTGCTCTGTCATGCTTTGTTAGATTTTACTTTATCTGATGGTATGGGCAGATATTTTGAATATAAAGGGATATATTATGATAACCATGGCTTTCTATAATATTGTTTTGAAGTCTTACAATGTTCTCATTCATTTGTTTAATTGGTTTTATTCTGTTTTGTTTTATTTGATTTTATTATGTGTGATGGTGTGAACAGGTATTTTGAAGAAAACAAGATATTATAGTAGCCATTTCAGATTTCCTATCATCTTGTTTTGCAGTCCTATCATGCTTTTTTCTTTTGTTTTGATTGGTTATATCCTGCTGTGTTTTATTGATTTTATTATGTGTGATAGTATGGACAACTTTTTGAGGAAAATAAAATATTATAGTAGCCATTGTTCCTTTTTCTGCTATCTGGGTTTGAAATCCTGTAATGCTTTCATTCTTCTGAATGGTATTACAATGTATTGTTATGTTTGATATTATTGTGTGTGAAGGAATGTTCAACTATTTCAAAGAAAACAAGGACATTATGGTAGCCACTGTTGATGTCCTGTGGTCCTGTTGTGAAGTGCTGTGTTGCTGGCATTGCTCTGTTGTGATTTGCTTTGTTCTGTTTTATTCTTTTTAAAATAAAAAAAAAACTTAAAAAAAAACAGAATAATAAAAGGATAGCAACAGTTAATGCATTGTATATTGCTGTCCTTAAACTGGTTACTCAGAGTATAAGATAAAGGCATTTAATTGCCCAGGTAATATTGACACAAACATTTCTTTTCTCTTTGTTGATTGACATATACACATATACATTGATTTTTGCCTTTCCCTTCTTTCTTTTCTCCTTTCCCCCATCCCAGTTTCTTTTTGAACAGTTTCCTTCCATTTTACAATATCTATTGTACACTTTGGACCTTATTTCCTCTTTAAGCTTCTCACAAGTGGGAGACAATATGATGTTCACATATGTGTGTCTGCTTTATTATGAGTATAATTTTGATTTACATCCACTTACCTATGGAAAGTCTCCCATTTATCTTCTTTATGACTGAGTGGTACTCCATTGTATAAAAATACCACAGTATTTTTATTTAGTCCTCAATTGATGGGTATTTCAATTGTTTCTATGATTTAGCTATTACAAATTGTGTTACTATAAACATGGGTGCACACATATTTTTGTGGTATGATGTTATTAATTTTCTAGAAAGATACCCAGAAGGGTAATTGCTAGGTCAAATAGGACCTCCAATCTTAGTTTTTGAGAAATGTCTACATTGATTTCCACAGTATTTGTACCAGTCTATACTTTCATGAGGGGTAAATAAGTGTTTCTTTTCCCCACAGCCCTGCCAACATTTGTTATCCATTGATAGAGGCCATTTTTGGTGGGGTAAGATAGAACTTCAGCGTTGTTTTAATTTACATCTCTCAAATGATAGTGATGTTGAACATTTTTCTCATATTTTTATTTGCTATTTGCATTGCTTCATCTGAGAAGCGTGTATTCATTTCTGATGTCCATTTTTAGATTGGATCTTTAAATTTGTGAAGTCTAGTTTTTTTAAATTTCTTTACATGTTCTTGATAATAACCCTTTGCTTTAGTAATGGCTGGCAAATATTTTTCCCATATTGTGGGTTGCCCCTTCACTCTCTTAGTGGTTTCTCATGCTTTTAAAAAAGCTTTTTTATAAAGACAAGATCCCAGTTGTTGATTCTTTATGATAGTGCCTGCGCAATTGGGTTTTGTTCATAAAGTCTTTGCCTACAACAATGTCTTCAAGAGTTTTACCTATTTTATTTTCCAATGAATTTAATGTTTCTATTTTAATATTTATATCTTTGATCCATTTTTGATTTAATTTAGTACATGCTAAAAAATACATGTCCAATTTTAATATTCAGCATGTGCAGAGCCAATTTTTCTAACACCACTGTCATGATTTATGTCTTTGCCCCTCAGGCCTCATGAATTTGCATTGCATATTTGTGATTGGTTCATTGTCTAGTGCTTGAATTGATAGTGTCAGTGCTCCACCCACAAAGGGGTGGAGCCATGATGTGATGTAATGGCAGGAAGAAGGTGTGTCTTGCTCTTTACCAGTTTCTGCTTGCTGTTGGTGGCTGCCATGAACTGCAGCCCAGCCATGCCCGCCTGTCTTGGAGCCAGCTGAGCGTGGACTGAAACCTCTAAAAACTGTAAGAAATAAACCTTTCCTTTCCCAACTTGGGCATCAGGTATTTTGTCTCAGCGACGAGCATAAAGTAACTAAGACAGAATTTGGTACCAGGAGTGGGGTTGTTTGCTGTGACTATACCTGGCCATGTTTTTCAAGAGTCTTTAGAAATGGCTTGTGGGCAGAGTTTGGAAAGGTTTGGACATGTTGCCTGGATGCATAGAGCTGGAGCAGCTTAAGCTGTTCTATAGAGGAGATTCTGGTCAGAGCTCAGGAGACCAGAAGGCTGATAAAAAGCCTCATGGTAAAGACCAGACTTGGGAGGTTTCTGCTGGGAAGAAGGATTGCATTGGTTGTTGGACTCCACATCATGTGTGTTATGGCTTGGCAGAAAGTCTGTCTGCATTTTGCTCCTGCCCAGAGACTTTGCCTGAGACTGAGACAAAGGGCAATGGACTGATCAATCTTGAAAAAGAAATTAAAAAGCAATCAAACATTGAGGCTGTGGCATGGCTATTGTTGGTGGCTTTCAGCCAGCTTTATGTTTTAAATCAAGAGCAAAGACCCCAGCAGGATAATTCACAATGCTGAGTTTGGCTAGAAGGAAAATTCTAGGAAGGCTGTGGATTGTAAAGACAGTTAAGATTTTGATTCCTAAAGAGAAACAGAGAGATAAAAAAGATAGCCCCAGGGCATCCCAGGAAGCGGGTCCCCACCCTGTGCAGCCTCACAGCAAAGGTCAAAGAATTTGTTCAGAGGAAAAAGCTACAGAGTGCCATGCTCCAGAATGGTGACAGAGGCCAAGTGAGGTTTCAAAATGGCGACAGAGGCCAAGTGAGGTTTTAAAATGGTGACAGAGGCCAAGTGAGGTTCCAGAATGGCAACAGAGGCCACATGAGTTTCCAAAATGGTGGCAACACAGAGAAGCTTTTTGTCACAATAAGGAAAACAGAGCCCTGCAGCCAGGCAACTGACCCCTACAGCCAAGAAAAAAAAATAGCCTGTCTACTGCTTCAGCTAGCAGCTTGGCAGCATCCACAAGGTGCAAAAAAAAATGCACAAATTCTGAGGGTAAGAAGGCTTCCACCTCGATTTCAAAAGGCCTGGCTGGCCAAGCAGTGTGCCCCTAAGAGGGCAATTTGTAAAGATGTAAGTGTAAAGCCAAAGGTGCAGTGGAGACCCCAAAAGTTTGGAAAAGCCAGGAATGTGGATGATCCATGGGAAGCTGCAAAAAGTGAGCAGAGAAGATTTAAGAAAAAAGCTGCAGGAGTTGAAATCGCTGGAAGTGCCCTGGAGGTGAAATCACCCAAGCCTTTTGGAGCCTACAACCAGATTGATTCAGATGCTGAGTGTAAAACTCTAGGACTTAATGTCTGCCCTGCTGGATGTTGAACTTGCTTTGTTTCCAACACTTTATATTCCCCTGTTTGTAACTTTTGGAATGGTAATGTTTATCTTGTACCTTTGCATTTTAGAAATGTTTAACCTTGTTTCATTTACACAGGGGTTACAGTTAAGAGTTTGCCATAGATCTTAGAGGAGACTTTAGACTTGGACTTTTCAGCAATGCTAAAGCTGTTAAGACTTTGGCAACTCTTGGAGGTGTACTAAATGTCTTTTGTATAAAGGATGTTCATGAGTCCTGGGGCCCAGGGGTGAATGTCATGGTTTATGTCTTTGTCCCCCAGGCCTTATGAGATTGCATTATGTATTTGTGATTGGTTCATTGTCTAGTGCTTGAATTGATAGTGTCAGTGCTCCACCCACAAAGGGGTGGAGCCATGATGTGATGTAATGGCAGGAAGAAGGTGTGTCTTGCTCTTTGCCAGTTTCTGCTTGCTGTTGGTGGCTGCCATGAACTGCAGCCCAGCTATGCCCGCCTGTCTTGGAGCCAGCTGAGCGTGGACTGAAACCTCTAAAAACTGTAAGAAATAAACCTTTCCTTTCCCAACTTGAGCATCAGGTATTTTGTCTCAGCGACGAGCATAAAGTAACTAAGACAACCACTTATTGAAGAGTCTATCTTCTTCCAGTGAATCTGTTTGGCATCTTTGTCAAAGATAAAGTAGTTGAGTATGTATGGAGTTGTTTCTGCATGTTCTAACCTATTTCATTGACCTTCAAGTCTGTTTTTTTCCTAGCTACATTAGAATGGTTGACAGATTGTGTGAATTTGAGAAATTTAACTAACACTCAGGAGGGGGCCAGAATCTTTTGTTTGTAAACATTCATAGCCTGTGCAAGACCTTAGTGCTTAGAGGTATTGTGACTGCTACACTAGACTTGGGAAAGTGGTAAATTGCTTACAATATAAGGGAGGAGAAGAGGTTTGTTCTCCCTTCTTTATTGCTGTTGCTGTTTTAGCTGTCTTCTGCCACATTGAAGTATTGTCATTGTGCCATGTCACGCTGCCCTGGAGTTATAGACTGAAACCTCCACAAACGGTGAGCTAAATAAACCTTTCTTCCTTAATTTGGAGTATTAAGTATTTTGTCTTGGCAACAAGAGAAAAGTAACCATGAAAACAATGTTATTTTTTATCACAATAGCTTTATAGTATAATTTCAAATCACAGATTGTGATGTTCACTGCCTTGCCTTTGTTGCACAGAAATGTCTTTCTTACTCTAGATCTCTTCTGGGTCCAAAAGAAATTTAGGATAATTTTCTTTAGTTCTGTGAGATATGCTCTTGGAATTTTGATAAGAATTGAATTAAATCTGTATAACAGTTTTGTAGGTATGAGCATTTTCACCTTATTGCTTCTTCCTACTCAAGGGCAAGGAATATCTTTCCAATTTTTTGATATTCAATCACCTTTTTCATAGTGCTGTAGTTTCCAATGTAG
Source organism: Cavia porcellus (assembly GCF_034190915.1). Classification (NCBI taxonomy): domain Eukaryota; kingdom Metazoa; phylum Chordata; class Mammalia; order Rodentia; family Caviidae; genus Cavia; species Cavia porcellus. Next base: position 45,480,646 of record NW_026947493.1, read on the forward strand.
AGGTCTTTTACATCCTTCATTAGATTCCTAGGCATTCCTTTTTTTATACTATTGAGAAAGTATTGCTTTCTTAATTTTTCGGTCAGTGAGCTTATTATTTGTGTACAGGAAGGCTACTGATTTTTGAATGTTGACTTTGTATTCAGGTATGCTGTTCAATGTGCTTATCAAATCTAGCTGTTTTTTAGTGGCGTTTTTGGAGTCTTCTGTGTGGAATATCACGTCTGCAAATAATGATAATTAACATATTTTTCCTATCATTATTCCTTTTATTTCTTTCTCTTGTCTAATTGCTCTGGCTACAGTTTCCAACACTATTCTGAATAAGAGTGGAGTCAGTAAACATCTTTGCCTTGTTCTTGATTTTAGAGTGAAAGCTTTCAGTTTTTGTCCACTTAGTATGATGTTTGGCTGTTGGTTTGTCATAGATGGATTTTTATTAGATTGAGATAAAGATGATCTATTCCAATTTTCATCAGGGTTTTCATTATGAATGAATGCTGGACTTCATCAGAAGCTTTTCTGTATCTATTCAGATGGTTATATGAGTATATTGTTCTTAGACATCAATCTATTTATTGATTTGTAGGTGTCCAACAACCCCATCCCTGGGATGAATCCCTCTGGTCATGGTATTCAGTCTTCTTGATGATTTGCTGCATTCTGTTTTCCAGTATCTAATTGGGAAACTTTGCATCTATGTTTATTAAGGAGATTGGCCTCTAGTTCTATTTCTCAGTTGGGTCCTTCTCCAGTTTTAGTATCAGGGTAATGCTTGCTTCCAGGAGTGAATTTGGGAATAATGTTTCCCTTTCAATTTCATTAAATAAATTGAGAAGCAGTGGTATTAAGTTTTCTGTAAAATTCTTGTAGAATTCACCAATAAATCCATCTTTCATTTCATTGGCTAATAATGGTTCACTTAAAAGTCTTATTTCTTAGTTAAACTTTGGTAATTCATATGTAGCTATAAATCTATCCATTTCTTCTGTCTTTTCCATATTATTGTAATACAAGTTTTCAAAGTAAATGTAGATGATAATCTGGATTTCTGCAAGGTCCATTGTGAATTCACCCTTTTCATTCCTAATCACAGGGATTCTAGTTTTTTCTTTTCTTTTTTGATAAGGTTGGGTAAGGGTGTGTTGATTTTATTTAATCTTTCAAAGAACCAACTCTTCAATTCATTGATTCTTTGTATTGTTTACTTAGTCTCCAATGCATTAATTTCTTATCTGATCTTTATAATTTCCTCCCTCATACTAGCTTTTGTCTTAACCTGTTTTTTTAGAAGTTTGATATTCACCAATAAATTGTTTATTTAAGCTTGTGGTGTCTTTCTGATATGGGTATTGACTGTTATAAATTTCCCACTTAAGACTGCTTTCACTGTGTCCCATAAATTCTGGTATATTGCATTGCCATTATTGTTTAATTGTACAAACTGTCTAATTTCTTCTTTAATTTCATCTGTGACTCAGTGGTTGTTCAGGAAGCTATTATTTTATTTTTATATGTTGTTCAGTTTTTGTGGTTTCTTTTGTCATTGATTTGTATTTTCATTGCACTATGATCTGATAATATGCATGGGATAATTTATTTCAATTCCTTAGTATTTATTTAAGCACATTCTATGAGCTAGTATGTGGTTTACTTTGAAGAATGTCCCATCAACAGCTGAGAAGAATGCATATTCTCATGTTTCGCATAGGACAGTTTGCACACATATACTGACTCCATTTGTTTAAAAATTTGGTTCAGTTCTACTATTTCATTGTTGATTTTTTATCTGGTTAATCTGTCTATTTGTGTGATATTGAGTTCCCCTCAATATGGTTGTACTAGTACTTATTTGATTTTTCATGTCTTTTAATATTTGTTTTATATACCAGTTGAATGTACTGGTATTTGTTGCATATATATTTATGACTGTTGTCTCTTATTCTTGGATTGCTCCCTTTAAAAAGGATGTAGTGAACTTCTTTATCTCTCTTAATCAATCTTGGCTTGAAATTCACTTTGTCTGTACGTAGGTATTTACCCTTGCTTTTTTCTGCATTCCTGTTGCAGGGGATATTATTTTCCATTCTTTGGATTTTAGTCTATGAATTTTTTTTAATGAAATGTGTTTCTTATGTGCAGCATATAGTTGGACCTTGCTTCTTGATCCATTCTTCTGGTCTGTGTCTTTTGATTGGTGAATTGAGACCATTAGTATTAATGGTTATAACTGATATGTACTGATTTATCTTTGTCATATTATGTTTCTGTTGTTGGCTCCTCTATTTTTTGTTCTCCTTCTCTGTTTACCTTGCTTGGTGTATTCCTTTTGTTAGGGTTCATGGAGTTGCAGTCCATGTTATCTCTTTCTAGAATGCTCTTCAAAACATTTTTGGAGTGCTGGTTTGGTGCTTATAGATTTCCCCAGATGTTCTTTGTTATGGAAGTACCTTATTTCTCTATAAGTTTTGAAAGATAGTTTTGGGAGCTACATCAATCTTAGTCAAAGGTTATTTTCTTTTAAAACCTGAAATTCTTCATGTCAAGCTCTCCTTTACTTGTGGATTTGTGCTGAGAAATCAGCTACGATTCTGATGGAATTTATTTTATAGTTCATTTATTTCTTGTCTTTAACATCTTTTAAGATTCTAGTCTTCTGTTGAATTTCTGGAATCTTGGTTATGATATGCCTGGTTATAGACTTTTTATTGTGGCTAACTGGAGTTCCATATGCTTCACTTGGTTTTATGTCAACTTCTTTTCCCCTACCAGAAAAATTTTCTGCCGTTACATCTGTGAACAGTTTTTTTTTTTAAATATCATTTGTTCTTTCTTCTGCCTTTTCATTGGCTCCAATCAATCTTGTTATTCTTCTTTGCCTCATCTAATAACTGTTGTTTTCTCATGGTCCCTTGCTATTTTTAAGAAATATTTCCCTTCAAGATCACTAACTGCAAGCCTGTCTTCTATATCTGAGGTCTTGTTCTCATATTGGCTTTATTTGCTGCATATTCTTTCAATGGAATTTTTATTCTCCTGCATATCTGCTCAAATTTGCCTTATGGATTCCATTTCTTTCCTGTGCAGAACATGCATGGCTTCCATAATTTTATTAGGCTCATCTACTTTTTGTTAGTATCTGCTGTACCATCACTAAGCATGGTCTTTATTTTGGACACCATCCCTGCAGTTATCTGAGAGATTACTTCTGATTTTACCTTTTCCAGGGACTCATTAAATTTCTTTTTTCTTACTTCAGATAGGCCAGGTGCGAGACTTTCAGCTGGTCGCATGTCATTGACCCTTAGGTTTGCCTTTGGTGACCTGGATGTCTGGGGTTTCATCTGTTTTGAGTTTCTTGTCTTTTTCTTTTTAGTTTAATTTCTGGAATGATGCTTGTAAATTGAGTGTGATGGGCCATTTTATCACTAGTATTTAAAACCCTTAGAAAATTACTACTTCTCTGAGGTATATTTCAGATGGGACTGATTTTGGGTTTTTGAGTTTGTTGCATGATCCTATCAATTTGTTGGGGATGAGAAGTTGCCCTGTTTGGCACAGCTACTAGTTCTTAGGCATTGTGCCACAGTATTTTGTATGACCCTTAGTCAATTTCAGTCTTGGAATATCAGGAAGAATAGCTGTGTAGAAAAATCATATCACTTTTGGTATTAACAGTAGCATCAACAATAACAGCAGCATCAATCACAGTCTAGAAAATGACAAACTGAAGTAAGCATTAATTTACCACCTTTAACCATATGAACTAGATTTCTGGTTATATAACAAAATCTAAAACAGACCAGAAAATCATATGCAGTATATAAATCCTACTGTGTCAATTTTATCCTCAAAGGTTAAAATTTGAAAGGACTTAAGGAAAAAATAGAGAGGGAGAAGAGGAAGATATCAGAAGTAAGGCTAGAGAACAAAGAGGGATCACATTAGTTTTGGGAAACTGGTGCAGAAGACTCAAGAGAAGAAGAGAAGTGAAAGATTAAAATGAAGAACATAACAGAACCACCACAAAGAGGCTAGAAACCACATTAATACTCAAAAAACAATATCAAACAATGAAGAAAAATATCAAAATTTAAAAATCACCCCCCAAAAAAAGGACAAGAGAGAGAAAAAAAAGTCCATTTCTATAGAGCCCTTCCCAGACTTCATCTCAGTCTGGGAAGCTTATGTTTATAAGCCATGGAGAAATTATTGGAATTCTAGCAAGTTAATTCCAATATACCACTTCCAGTGTAACTCACGCCAAGAATAAAGACACTAAGACATACATACGTTATGAGAAGCCAAACAGGTCCTCAATACAGGCAAATTGATGGTTCACTGAAACAAAGATTTCAATCCAGAACCCAACGTGGATTGGTTAACTTGTGAAACAGAAAGTGCCTTGACGATGAGTGATTGTGCAAATGGTGGGAAGTACATGAGTACTGTGATCTGGGCTAGGTAGGAGGCCTGAAAGCACCTCAGCTAGCCCAATTTACATTGCTTAAATCCAACTGAAGAGATAAATAAATGGCCTAGCCAGATACATACAGATTATATAATCTGTATATATCAGCACATGAAGGCAGGACCAGGTTTAGCCAAAATAAAGATAATTGCTGTTTATTCAAGAAGAGTCATTCAGGTGGTCCTCCACACACTGCCAGGTCTGTATGTTCTGTCACTGGCAGATAACATGTAGTGACAGAGTCCTAATACACATTGTTTTATCCCAGTGAGCCAGCAGTAGCTTTTTGATAGGGTAGAGGATAATCTCAGAGAGCTTGTACCTTCTAACCAAGACCAGACTCATTTGTCTTGCAACCATCAATGCACTTCCCTCATGCCTGAGTCCAGCTGCATGTCACTAGATGGAACCAGCAGCTGCTCTGAGTTCTGATCTCACTTGGTGCCTCTCCAAGATTTCTCCCTGCCAATCACTCGCTTGCATGGGGTGACTGAGCCCTCCACTCAAAGCCAGCTAGTGCAGGCCTTCACATTCAGTGCTCACTTCCACTGCTGCACCTTTCTGTGGAGGCCTGTGGGTCACCAACAGTCACTGTGTGTCTGCAGGTTTGAATTGTTTTTCTCACATAGAGAGTTCTATCTCAGGGAGAAGGCACTACCAGCTACTTCGTTCTTTGTTGAAGTTTTTCTCTTCTCTCTCTCTTTCTCTGTGAGCTTCAATTTGCATTACAGATCCTTCCTGGGGCCAAGGGACCCACTTCCTCCTTGTCTTCCTCACACTGCTGTATTCCAGTGTCTGGACTGTAACACTCAGAGAGGCTCTTTGCTGTTTACCACTCTGCCATCTTCGTGTCTCTAGTTTATAATCTTATATTTCATTTATAATCTTATATTTCCCAAGAAATCTTACATTTCCTATAATCATAATTTATGATCTTATATTTAGGTTTTGATTTTTGTTTATGGAGAGAATAAAAGAGTCTAGCTTAATTCTGCTGTATACAACTATAGTTTCCTCACATCATTTTAAAGAACATCCTTTCTTCAATTTATGTTCTTGGTGTCTTGGTTGAAACCAGTTAGCTGTAAATATATGTAATTATTTGTGAATTCTCTATTCTGTTTCATTTCACTATATATCAGTATTTAAGCCACTGTTTTGTAGCTCTGGTTACAATAACTTTGCAGTATTTTTTGAAGTCGGGTAGCATGATGCCCCAGTTTTGTACATTTTGCTTAAAATTGCTTTGGTTTTTGAAGGTCTTTTTGATTTCATACAAATCTATCTTTTTCTATTTCTGTGAAGAATGTCATTGGAATTTCAATACTGGTTGCCTCAGATGGTAGGTTTTGGGGGGAAATATGGTCATTTTAACAATATTATTTCAATCCATAAACATGGGATATCTCCCCTTTTTTTCAGATGCTTCACTTTCTTGCATCAATTTCTTATATTTTATTGTAGGAAAAATTTACTCGTATTGATTATTTCTTTTTCAGTTACTTATTGGTTTATAGAAATGCTAGTTATTTTTGTAGGTTGACTTTGTATTTTGCAATTTTACTCAGTTTTAATGTTTTTAATACAAGCTCAGTTTATCTCCAAATGGTGACACTTTTGCTTCCTCCTTATCTATGATCCTATTTCTCATTGTTATTATATAATGATGCCTCTAATTCATTTCATCTGGAGTTATAAAATCTCTTTTCCATTATTTTGAGATGCAAGCCCATAAGACCAAACAGGCACCTCCAGTAACACTGTCAAGTTTGCTTCAGAACAGCTTTCTTCTCTGACTTTCTAAACTTCCTTAAATGTCTTTTTTTCTTGGCTTCCTGATCTCTTTCCTAGAATACTGTTCAGTTCTTTAGATGCATAGATGCTACATGCAGACCAGACACAGACATAAAACAAATTTATACACCATTAATGCTTTATGCACAGTTGAATATGTGAAAATCAAGCAGTAGATGAAGTCAGATTTTTTTGTTAAATTTACCTTTATTTATACAACTTTTCTCATTAGATGAGATAGCTTAGAGTTTAAGAGCAAAAGACCTAGAGTTTGCATCTTAGCAGCCTTGGGATCTGCATGCTATTCTTTCTAGCATAAATTATGTACCCTTAAATTGGAGAGTTCATCTTCTCTTCTTTAGTTTCCTACCTGCAAAATGAGGTTTAAAATAATCCCAACATCATGTATATGTTATGGTAACAATTGAAATTAATATTTTTAAATATATTAGATATACAATAATTACTCAGCAAATAATAGAAACTTTTTATTGTTCTATCATTTAGATTTTAATTTTCCATAAAAATTTCAATACTTATTAATCTTAGTGGTTTCAAGTTCTGAGATTAATATAATGATCTAAATTATAATTTTAAAAATTTATTCTCAAAATCATAAAGTAACCATTATCATTCCAATATTATTGACTAAAAACCAGATTCAATAGAATAAATTTAATTTGTTTTAGATATATAACTTACACATGGCAAAATCAAGTAGTTTTACTATCATAGTGATTGTTTATATTTACTTCATCGAGTATCATTTTAAATTCATGGGCAAATAAAATTAAGTTATAAAATTCATATCTTAATGAACTTTATCAATGATCCTTCTTTTCTACAGTCCATTTCAGTACTCAAACTTTTCACAGAATCCTGTCTTCAGTATCTTCTAATATGAAGGTGATTGAAAGTGTTTTAATTATAGATTAATAAGTAATGTAATTTTTTAAAGGAAGAAAATAATATTAGCCTTTCTCATTTTTATCCCCAGGAAGTGAGCTGCCTTGTGAGAAAACAAAATGGCGAAAATTATAAGTAAATGAACTGTGGAGATGAAATATTATTTATTAAAAAAGCAAGTCTGTAAAAAGAGAAATCTAGGCTATTTTCAAATTGAGACATGATCTTTTTAGAAATCCCAGTGCAGAAAAATCTGTCAGAAAAATAGCAGCAGATCATGGAAATAAAGTACATGGAGCTAATTTTAGACTTTAAAGAAAAGAAGAATTATTTAATAAGACTAATGATGTGGTTTGATAACTCTTTGTGGAGTATAAAATATTGTTATAACTATCTCCATTACATATAAAAATAAATTCCACATGGATTAAATAATTGATTGTAAAGGTAAACCAAGAACAGAAAATAAAAAAGAGAATAAAAATTCATTAAAAAGTTATGAAATTAGAGAATGGTCATGAAATATATCAAAACAATGGATAAATTATAAAAGATAACTATTATAGAGATTTTTCCATAGAAGGTTTTAAAACTTATATAGTCCCCAAAATACCATAAATAAAGTTATTAGTCAAATAAAAATATTTCTGAAAAATATTTATTCTACAGGGCAAAAGAGCTAATAACGTTAATGTATAAAAATTTTCTGAATCTGGCTAAATGTCATTTCAGAATAAAAAATATAAATTCAGAATAACAAATAATGAAATCAAATAGAAATTTCGACACCAGCTGTAGAAGAATTTCTGCTAATATCACTGCCTCTAGTAAAAGAACAAGAAAGGAGCATCTTATTGATACAGAACTTTTAAACAATAACTGCTTCCCTCCAGCCCAAAACAAGAGAAAATAGCATGGTCCCATTCTAACTCATGATTGCAAAGCTCAGTTGGAAACCTTAGAATTTCACTTTCACAAGGATTAAAAAAAAATCTCAAATAATCCTGTAAGGGGTATGTCAGAATATGCCATGTAGGAATCCAGGATTCCCATTCCCTTTAGTCAGTAATCAAACCTCACTGCAGCAGAAATGGAGATTATAGAGGAAGTCTGTGTTTCCTTGCCACCTGTGAGTAACTAAATAATCTTCTCTTTCCCTAATAGGATGATGTCAGAGAAGTTTAAAGAAGAACGAGAATACTTATTACCACTTAATAGGGACAAAGCCTCCATAGTGTTAGTATGGACCACAGGAAGAAATACCACAAATATCCATGTCCAGTAGTTCTGAGAAAGCCTTTTTATATTATACATAATAGCATAAAGAATCATAAACATTATAGTAGCTAAAATCTATGATATTGCCAATACCAAATGTTAAGAAGGATGTAGAACAGGAGCTCTCATTTACTGATAATAGGAATACCAAGTTGTATAGCTACTTTGAAAGATAATTTGGCAATATGTTATGCAGCTAAACATAAGCTTACCATATAATTCAGCAGTTGCACTCCTAGATACTTAACCAATACAGTTTAAAACTAATGTCCACAATGCAGAAAATGTTTAAATAGGAAGCAAAGCTAAGAGGGGAAATGTGGAAGAGAAGAAAGAAAGAGAGAGAGAGAGAGAGAGAGAGAGAGAGAGAGAGAGAGAGAGAAAGAAAGAAAGAAAAAGAAGGAAGGAAGGAAGGAAGGAAGGAAGGAAGGAAGGAAGGAAGGAAGGAAGGAAAAAGAAAAAATTATGAGAAAACAAGGGAAAAATGCAAATCAAGTTTTTGTTAAGAGGTTTGAGGGCTTGAAAGGGGTTTAGGGAATGGGAATGAAATCACACACAGGTACAAATTCTCTTCTATAATGAATGTGATCTTTGTGTACACATAAAATGTGCCAATAAACTAATTAAAAAATAAAGCTAATGTCCTTACAAAACCTGCATGCAAATGCTTTTATCAGTTTTATCCATAATTGAGAAATACTTAAAAGGTAACCAAAGTGTTCTTCAGTACATGAATATACAAACTGTGCTACATCCATACAGTGGAATTATCACTCAGTAAGAAAAACAAATGTGCTGTAAATCTGTAAGAAGAAAGGAATACTAAATATATATTACTAATTAAAAGAAACCAGATGAAATGAAAATGCTGCATACTATATGATTTCACCTATGACACTGTGAAAAAATCAAAACTATAGAGATATTTAAGGGATCAGCGGTTGCTAGAAGTTGGGAAAACACTAACAGGAGGGATAGATAATGGAGCACGAGGATCTGCAGGGTAGTGAAATTGGGTTGTGAGGTAATGTAATGGTGGATGCACGACATTATGCATTTGTGGTGAACCATTGAAATGTACCACACAAATAGTGAACTTCAATGTAAAGGAATGAGTTTAGTTAATAGCAGTGTATCAATATTGGTTCATTAATTATAACAAATGTATTACATTCATGTGGAAATAGAGACTCTGTGGAAAGTGGTGGTGTATGCAAAAGGGCTACAGCTAGAGCTCTCATCATCAGTTTCCTGCACTACACATCCTCTGTAGGACATTGGAATGGTTTATTTTCAGGGCCTCCACAAGCAACCCTCCTGGAAAATTTTCTCCAAATATTGATGAAAGGAGGAGAGGTTTATTTTGGCTCATAGCCTGAGCAGATTTTCAACAAAGTCTCCCAGAAATCAGCCAGATGGCCCTGTCTATTCTCCAGCTGGCCAAGGTGGTAGCCAGGAAGACTTGTGTAACTACCCACTACTCCACGAAGCCAGTGAGGAGACTTCTTGAGTGGGTTGGCCTCCTGAGGATCCTGGGAAACAGCCAAGTGGTTATGCTTATCAACTTGTGACCCCAAGAATCATTTGAGTAGCCTTTTCTCAGAAGCTTTGGCCACCAAGTCCCTGAATAGGGAAGCTCAGACTTGGCTCCCCAATATTCACTGGTGTGGCTTGGACCTGTGTGGCTCTGGTACTAGGCATGCTGTATTTTGACAGATTGGGTCCACCAGGATGACTCTACTTTTATATAACATGCATCAAATAACAGGCACCTCTCATCAACAACCAGGTAACATGTGCCTTGCCCTGTGAGTAAACCTGCCCCACCTAAGGGAGCTACATCCCATTTGGTAGTATAGCCACATTCCCTCTGGCCTATATTTAACAATTACCAGCAGACACCAGCGTATGTTGTAGAAGAAAAGCTTTGGGGCTGGGAATTTAGCTCAGTGGCATAAGTACCTGCCTTGCAAGCAGACGGTCGTGAGTTCGATCCCTGGTACCGATAAAAAAAAAAAAAGTTAGAAGAAAAGCTTTAATACACCACAAACAATTCCCTCCAGAACCCAAATCTTTACCATATTTCCAACCAACATCCTAAGACAAGTCAACGTCACAAAGTTTTTAGTATGAAAGTCACTCCATAAAATTAACTAAAGCAGCTGAATCATCTAATGTGCAGATACTAAAAAAAGACAAAACAAGTTTGCAAAATGAAGATAAAATGATGTCTTCAAAGGATCGTAATACCTCCCTAGTAACAGAAGCCAGTCTACACACCCACCAAAAGTGAAGAATTGTGCATTTTCCCCATAGCCCTGCCAGAATTTATTATTGAATGATTTTTTGATGATTGGCATTCATTTGGGGATGAAATGGAATCTCAGTGTTGTCTCAATTTGCATTTTCTCATGACAAATGATGATGAACTTTTATCATACATTTACTTGCCATTATATTTATTCATCTGAGAAGTGTGTATTCATCTCAGTTGCCCATTTTTAGATTAGGTCTTTTATTTTGGAGGCTCTAATTTTTTTTCATTTCTTTATATATTCTAGATTGGAAGTCTTTTGTCAGAAGGAAAGTTGGCTAAAGTTTTTTCCAATTTGTGGGTTTTCTTTTCACTTTATTGGTGATTCCTTTTGAGGTGCAAAAACTTTTTAATAATATAACCAGTTGTTGATTTCTTGTAGTATTTTCCATGCTGTTTAATTTTTGTTCATGAATTCTCTACCCTAATGTCTTCAAGATTTCTACCTACTTTATTTTCAAAGAAATTAGTATTTCTGCTCTAACGCTTGATCTCATACATTTTGCTCATACATCTTGACCTGTTTAGTGTATGGTGATAGGCATGGATCTAGATTTAGTCTTTGGCATGTGGAAAGCCAGTTTTTCCACATCAGTTATGACCTTCAAGATTTCTTCAACTGAACATGTTTGGCCCTTTATTAAAGATAAAGTGGCTCATTAGAATGTGGCAGTATCTGCATCTTCTATTCTGTTCCACTGAACCTCAGGTCTATTTTCTTGCTAATATCATGTCGATTGTGTCATAGTAGCTTTGTAGGATAATTTCAAGTCAAAGATTGTGATGCCTTCTACCTTGCCTTTGTTTCCCAAGATTGCCTTTCCTATTGTATGTCTCTTCTGGTTCCAGATGAATTTCAGGAGTGCTTCACTAGATCTGTGAGGTGTGCTAATAATATTTTATCAGGATTGTATTAAATACATATAACAGTTTGGAAACATGGCCAGATTCACAATGTTGGCTTGTGTCATCCATGAACAAGGAATATCTTTCCATTTTCTGAGATCCTCTTTGATTTCTTTTTTCAGAGTATAGTAGTTTTCAATGTAGATAGTTTTTTACTTCTGTTAGATTGATTCCTAAATATTTCACTTTCTTGGATGTTATTGTGAAGTGTGGTTTCCCTAATTTCTCACTCACTGAGTTTGTTGTTATGTACAGGAATGCTATTGATTTTTGAGTCTTGACTTTGTATTGAGCTATGCTACTGAATTTGGTTATTAAATCTAGAAGTCTGTTGGTGGAGTTTTTGTGGTCTTCTATGTAGAATATCATGTCATCTATGAGTAATGATAATTTCACCTCTTCTTTTACTAACATTATTTCTTTTATTTCTCTCTCTTGTCTTGTGCTGGCTAATGTTTCCAGAACTATATTGCATAGCAATGGTGATGGCAGACATTATTGTCTTGTTCTTGATTTTATATTGAGCTTTCAGTTTTTGTCCATTTAGTATGATGTTGGCATTGTCATAGATGGCTTTCATCAGATTGAAGTAAAGACCACTCATTCTGATTTTCTGCAGGATTTTTATCATGAATAAGTGTTGGACTTTATCAAAAGCTTTTTATGCATCCATTGAGATGAACATGTGATTTGGATTTATTGATATGGTACAGTGTATTTATTGATTTGCATATGTTGAACCATCCCTGCATTCCTGGATGAATTCTACTTGGTCATGGGTACAATCTTGATGATTTGCTGCATTCTGTTTGCTAGTATGTTATTGAAAATTTTTGCATCTATGTTCATTAGGGAGATTGGTGTGCAGTTTCCTTTTGGATTACATCTTTCTCTGGTTTTTGGTATCAGAGTAATATTTGCCTCCAAGAATGAGTTAGGAAAAATTGCTTTCCTTTCAATTTCACTCAAGACTTTGAAGAGTGTTGGCATTAAATCTTCCCTAAATTTCTTTTAGAATTCAGCTGTGAATCTATGAGGACCTGGGCTTTTCTTTATTGGTGATTTTTACATTATGTTTTCAATTTCATTAACAGATACTGGATTATTCAGAATTTTTATATTTTCTAGATGCAGCTTTGGTAATGCATATTTTTCTAGGGATCCATCAATTTCTTCTGCTTTTTCCATCCTATGAGAGTAAAAAATTTTGAAGTAGGTATTGATGAACTTCTGAATTTCCACTGCATCTCTACTGTTCACTGTTTTCATTCCTTAAAGCATGAATTTGAGTTTTTTCTTTCCTTTTTTTTTTTGATGAGGTTTGCTAGGGCTTTATCAATTTTTATTTATTCTTTCAAAGAAACAACTGTTGAGTTCATTAATTCTTTGTATTTTTTTCTTAGTCTCAATTGTATAAATTTCTGCTCTGATCTTTATAACTTCCTTCCTTCTTTGGGCTTTGGGCTTGAGTTCTTCTTTTTCCAGTAAATTGCAATGCAGCATTAAGTTGTGTATTTGTGCTCATTCCATTTGCCTGATAGGAGAATTCACTGCTATAACTTTCCATCTGTGACTGGCTTTCACTGTAGCTTACAGGTTCCTATAAGTTGTATTTGCATTTTTGTTTGATTATAGAAGTTATTTAATTTTTCCTTTAATTTCATTTTTGACACATTGATTGTTCAAGAGAGTTTTAGTTTACATGTTTTTATGGGATTTTTGCCATTTCTCTTTTCATTAAATTCCAATTTTGTTGCTTCATGGTCAGATAATACACATGGATGATTTCAATCACTTTGCATTTACTTAAGCATGTTCTATGGTTAGTCTATTTTAAGAATACCCCATGAGAAGAATGTGTATTGTGAAGTTTTTTGTGGAACACTCTATAAATATCTAATAAGTCCATTTATTCACATGTTTGGTACAGTTTTGTCATTTTACTGCTGATTTTCTGTCTAGTTGATCTATCTCTTTGTGATAATGGGATGTTAAGTTCCTCCTTTAAAATTGTTATTGGTTATTTGATTTTTCATGACTATTATTTGTCTTATATAGTTTGGTGGTCCCATATTTGCTGCATCTATATTTACGATTATTTTCTCTTCCCCTTGAATTTTCTCCTACAAGTTTATAGTGACCTTCTTTATCTCTTTTGATAATTCTTTATTTGAAGTGCATACTATCTTCAAACAGAATAGTTATCCCTGCTTTTTCTGGGTTCCAAACTCATGAAGTATTGTTTTTTCATCCTTTGACTTTCAATCTATGAATTTCCTTTTAAGTTACTAGTGTTTACTGTGTACAGCTTGTTTTTAGATTTTGTTTCCTGATATACTCTTCCAATCTGTTTCTTTTGATTGATGAATGGAGGGCATTTACAATAATGGTTATAACTGATACATTGACTTATCTTTGTCATGTTATCTTTCTGCTGTTGGTCCCTTATTTTCCCCTCTGTTTACTTGATTACCTTGCTTGGTAGTTTCTTTCTATGGTTGTTCTTAGAATTGTGGTCATTTTTATCTCATTCTAGAATATCTTTCAGTAATTTTTGTAGGGTTTGTTTGGGTGGTCATGTATTTCTTCAGTTGTTCTTTGTCATGAAAGTGTCTCATTTCTCCATTAGTTTTGAGTTGGTTTTGCATTGGAAGTTTTTCGAAACACTTCATGACAAGCTTCCACTTGATGGTTGATGTTGAGATATTTGCCATGATTCTGATGGGCTTTCCTTTATAGACAATCTGTTTATTTTTTGTAACAACTCTTAATAATCTGTTCTTATACTAAATCTCTGGGGTCTTGATTATTGTGTGTGTGAGTGTATGTGTGTGTGTGTGTGTGTGTGTGTGTGTGAGTGTGTGTAGATTTATTTAGTTTATGGCCAATTGGATTCTATATGCCTCACTTATCTGTGTGTCAGATTATTTTCCTAAGCTTTGGAAATTTTCTGCTATTCTTCTGCTAATATTCTTTTTAAGTCAATTTTGTTAACAACTATCACTCTTCTATTGTTTTTCTTGGCATCATCTTGCAGCTGTTGAATTGTTATTTCCTGGTTCCTTGTCACTTTTGAGAAGTCTTTCCTTTCATGATTGCTAGCTGTAATCCTGTCTTCAAGGTCTGAAAGTCTATCAATCTCATTCAAGTGGTTTTGCCAGCTATCAATGCAATTTTTAACTTTTTCTGCATCTCATTGAATCTGTTTTATGCATGCTGATTTTTTCCTGTGTTATTCATTCAAGGTTTCCATCAGTTTTCCTATGCTCCTCTACTTTTTCCATCTGTGTCTTTAGATATGCCTAGTAATTCTTTCATTATGGCTGTCATTTCTTTTTTTACCTGAAAGATTATTTCTGATCTGATTTCCTCTACAGCCTCGTGGAGTTGTTTCTTTACTTTAGTTGCTAACATTTCAGAAATTTTCTGGTGTGCAGCTTCCAGTTTACTCTATGTCAATGTCTCCGCAACTTGTTCTGGATGGGCTAGAAGTCTAAGAGTGCATCTTTTTCTTGGCATTTCTATTTCAAAAAATTTGTTTTATTTTCTGTGATAATCCTTGTGGTTTTTGTGATAACAATTTCAGTAGTATCAAGATCTCTCTAGGAAAAGTCTGCTCCTTAGGGATATCTTCTCTGTGTAGAAGATTCTTGATTTGTGTATCTGTGAAGATTCTACCTTCTCAATTAATTGAAAGTGGGATGTTGGTTTCTGTTTTCTCAGTCTCCAGTCTTTTGGTATAGGTTATGGTGAGAACATCCCAGAGTTTCCCAATATTGTCACACAAGGAACAACAATTGATTACAACAGATATCATGTCTTAGCTATAGTAGTACAATGACCAATAATGATAGTGCCAAGACCAATTTATAAACTGACAAACTCTAGTAACTATGGATTTTGTACTTTGGACTACAAGAGCAAAGCCTATAGTTATATATCAGAACCAATTATACATTTGGGCTGTATATGCAAAATATTTTCCCTTGTTAGAGTGGATTTATCCTGGGTTAATATAGACAAGCTAGTTGCCAAATCCTGGGCACTTCCTGTACTGGCTGTCCATTCTGCAGTGTAGGGGAATGGGCCAGACACCTAGGTTCCTCTGGACCAAGGTTCTCAGGATTGGGGAAGAGTCAACGGGTATGGTTTCTCCCCTCCCACATTGTTCTTTGAGGTTCCTGAGCTCACTGAGGTTCCTCTGATGATGGAGAGGTGATGGGTGTTGGTTCCTTCCTCTCTGATGGGTTACCAGTATTCTCCAGATGGCAGAGAGGTGATAGGCAGGGTGATCCTAAACCTAGTTTAAAAAAAAAAAAAAAAAAAAAATATATATATATATATATATATATATATATATATATAACTGGGTAATCCTAAACCTAATTTTTAAAAATGTATTACAGGATAATTCTAAACCTAATTGAAATATATATATATATATATATATATATATATAATCAACATATTGTCCCTTGCTTTGAACACACGTATTATTATTTCCACTTTCACCAGTTCTCAAAGTCTTCTTTCTTGAATGTCTTTACAAGGTGTGATAAAAAATGTAATGAGCACTGCTGTCAAGTGCCCGTCAACAAAAGGCAGACTCATAGGAACACTGTGATGTGCCTTAATCCACCTTACTCTGGCATCTGGCACCATGAAAGTTCTGGTTCTTCCCCAAAGTAAAGACAAGCATAACCAGTGAGCATTTTGAATTGACTCAGGCATTAAATAAGCCACAGCAGCACAACATTCACAAAGAAGACTTCTAGAAATGCTTCAGAAAAATGACAAGAAAAGTAGAATATCTGTGCTCCAATAAATAAATGAATAATTATATACACACAAAAGAGTTAAAAGTTATACTCCTAGTTGATATTACTTAAAAAGAAAGGTTTATGCCTATTTGTTTTTATGCCTATAACTTGTAATAGGAGCAACTATTTTGAAAATAACAACACAATGTGCCAACCATTCTTACTCTCCTACAATCTTATTTTGCAATTTTATACCATTGGTTTTGATTTTTCTTTAAAATTAAATAATAATAATAATAGCTATAAAGTATCCTAGTGATTTTATTATTTGTGAGAAGAGTTGCAAATGATTAAAAAAAGATTAATGAATTCATAGTTTTCATCTTATTTTCCAAAAAGTTAAAAAAATTTCACTGTTTTCACCTAAAACATCTATTGTTCTCAAGATTTCTGCCATGTGCTTGTTTTCTTTGCAATATCTGAAAAGAGTTATGTTTTCTTATTTTATCTGTGATTAGATATTTCTCTCTGCTTCTTTCTTGTAATTCTGTTAGAAAGAGGAAAAAATACTTATCAAATAGTAAGAGCAAAAACTAAGCAAGAACAACAAAACAGCACATGTATGCTTATAAATGAAAGGTACACTAAAATTCCCATTTATCTAAGCCCCCAAAGCACGTCTGAGTCTGCTGTGTGTCTAGTTAAATGAATGGCTACCAAAATGCAAAAGTCAGTTATAAATGTATTATTTACTTACAGTATCCCTGCCTGAGAAATAAGACCTAAAATTTTTGTAATGATGCTTCATTCAGTACAAGAAGCAGGGAAATTTAGCTTTAAATAGGAAAAAAAATTGTAACAAGTAACATTCTTTCATGATTAATAAACATTATGTGGTATTAACCTTTTGCTGGGAAAATTATAGTTACATTAAAGTGATCATTAATTGTCTTCTGATTTACTTCTTGCATACATTTACAAGGTATTCAAGTGGGAAACAGAAAAAGAAAGGATATCAAAGATACATTTCATAATATCATTTTATAAACTAAACACCTTAGCCAAGAAAAGACAAACAGAGAAATAAATTAAAAGATATCATCATTGATTTTAGCTAAGCACAATGGTACATGTTATAATCCCAGTATTTTTAAGGCTGAGGTCGGAAAATTGGTACAAATTTGAGGCAAATTTTAGCTACGTGTGAGTTTATGGCCAAGCTGAACTGCATAGCAACACCATATCTCAACACAACAAATTATTGGTCTTATGAATGCTCTGGGATTTCAAAGGCAGGAAACAATAATAAAAAATGAAATAATCAAGTTAAACTTTTTATTGAAGCTAGGACATTGCCTGGTGCAACAATTGTTGGTGTGCCTTATTGGGAAAAATGAAGTAAGTGTATTCTAAGTAAAGCAATACTAAGAACCAAGGAAAGAGAAGAAAATTGGCCTTATATTCAAACATTGAAGTGTATTGAGAAGAACGATTCTATAAACTGCTTTTATTTCCATTTATCTCATTCTAATATCATAAACAGTGAAATTGATATCTATTGAAATATTCAAATTTTAGGGCTTTGCAAAAGCATTCTACTTAGGGTCAACATCCCTCTTACTTTCTAACCTTCAACTCGGCATTCCCAGGTCCTGTGATATAAGGAATAGAAATATCACTGTCATAAAATTTCATTGAATTTTAAGTAGAAGTTTTTAGGAATAATATTCCTATTATTTTATATATAAATATAAATATGCTTCATATTCATATACAAATTTGTTGACAACATGATTGAGCATAAACAGAAACAATAACAAACATATTTGTTGAGTGGTTCACTTCATTATCTTAAGTGTTTGTCCCTAAAACTTCAAGTTCCCACAAATAAAATAACAATCATCTGCTATGAATCCTTATTATTTAAAGGATTAATTAGTTTTAAGATTGGACATTGATATTTTAAATACCAGAAAAATGTTTCATATCTAATTAAGGTTTGCAGTATTTTTTCTAGCTTAAAGAAAGCTATTTTAACAAATAACTAGGCTTTGAAGTTATATTTTTCAATCCACAATTTTGGCTTAGTTTACATATAAGCTAGACACCCATTACTGATTTCAGAGGTTAACTACTGAAGGGTGAATCTGTAGAAACCTGTGTATAAGAGCATTACAATAACAAGCAAGTCACAAAGATCGTAATCTCAACAGGATAACCTTCATCTCTTTAAATTTCTGTGAAACATTGTTTTGAATAACCTTTGGAATTCCAATAGGGAAAAAACAAACCAGGCTTTGGCTGACATTTACAGAAAAAATAAGATCCTTCATCACCACTGGAGTGTGTATAATGAATGAGTATTTTAGGGCAGACAATGGAAGGAGTTCTTCACGTCTGTTTTACATCAGCTAATGTTGGCAGGTAATGCCCTTATTGCAGCCACTGTTTTGTTAAGAAGGAAGAATGTGGTGTAAATCCCCTTAAAATTAAAAATAAGGCACCAATTCTCCCACCTCCTAACATGAGCTAATTTCACTAACATGACTCTTTTAGAATAGTTAAAGGTCTTAGACCCACACCTTTCTCCACTCAATTACTGGAAGTCTTCTCTTTATTTATTTTTTCCTCTATGGGCTTCATGGTGACAGCCCTATGGAGGAATGTGAGTGCCTTTGCTATATCCTAAGTGATGAATCATACCAGATTTGCTAGTAAGGCTTATGCTCAGTGTGAGGCAAAGGAAACAAGTCAAGGAACAATGAATTTTGCCTAAATCAGATAAGATTATTGTCAGTGCTTAAAGTCAAATGTAGCTTTAAAAAAATCCAAGGTGAAAGCATTCTGTCCCAAAGATGGCAGTTAGATTCTCAATCAAACAAATTTGTTGTTTCTAAATCAAAAAAAATGTTATGCTACATACTTGATTTTAGCAATTATTCAGCTAATCTCAGTTAAAGATCACGAGTTCACATTAAAAGGCAATAATCAATAGTGTTGGCATGAAGAATAAAATCCTTTCTACAATACGCTACCATTCTAAAACCACCCTTGAAAATTTCCAACAACAACAATAGGGAAAAGCAATGGCCTTTCAAACAAATGCAATGAATTTTATCCACTGAGTTTTAAAGGGTTTTAAAAGTTCCACACTTATCTCTGAAGTAATTCAATTTTTATCAATTTCAGGTGAGCATATTACGATACTAATGAAAATAGTTATGGCCTTTACAAAATGTAGGCAGCAAAACCAGGGATATGTGTATCTTGTCTTCATGGAAAAGATAGTCTCAAAAAGACAATTCTGTAATTTAATACACTTAATCAACTTTTCCCTATCCCTTCCTCCCCCAGCTCTGTTTACCTCCATTCTGCCCTCAAATTCGTTAGATCTTTTTTTTTTTTTTTAGCTTCCCCATAGGAATGAGATCTGACACTACTCTGTGTGTGCGTGTATGTATGCCTGGCTTGCTGTACTTAACATAATGATTGTAAGTTCTACCCATGTTATTACAAATGATAGGATTTCATTGTTTCATGGCTGAATATCATTCCATCACACATATGTACCACATATTACTACAATGATGACTCATCAGTTGACTGTGTGAAACAATTATTTATTGTAGATTTTAAAAATCTAAATGAAAAAGATTTGAAAGCTTTCATCATAAAGAAATGATAAGTATTTGAGGAGACAAATGTTTAAATTGATTTAAACATTTTGCAACATGTGAAGGTATCTAAATATTACATGGTGGCTCATTAACATGCATAGTATGTATAATTTTAATATTTGTGTACTGCTTAAAATACATTTAAGTTAACAGAAGAAAAAAGACAACTTTAGCAATGGGTAGTTTCTACACACTACTTTCTATAATGATAAAAATATGAAAAGTAAATGTATGAAAATTAGCCCAAATGTACAACTAGATTTGAAGTTTTGTCTTTCTCAAACTTTGATGGATTGATTACTGAACACTCATAATTCTAAATCCTATTATTAAAATCTATTATTGTAGTCTAATATTAAAAATAATATTCAGAATTTGTCAAGAAGTTACCAGAGAGAACTTTTTATGCCATTGCCTTTGTGCCTTGTTCTCTGCCTCACTCTGTCTTGGTTAGCATTTTTATAATCCATAGAGAGATTTGTATATTTGAGCACAGAGAGCCTTTTCTTACTTAGCTTCCTGCATCTCATAGAAGCTTGGAAGTCCTTCAGACCAATCATCACACGCACACATACACACAAAGATTGTTTTTTAGGGTCTCTTAATAGATTCCAGGAAAAGTTTGAGCAGTTTACATACATTGTTGGATGTATTTCCCACAAGAGTCCTAGAAGGTAGAATGTATTATTTGCAGTTAAGGATAAGGCAATGAACTAGAAATTATAATAAAATTATCCAAGAAATTGTTTTGACGTAATGAAGTAAGATACAAAGTTAGGATTCAAATACAAGTCCACTTGATTTGAGAGGCTACTGTTTTTATTACAATGTGTTGTCTGTACACTATTAAAGTGGGCACAAAAGTGATATGCAAAGGATGTGAGAGGACCATAGTTTATTTGGGTAAAGATAATGCAATTTGGCTAGGGTTAAAGTATATGTAGTTATTACATATTTGTAGTAGAAGAAAAGAAAAACAGGAAATTTTGGTATCTCAGGTAGATGATCAATATGTAGGCTATGAAGAGCTCTTTATAATCTCATACATCTATTTTGAATGTTTACCAAATTCTCTGTGGCATAGGTCAGCACCAAGGACATGATCGTGGATCCAGCAAAGTCACTTTTTGATCTGCAAGCATCAGTCTTCAGGGAATAATCTGTCATGCCCGAAGAAAGTGATCAGCAAGCTGGCAGGGAAAAATCACTCCTGAATGTAAACTGTGATGTAGATAGCCTCCACTAAAAAGATACTCCATTATAGAGAAGAAACGGAGAGACAATAATCAGTATAAATAATGCTGAATGAATTCAAGAACAAATGAAATTGAGGAATTACAGACAGTTTCTGGAGAGAGAACAATGTTAAATGGAAATTAAATGTCAAATGGTCAAATGATGAGAAACTGAGAAATGGTTAGACAAAACAAGACTTTTCCTACAAGGGTTGAAAAGTATCTCTAAGGATTAAAATACATACTATGCAGTTTTAGGTGATTTCTTATTGATAAGATCCAAAATAAGTAAAGACGTGGATTGGAATTGGTCATTCCAATGAACATATCTTGAGTGAGCAAGCATCTTAGAATAAAGGTGCTGCTGATTGAGATGAATGGATGAAGTGCAACCTCTAACCTTCAGAGATCCTCACTCGGTAAGAAAGACTGGCCAAGGAGACAAATCACCCCTCAGGTAGAGAAGCACAGAGAGGTAGAAAGTGTGACAGATGCTCAGTGATGACACTTAAAGACACACTATTTGAATTGTACTGGCAAGAGAGAACACTTCTACAGAGGCAGAGAGAACAAGAGAACATCTATAGGACAAAACAGTGCAAGCAGGGAGAAGGCATTCTGAGGCAAGAGTGGTTCTGAGACCAGAATGCTGCATGTGTCTGGAAAGGGTTAAGAGAGTGGAGGTGAGTCACCTTCTGAAGGATTCACTTAAGAAGTTGAGAAGCAGATACTGGGCTAAGTCCTTTCTTGGCTGCTAACATAGAAATAATGTGAATTATCGTTCACAGAGTAGTAAAACAAAAACCATCCTCACAATCAATTAAGGTACTGAAACTTTTCAACAGAAGTAAAATTCTTTTGTATTTTGAGTTATATCCATTGGAAACTTACATAAATCTCAGTGTATGACCAATAGGTAAAGAAGAGCAACAGCAACTATGTTAGGTTTTTCAGAAATTTAGGTGTAAAATATATTAATAAAACCTAAAGCATGTTAATACATAAAATTCAACACACACACACACACACACACACACACACACACACTCATACACACACAGAGAGAGAGACAGAGACAGAGAGATAAATGGAAAGAAAACTTTTCCCATATATTTTCCCTACAGCATATTTCTTCATATGTTGTAACTGCTTTATTATTTAGCAACGATATTGCTGTGAACAAACAGCATGGAGAGAATGGAAGCCAGATATTTTTATGTGGTCAACCAAGAAATATTGTCCACAAACGATTATTTTGACTCCTTAAATATAAAAAAATACTGTCACCTATAAAATGAGACTCAAAGTTGGTTCTTTCAAAACATTATACACTCAACCCAAAAAACAAAGAAGATAGTTTTCATTATTGTTGCATTAAAGAAACTACCACAAGCATAATAATTTGAAATTTTATGTAGAAATGATCATTAGTGAATATTTTTTATCTAATTGCAGATATAATTTGAACTTTTCACTCTTTTTTCTTTTTTCATTTTGAAGAGAATAAAATCAAGCAAAATAAAACAGAATAAAGCCAATCAAAACAAAACATTGAAAGTGATACAGCACTTTAAAACAAGATAACAGGAAATCAACAATAGCTACCATAATGCCTGTTGATCTTCACAGTTGCTGCCCATACTATCAGCCATAAAATCAAGCAAAATAGAACAGAATAAAACCAATCAAAACAGAACATTGAATGAAGCAAAACAATAAAATGGAACAGAACAATATTGGATCTCAAAAACAAGACAGACGGAAATCCCCATATTTGCTATACTGCATTTTATCCTCTTAACAGATGCTCAAACCACTGGCCTTAGGCCTGCAAAGGCAGTCACACAATGCAAGCATTAGGTTGTTTTTGTACCTCAGTTGTTATCAATTCAGACTGTTCTGCAAATCAGCTGGTTGCTTACAGGGAGTGGGGTGTTATGTTTGTCTCCCTGCTCATGCACCCTGATGGGAAGGACAAATCAGCTTATTTTTTCTCCCGGGCCCTGCACGGCTTGTGCCAGCTCACATGTAGGGTGAATTGGCTTCTTTTTACTCTTCCCAGGCCCAGAATGGCTTCTGCTGACTCACAGAAAGGGCATGTTTGCTTGTTTCACCTCCTGGACCCTGCGCAGCTTGTTCAGGCTCTAAGAAGAGTAAATTAGCTTCTTATTTCTTGTCCTAGACCCAGCATGGCTTCCACTGACACACACGAAGGGTGAATTGGTTTGTTTCTCCTCCTGGGCCCTGCCTGACTTGTGCTGACTCACAGGAAGGGTGAATTCTAACGTGAACTTTTCAATAACCATTCTCATTTAAAATCAAGTACTTAATTATTGAAATTAGGCCTAAATTTTCTAATATTCAAATCCAGATTTAAGTCTTGCAAATGCTTGACTTCTTCAGAAAAAGTTCAATTTTCTTTTTCAGATGTGCTATGAACACAAGGAGAATATGTACAAATTCCCATTCATAGCACTTCTCTTTTTATATAGAGATATTATACTCCGTGTCTGAAGAGCTGTAACTTATAAAGATACTCTGTCTTTAGCAAAGTTCCTTGAGATGTGAAAGATTGCTTTTGCATCTTATTCATTGTTTCCACACTTTGGAAGCGTTTCTTTGTCCTAAACCACAAAGCTGAAAAGCTGACTGAAATCTAGGCTTGGCAAACCACTTGAAACCAAGATTGTCAAGTCCAAATAACAAAGCCAGGTTGGGCAATCGCACACTACATAACAAGAAACCAGCATCACAGTTGAAAACAAATGTGAGTCAGATCTAGATGCAGGGTGATCACCTTCTGTCATGCAGGACTCTCCCACTTTCATCACTAAAGTAACTGTGCCTCTGGAAAACTCTAATTGGAATTCAGCAATGGGTGCAGAAGTTTGGGGAGGAAGGAGCACAATAGTTACAAAACACCTCAAACTATAAGGACTGGAAGCATGACTGGGTTATAGTCTCAAATGGCTAGAACTGCAAACCGCAAATCATTTGTCTGAGCATATTGGAAGGAAGTGAGAGCACATCAAAACAATCTCAAAAGTTCAGAATCAGACTGACAACAACTTCTAAATAAATTAAACATTGTCCTCCCCAAAGATACATAGTAGGTATAAAAAATCATTTGGGCATCCCAATAAACCCAAGTTATTTTAACTTTCAGTTGATTATGATACCAAGCTTATATTTGCTGCTTTGTATTCCAATTAAAAATACTTCTACAGTCAAACAAAAGGACTATTTTAATGATAGGTATGCTAGCCCTTTATAGCATAGCTCAGTTTCCATCAGGTCTTCCCAACAAACATGATTTCTGCAGTGTAACATGTTATGCAGAGTATGTAGGATCATAGCAACAACATAAAAAAGGCTCTTAGATTTCACAGGTACTTTGGTTCACACAATGGAGTCTTAATCCATATGCTTGATTTCTATAAATTTTTAGTGAAATAGCCAAAAATATAAAACAAGAATTGATTGTTTGAATATAATATAAACTCTATTCATCTCTACATATTCATTAGGTAGTATAAAGATAAACTTTGGAAATTTCAAGGCAGTCTACAAGTTTTCTGCTCAAAAAATTTTAAATCTTACTTCCTACATCCTATGTACTTTGCACACAATATTGCTAGAACAGAGTTGTGACTTGATTGTGACACTAAAATATACACAGTATCTGTTTTTGACCACTTTTCAGTTTTTCAATATGTGTAGAAGCAATTAATAAAATTTTGACCTTTTTAGAAATGAAAGGAGATAGCCTTACTGGACATACAGCTACAGGACAGCTATCTCTGGAGCAGGATGTAGAAAAGAGGTTAAAATTTAGACCAAATGCAAAATTATATTTTCAAAATGGGTCACAAAGAATGTTCTTCTCTAGTTGAAAAACATTCAAAATGAGAATGTGAAAAAAGACTAGTGAAAAATAAATTTATATGTTGTTGAATTTTCAAAATTGTTTGTTGATTGCTGAAAAGAACACAGAGCCTAAAATAATGGACAGACTGCTTGTGAGTTCTTCAGTATTATCTTCAGGTGGTTAAATTTAACAAGAAAATAAATTACTTGTTTTGAAGAAAATGAATTTTTTAGAACTCTAAGAACCAAACACCAGCAAAGAACAGCTAGTATAAATATTAATTTCATAATTTTACTATAACACCAATTTTATAAACTGTAGTTTGTGTATAATTTAAAACCATATCCCTGGGACTCAGAGGTGTAATTCAGGTCTAACAGTCAATGTGTCTCCTAACATACAAAAATTATGAAGAGAGGAGCATGGAAAGAAGAGCCTGTATGATGAAGAATTTCTAGATGAAAAACATTTAATCTATCAAAAGAGGATGCAGAGAACACAGACAGGAACATTTTTTTTTAACATCTGAAAGTTGATTTTAACAAATTTAAGTACATGATATTACAGTTAGATTAAATCTTCAATATTCTTTGCTCGAATGCTTTTGATAAGAGGCTATTGTGAAACAAATTTAAGTACATGATATTACAGTTAGATTAAATCTTCAATATTCTTTGCTCGAATGCTTTTGATAAGAGGCTATTGTGATATTTTTCTGATTGGAAGCATTCCACAAAATAGTGCATTTGTATTTGGTAACCCCAAAGAGGTAAGAGTCCAGGCACATTTTCCTTCTCTACAACATTCACTTTTATCATTGCATAAAGGAAAGAAAAATGTCTTGTGCCACAGGCAATTCAGAGATGTGTAATTGGCAGAGGAAACAAATAGAAATGTCCTACCATTGTGGGTGTAAAAACAATTATGAATACTATAGCATTTTCTTCAAAATGTTTATTTAATACTCCGACTATTTTTCACATTAGCTAGTCTTGTCTTCTATAAATTACAATACTTATAAAATAAGAAATACTATATAACTTCAGATAAATATTAATTTTAATAACACGCATGTATTATTTATTACGTAATATTGTTATGACATTTTGTTTGATATGGCTGTGAGTTAGACTGCCTAGCAAGCCAATCATCGTATATCTAAGTCTGAATTTTGGTTGTACCATTAACTAGCAATGAAGTCTTACTATTTCTCAGCCCTATATTCTTCATTTTACAAAATCACAAATGGTAATAATTATTGAGAGACTGTCATAATGATTAGAGAGATGGCTGACTGTACTGTATTAAAAGATCAATAAATGTTAGCCCTCTTTTAATATGACTTCTATCAGAAATTAATTATAAGTAAGCTTAGGTCTTTCAAGAGGGGTTGTGTTCACCACAGTTTAAACTTTTATTAGCCTGTGGGTCCTTGGTTGCTTTTCCAGTCAAGTCCTTCACCATCAAGATTTCAGTTTAAGTTAAATCACTTCTGACTCCTTACCTGACCAATTCTTCAGTCCATTTGCACAGTGAAAACTAATGTTTCAGAGTGCCTCTCATCCGTATCAGTTCCTTTCAGGAAAATTGCTGTCAACTACATCTAATTCCACCATTTTCAACAAAACAGGTTTGCCCAATTATGTCTATCACAGCCAAGTGCAGAAGAGCCTACCGGAAAAGACCAGAGAGTAGGAATAATTGAGTGGCTTCACTTCTGGAAGAGTAGTGATTTGAGGGAAAACATTTTGAAATAGTCATTTTATTTCTTAACTAACATCTGTTAGCAAAAAACATTTCTAAATGGAGAGGCAGAAAAATACCAAAGAGAAACATTGTTCAATAGTTTTTTCCCAGAAGAATAATTTTCTAGTGGCCTCATTAGAAGAAACTTGGTTTTCACATAGCTCTTCCTTGACCTCCAGCCATGGTTAAAGTTGTATTTAAGACCTGGATAGGCTATGTGATCAGTTAGAGAAGCCAAACTGGAGAGAAATGTGTTTGGTTTGTGGTCAGTGTGACCGTAGGGCCAGACTGATTAATGGTGCCACGAGGTCCATGTGGTATAATCAGAGGGAGACAAGGATGTGACCAATGTAATAATTTGCTTTATGTGTCAGGTCAACATGGGATCCTCAGAGGATGTGGACATAAAAAAGAAAGAAAAGTATACTTTGGACATCAGACAGAGTGCATGGCACCATGACAGAATCCCATAGAAATAATAACTGAGACAAACAGAATGTAAAAAAATAATTACAATGAGAAAATAGTACTGTGTGAATGACTGACTTGTGCCCTCTTCCAAATTTACATAGGAACAAATCAGTGGAAAATCCTTTGCTGCAGAGATAGAGGGGAATCCTGAGATGTTACGTGATGAGCCAGTAGGAGACTATAGTTCTCTCCAGAAAGTTAGCCTGGGGCTGAGCTGGACAGAGGTCACAAGTCTCATTGATCAGGAAGTGAATCCTATATTCTGTATTTTTGAAGACTTAAATTTCCTGCACTTGGGATTTATACATTTAGGGAAGGCTATAGAATGGAGGACCTCAGTCTGCGAGAGGCCAGACGCTCTCTCATTGCTACCAGAGCCAGTGTTTTCTGGGTATTTATTTGTTGGCGGTGGAGTACAGAGCAAATATCAGTAAATGTATATAGAAAGGGTTTAAGGAATTTAGAATTAGGGTTAAAGGAATACAAGCATAAGATATCTTTGAATTTAGTGTAGAAAGGAAAAGTGTGTTTGGTTTTGGAGAAAAAAAGATCAAACCATAGAGGACCAATATTGTCAGACTGTATAAGAACCATTTCTGAAAGTGACACCATGCAGCCAATTATATCAAAAACATACAAATAAACTCAGCCTGAACTGGCCATGGACAGTAACTGTCTTATGAGTGAAATGTAAAACATTTCAATTGTGTAAGACATTACAGTTGAAAAAAATCCAGAAAGAAGTGACTCAGATATTTACTAGTAATCAATTAAATTGAATCTCTTAGATTGCTAACTGATAGAAGCAAGGCTAATCACCGCATTTTATAGATTAGGAATTTAGTGCTGCATTCTCAAAACTGTCAATCAATGTTTATTGCTGATACAAATAAAAAGTCTATCATATAATATGTGAGCTTCATAAACACTAATTAAACATATAGGTCACTAAGGAATGGGAAAAAATGGAAACATGTTGAATATATTTGTATACCAGAGATAATTAAATATTTTATATTTTTCTAGGCCTTGCTAAAAATATATAACCTTATTTAATCCAGTTTATATAAACACTTATGTGCATTTATATTATGTTGGATACTTGCTAAAAATTTAATTAAATGAACAGGTTCTTGCTCGTAAGCAGTCTGGTGAAGGAGGAGACTCCAAAAAGACATTATGATTCCATTTAACAGATTTGGGAAGACTATGGAGACTTAGCTAAAGCAAACTGAAATAAAGAAGCTTACAACAAGGTCCCTGGAAATATGACCAAGCTGACTTGTAAACCAACTGACAAACAGGACCCAGCAAGCAAAGTATGACTCAAACCATGGATGGATGGGACACCTGTAGCTTTAGAGTGATATGGTTGGAGAAGAGCATGGAAGGAGAGGTACGTCAGTGAGAAGCACCACTAGAAGAAGAAATACATGCAATTTGACCTTATACTAAGCATGAGAATTGATTAGGCTGCCTCTGTGGCACTGCCATTGTACAGGCAAAGTATACTCTTTTCCTTTCATTTTTGGCCATGATATTTGTCCCTTCTTTTCTGCCCACACCTCCTTCAGCTCTTCTTATGATGACATGAGTCTGCTGCTATTAGGGAAGGATTTCATCATTCACAGTTCTTCATTAACAGCTATAGCTGTGACTAAGGAACGTGCAACTCTGCCTTCAATGAAATTTGAAACAAGGCATCTGAGTGACTCAGAAACATGTATTCTTACTGATGATCACTAGTGCATTAGTACAGATAGAGCTTAAGTATAATTTATGTAAAATGACTCAAACAAAAAATGGTTTGGACTCAGGATTTTTTTTTTACATTTAAGAATATCATATGTGCCTAATGAGATTCTTGAAAATCCCAATCCCACTCCTGTCAGCTCCACTGATATTTCCAGTAGCACCTATCCCTATGGCTGAGAGTTTTACTTCAATACCAACTATCTATGATTAATTCCCAATATCCCTCACGTCCACAGTCAGTCATTCTGGAAGTCCTTCATTCCTGAGGCAAGCAGTTACTAGATTAATCCAAGTCTCCATCCCACCTATCACCTCTCCCCACTAGATATTCAATAAACATGAATTTTCCTTGGTCCCTTAGTTGTCTGTCAATCTAGTGACCCATCAGTGAAATCAAAAGTATTCCATATTTTATATTAAAAGTTTCAATTCCAAATCTTTTGTGCTTACTGTATTCTTTCACAATGTCAAAAAGTAGCTTTTTCTCTCTTTTATTTGTTTGTTTTCAAGTGCCAGACTTAAAAATTAATAACTGTAATTTTCCTTTTAAAATCATTTTATTGTGAATTTTTCTTTCTTGTTATTTTACAATATTGTGTTATTTAAATGAATGTTATATTCCAGTGTTTTATTGAAATTGTAGACTAGCTGGGAAAGATAATTAGGAATTTTATAGAAAATTTATCCAGAAAATTGTAGCAAGCTTTTGTACCAACTTTCTTGAAATACAACTCTTTTGTAGTCTTTTTGATATGTAAATTAATAGCTAAAAAACATCAAAAAGTATGAGTTGAAACTCAAATTTTGTTATTAGCAATGGAACCAAAATCTGAAGATAGATTAAGGAAGTGATTTCAAAAGAGAGTAATGTCACTGAATTTTTGCAAAGGAAGTAAATTTTCACTCAGTGCATTCATTGTGAAGAATTCCTCTTCAGCACACAGAATGAGTATTTTGAATGACAGAACTCTGTTGAGTATTATGTGAATTAATTGATTCACTAGCGTATTAGTTTCAATTATTTTGCCCACAAAATGCATTCTACTTTATGCCCTGAGAAATTTTTTTCTGTGTCTTACTGTAAGTCAGTATGATCCAATTCATAAACAAACTCACACCTATATGTGCACATACTGCGCTCTGGACTTCCCAACAACATAGAAAATGTTCCCTCTTAGTTCAAAATAAATCTGTTTAAAAATAAAATCTTCAATTTCCTTTATTACAGTTAAAGCAAAGGTAAAATAATTTTAGTAAAAGTTTAATTTATATAAATTATGCCACCTGATTGGACAGATAGTTCTGATAAACAGCAGTAGCATAAGATTTAAAATCTTATTAAAAAACTAATGCTATTTCATCTATAAGAAATTTCATCTGATTCAAATCCATGTTTTTATTATTCATAAAAATGTAAAAAAAAACAATTTTTTAAAACAAATCCATAGCAATTTTAAGGATGTTCTCTTCTATTTTGTAATATATCATTCTCTTGGAATACATGATCAAGCCATTTTGATTTACATCAAGGAAGAATTGCATATTCTAGAATGAAATAAGTGAAAATTCTTTAATACATTGTCAGAAGAGTTCAGAATCTTATACCTCCCCTGAACATTTATTTTAAACTTAAAGTAATTTAAAAACAGACTTTTTCTCAGCATAACATCAAAGTCAACTGCCAGAAAAATGCATACAAAACAAAATTTGAGAAACATTTCTTTTTATATCTGGATTGATATAATTTCTGCTTTACTTTTCTAAGTATAAGCTTTATATCACTGCCAACATCGGCTAATTGCTATATAAGAATTGTGAAAAGCTTAAGAAATTAGTTGCAACTGTTTATAATTTTTATATTATTAGTATTTTGTATGTTCCATAGTTTTTCTCAGAAAAACCTTAAGTCTACTTGCTAAAGCTTAGTTTACCTACTTCCTAGTTTTTGAAAGTTGGAGTCATAAATATTGGCTGTTTTTCTTCAGATGCTTTTTAACCTAGATGAGTACAAAAATAAAACATAAAGGAAATTTGACCTGCATACATACCATTTCCATTGCTACTAACTCTTTTAGATTTGTTTAATGAATATAAGTATAGACTTTTGAACCAACTGGGGTTTAAGATTGAATAATGTAAGAAACTCAAAGGATAAATAAGGACAAAATGGAAGACAGATACTAGGAACTCGGAAGAAAATATTTAATAGAAAGTGCAACAAGGAGGAGAAGAGAAGGAAAGGAACAGAGTTTTAAAAAAAATAAACACAGAATAAAGGAAAACAGTTTTGTAAATGAAGAGGGGAAGAAAGATTGAAGGTAAGAGAGGGAAATGGAGAAAAAAGAATTAAGATGTATTGTGTACAGGTACAATTTCCCTATGATGAGTGGAATCACTACGTATGTCAAAAATTTACAAATAAAATTAACTTTTAAAAAGATTGCAAATTTATTTTGTGAGTGCAGCTTTATTTTTTGGACATTATTAATTCTGGTCTTAGTAAACTATATCATGCTATTTATATACAAAGGGAGTTTGGACCACAGAATATTTCAGACAATATTTTTTGACACTTTAGTTCAATGTTTTTTTCCTTTGGGCAAACTTTGGGATAAGCATTCATAGCCATCATGTAAATGAAGTTTGGTTTTGCACTGGATCATAACATAGTCTAAACCTGGTCTTTCTTTAGTTTATCTGAATGGTAGAAGGTAAAAATAGCATTATGTTCTTTAAAGTGCTCTTATTTAGCACAATAATTCCACTTCTAATAATCTGTCTTAAAGAAAATCTGAACAAGAATTTTTTAAACTATATTTTTCATAATACTAATCATAAAGGACACTTAGTAATCTAGACATCTAGCAAAAGAGCGATACACAATTTATAGTAATTTCATGCAATGAAATGAGTAACTAGTTTTATATTTTGAAATGTATTGATGTCAAAAATTACATAATTTGAATATCAACAATAGAACTACAGGAATACTACATGCATCATCCCTAAAAGTTGCCTAGAATCTTTATCAATAATAGTTTGAATAATTCACACACACACATGTTCTTTAAAGTGATCTTATTTAACATAATTTCATTTCTAGTAAATTTTCTTAAAATCTGAACAAGAATTTGTGAGGCACACACAGTTTGCCTGAGTCAGAAGGACAATACTAAAAAACTGTTGGAAAATATGACAACTTTTAAGTTAAGAAAAAATATGTAAAATGACCTGTTATTGAAGAAGAAAACACGATCTAAAGAAATAAAAATTGGGAAAGGAAGCTACTTAGCCCTCTGAGCACCAGCAGTGGCCCTGCTGGCTGGGGAGAACCAGGAATATAGCTACACAGCCCGCCATGTACAGAAGTGGCCCTGCCAACCACGGAGAACCAAGGACAATAGACAGCCACCTGTGCATGAGCAGTGGACCTGCTAGGAGGGAAGAACCAGGAAGAAAGCAGACCCTAAGAGCCAGCAGTGGCCCTGCCTGACAGGGAGCACTAGGAAGGAGGCCATGTCCCTGACTCCCCCACCACCATGAGCAACAGCTGATGTGGAGGAATGCAGACTGAGATGATAACAACTGAAGTAAGGAAACAACCTAATGCTGGTATTGTCTGATTGACTTTACAGGCCCAAAGCTGGTATTCTGAGCAACTATTTAGAGGTTAATAATCTACAATATAGTAACTATCTTCCTGTCTCATCACTGTTTTGTTTTGTTTCATTTTATTGTTCCATTTTATTCCCTTTAAAATAAAAAAGTTAAAGTCTTCTGTCTTGCTTTCAATCTATTGGTTTGTGCTTTAAACTTAAAACTCTAGCATTAATAAGGAGAGGGTGATTACAGAACTCTATAGATTTGGTCATCTTTGTAACGCTGTGCTTTCCAAATGACAGATTCCAAGAAGGAAAATGACTGCAAACAAGTTATAAGCAATCTTCTATATAAAGCATTTTACTTGCGCTGAATGGAATAT
Organism: Cavia porcellus; assembly: GCF_034190915.1. Lineage (NCBI taxonomy): Eukaryota > Metazoa > Chordata > Mammalia > Rodentia > Caviidae > Cavia > Cavia porcellus. Next base: position 45,513,809 of record NW_026947493.1, read on the forward strand.
TTTTCAGTTTGTAATAATGCATGTCAGTATTACAAATTTGAGGTCCTGTTAAAAGATTTTCTAAAAATGAAGGCTCTTAGAGACTTAGAGAATCTGTAGCCATAGCCAAAGTACATAGGGTATAACAGGTTACAGGATAACGGGAAACTCACTGCACTTTACCACTACATGAAACGGTGAAACTAGGAGGAGCCACTATTATCAAAATATATGCTTTGGGTGGAATATTTAGCTCTGCAGCATAAGCACCTGCCTGGCAAGTGCAGGGTCGTGAGTTCAATCCTTGGTACTGAAAAAAAAAAAAAATATGACTTGTTCATCAATGCAATATAGACCCCATCTCATTGGCAAGAAAATACACGTTCTTTGGGTTTGTCTTTGATGTGTACTTAAAAAGATCCATGTTTTCTTATTTAGATAATTTTCAATAAACCACTTAGGAAGACAGTGGAAAAGAGAAGCAAAGAGAAATTTATCCTAAACATCCTTATCCATGTACTTTCCAAAATTGTCTCCGTCTCAGCCATTATCAGAAAGTAAAGGAGCCAAAGTTTTGCAAATTCAATATTAATAAAGTATTTTGAGATCTAGCATCTTCCTGCCAACTAGAGAGAGAACAAAAAGGGAACAGAACTCCCCCCCCCCAAACCTTTTCCTCTTCTTTCCTTCCCCAAGACAGAGCCTGACTGAGCTCCACTGAAAAAAAAGAGAATGGCCCCCGGGTTGCAGCTCACATGAGTGGAAAATGCCCAGTTACCTGTGGGTGGAAATGGACAAAACAGGCCCAGGTGTTCCTTCATCCTTAGTGACCAGAGCTATCTAAGAATGTCTAGTCCATTCAGGATTATTGATCTCATAACATCCACAGTAAAATAAAATACAATATTAAAAAGGTTCAAAAGACGATGAAGAAATCCAGAATAATATCCTTTTCACCAAAACTGGCATCTCTGTAGAGATACCGTCTCAGAATCCTTTACATGATTCTGCTACCTTCTTTATTTTTCTCCAACAAAGAAAACTCGTGAAGCAAGCCTCCAGTGGCTACTTCCTTTTGTCCCTTGATTAAACTGTGAAATCTGAGATCAATGATTTCTATTTCATGCTACTCATGTCTCATTTAGTTTGAAAATGGAAAACAGTAATTCCCTGGCCCGTCCTCTTTGCTTCTTACTCACTTTTGTCAAACCAGACAGTAAATGTGAATAAGATGAAGAGTTTGTTAGTCTTGGCTCCTAACATTCATCCAGAAGACTACTGCTTTTCAAAAGAATTTTATTATCATTTTAAAATTAAAAAGAATAAAAATGATGATATAGAACTTCAAAACAAAATAATAGTAGATTAACACTGGTTATTATATTGCATATTGTTATCATCAAAGTACTACCAGTTTTTGTAAAACATGTAGGAGTTTGGCCTCAGCTTTTCGCATATAGCTTTTCTGATTAATTTCTGGATTCCAATCTGTCTTATTGGAAAATGTCTTCAAAATAATTTCTTGCCTTGTATATATGCTTGGGGTACTTCCTTCTAAGACCTAGAAACATCAATAGCTGGATCTTAGGGACTGCAAATAAATTAATTTATTTCTGCTACACACAGGTAGCTTCCTGTGGCCTAGGTGGCATCTGCTAGCACCTCCAGTCGAAGATATTGAAGACTTTCAGGATAGCTGCAATGAACTACATCACCTCTTACTGTGCAGGTAATTCTGTTTTGGTTAGTGGCTTGGTGGCAATGGTGTAATAATGACAGTAGAAAAAAAAAAGAATGAAAAATAATATTTAAAATGTGTCCAAAAAGAGTTATTTGTTCACTTCCCATTGCTTCCTTTGACAATGGTTTGAACTCACAATATTTCTTATGAATCCCTTTGGCCACTGTAGAATGTGCCAAGAAAGAGGTAAAAACCCTTCTTATATGGAAGGAACAGAAGCAAACTAACTCAGATATTCTTTCAGTGCTATCAAAAATATTAATATTTAATTATTATGGGAAAATATTCAGCAAAGGTGTAGCTGGGTCAAAAAGGAATTGCTATTTTTAGTTTTGAGGAGTCTCCATCCTAACTGCCATAGTTGTATTAGTTTACACTGCTGGAAGTTCTTTTTCCTCACATCCGCACCAGAATTTATTGTGCTTCCTGCTCTTGACAGCTATTCTTACTGGAGTTATCTTAGTCTCCATGTTCTTAATAAGTAAAGATACTAAATATATTTTATGTACTTATTGGCAATTTGTACTTTTTCTTTTTTAAATGTGTCTATTCATTTGTCCATTTTTTTGTTTATATCATTTATTTGAGGATCTATTTATTTTAGTTCCATATATATTCTGGATCTTGGTTCTCTATCAGAAGACCAGTTTGCAATTTTTTCCCATTTTGTAGGTTTTCTCTTTGTGTTGTTGATTGTTTCCTTTGCAGTGCAGAAACTTTTTAATCTAACATAATCCCATTTGCTGATTCTTTTTTTTTTTTTTTAATTTATTTGGTACCGGGGATCAAACTTGCAACCTTGAGCTTGACAGGCAGGTATTTATGCTGCTGAGCTAAATCCCTGGCCTTCCATTTGTTGTTTCTTGAAATTACTTTTTGTGTTATTAAAGACATCATACTATAGTGATACATGCACAGTATATATTGATGGCAGCACAATTTACAATAGCTGAGCAATGAAAACAGCATAAATATCTCTCTACAGATAGTTCATAAAGAAAATGTAGTACATACATAATTGAATATCAGCCATAAAGAAAATGAATTTGAGTTGCTTGTAGAAAAATAGATGGATCTTGAGACCATAATGTTAAGTAACATAAGTCAGACATTAAAGACTAAATATTGCATGAATTTTCTTACATAAGAAATGCAAAATATAAAAAACTAAAGAGCAAAATAAAGAAGAGATAGTGGGAAACAAGAAAGCAGAGTTTTAGGAGATGGGAAAGAGAATTAGGGGAAGGGGGAAATGAGGGAGTTGAAAATGATCAATATATGATATATAGGTACCAATTCCCTCAAAAGAATGTAATTGTTATGTACCACAAACATATACCAATAAAAAAGTAAAGCAAGACAGTTAATACTATTCCAAATATGTATGTGTATATTGACATGTTTATTCACAAAATGCCTTCCTAGGCAAGGACAGATAAATCATATTATAAAAGTATAACTAAATTTATTGAAAATAAGACTTCTAAAATATTATATAACATTTCTATAATCGACGTTTTCTAGAAACCTTTCCCACACTAAGGGGAAAGTTGGAAGTTCTTGCTTATTTGATTATAAATTTGTGAAAGGCAAATAGAATTTTCTAAATTATTTATTAATCTGAATTACTCATTTTTTATCATTCTAAATATTTTTCTTTTGCACAATTTTTGTCTTAACTGATATAACTAGCCAAACTTTCCACAGATTTTAATTTATGGACTCATTAATAAAAAAAAGCGACATCGGTGACTTGGAAGATTGATTTTACTGACAATTTCTATAGTATTATATATCTGTTACTTCAAGAAATCATGGATAAACCAGGCATACATTGTTGTCTCAAAAGAAGATTAGTAAAAGAGAAGATACTTGTATAAATAACTGTAAAAATTAAAAGCACATATTACTGTATTTATGAAAGGTTTCTCAGCACATGATAAATAATTCATCCATGGAAATTGTTGGGAAAAGGCTGTTTTAGAAAGAGAACTCTGTAATTAGGAAATAAGTAGTCATTTTTAAGCAAGAAATGCTGAATTTTTAATCTACATTAAAAAACGTCAGTATAGACTTTTATATAAAAATCTGTCTGTTTCATAATTAATTATAAAAGCTATGAAGAACATTTCACAAGAGTTCCAACCAAATACATTTTTAGATGTCTATTTTAAAAGTTGTATTAATTTTGATAATACGGTTTTTCCTGTTTTCCAGATCCTAAGAATAAAGAGTTGAAGAGACCATGAGTGGTGGGGAAAAAATGTTTAGTCTAAACATGCAAAAAATTAGACAGTCTCAGCAAAGCCATGGAATAGGGATGTGTGGCTGTATGTAGCAATGCTGTGTTGCTTATTTGTGGAGTAGTGAGTTCAGTAGGTAGGTTGGGGTCACACAGTAGAGAACTTGAATACCAGGCTATGCCGAATGGCTGTTTCCGAGATAGTTGTGGGGAACCATTGAAATGCTTGAGTAAGCAAGTATGTAGTGTTCCTTAGGAATAGTAACCAACTGCAGTGCTTGAGTGAATTGGCATACAGAGACTTTTTACAACACTTCTGTACTAATCCAGGTAGAGACTGATGGATGATTAAATACTGAGTGACTGAGTAAAAGTGAAAATAGTAGGACAAAGAAATGAATACAAACACTAGGCTAATGACAGAACTGATCATATGTTATATCCTGTGAAAAACATTATCTCCACTGAGTTTCTCTGAAACTTTTGCATAGGAAAACTATCTAATTAAACATTGAGCAATCTCCAAGAATGAACAAAGTGAATCTTGAAAACAGCTCTTAGTATCTATATCATGCCACAGTGAGCAGAGTTTCTTTCCACACTTTTCTTGCAGAGAAAGTACAAAAAGGAAGAACAAAGCCATGTCCCCCGAGTGATCTAAACAGTCCCCTGAAAGTGTGGCTAAAAGTTGGCTAACAAGAACACGCTACCAGGCCCAAACTTCACAAGGAAACCACAGCGTGCTAAACAGAGGACTTGAGCCCGGTGTCTGCCTTGGGTTTCAGTGCACCAGCTGACTTGCGGACATGCATTGTCCTACTTGTGGAATCGAGGAGGACTCTCAACAGGGTCATTTGGCTCACTGAGTGAATAAGTCTGTGATCTGATGTTTTTATGTCATGATTTATTTGACTGTCTCTTCAAATTAAGTTACAACTACCCTAACTTACTTTATGTCAGTCTAAGCCTTCGGTTCTTGCTGAAGTCTAAATAAAGGAAATTTAATCTAATCATACTATAGACTGAAAATAAACACTAAGGGGGAAAAGTAAGCAGCCTATGTTATTGGAATTCCAAGGCTCTTTTAGTTCGGCCAACACTGTTCCTACTGGGAGCCTCCGGTGGGATCTGGGGCCATTGGTATGTGTATAAACAAAAAGCCAAGTACTATCAAGTAATTATCTGGCAATATCAAAAAATTTCCATCTTATTTTAGAAGAAAGCACCCATTGGTGTCAGGGAGCATAACACAGCAATGAGGAAATTCACACTGGCATGCAATGGCTTTTCCTCATTAAGCCGTAAAGGGCAGGCCGAGTTATGTTCATGCTTTGCCAAACAAGTTTCAGCTGAAGTGGGGAAGATGGAAAATGCCTGGGCATTTCATTGTTAATGGAGAACACCAGATCTATAGGGAGACACCAAAAGGCAGGAATTTATTGACTGACAAACATGCTTAGGTGGAAATAGAGAACCAGAGAACCAGCCAGACAATAGGTTTTCCTGTAGTCGTTTGCAGATAAAAACTTGCTGGCAATGACCATCCTCTCAGAGAATGGAGAACTACTCATGTGTGCATGACAGAGGGAATCAAAATGCTAAAACGTTCAAACCAGACCAAGTAGGAAATGATATAACTCCAATTTTAAAACCTATACTTCACAAAGGCCTGTATTTCTTACCCTGCTATCTTTTTAACCATGAAGTGTCACAACAAAAACATTTAATAAAAATTTTTCCTTTCAAAGTTTGACGATTCTTTCTGGATTTGAAAAAAAAGAAATTTGTGCATTATTGAACAGTTTATATCCTAGAATATTTCTAAACCAGTTATTACTTTGCAGGGGAGGAGAGAGAAAAAAAGAGAAAGACTTGAGGAAAGGAAAAAGAGAATTAACTTGTCAGTACTTTGCACATGGCTCAGAGGAGTCCATGGTGGTAGTCATTTTGCATCCCATTTTGTATTTAAGGAAAGAGAAACCAAAGATGAAACTTTATTTTCTACCAGAAACTTCCAGTGGTGTATTCCCTATTGCATGTCCAGTATCCCAAAATCTGAGTTTAAAAAAAAATTCTTTGGAATTAACTTACTGATTATATGAGCGTTATTTCATCATTCCAATGGTTGTATGCAAGTGGCTGATTTTTAAGTCCTTAAAAATACATAATGTTTCACAATTCATCATATTATTCTGGCGCTGATCTCTTTACCAGTTCTGCCACAGTCTGGATGTGTGACCTTAGGCAAACTGCTTAAACTTTTTGAGACTTACTTTCTTTGTGTGTAAAACAGAAACAATCAAAATGACCTCCTAGATTATTATATAGGTGAGGTAATTCATGTAAACATTAGCTAATGACTCTACCTAGTTTGATTTTGCTGCCTTAACAAACAACCACTAAAATACGAGTGTTTTCAAGAAACAAAGTTAATTTACCACTCAAGTAAATGTCAAGCACTGGTCACCTATGCTCTAAATTAGGCTTACTCAAGGTCCCAGGATAGGAAAATCTTCATTTTAATGTGGCATGTGCTTCCTTGATCACTTTAGTGAGAAATGAAAATAATGACTCATGCACTGGTTCTTGCAACTTTCACCTGAAAGTGAAACATGATTCTTTTGCTCACATTTCATTACTCAACGGAACCTGCACAACTCTGCCAAATTTGCAGGGGCTCCTTGTGCCAAGAGCCAATCATAATGATTTTAAATAACTTCTACCATTACTTTGCAAAAACGAATGTAAAGTTCAATCTTTCCCAAACATTCAGTGAAATTATTAACAAATTTTTATTGTATTAGCAATACAAGTATCCCTTACTATTCAAGTTTATTCATTTCTAAATTTTACCATCAAGGGATTAGAACTGAAGTGTCAACAGCAAAAACCAAGAGAGATACTACACTGAATTAAAGACTTTTTTTCCCACATACACTTCATGCAGACATCCCAGATGTTAGCGTTCCTCTACATTTGACTCATTTCTCTCTCTCTGCTCTCTTCCTCTGACTTTCACTCTGTTTTCCCTTTGCCACTCTTAGCTTGAATTTTGAATGGCCCCAAGAGGCCATGCACTGAAGGCATGGTCACCAGTCTGTGACACTCCTATGAAGCACAGGGATACCTAGGAGGTGGGAGGAACCAAGCGTGGCCTGGACACGAACCGTGGAGCCCTGGCTCTACCCCTTCCCCCTGGTTTTCTGCACACCATGAGGTGGACAGCACTGCTTTACAAATCCTCCCTGCCATGACATGCTGCCTCGCTGCATAAACAGAAGCTATGAGGCCGACCAACGAGGGAACAAACTTACTGAAGCCATGAGCCAAAACAGATCTTCCCACTTTTAAAATTACCATCATTTTGGGTATTTGTTAAAATAACAGGAAGCAAAAACACTTAGGTGCCCTCTTTTTCTTTGTTCTCCCATTTCCCTGTACATGTGTACATATGTTTTTACATATTTTGACAATTATTTTTAAATTCATTTTATCGGTATTCCTTTGATATCATCATGATCAAATTCATCTCCCCCTTATTTCCCTTTCCATTTGAGTATCTTGTTCCCACTTCCCAATATCTACTATCTGTTTTGATCCTTATTCACCCTTTTGGTTTCCCACACGAGAAAACCAATGCAATATTTAAATGTGTGTCTGTTTTATTTCACTTAAAATTATGTTATCAAGATGCATGCATTTATCTCAAAATGTCTCGTTTATCTTTCTTTATAGCAGATTGGTACTATATTTCCTTTTTCCATTCATATATTGATAGGTATCTTGGCTGTTTTTAAGATTTAGCTTATTACAAACCACACAGCTAATAAACATGGGTGTGTATTTATCGCTGTGGTATCATGCTTTTAACTCTTTCCAGAAAATACCAAGAAAGGGCATAGCTGAGTCAAATAGAACATCTAGCTTTAGGTTTTTGAGGAATTTCCACACTGATTTCTATAGTGGTTGTACAAATTTACACTCCCACGAACAGTGGAAAAGGATTTTTTCTTCCCCACAGCTCTCCAGCATTTGTTATTGATTTCTTGACCATCATTCTTTCGGGAGTGATATGGAATCTCAAGGCTATTTTAATTCACATCTCTCAAATAACCAGTGATGTGAAACATATTTTCATATATTTATTTATTTGCCATTTGTACCTCTTTATCTGACGAGTGTCTTCATTTTAGGAGCTGAGTTTTGAATTGTCTCTTTACATTTAGGGGTACTGATTCTTTGAGTTCTTTATATATTCCAAATATTAGTCCTCTGTCAGAAGAATAGTTGGTAAATTTTTTTTCCATTTTGTCTCTGCTTTCTTGTTTTGTTGTACTTTGCTGTACAAAAGATTTTAATGTATTGTGATCTCAGTTGTTGATTCTTTGTAATATTTCCTTTTGTTCATAAAAATTTAACTGCATCTATGTCTTTAAGAGTGTTACTTATTCTGTCTTCTAGTAGATTAAGTATTTCTGTTTCAACATCCACAGTTTTGAATCATGTTGATTTTATGTGTATGCTGAGAATATGGGCCTAGGTTTAATCTTTATCATGTGGAAAGCCATTTTTCCCAGCAACATTTGTTAAAGAGGATACCCTTCTTCCAGTAAAGGTATTTAGCCCCGTTGGCCAAGTTAAGGTGACTGAGTGTGTTTGGAGCTGTTTCTACATACATCTTCTGTTTTGTTCCATTGATCCTCAGGTCTGTGTTTTTGCCAGTATGATGCTGTTTATCACGGTAAATTCAAGTAGGTAATTATGATCCCCTGCCTTGCCTTTGTTAACCAGAATTACTTTTGCTACTTTAGATTGCTTCTGGTTCCATAATAATTTCAAATTGTTTCTCTAGTTCTGTGAGGTATGCTATTGGTATTTTGATCAGGACTGCATTAAATCTGTATAAAACTTTTAGAAATATGACCATTTTCACTATATTCACTTTGCCTATCCAGGAATAAAGGTTATCTTTCCATATTCTGATATTCTCTTCAATTTCCTCTTTCAGACTGTGTAGTTTTTAATGTAATTTTCTTTTACTTCCATTGTTAGATTGACTCCTAACTATTTCATTTTTGTTGTTTCTATGTAAAAGGGGTTGTGTGCCTAATTTCTATCTGAACGAGTTTGTTATTTGTATACAGGAATGCTAGTGATTTTGTATCCAGCTACACTAATGAATATGGTTATTAAATCTTCAAGTCTTTGGAGGGGGCTTTTCTAAGTCTTCTGTGTAGAATATCATGTCATTGATAATTAATGATAATTTAACTTCTTCTTTTACTCTCCTTGTTCCTTTCATTTCTTTCTTTTATCTAATTGCTTAAACTACTGTTGCCAGGATTATATTATATAAGTGGGCATCCTTCTCTTGTTTGTGATTTTAAAGTGAGAGCTTTCAGTTTCTGAGCATTCAGTATAGTGTTGGTTATTGGTTTTTGATAGATGCCTTTTGTCAGATTAAGATAAAGGCCTATTCTAATTTTCTGTAACATTTTTATCTTGAGAGTGTTGGACTTTGTCAAATGCTTTTCAATTCTATTGAGATAATCATGTAGATTTTGTCCTTGGCATAATGATATTTATTAATTTGAATGTGTCAAATCATCCCTCTATACCTGGAATGAATCTTACTTGGTCATGGTGTATAATCTTCTTGATGACTTGTTGTATTCTGCTTGCCAGTATCTCGCTGAGAATTTTTACATCTATGTTCTTTAAGGAGATTGTTCTGTAACTCTCTCTTTTTTTATTTTGATCATTCTCTGGTTTTGTGATCACAGTAATTCTTGATTCCAGGAATGAGGTTGGGACTATCACTTCCCTTTCAATGCCATTGAAACTTCTACTTTCAGGGGAAGGTGGCATTAGATCTATGAATCTCTTGCAGAATGAAACAGTGAACTGAGGCCTGGTTTTTTCCTTGTTGGCAGTTTTCAAATTTTTTTCAATTTCACTGACTGATATGGGGTTCCTTAGAATTTGTATATCTTCTGATTTCAGCTTTAGTAATACATATGTGTCTAAAATTCGGTTTATTTTTTCCATCTTACAATACAGGTTCTAAAAGTAGGTATTGATGACTTTCTGGGTTTCTGCAGGGTCCATTGTGATTTCACCCTTTTCATTCCCACTTGCACAGATTTGAGTATTTCCTTACCTTTCTTTGATAAGGCTATATAAGGGTTTATCAATTTTATTTAATCTTTCAAAGAACCAGCTCCTTGATTCATTGATTCTTTGTATTATTTTCTTGGTCTCAGTTGCATTAATGTCTGTTCTGATGTTTATAATTGCCCCCTTCTATGTGGTTTAGGTTTAACATCTTCCTTTGCTAGAAGCTTGAAGCTCAACATTAGGTTCTTTATTTGAACTCATTCTGGCTTTCTGATGTGGGAATTCACCACTATAAATTTCCCTTGTAGGGCTTCTTTTTCATCACAACCTCTAAGTCCTATGTGTCCTATTGGCGTTATCATTTAATTGCAGGAACTGTCCAATTTCTTCTTTAGTTTCATTTGTGACCCATTGATTGTTCCACAGGTTTTAATTTTTATGTGTTGTTCAGTTTTTCTGGTTTCTTTTGCCATTGATATACAGTTTCATTGTACTATGATCTGATAATATGCATGGGATGGCTTTAATTTTTTTGCATTTATTTAGGCATGTTCTATGAGCTAGTATATGGTTTATTTTGGAAAAGTATATGATCTATTTTGTGTGCATAAAAGAAGAATGTATATTCTCTTGGTGAGTGGAACACTATAGATACCTACTAAGTCCATTTCTTCAAAGGTTTGGTGTAGCATTGATGTTTCTTTGTTGATCTTTTTCTAGTTGATCTGTCCATTTGTAACATTGGGGTACTGAGTCCCACCATTACAATTGTATTAGTGCTAATCTGATTTTTCATATCCATTAATGTTTGCCTCATATAGATTATGGCATTTGATGCATATGTATTTCTAACTGTTATCTCCTCCTCCTAGATTATTCCTTTAACAATGATGAAGCGACCTTTTTTGTCTCTTTTCTTCAGTCTTGCCTTGAAATGCATACTGTTTGCAAATAGAATAGCAACTCCGCTTTTTTCTGTGTTCCTGTATTGTTTGCCATCACTTGACTTTTAGTCTAGGAATTTCTTTTAGAGTTAAATGTGTTTCTAGTATGCAGGACAACGTTGGATCTAGTTTCTTGATCCACTCTGACAATTTGGTTCTTTCACTTGGTGATTTAAGAGCATTTGCATTGACAACTATAACTGATATGTATCGATTTATTCTTGTCATATTATTTTCTTGTTGTTCATTCCCTTTCTTTCGCCTCTTGGGAAAGAACTCAGGGAGTTATTGTCTTTGTTGCATTTTTCTAGAATATCTTTCAGAAATTTATTGAGTGCTGGTCATGAATTTGTTCATGTGTAGTCTGTCATGGGAGTATCTTATTTCTTCATCAATTTTGAAAGATAATCGTGGGGTATATCAGTGTGGGTTAGAGGTTGTTTTCTTTTGGGACTTCAAATACTTCAAGCTCTCTTTGAGTTAAGGATTTGTGTTGAGAAGTCGGCTGTGATTCTGATGGATTTTTCTTTATAGATGATCCATTACTTTTCTCTAACAACTTTTAATATTTTATTCTGTTGTGTTTCTTGAATCTTGACTATCATCTGTCTAGGTGTAGTTTTTTCCTGATCATGGGTAATTGGAGTTCTACATGCCCCTCTTATCTGTACATCAAATCACTTTCATTCTTGGGAAGTTTTCTACCATTACTTACGCAAAGAGAATTTTTATGTCCTTTGTGCTATTTTCTGATTTGCCATTGATTTTGATCAATTTTGTGGGGTTTTTTTTTTTGGCATGATATAGCAGTTGTTGGATTGACTTTTTGTGGTCTCTTGCTGTTTATAAGAAGTCTTTAATTTGATTATCACTAATTGAAAACCAGTCTTCTAGATCAGATGTTCTATCCTTGCATTGGTTGATTGTGCTTCATATACTTTCAATAGATTTTTTAATCTGAATATCTGTTTAAATCTGTTTCTTGACATCTAGTTCTTTCCTATGTGGGCATTTATGGTTTCTATGACTTTCCTAAATGCTCCTATTTTTTTTATTCCTATCTACTCTAGATTCACTAACTATGTCTTTTATTATGGTCATTATCTCTTTAGTTATCTGTGAAATTATTTTTGATCTATTGCTTTTCTAGAGTATCACTCATCTGCTTGGTGTTTCCACTAGTTATAAAGTTGAGTGGCTTTTGATTTCTTTCACTTTAATGTCCCCGGACCTGCCTTGGGTGAGCTGGAGGTCTGCGGCTGCATCTTGTTTCTGTCTTCTCATTTTCTATTTCTTAATTTTTTTTCTGCATTGATGCTTATAAATTTTTCATGGGAGTAACATTATTAGTAGTATTAAGATCTCCTTAGGAAATTACTACAGTTCAGAGATATCTTGCAGGCTTTTGACCTTTGAGTCTGTCCCAAGATCCTTCCTCTTCAATTTACTAAGAATAAGAGGTTCCTGACTGTTTGGCCTGTCACATACTTATTTGGTACTGGACTATGGTATTGTTTATGAACCCCAGAAAATCTCAGTACAAAGAAATAATAAAGATAATAGTTGAAATTAATTAAGTAGAGACTAAAATTTTACAAACTTTCAAAAGAAAATCAGTTCTTTGAAATTGTATATTACATGTAAAAACTTATAGCCAAACTATCTAAAAGAAGAAAAGACCCATCAGAGACAAAATCAGAGGCAATATAGGAGGAATTAAAACATACACCACTAAAATCCAAAGATGATTAGGAAATATTTTGAAAAATTATATGTCAATGAATTGAAAAATATAAAATAAATGAGTAATGTCTAGATATATTTGACTTCTCAAAATAGAATTAGAGGATCTAGAAAGCCTAAACAGATGAATAATACGCAATGAGATTGAAACCATTATAATAAAAAGTCTGCCAACAAAGAAAAGCACAAAACCAGATGGATTCAATGTTGAACTTTACCATATGTATAAAGAATACCATATAGCAGTACCACTCAAACTATCCCAGGGAATAGTGAGGGGAAAAATGCTTCCAAACTCATTGCACAAAACCAGTGTCATCTTGATACCAAAACCAGATAGAATATAATAAAAAGAGAAAACTATAGATCAATGTCCTTAATGAACACAGATACAAAAATCTTCAATAAAATGCTTGCAAATTCAGTCAGCAACACATTAGAAAGATCATAACCTTGATCAAGTTTATTTTATTTAAGCAATAGAAGTTGTTCAACAGGTGCAAATCATATACCTAATATACCACATAAATATAAAGATTTAAAATTCACATTTTCATCTCAATAGATGTAGAAAAAAGTTTTTTGACAAAATTCCATATTATGATAAAAGCTCTGATGAAGCTAGTAATAAAAGGATTTCCCCTCAAGGTAGCAAAGACTGTTGTATTAATTATCTTTTCTTCACTGAGATAAAGAACCTATTACTTGCAACCAAAAGTAAGACAAGTTTATTTTGGCTCACACTTTAAGAATGATCAGTCTATGATCATCTGGTTCCAAGACTGAAATTACATGGTAGAAGACATGTGGAAGAAAGTTTCTTAGACCACGGTACTCAGAAAGCAAAGAATATGGGAAAAGCCACCTCCTCTAACTGATACTCCTAACACCACAGTCCACTATATGCTCATGAATGAATTAATGTACTGAGGACTAAAGTGCTCCCATGGTACAGTTATCTTCCAAAAGCTCCATCTCTGAACATGAGATTTTTGGGAGGCAATTTACATGTAAATCACAACACCTTTATATGACAAGCCCATAATAACCATACTGAATGGAAAAAAATGAAAGTATTACCTCTATTATCAAGAAAGAGACAAAGGTGTTCACTATCACCACTCTTACAAATATGGAAGCAGGAAGACCCTAAATAGCCAAAAATCTTACAAAAAAAAAAAAGAAAAATCAATGTGGGTGTATTACAAGCTTTGAATTCAAACTGTGCCACAGAGCCATGTGACAAAAGCAGCACAGTACTAGCATAAAAACATAGCCTTAAACTAGTGATGGTGAACCATTTAGAGCTTTCAGTGATATAAATAGCTTGCTGCAGCACATGTGCCCTAGATTTGCCTCTATTACCCTGCACTAGATAATAGGCGAGAATAGAAGCCCCTTAAGTAAACTCATACAGTTACAGTTATAGCCATATGAGTCTCAACAAAGATTCCAAAAGACATACAATCTCTTGAGAAAAGATGGCCTTTTTAACATATGCTGATGAGAAAATTGGTTATTCACATATAGAAGTTTGAAACCAGATTTCTATCTCTCTTGTATAAAAATCAACCTAAATTGGATCAAAAAGCTACATATAAATCTGAAACTTTGAAACTTCTAGAAGAATGCATAGAGGAACACTTTAAAATGTTATAGACACAAGCAATGACTTCTTGAATAAGACTCTAGTAGCTTAGGTAATAATAGCAAGAATGGACAAATGAGTTTGCACCAAATTAAAAAGCTTCAGCATAGAAAAAGAAACAAAAAGATAAAAACATCCTACAGAATGGGACAAAATATTTGCTAAATTTTCTTCTAATAGATGATTAATATGTAGTATCTATAAATAATTTTAAAACATGAGATCAAAGAACACATTTGATAGGTGGGCAAATTGAACTGAACAAGCATTTCACAAAAGAAAAAATACAGATAGTAATTATATGAAAAAGTGCTCCACATCTTTAGACATTAGAGAAAATCAAATCAAAACTACATGAGATTCTACCGCACTGCAGTCAGAATGGCTACCATTAGGAATACAAGAAACAATAATAATAACTGCTGGTGAGGATGCAGGAGTAAAAGAACCTTTACAGCACGGTGCTGGTTGATTAATACAACCTCTATGGAAATAAGAATGAAGAGTCCTCAAAAAACTAAAAATGGAGCTGCTGTGTTATCCAGATACACGAGGGCTCAACATACACTTAAAGGAATTAAAGTCATCACACTATAAAGATACCCACTACATAACCATGTGTATCATAACACAACAGTCAAGCTTTAAAGTCAGTCTCTGTGCCCATCAACAAGCAGAATGTCTTAACCTGCGCTCCAGATTATTTTCAAATATGTTGTGATATATCACCCTTTTTAGGGTTACTAGGATTTGTCTTGTTGACATTTTGTTTTTGTTTCTTTCATCTGTGTTATAAGAAAATTTTGAATGCATTTTTCCTTTCTTGAGTTGTACTTATCAGATTTTGTATTAATATTATGCTGCCTTATTTTTAAGAAAAGAATGAAGCCTAAGAAAATAGTTGTACAAGGACACAAAATGCAAGTAGAACAATATTCACTGAATTATCATCATAGCTGTGAAAACTGGTAAGCAAGTGTCCAGCAGGGAGATATTGAATAAATTCTTAACATGGTGAGAAGAAAAAGAAAGAAAAGCAAGGCATTGTTCACTGAAAATCTATGTTAGGAGAAAAAAATCTTTCAGGAATGAGGAAAAGAAAACATTCTAGGTAGAAAGAAAACTAAGAATTTATTGCAGACATGGCTAATTGAAGTTATTTAAACAGACAGGAGGTAATGACTATTGGGAACTATTGCTTTTTATGTCACTGTAGACAGATTTGTTGGAGGAATAAAACACTTTTTTTACATTTTGTATTGAATAGAGGTGTTACTGGGAAATTTGAGCTAAGATCATGCTTCACACCAGTGCTGTGCGTTTCAAAAGATGATAAAATAAGCTAAAAAATACGAGCTGTGTGTCTAATCCTCACTTCCCACTGTAATCTTGTGCCAGAAATGTGGTCCTGCTATCAAACTCCAGCAAAACTGCTCCCAGATGGAGAGCCAATGACAAGTTACACTGCATCTCAATATTTGACCCTAACCATGAGTAAACACGGCACAAGGAAAGAAATTCCCCAAAAAGAATTTTTACTAAAAATGTACCTGAGAGTACTCTTCTAGAAAGCTTGCCAGTGATCAGAGGTTGGCTAAAACACAGCACAGGACAATTCTCCTGCCAAGAAAAGAAGAGTTGAATTCATCAGTTTTGCTCAAAAAAGTCAGAGGTGGGGTTAAAGAAATAGTAGCATGTGGAGGTGTAATTTCAGAGAGAAAAAATAACTTTTCCATTATTCCTCTGTCTGAATATCCAAAGTCTGGAACACATCAAAAGTAGCTAAAAATAAAATGGATTGTTTTACTTATCTGACACCCCAATGCAATTTCCATATTATTTAAAATAGCAAGCTATCTTTGGGTGACACTAGCTTTAGGATGTGATTTGCAGTTTTCTTTATGATGTCAGAGATCAGCTATTCAATATGTGGAAGGAAAACTATCTAACAGAATGTTCCTTAATAGGAAGAAAGTCAAAAACTGAATAAACTCGAGTTTACATTCCTCAAGTCTCTATTTTTCATTCACTGTTAGCCCATGCTACCAGAACCTCAGCCAAAACCTGGATTTCATTCTTTTTGGTGCTGTGATTTCCCTTCAGTAAGAAATGTTCAGGCTAAGATGCATTAATAAATGCAAATTATTTAGCGATTATTTGTGTGACTGATTCTCAAATAGAATGAGCAAAGGAAATAGAGAACAACAATGATACACTATTCAACAAAGTATTTTGAAATTGTCAAAGACATAAAAATGACATTTCATGGTGGCCCAGTTTTATTGTGTGTTTTATATAACATTCAAAACATTAAAATGATCAAACTATAGTCTTCACAGCATGAATGACATGGTAAGCATTATATTTGACAATTAATAAATATTTGAATATTATTTCTACGCCAAGAAAACACAAGATTTCATGAAGAACAGATCTTTCTAAAGCACACTGAGATATCTGAAGTTAGATTAGATTGCACCTGTGGAAGAGGAAAAGATTGAATATTTCTTGCATATTGTAAGGAGCCTTTTAATTACCTGCAAGGAGCCTGCTGCTTCATTTTCTCATAGCTGTCACATTTGTATTAAGCCTGGGGATTGTATGTGCTTTATTAAATAACTCATTAATATTTCCTCCCCTAGGAAAGGTTTATGACAAGAAATGACTGCCCGGAAGTGAACTAGGTGACTCTAGCCCTCAGACTCTGCTGCTTGTTAGTATTGCATGGAGTTGCATTACAATAAACATTTAAGAAAAATGAATACATCCTAATTCAATATTGTTACTAGTATGGAAAAAAAATAAAGTTCAAGCTAGGAATTAAAATGCATTTAGTGGAGAGAAGTTTAAGAATAACCAGTGTCCTAATTCGTTTTGATTTTTAACAAGTTTCAGTTTTCATCATTTTGTTTTTCTTTAATTCCTTAGGTTCTCTGCTAGTCACTATACCAGAGTCCTAAATAAGCTAGTTAACATGTCCAGGTTGCCCGAATTGGGAAATAGTAGGATGCCTAAAATATGTGATTAGCGAAGTTTATTTTCCATATCAAGTAACTTAGTTGAAGTTAAGGAAATTTCACAACCATGAACTACCAAAATTTTAGAGGAAGTGGATGCACTGAACCGCCAAATCTCAAGGGTTTGTTTTAACCTCAGAAGTAATTCTATCCTTATAGTTAATCAAGATAAATCCAAGAGAAAAATGCTTATTATTCCAGCAGTGTCTATAGATGTTCACATTTAAATAAACAAAAAAAAAAAATCAAATGACCCAAGGACATTAACTTTGGAGAGTTTTGTTGGAACCGATAGGAAACTTTGCTTTAAACAGTGCTGTATTTAGACTAGCGTACTGCTTTGAAATCTGAGTAAATACGAAAATGTTCATTTTAACTGCTTTCCTGGCTTAGTTTACTCCTTTGGAGTTTATAATCTACAAATAAAAACTAGAGTGTGGTACTGGGCCCAGAGCTCTTTTCTCTGGTGGCTGTGACTCAGCAGGTTTTCCAGGAGAGTGACCTTGGATTCAGTCAGCCTGTCCTCAGGACAGTTGTTCGCATCCAAGTGCTCCATGACCTCATGAGTCGTCTCATCTCTCTGTTTCTTGACAAGAGGATAAGCATACTTTTCTGGTTTACTTCACATGTTTGTCATGAGACCACGATGAACTAATGGATATGAAACTGCTTCGTATAAGGTAAATCATTATACAAAGAAAATATACTGTATTATGTTTTCTTTTCATAATATGAAAGTGAGATAAATCAAAACCATCCTGGTTATTCAAACTGCTTAAACATAGTCCAGCTGTGATATTTGGTCATTTTTCACACTTGCAAATGAAAAACTCATTGTTAATATATCAATACCATGATTGAATCAATGGCTTTGAGGTCTTAGGAAAAAAACTTATAGACTACAGATTGATTTGTCCCTGGGACTTGAATAATGCTCTTTGGAAAAATAATAATTTTATAAGAAATACTTGTTGAATGAAGTAATCAGTGAACAAGTTTTGTTCACAGAAACAACTTCTACTGTACATGCCTTAGGGAAAGCTGATCATTCAAAAATCAATGCCTTTTTAAAACAAAGCAAGGTAAAACAAAAGCAAAATGTTATTCAAAAAAAAAACTTGACTTTCCAGTTTTATAGAGATTTGCATAAATTATGAAATTATCTCCTAAACATTCATGAATATAGGTATTTAAAATAATAAATTTAGCTTATTCTTGATATATTTCTATTTTTTAATGTTGCAAACAAGAAAAATAGATGTGATGTGGAAAGTCATTTTAATGCCTGAATTTTTATAACATAAATTTTATATCCAGGTCAATGCCTGCATGTCATACAAGAACTGCATGAAATAGTTTTTTTCTCTTAAGACAACTGTTTTTGCCAGGTGCAGTGGTACAGGTCTGTAATTCCAGCTACTTATATCTGGAGGGTCATAAGACAAAGGCTAACTGGGGAAACAGCCAGACTGTCTCAAAATTTCAAAAAAATTTTAAAGGGATGTAATTCAGTGGCTGAGTGTTTACCTAGCATGTGTGAGGCCCTTGGTTCAATCTCCAGTATCAAACAAGTTAAAAACAATTCACAGACAGTGAGTAACTTTAAATGTTTATCCATTTGCCAGTAAAAACTTGTGTGCAAAGAATTCAAATGAATGTAATTATGCTCTGATCTTATCACTGTTACTAATGGAATACTAAGGAAATCTGTTAAGTAGAAAGATTTAGTAAAAGATTTCACAGCATAATAGTTACCGTAAAGTTGGTTTTTAAATGGAAAAAACTATTCCAGTGAATGACTAAAAATAAACAGCAAAGTCTTAGTATACTACATTCTTTCACCTCTGAAAAATAACATGTTATTCTGAGTTGAAGGAAAAAACCTGAGTTATTCTTAAAGAACATTACAGTTGGAAAAAATTGAAATTTACTGAAGTTTAGCTCAAAATATTTAAATAAATCCTATTTGTATTTATATCTAATTTCTAACTCAGTCCTATGCTTTACTGTCGGTGTGAGAATAGTTTGGAAAAGTTTTGACATTGGTAAGAGCTTTTCAGCAGTCACTTTATTTTTCTCTTAAGTCACAAACTAAGCTACCTTCAGACCATAAGGAGTAGCAATTATTTGATGTCCTTTAATGAGCAATATCTTGAGTAGCCAAATCCCTGCTAATACATGAGAGGTGATCAAAAATATAGAAAATGTTCAAATTTTTTAAATTAATCATGATAACAGACACATTGTCATTAACTCCTTCAAAATACTCCCGTCTGGCTTTGAATATCCCATCATTCTTGTCACTTACCAAAATAGTTCTGGAAGCCCTCCTTCGTGAGTGCCTTCCCAAGGTCATCAGGAGCATGGTAAATGCCACTGCCACTGCCATCCGATGGAAAGCCAGGCTGTTGAAACACTGTGATGTGTCCTCACTCACCATTTTCACCTGCTGGAACCGTGCAACTTCTGGATCTTCTGCAATGTAAAAATGTCGATGAAAGATATATGTCTTAAATTGACTCAGGACATTGAAGCAGTCCTGACTGTGCAACTAAAGACATGAAAAAGAGCTACCAGAACTGCTTCAGAAGTGTAGGAACAATGGAATAAGTGTTTGAAATGGGAGAGGAGCACTGTGAGGAGGGTTATGGCAATGTGTCTTTTACAGTAATAATGTCTAAGAGTTTAAATACATGCTATATTTTTAAAACTATACCTCATTGTTAAGCTGTAAATGTTGACTGGCTTTTTTCCTAGGCCTATTTCCATTGGCAACATCTCTATCAATCACCAGTGGCTTCTACTTTTTGTTGATTTGACTAGCCATCTTGGTTGAGGACTAAACAATTCCTTGCAGCTTAGTTGGTACTGAGAGGTCCTTTACAAGCAAATAAAGGTAAAAGGTGACACATTTCTTTGTGCTGGCCATTGTTCTTGCCTCTCCAGCATGTGCACCTTCTTCTCTCAATAGATCTTGTCCCTAATTTCAAAGTGAGGCTTGTAACCCAGGAGGACACAACCTTCTCTGTGGCTATGTGACTGGTTCAGAAGGAGATACAGAACCCATGCTAGGTTACATAGGATTTTCTATGTACAACTTTTAAGTAGCATCTTCCATCTCTGGGGATGAAAACCCTAGAACATGACACCAATTTTGCAATAAGATCATGGTGTCCCTCACATGAACAAAGGAAGTAAGGAATCCCTGCTGTAGAAAAAGAATATGAAGCCAAGTAGAAAATGCAGAGAGACAGAAGTCTGAATGTGTTAAGGCCCAAGGCCACCAAGATTTTGTGAGCCAATGGGATTTTCCTTTTCATTTAAATTTGGTCCTCTGGTCACTTGTAACCAAAAGTACTTTTAATTTAAGTTAGTTTCTGTCACTTGTAACTAAAAGAATTGATCAATAACTGCACACTGCCAAAGGTCTAAAAATTAGTTGACAAATGAAAGACTACAAAGCAAGTTTCTGTATGATACTAACAAAGATGTGCCTGCATAATAAATTTGAAAACTATACTCATCAGATAAATTTTTAATCTCTTTTAATTCACTCAGACTTGTATATTTAACAGAACTATTCAGTATTTGGTTTAGGTTGCTGTCTTTACTAATGTATGGAGAGATCCTCAGTAACTTGATCTTTCCAATCATTCATCTTTTCAGCAAACATCGCACCTTTTCTGTAAACACTGATTGACAGTTCTATTGTGTCGGCATTGGTGTTCTGTGTACGCAGTTTCAAGTAAAACTCCAAAGTACAGCCTGCTTAAGGAGCTCTCAGTACAGTAAGGAAACAGTATCTTGGAGGACAGGCAGGTCCTGGGAACCATGAGGAAGGGGTAGCTAATGTTCTGCCGGAGCACAAAAGTGCAGGCAGGCTTCATACAGTCGTGTCTCTGAGAATAGTAGAAATGCTC
Source organism: Cavia porcellus (assembly GCF_034190915.1). Classification (NCBI taxonomy): domain Eukaryota; kingdom Metazoa; phylum Chordata; class Mammalia; order Rodentia; family Caviidae; genus Cavia; species Cavia porcellus. Next base: position 45,535,160 of record NW_026947493.1, read on the forward strand.
CTGCAGTCTTTCCCCAGATGTCACTTTCTCTCCTTTCTCATATTTGCATTTGAAACCAGAGACTTTCAGAACCTTAAAAGATGGACTCGGTGCCAATAATTGGAGTAAAAAAAAATGAGGGCTTAATGTGTAAGAACAGGTGAGAAGGACCATAGTACTGAAAAACAGACTTTTTTCACCCCAAAAATTGGAATCATGAAAAATAAAATGAACAGAAGAAAGATCTGTTTTGTATTTCTGGGTAGAAATTTTTTGGTTCCAGACCCACTTTTTAAATGTTATTAATAATTCTGAAGGTCCTGCTCAGGTCCAGGAACACTGCCAGCACTGTAGTGCATGAAACTATGAATCTCTTCACCATGATTTTTTAATCATTTCAGTTCTGAAGTTAACTTTCCACAGACTGTTCACATTAGTGACGAGGAATTCACATTAGTTGACCAAGGAAAGGCAGGTTTTCTGATGATAGTATTGTTTTTAACTGTCAGTTTTCCCCCCAAAGAAACAATCATTTAAGCCAGGTGAAGTGGTGCTTGCCTGTAATTCCGGTACTCTGAGAACCTGAGGTAGGAGGATTATAAGTTCAAACCCAGCTTCAGCAATTTAGTGACTTAATGAGACCCTGTATCAAAAACATAAAATAAAACAATTGAAAAACAGCTTGGGATGTAACTTAGAGTAAAGGCTCTGAGTTCATTCCCCAGTACTGTTAAAAAAGGAAAAGAATTTATCACTCACATGCTTATTGACATTGAGCTAATTAATAATCACATTAATGACGTAATTGCTAAGAGCTTCAGAACTTTTATCAAATCCAGAAAAATATATGATGCATTTCAGGTGGATATTCTTACCACCCATTTCTTTTATTGAGTTTCTCTTTATATAGAACTGAATTTAAATAGTTTCATTTGAGTATGTATATTTCTTAATACTGCAAAATGAAATCTAGATTTCAGTGACTTCAGCCTTTACTGATTATTAAGATCACCCATTTAGTTCAAGGTCTCTTCATGACCAAAGATAGGATAGCTCCTGTGGCTTGTTGCATAAATTCCCAGAAAAACTGGGCCTAAAGAAACTGTTTTTATGACATCATTTGAAATAAGACTGGGAAGGAAGTGGTTAGAATAGAACTGAGTATTATTCAGACATGCCGAAGAGGTCTGACAGGGCACCCTGCCAAAGGGTAAGAAGGAGCAGTAACAGGAAAATAGAGGCGCACATGGGCTTTCGTGTACAAAAGGCTTAGCCCTAGAAGAAAAAGGCAGCCGAAGAAATTCTAACATTATAGTCAGTTACTCCCAAAATAGAAACACTTGCCCATGACCAACAACTTACTTTGTGATACAAACTTGTAATTTAGTAAAGTATACTGCATGGTAGTGATTTTGTTTGAATTCACTGTGATCCTCTTTTGATTCAAATATCCCCATGGAACTTGTGTGTGTGCATTGTAGCTTCTGTCCACAGTCACTTCCCATCCAGTCTCACATCATTTCCTTTCATACTAATTACTTTTTTCTGGAACACCTAGTTCATTGTTGAAGTCTTAAGTAAGGTAAACAGCTCTACCAGCGAGTGATTGAGGCCAAAGAAACCTTGCCCATTTTGTTCTATCACAACATTACATGGCTTGTTTGGCAGATTGCTCAATAAGTGATACAACATATACATATTTTTTAATTGTCTACTCTATGTAGACAAATTACTGGAAATTTGATTTATTGGGTAATCTTCCAACAAGATTATACCGAAACATTTAATACAGCATTATAGCCAACTGTGGTGCCAGGAAAATCAACCAATATTTGTCTCCATTTGGAGGTGAGACTATAAATTGTTTTGTTTTTTTTTCCAAGACTGACATGATTTTTTAAGAAATTTAACAGCCATGGGGTACAACTTCAAATACTTCAACACAGACTACATTCGGTATAGTTTCTAATGTGAATAGAAATAATGCCTTCATACATATTTGAACATCCACGTTCCTTGCTATCAAAGTTTGGGCATTTCAATGCATCACTCTAGTTTAAAGTTTAATTAAAGTATTTTTCATATTGTTAGTAAAAAGTGCTTGGTAGTTTATTGTAAATTAACTTTCAAATAAATTCTTTCATGGATTAGAAATTCATTATCTCACAAGAACACCCATTCTTTGAAAAACATGAAAATACAAATACAAAATAAAGTGGATTATTTTGTCAGAAAAGAAAAGGATACAACCAAATGAATTTTTAAAGGTTTTCTTGCTTCAGTGGTTCTAAAAATGTATGAGAATTTTAAACTAGGGAATTCTTTAGTATCTATGAGAAAATCTTAAATTATCACCAAAGAGCATCTTTTCTACATGTATGGCTAGCCTTTCTGAAATAGTATTTTAAGGTGCTTTTAAAAGACTATTTCAGAATATAATAGTGGTTCTAGCTTACTGAAAGTTTTTTGGGGTTGGAAGTTAAAGGATTTGTATTCTCTCCAGTTCAAATTAGTGTATCCCTTTCTTTACTGAAAAGTGACTGCTCTTAAAAATATTGTGAAAACAAATTTTAGCACTAAATAAATGCAAAATCATACAGTCGACTTGTAACATCATACTATTATATGCAGTTTTTCGTAAGTAGTCATATGAGAACAGTTCACATGTTGTTTCTGGCAATATTCACTGATCAAGTCATCCTCTCATTTCTCCAAAACCTTATCTAGGAATGTTGGAGTATTGGTTCCTCAGAAAGGAGATACATTTTGCCATCACGCCAACCAAAACTGATGTTATCTAAAATAAGCATGGTCATTTTCATACTTTCCTCTCTGAAGGCACTTGAGTTTGTCCTTCAATCTTATATATGAGGAGCATTGAAAGTGATTATCCAGTTGCTGGGCGGCTCCTCTTCTCTCTCAGAACAATAATGTCGTTGCTCTTGGCTGCCACAAAGCGGCAGTGTGCCCACTGACTTCTCTGTGAGCATGCCCAACCGGGCCTCAGACTAAACCAGGACAGAAGGACAGACACCTCAAGATTCAGCTGGCCAGACACAAAACAGGAAGCTCAGTTAAATATAAATCTCGGATAAACATAACACACTTTACTAAAAACTTACTTGCTGTTTATCTGAAATTCGAATTTATCTTAGGGTTCTCTATTTTTGCTTCCTAAATCTGGCAACTCTAATCAGGATTTGACTCTTGAAATGAGGTAACATTTTAAGTTAAAATGTGTTTATCCTTAGAGGTGCATTCAGTTATCTAAATTCTAGAAACTCTTTCAAATATCCCTATATTATATACTACTAAATTCAAATTTTTAATCTTTCCCAAAAAAGAATATGTTTGAAGGAATGTGTGTACTATACTTTGAATGCTGGTTCCATCATGGATACTAAACTGATAACTATTGATCATCTCCTTTGGCAGGCTTTGTGCCAAAGCAATTAGAAAAACATTTTCAGAAGAAGCAGAAATCAACCAGAATGTTGAAAAACAGGAAAGAATTAGATGGACAAAGTGGAAATATAATAGCTTTTTTGATGTGTGAATGGGCATTTTCTATGCATATGAATATCTGGCAGGTAGAATATTAAAATAGTAATAGAATATTAAAATAGTAAAATAATTATTTAATCATTCTGGTGTCCAAAATTATCTTGGCACACATCACAAGCACTTGATAATAAGTTAAATAAATTCTTTCAAATACTAAGAATGGTATTGACTCAGATTAAGAGTTTTGCTGGTTTTAGTTTATGTGAATTTTTTCCTTTACTTTTTAATGAAATCTTGACAAACTTCATTTGATTTTAGCAAAACTCAACCCTGACTTTTACTATTTCAACTAGTATAACATTTTTGTGCATAAAGCTATATACGTTTTGAATTTTTAAAGTTCTTATTGAAATATGATGTATATGCAGGAAACATAGGTCTACAGTTTGACAAGTTTTCAAAATGAACACACCTTGTACCGCTCTATTTTGAAAGTGTAATCAAACCTTAAAAGCCTCACTGATCACTGTCGTTTACTATTGACTCCTTGCAGTCTCCTGTAAGGTGACCACCATCATAACTTCTAAGAGTATGCACTATCTTTGCCTGATTTCTGTATTCATTTAAAACTTTTTACTGATACATAAAAATTGCACATATAGTATTTATGGGGTACCATGAGACATTTCAATAAATAGATGCATTTCTTAAAGCTGAAATTAGGGCAAACACATCTTCTGAAATGTTTATCATTTCTTTAGACTACAAAATGCAAACTCTCTTTTGCTAGCGTTTTGAAATATGCAGTACATTATGGCGGTTGATGATCCCTTTACTACCCAATAGTCCAGCAGAATTTATTCCTCCCACCTAACTATGCTTTGCACTCATCTGTCAGCATTTCCCCATCCTTCCCTCCCCTTCTAGACACGACCTCTGGTAACTCTGGCCATTCTAGCCTTGACTTCTATGACATTAGCTTGTTTTACCTTCTACATATGAATGAGATCCTATGGTACTTGTCTTTCTGTGGCTGGCTTATTGCACTTAACACTAAACACTTCATCTATGCTGTCACAAATGAAAGAATTTCATCTTTTTATGGTTACTGTTCCACTATGTACATGTACACTTTCTACATTCAGTCATCTATTTGGAATGTGTCAGTTGTCTCTATTTCTTGGCCGTGGACTGGTGGACCGTGGTGTGAGCATGGGACTGCAAAAACAGACTAAGGATCATGAGTTACTCTTAAGCTGTATTTTAGGTATTTAATGTACTGGGTTTTAAATTGATTTTTATAATGTATTAAGATATCAATTATGTTGATTTATACAAACAGATTCATAAAACTTTACCCTCAAAATAGCTCATTGTACTGGAAATATCACATTAAACGTGGCTGTGAGCTTTCCCTTCCCCCTCTTGAGTAGGAAGGGGCAGCTGAAGGATGCATCCTGCATTCAGATTCCTAAACACAGCACTCATCTGTGCTTCTAAGTCTCATCAAATACATACCAGATGGAGAGGCTTTGTACTTACAATTCTGCAGATTAAATACCTTGTTTCTTTCTTGTTATAAGGAAGAATCAATTCTGAAGGTGATTTAATTGTTCTTTATTCAAGTTGGCATATCTTTATGGTTAGAAAGGTTGAAAATGTTCTCTTAAAAGTAGTTTAATTACATTAAATAAGCTCTAATTAGGAAAATGTCATTAATCTAAGAGTTATATATAGATATTATTGCTAATAATTATCTTTCTTATAATCTATCTACCTGAAGTGAGACACATTTTCACAATTGTTGTGGACTGAATTGTGTCCTCAAAAAAGAAATGACTGACTCCTAATCTTAAGTATGTGTCAATATGACTATATTTGGCAATAAAGGCTTTACAGATGCACTCGGGTTAAGACTAGGTCACACTAAATGAGGTCAGTCCCAAATCCAATGATAGGTGTCCTCTAGAAAGAGGCAAGTGTGAATGCAGATACCCAGTGAAGATGGCATGTGTAAAAGAAGAAAGTTTGGAATCATGCCAACAAAAGCCAAGGAGCACTGAGGACTGCCAGCAAACACCAGACCTAGGAGAGACAGGAAAAACTTCTCAAGAGTCGGCAGAGGGAGCATGGTCCCGGTGACGCCCAATCTGGAACCTTCTGAGTTCAGAACTGAGGAGTAAGTTTCTATTGTTTTAAGATGCCTAGTTTGTGCTAATTTGCTATAGCAGTTATGAAAAACTAATGCAACAATAGTAATACTTCATGATTGACAAGTGAAAACGGTTTTTTGAAAAGTAACTGGAATCTCAGGAATATGAAAATACTTTACAGAGAACATTATAGTAGTCTGGAGGGTTTTTTAATAAGAAAGATAAATTAGGCTAAATTCGATCAAACAACTAAGTAGGAAATATAAACAGATAGATAATTAATAGAGGTCTGATCTCTGTAAAAATGAAGTGGATATAAATTAGAACAATTTCTCTATGACAAAGACTTTAAAAAGAATAAAGAATGAAAAACACATGACTTTACGATTAAGATGGTCTGTGAGGGATTTCTATGAAAAAATCTGGCTTAAAGAAAGTTTGAATGACTTTATTCAAGTGGAAGTACAGCATTCATGTTAGGAAAGGTGCTACAAACAAAATACTGAATACTTCAGAATTTTAAAACTTATTCAACTGTGACAGCTCAGTGTTTTACACAGTGCAACGACTAATTGCTGTCTTTTATTTATTTTTAGATAAAAGAGTAGAGCCAAAGATCTCTTCTTCATGACATTTTCACAAAAGACAGTATTTAAGATTTTACATCTCTCAAGGTAATTTATTTGTTAAGAATACTATAAAGTCTATTTAAATCATTTCATGTCTCCCAGTGAAATGAAAGACATCTCTAAGGGGATTTCAGTATATCCTTTTGAGTGTGTTTGTGTTGTATTTTTGCATTTTCCCAGGCAGAAATGGAGACAGTGACTCAATTAATACATTATGCTTATCTTCTCATTATTCCTTTCTTGGTTTTGGTGATCATTTGTAATAAATGAAAGTTGTTTGCTCAATTTTCTCAGATTGGTGCTTATTAAATCACAGCCTTTGTTTACCCTATGTTGTTTTTGTAGTTCAGTTATGAATAATGAGGACTCCGGTTCCTACCAAAGTAACCTTTGGAAACTAATTTTCCCCTCTTCTCTATTTCTGCTACCATTAAAGCATAGAGCAATAAAAAATTTTATGCAGTCTTTGTATATGAATGAAGATCTTCAAATATTTCCTCAAAGATGAAGAACTTTCAAGTAATCAAGGCACAGGAGTGGGACTGATGGATTTTAACTTCCTACCTGAATTGTTATGCATTCTTGACTAAGACACTGAAAATAACTGATATTAACAGTCATATGTTTACTTGTTTACTTTTGTAGATTCATATGCAACTATAAAAAATACAAATTACAAAAATACACATATAAAAATATAAATTATCATTTATATCCTTTATCTACTTTCTTTCACTGGTAACACTTTACTTGTGCAATGCTATTGTAACGTATCATAACTGAAATACTGACATGAAATAATCATGACCTTGTACATTCAAGATAGTGCTTCTCATCTGGGTATGTGGCTTGCACATCTCTCTCCTCATCCATAGTTTCATTTTAGACTGTAGGACCAATTTATCATTATCTCCTTTTATAGATCAACACTTGAAATTATATACCCGCTTCTAGGTTTAAAATATTTATTGCTATGCTTCTATCTTTAAAATACTTTAGTTTTGTTTTATGTTCTATGATCTAGTTTGATTCAAACTTTTACAGAATGAGAGATTATTTCTTTTTTTAAATTTTATTTAAGGAGAAAAAAAAAGCAGAGAAAGGGTACAAGTTATACAGATTTACAGAAAAAAATAAACAGTAGGAAATCACTAGCTAATGGATTACATATTGTCATCTTAGAAATAATTTTTCAAGTCACAAAATTAAAGCTTGTAAAGTGGACGTTCCAACAATGATACTGCAAACAGTTCTGTTCAGTGATCCAATAAAACTCAGTGATATCACTTTCTATCTTATACACTTAAATATACATACAGTTATATCATTTAGAGCACCTTCTTTCCCTCTCTTTTGTACAATGACTATAACACATTTTGGGTTTTATTGCTCCCACGGTTCTTATTACTTTTTTGGAAGAGAGTAAAACCAAATGTGACATAACAGAACAGAGTCGGTCAAATCAAAAGGGTGGACATAATAGATAATGTAAAAACATAATACAAGGTGATCAACAATGGTTACCATAATGCCTCCCGCTATTTCTAATAGAATTGCCTATATCATCAGTTATAATAAAATTGAACAAAACAGTAAAGAACAAACCCGACAAAACCAAAACATTGAAGACACTGTAGGTCTTCAAAAGTAGATAAAAGTCATCGAGAATGGGCGTCATAATGAATCTCATTATCTTCACAGCTGTTGCCTAAACTTTCGAACCTGGTACTATCCAGCAAAACAGAATAGGGGAACATCAGTCAAAAACAAGATGGTGAGAGTAATACAGGGCTTCAAATCAAGATAATGGAAAGTCAAAGTGGGTTACTATAATATATCCTGCTATTTTTATTTTTCCCTTAATTAAAAGGATAAAAATAAAAAAATAAATAATGGAGTGGAGATTGAGATAAAAGAGGGCATAACAGCAAAACAGCGCAGATCAAAACATAACCATTTAAGCAGAATAGTGTTTCACCACAAGATAATCCTGACATAAAAGTAGTTACCATATTGTCTCTTTCCTTGAAATCCTTGAGTACAACTTCGTATACTGTAGCATTAAATATATCAAAACAATGTAAAACCATTTAAGAGAATGACAGCATTACAGGGTATTTAGAATCGACTAACAGAAAATGAACAATGGTTTCTGTATAATCTCCTTGTCTTTAAAAGTTTTTGCTTATACTATCGTACATAATAAAATCCAATAAGATACAACCTGTTTAGACCAATGGAGACAGAAGAACAAAAGCTTGATAAGACTTCAAAACAAGATGTTACTAAATCAGTATTACCTATTAAGATGTCATTTTCTCCAAAATAGCTGTTCCTATCATCCAATCTTCTCTGCCTCATTTCTGTTGAGCTCTTTTTCTGTCATTAGCTGTCAGTTGAGAGATTATTTCATGAAAAAATAATCCTGTCTTCTGTGAATTCTGTTTGTATCTCTGTGCAAAAACAATTGAGCTTACTTGTTTGAGTTTATTGCTATGTATATATTCTGCCCATTGATCTATACACTTATTTCATAATAACAGCATTATATTGTCTATTGCAAGTGGTTAAAATTTTATGTCAGTTACACTTTAAAATGTACTTCGGTTTAATTAGATAGTCAACTAACTCACTTTACTTGCTTTAACTCTTCTAAATGTGTTGAAGACTCTTAGGATCCAGCATTCTGACTGTTTTGATAAAATTTTCATGGAAATCTGCAAAAGGTGTATACTTAGCTCTTATTGAGGAACTACTTCAACTATGTCAACTAACATCATGTGGCTGTTTGTGTAATTTGAACTGCCTATATTTTTGATGATGTTTTGATTAACAAATCCATCCAGAGAAGAGTACTAAGTTCCTTAAATATATTGTGGATTTATGTTTCCCTATTAATTCGATCAATCTTTATTCCATGTATTTTGAGACTTCTTAGTTTTATGTATGCACATTTAAGATCTTTATGCCTTCCTGGTGAATTGATCCCTTTTTCTGATTCCTACTTTATTTTGATATCTTCTTTCATCCTGGTACTTGCCAAGCACACTATTCTGATAAATTTAAAGTGAGTTTCTTGTAAATAGCACTACTATTGGGATGTGTTTTGTAATTTTAAAAATTTATTCTGTAAGTCTATCTTTAGATTAATATATTCATATTTTCATTGATATATCTGTATTTCATTTAATTTTTATTCTGTGTGCTCTCTACTTAGTTTACATTACATGATCATTTGTAAGATTCCATCTTGATACTGAGTGAAATAAACAAACAACTGAGGCTCAGAGGAAATCAAATTAGAAATATTCTCCCATGTAAAGATAGAAATAGCAACCTCAGTAAAGGAGTTGCTGAGTGCAGTTAAAGAAGAAATAGAGAAAAAAGTAGAGGAGCGTGGGAAACTGATTGAAACCTTGAATGGATAATATAGAAAACAAGTAGAATTCATGAAACAAATTCAAAAAGACATCCGAGAAACAAAAAATTCTACTCAAAGTTGGCAAAAGTGTTTAAATGAAGCTGAGGATAGGATTTCGGACCTTGAGGACAGGATCGCAATCAGTGATCATGAAAAGATAGAACTTTTAAAAATAACAAAGCAGCAAGAAATGACAATCCATCAGCTTCAAGATGATGCCAAGAAGAGCAACAAAAGATTAATAGGAATCAGTGAAGATGCAGGAGTCAATGCAAAGGATATAACTAAAATATTCACAGAAGTAAGAGCAGAAAATTTCCCAAACATGGGGAAAATATCTGATACGCAGATAAGTGAGGCAAATAGAACACCAAACACTCATAACCAACATAAATCTACACCCAGACATACAATAATTAAGATCTCAGATGTACAGTATAAAAACAGAATACTCAAAGCTGTTAGAGAAAAGACACAGCTCACCTATCAAGGAAATCCCGTTAGAATCACAGCAGACTTTTCAGCACAAACCCTCAAGTCAAGATGAGTTTGGAGTGAGCTATTTCAAGCCCTGAAAGAAAACAATTTTAAACCCAGACTGATGTACCCAGAAAAACTGCCATTCAAATTGAAAGGAGAAGCAAGATACTTCCATGACAAAGAACAACTGATGAAATTCACATCCACTAAACCAACCCCAGAAAGAGTATTGAAAGACATAATACACAGAAATAAAAATGACCACTAACTCCAGAACAACAACAGAAAGAAACCACCAGGTAGGACAATCAATTAAACAAAGGGGAAAAGCAGAAAGCAAACAACTGGAACGTAAGATGGCAAAGTCTAGCCAGCATATATCAATGGTATCCATAAATGTAAATGGAGTCAATTCACCTATCAAAAGAAATAGGTTGACAGGATGGATCAAGAAACATGATGCCACAATATGCTGTATACAAGAAACACATCTGACTCAGAAAGAAACTCATAGATTAAAAGTCAAAGGATGGAAAACAGTATTCTATGCAACAGAACCCAGAAAAAAGGGGGTAACTATTCTATTTGCAAGCAACATGAACTTCAAACCTAAAATAATTAAAAGAGGTAAAGAAGGTCACTACATACTCATTAGTGGAAAAATTCAAGAGGAAGAACTAACAATTATAAATGTTATGTATCAAATAGAGAAGCACACAAGACCATAATTACATGAAAACAAATACATAAGAACACAATTATAACAGGGGACCCTACTACCCCATTGTTACAAAGAGATAGATCAACTAGCCAAAAAGTCAGCCAAGAAATAATACAACTGAACATACCTGTGAACAATTAGACTTAGTAGAGTTTACAGAGTGTTCCACCCAACCACATCAGAATATACATCCTTCTCAGCTGTGCATGGAACATTCTCCAAAATAAACCATTTATTATCCCTTAAAACATACTTAAATAAAGAATGAAAAGTAAAGTATGAAAACATTCTTAAGTAAAGATTAAAAAGGTCATATCACAGTGATATATGTGGACCCATGTTCATAGCAACACAATTTGTAATAGCTACATCTTGGAAACAACCAAGAGGCCCATCAACCATAAAGTGAATGAAAAAGATGTATTTTTTACACAATGGAATATTACTCAGCTATAAAAAGGATGATCTTGAGTCCTTCATAGGCAAATGGAGACAAATTGACACCATCTTCATTTGTGAAATAATCATATTCATAAATATCACATTGTATCTCTAATGTAAAAAGTTATAAGAAATGTAGAGTAATAAAATCCAAAATGTGTAATTGCTGTTGTAAAAAAGAGAGGAAAAAAATGTCTCTAAAGGATATAACTGCATGTATGTTTAAGTGTGTAGGATTGATAACCATTTTACTAAGTTTTTGTTGTATCACTGAACAGAACTGTTTGCAGTCTCACTATTTGAATATCCACTTTGTATGCTTTACTTTTGTAACTTGAATAACTCTAAGAGTACAATATATAATTTATCAACTAGTGATTTCTTACTGGTTTTTTGAAATTATTATTTCTACCTTTTTTCTGTTTTGTTTTTTTCTCTATAAAATTTTTTAAAAAGAGATTCTATCTTGGCTTTGAACAGCATTTTTCAATGTAGTTCTTATAACTTTCATATTGGTAGTTTTAGGTATTACTATATATGAATGTCACTTATCGCTGTAATGCTATCAATACTTCACTATTTTCCTTTAGGACCATTACCTTTTCACTATAAATATTACTTCCTTGAATATCACATTTATGTTAGCATTTTTATTGATTCACAACATATTATTATTATAAAATTCAAGAGGAGAAAGAAGGAGTATTGTATGTACCTAATCTTCTCCCCATCTCTTTCTTCTTCCTGAGCCTTCCAGATTCTTCCTTTCCTTTCTGTTTGGAAAACTTCCCTCCGCTATTTTTTAAGGGAAGATATACCAGCTCTAAGTTCTTTTTGTCTTCCTTCATATGAAGAAGTCTATCTTTTGCCTTGAAGTATTGGATTGTGCTTTTACTGAACCTAGAACACAGTTGACAGCTCTTTTCAGTTCAGTACTTTTGGCTCGCTGGTTCCAGAGGAAGAAAACTCTCACAGGAATTAGTGTTTCCTACAGGAAATATGTTACTTCCCTTTGGCTGCCAAATACAGTTTTTTCATCACCTTTGGCTTTCAAAAGTTTAATTATGATATGCCTTAACATAGATTTCTTTGAGTTTGTGCTGTTTGAGCTCACTTAAATTCTTAAATTTGTAAATTTATGTCTTTTGCCACACTTGGGAAATTTTGAGCCATTATTCTTTTAATATTCTCTCAACCTTTTTTTTCTTTCCTAGATTTCTGATAACACAAATATAAATCTTCTGGTTTTGTTTTACAAGCTCTTGAGACCTTTATTATTTTATAGCCTCTATTTTTGCTATTGTTTCCTTTGGAGTAAATCACACTAATCTATTCTTGTTTACAAGTTGTGCCCTTTTGTGTGCCAGCTGATCAGGCTTGTCAAGTAGACTGGATTGAGAGCCCCCCAGGGAATTACCAAAGTGTACTTCTGAGCATGTCTGAGTGGGTCAGGGCGGCATGACTTGAGCATGCCATTCTTTTAAAATCCTTTCATGATTTACCTTTTGGGTTTTCTCAACACTTGCTTTTTTTCAATTCTCTTGCGAATTTTCATCCTTGTTCTAAATATTTTTTAAAAAGCATTAGGCATCAGGAAACAAGAATCTTCTTTTCACATATGGATGATCTTGCAAAGGTTGATATTTTCAAATAATATCTGTGTGCTCAAATTTATATTTTCAGCCCCAATCATATTCCCAGTGGCTTGCTCAACATCTCTTGGCATATCTAGAAGTACTCCATTGTTTTGATTGCTTAAATAACAAGGATCAGTAATCTTAACTCCGTCTAGTTTCTTCACATCTTATAGCTAGTCATCATCATATCTTGTTGATTTTATCTTCAAAATACATCTAGAATAAAATTACATCACTGCTTCCAAATCCAAACCACTATTAAGCATTGCCTGGGTTGCTGTAATACTCTTAATATTGTTCCCCTTGTTTCAATACATATCGCCCTCCAACACTAATTATCTACATACCACAAATTGTGTTATTATTTTAAAAAGGTGTATGCTTTCTATGTTTGGACTTTTATCATGTGCAGAGATCTCCCTTCTTATTTAAATTGTTTTACTCTGCCATACAACGGGCTTAGTAGTGTGTCTCTTGACATCATGTTCACCAATTTTCCTCCATCCTCACTCATCATCTCTCCAGCAGGAACACTGCTCCTACACTTACACCTTGCTATTTACTGTTCTTTATATCAGGGACCTTCTTCTGCAAGATACTCATATGGATCAATACAGCATCATCTTCTAGTATGACTGCAGATGTCATCTATCGTGAAGTTTTCCCCTCATTGTTCTGTAGAACAGTAGTAACCTGCTCACACACAGCATTCCCTCTCCCCTACCCTGCTGTAACTTTCGCCGTAGTTTATAACATCAAATGTATTACATATTTGTTACCTAAATCCTTTCAATAATGCAAAAGTACTTTGAAACCAGGAACTTTTCTTGTTTTGTTCATACTCTATACTTACAGTACACAAAAGAATTGGAAGAACATGGAAGTAGGCAAAAAGATTTAATGAATAGCTGATGATTGTGTAAAAGAATAAATGACCGAATTCATATATTACTGATACACTGGAAGATAAAATAATTCATAGAATAGACAACAAAGTTCTACTATTGTCTCTCACTTAAAGGTTAGTGACAAAATTGATCATTTCTGCTAAGAATTTGGTCTCTCACACTACTGCACATCCTTTATGTTGTTCCAATCATTATTATTCTTCCAGATAGGCATTTTTGGAAACACACATTTCTTCTTAGAACCCTCATTAATAATCACAGAATATCTTGATGGATCAATTTAATGAAGTCATAAATAATTTGTTTCCTACTCAAATTATCTTTCATTTTAATATCATAAATCTGGCTGCTTATTTGATTTTCTACTAGAGAATGCATTTATTCATTTATTTGAAAAATATTATTGGTAATCTAATGTGTGCCAAGCAATGTTCTGTAAATTTCTTTCTCTCTAAATGAAGTGCTCTATGCCTTTTCCTTGGCAAGTGTCTATGATACCAATGTTTCTCTGAAACATCAGTACTTTCCACATACCTTACTGATGGAAAACAGTAGGGGAAAAATCATTTCCAGCACAGAGTATAAATGAAAATAGGTGCCCTATTTTCAGTAATATTGACAGCCTGACATTTCCTATCTCTGCCATTAAACTCCTACAAATGTAAGGTGATACAGTATTGTTTTTTCATATCCAAGTGAACATTAATTAAAATAATTCCAGTTTTATTTCTTAAAAACCAAAATCATTAAGCCAAATATTAGGGCTGACAGGTTCAAAAATAATTGGAAGTAAGCAATAGAAAAAACATTGTTTATAAGAAAGTAACGGTGAAAATAAGTGAAAAAGAAAAACCAAGTACCTCTTCATAATAGCTTGCAGCCATTGGTCACATGCAACTGAGATCATTTGAGATTATGTTCTTAGAAACTTAGCTTTCAGGTAACTGTGCTACCAGCTGGTTTTCAGATGCAATAAAACTTAACCATGCTTAAAAAGCAATTTCTGAAGATAATTTTCCCTTAGGTTATAAACAGGGAGTAGATTGTTATAATTTTTATTGAATTCCACCAATTGGTTGGTTGTTAACCAATATATTATAATTAATAACTTTATCTGATCAAGATGTTGTGTTATGCAAGGCTCTCTTTTAGCCATCTGCAGTGGTAAAAGCTTTCCCCTCTATTGTATGCTTAAGTTCAGATATAAGAGTGTGGATGTATGATTGGGTGATGGAATTGTCTGTAATATTCTGAGCATAAAAAGTTATGGGAATTTACTTTGCTCTACCCAATTTCAAGAAAATTTTACTTCCCACCCCAAGTATGAATGGATTATATGATTTACTCCATTGTTTATAAACAACATGTAAGGATGCACTTTTAATTTTATGTAAAATAACATAAATATTAGCGAGGAAATGAGTTCATTCATTCATCCACCCAAAAACTATTTCTTGGAGACTACTAAGTTCCAGTCCAGAAACTGGAGAATCAGAAGAAATGAGATGCTGTGAAAGTTAAATGATTATGTCAATTTGAGTGAGAAGTGCCCAACTAAATTGAATCAGCATAGTTCTCGGGTTGGTGAAATAATTTACTGAGGACAAAAGACCCATCCTAGATGTGAATGATAGAAACTAACAGGTTTTTCGCCTTAACAGAATAAAAGGAAAACAAAGGAAGAAGGCTTGCTTCTGTTTTTGTAGAGGAGCTTGTTATGATTTGTGTCTAGATGTCCCTCAAAGCCTCATGTGGGTCATTGGACTTTTTCAGAGATAGCTGAATCAAGAGTGCATGATGCTGGGGTTAAGAGTGTGTAATTAGTAAATCAGCCCACTGACCAGTTTGACATAGTTCTGGCTAGCATTAAAGCTGTGAGTGCTATTACAAATTGAGACTGCACACAATATAAGGACAGCATCTTGTCTTCTGCCTTGATTGCTTTGCTACTGTCTGACTCCATGAACCACTCTCCACTGCCAAGCCACCCTGTCTTGGAGCCAGATGATTATGGACTAAGAGCTCTAAAAACTGTGAGCTGTTAGTGTGAAGCCAAAGGTGCACTGAAGATCTCAGAAATTTGGAGAATCCAAGAATGTGGATCATCTGAAGAAAACTGTAAGGAAAATGCAGAGCTGGCCCAAGAAAAAGCCACAGAGCTACAACCACTGGAAATACCATATGGATGAAGCAATTCAATTCCTTTGGAGATCACATTGTGCAAGAGATTGCCTCACATCCTTCACATGGAACTATAGCACTTAATGTTTTTCCTGCTGAATTTGTTTTGGTCCTATTTCTTTGTATCCTCATTTATAACTTTTGGAATGGAAGTGTCTCTTATGCCATTATATGTTGGAAGTCTTTAACTTTCATTTGTATAGAGACTCAGAGCTAAGAGTTTGCTTTAGATCTCAGAGGAGACTTTGGGCTTCAGTTTTTCAACAGTGCTGAAAACTTTTGGCAACTCCTGGAGATGGGCTATAAATGCTTTTTTCATAAAGGGATGTACATGAGTCTTTGGAGGGCCAAGGATAGCATGTTATGGCTTGCAGTCATGGGACTTTTTCAGAGGTGGCCGAATCTAGAGTGTGTGATGTTGGTGTTAAGGTTTACTGAATCATGCCACTGATTGGTTTAGAATAATTCTCACTAAGATTAAGGGTGTAAGTGCTACAGCCACCCTAGGGCAGATAGTCTGCATACAATGTAAGGGACAGAAAGTATCTTGGCCACCTCCCCTTGTTGTTTTTGCTGTCTTCTGATGCTATAAACTATTACCCTTCTGCCATGTGCCACCCTACCTTGGTGCCAGCTGATTGTGGAATGAAAGCTCTACAAACTGAGAGCATTAAAAACCTTTCCTCCTTTAATGTTGTGTGTCTGAGTATTTTGTCTCAGCAAAGAAAAAAGTAACTAAAACAGAGCTCCTGTTTTCACCTTCATTTTGGATGTCATCTCATGGCTTCCCACACAGATTCTTCAACCTCCAATACTGACCCATCAGCTTTGTATCATGGACTCTTCAGCATCCTGAAAGGGACTCACAGAAGAGACTTCAATGAGCTCCAGATCTTCAACTAGAACCTTCAGCTCTCCATTACAGAGAGCCATTATGTAAATTTCCACACCTGACTGTAGGATTGATCATTGTAAGCTAATTTTTTGTTTGTTGTTTTGGTTGATTGGTGTTTTCCTTTTTTTTTTTTTTTTGACCAGAGTCTCACAATGTAGTTCAAGCCATCCTCAAAGACACAGCAACTGTTCTGACTTTCAGACCTTGAAGACAAAATTGTAGGAGTGGCCACAAAAGTAAAAAACTCTTAAAAATAACAAGAGCCTATGAAATAACAATTTCAGGATGACACAAAAAAACACAACTTAAGATTGATATGTGTCAGAGAAAAAAAAATGGCAACTTGATATGGGGCTGGGTGCAGAGTCTGTGTAGAGAAATCAGATCAGATGCTAGAATATGACAACATGGAGAGGGCCAGACAAATGGATAATGATTTTTATTAACCAAGGCAGTAACTGAAGGGAAAATAAAACTAGGAAGAGGAAGGAAAAGCGTGGGCAGAGAGCTGAAGCCCAACGTGCTCACTGAGCTCTATTCCATGCTGTACTAGGCACACTTGGACATCCAAGGTAGCACTGAGGCACCAGCTGCCGATAATGGGATTTGGCAAATCTTGGACCCTTAACGGCAGGACATGGAGCAGTGAGCAATGGATCCATGGGGAAGAGCTATATTGGCTCTCAGCAACTGCCTGAAATTGAGACCTGGGTCCCCGCAAAGCAGCCACAGCCACCTGACTGTGCCGGGGAAGACTGCGAGAAGCTCCTGGGCTCTGAAGCCGGACACCGAACAGTTTTCTGACTGACCTGCACTGTGCTGGGAACACAGTGAAGACACGTGGATCAGTGTGCAGTGGACACAAGAGGAAGATCTGCATTGATTCCTGGTGAGTGCTAGGGACTGGGTCCTGCGGCTGCTGTCACTGGCTGGAGGCTATCTTGGAATTGGGCAGAGCCTGGTGCCATGGCAGCAGCAGTGACACAGAAAGGACTGGTGGAGGACATCTTGGAGATGGACAGACCCTGGTGGTGCGGTGATGTCAGATAGTCGCCCCTGGTGCAGAGAGGTTTTGTGGAGGACAGCTTGGATTTGGGCAGAGCCCTGTGGTGCGGTGACATCAGTCAGCTGCTCCTGGTGCAGAGAGAACTGGCAGGGTCTGCTGGAGCTGAACCATGCCTCTGTTTGGGACCCAAAAAGCAGGTACAAAATTGTCACAACTCTGTGACATCCACAAGGTACAGCCTAACTTGTGTATTGACTGGCACAGAGGCTCGAGGCTAGGCCGCACCATCCCTGCATCCCTGCATGTACCTCAGATAACAGCAAATTGAGGAGGGCAGCAAAAACTCCAATCAGCATGCTTCGGAAAGACCCTAAGCAATACAGAGAGAGCCAGAGACCCCCAGGACACACCAGTCTGAAGGAAACCAGAAACATGACAAGAGATACAAATAAAAAAAATCTTCAGCAGCTGAACCTGGGAAAATAAGCCTACGAGAAGTAAATACACAAGAGAGCCAGGACAGTAACCATCTAGTATTAGACACAGCATCAGCAGATATAAAGAAATACCTTCATAACTTCATAGATGAATTTAAAACTGTACTTCTGACCCAAGTGAGGCAAGATATAAAGAGGTTAATTAAAGAAATGATAAGCCCCTCCTAAGAGAACACAGATGGAAGAATGGAGGAAATCAGAAAAGAAAGAGAAACCTCTGATGAAGAATTTAAACATAACCTAGAATACATGAAACAGAGCCAAAGAGATTACCAGGAAACTAAAAACTCCATTGAAAACTGCCAAAATGCCTTGAAAGAAACTAAAGTTAGCCTTTTGAAACTTGAAGAGAGATTTATGATATATGATCATGAAAGAAAAGACCTCTTAAAAATAATGAGGAACCAGAAAGAAAAAATTCAAAGGCTAGAAGATGACAAAAGGATACATAACTTAAGAATAAAGCATGTGAGTGAGGAAGTAGGAGTAACCAAAATGAACTACAAAGAATATTCACAGATTATTAAAGAAAACTTCCCAAGCATAGGAAAAAGAAATGGTATTCAGATAAATGAGGCATACAGAACTCCAACCACCTACTACCAAAACAGTTCTACACCCAGACATATAGTAAATCAAGATTCCAGAAATCCCCCAAAAGAACAGAATACTAGCAGCCAGGGAAAAGAAGCAGATTTTCTACAATGGGAAAATTATCAAAATAACAACAGACTTATCAACACAAACTCTCAAATTGAGAAGAACCTGGGGGGAAATTATCTGGAAAGAAAATAATTTGCAACCAAGATTGATGTACCCAGAAAAACTCTCTCTTAAAATTAATGGAGAAATAAGATGTTTCCAAGACAAGGAGGAACTGCGGGAGTTCATGGCCACCATACCAACCCTACAGAGAGTGCTGAAGGACATTCCTGAGAGAGAGAGGAAGGGATACCAGGATTCCAGCAACAGTAGCAGGGAAGCCTCAATGAACAGGGCAGACCAAGGAATGAAGGAGTAAGGTGGACAAATTATAGCAGTAAAGTGGAGTAGCAGACATGAGGCAGAGACAGTAAGCTATACTATTTAATATAGATAGCCTTGATACACTAAAATTTAAAAAACAGGCAAAGTAGCTTAGGAGGCAGGCTCCATTGAGATGCTCTGAATGAGAAATACACTCAACCTGAAGGAGGGTTAATAAAACGGAAAGTCAAAGATGAGAAAGCAAAGCTATATGTGACAGGAAACCAGAGAGAAATAGGGACAACTCATTCAGCAGCCGCAGATAGATTGGAAAGCTATGATGCATTTGGGCAGTGTAGAACTACACAGTTGGAAGGAAGGAAAACCCTATGACTTTAGTGAGTAAAGGAGTATAGCTCAAGATCAAGCTCAGGGGTAGAAAGGTACAGCAACACTCAGATAGACAAGTGTCCTGAGAAGGGGAAAAGTGAAAAATAGCCTTAAAAGGGAAGGCAGAGGTCATTGTTAATAGTTTATCAGGATTTAAAAAACACAATAGTCTTATCGCTCTGTTTAGTTTGATTTTATTTTGCTCTGGTCTGTCCACTCATCAGATTTGAGGGCACAGACATCTAACCCCAAAATAGCAGCTTATACCATGGTAATTATCCTAAATTTCCTATTGACTTAATCTGAAACCCTGTATTACTTACATTGTCTTACTATGACTGATCATATTTGAATCTGGTTTGTTAGGCGATGGTTTTGCCTTGGGTGATTTTATTTGAATTCGGTATGCTTGATAGTGTCAAGTCTAAAAGTAGAGACAACTACTCTGAAGAAGACAAGATGTAAAAGATATCCATACCAGTTTTGATTATTAACCACTCTCAAGTCCTCCAATATTTCCAAAGTTGTGTTTTTATAAAAATAGCTATGTAATAGTATACTTAAATATATTAAGCCTGATGATGTGGACAAGTCTATTGAAAATAAAAAGAGAAAGCATAGTAACTATGGTGGATCACCTAAAACTGTGGTCTTATGTGTCTTTTTCATTGCATGTTTTTCTAGGAATTTGTTTTCCTGTCTTGTTATGATTTTTTTCCCCTATAATACAGAGAGGATAGAGATGCATGTAGAAATTCACACATGGGAAGAATTTTTTAAACTATTTATGGGAACAGATTATATAATGCAAGATGTAATGAACAGATACTCTGAAGAAGAAGAGACACTAAAAAACCCAATGCTACTTCTGTAGCATTATATAAAATCCAGCAATACTATTATTCACTGTCCAGAGTGATATTAATCTAGTCTCTTAAGTTCAATTTCAGCACATGTAAAGATAAGGACAGTTGCTACAAAGAAAATGAGAGACACTATGGTAGTCATTATTGTCTTCCCCAAAGTCAGATGTTAAAGACCTAAAAAGCCTTCATCATCCTGTAATAATTTGACTAATTCTATAATATGCAGTATGTATTTAATATGTGCGAAGATGGGGACAACTATTTGGAAGAAAACTAGAGACAATAAGACAGACAGTGAAGATCTCCAGTGGAATTGCTTTGAAATCTGTATTTTTTAAAAATTGTTTCTTTTTGAACTGTTTTGTTCTGTTTTGATATGTTTAATCTTACCCTCTTTAAGATAAAAAATAAGTGTGTAGGACTGATAACTATATTACTAAGTTTTTGTTGAATTATTGAGCAGAACTCTTAGCAGTGTCACTATTTGAATGTCACTTTACATACTTTAATTTTGTAACCTGAACAACTATTTCTGAGATGACAATACGTAACTTATCAAATGGTGATTTCTTACTGTTTATTTTTCTGTAGTTCTGTATCATTTCTACCCCTTTTTCTCCCTTTTTTCCTTTCTTTCTCTTTAAGTAAATAAAAAATAAATAAAAAATATTGATATGTGTCAAGGAAAATGCAAGACAACACAAAATACATTTAAAAAGCTATTCTCAGAGAGGAGCAAAGATGACAGATAGATAACAATTGGCTACAGAAGCTCCCTGAGATAGTCAACTTAGAATTCAACATAATACAGAGTGGGGAGCCCCAAACAGAGGGAGATGAATTCTCTTGTCCTAAGAAGAAATTAAGGCAACTTGCCGACCATCCAAGGTCCTGCCGCAACTTGCTGAGGTCCCACCATGACTTGCTGAGCCGTCCAAGGTCCCGCTGTTCTCGACATTGAGTTCAGTGGTCGGTGAGCCAAAAGGAGAGCTGAGTTGGCAGGGTGCTTACATTGACCTGTGGTGAGTGATGGGAGTGGAGCCATTCTATAAACAGGGGGGCTCCGGCGGAGGACATTCTGGGACCGGACAGGATGGCAAGTACAAGGGGCAGCAGTGACTTAAGTCAGTTGTTCCCTTCCTGAATGGGATTGGTGGAATGAGGTAGGCCTGGGTCACATGACCTGGACAAGTCCCAATAGGGTATCCAAAATCAAGTCCTTACAATGATGGTGCACACTAACCCAGTAAAACCTCAGAAGTTTGACTAACAGGGCAGGCCACAGCAGCTTGACTGACCCACAGGGGAGGCGGTGCAATGAAATAGAGTACATGCCACAGCAGCTTGACTGATCCCCTCGCCGCCATGCTCCAACTGCCACCTCTGGTGCCTCCAGGGTGCCAGCGAGACCTGTCACAGTGGGCCTGCCACAGACTAGGGGAGCAGAGCGACTGGGAACCCACTAGCTGCCCCTGCCCCTGCCCACCGCCACCACTACTGCTGATTTGGAGGGGAGGTGGTGCAAAGTCCACTGCCACCACAGCCACCACTGCCACCATGCTCCAGTTGCTGCCACCCAGAGGGGAGGCAGTGCAAAGTAACACAGTGCAGACTGCAGCAGCTTGACCAATCTGGAGGGGAGTGGCCAGTATACACTGTCCCTGTCTGCAACTCACTAGCATACAGCAGTGGAAAGGGTCATCTAGCCAGCATGCTTCAGAAGAATTGTAACCAATTGAGAAAGAAACTGGGGTCTCCTGGAAGAAGAAAAAAAGATGGGAAGAGGAAACAACAACAAAAAGTCGCTGAGTCCCAACCCTGAGAACATTGACCCAGGACAGATAAATACAAATGAGAATGAGAACAGCAAACATGCAATATCAGACACAGTGCCAGTGGACCTAAAGAGATATATTTGGGACCTCATAGACAAGTTCAAAAGTGAAATATTTAGCCAAATAAAGCAAGATATAAGAAGACTAATAAAAGATACTAAGTACCCCTCAAGCAGACACAGATGGAAGAAGGGAGGAACTCAAACAAAGGAGAGAATCATTTGATGAAGAATATAAAAAATATAGGATACATGAAGCAGATTCAAAGAGACCACCAGGAAATTAAAAGCTCTATGGAAAGGTGGCAAATCAGTTTGAAAGAAACTAAGGATAGATTACCCAAACTGGAGGACAATTTTGCAATGTGGGAGTATGAAAGGGAAAACTTTTTTAAAATAACAAAGAAACAACTAGCAACAATACAAAGACTAGAAGATGACAAGAGGATCTATAACTTGAGAATAAAGAATATGAATGAAGAAGCAGAAATACAAACTAAGGAACTACAAAGGCTATACACAGAAATAACTAAGGAAAACTTCCAAAACATAGGAAAAGGAAATGATATTCTGATATATGATGCATACAGAACTCCAGTCACCTACAACCAAAATAGAGCTATACCCAGGGGTATAATGATTCCAGAAATTCCAGAAATTCAATATAAGAACAGAATATTAAAAGCTGTTAGAGACAAGAAACAGATAACCTATAAAGGAAGGCCCATCAGAATAATGGCAGACTTCTTGACACAAACCATCTAGTCAAGAAGAGCCTGGAGAGAGATATTCCAAGTCCTGAAAGAAAATAACCACCATCCCAGATTGATATACCCTGATAAAATGTTTCTAGAAATTAATGGAGAAACAAGATGCTCCCAAGACAAAGAGGATCTTAGGAAATTTGCAACCACCAATTCAACTCTACAGAGAATACTGCAGCACATTCTAGAGAGAGAGAAAAGTACTAGGATACCAGGAACAGTGGCAGAGACGCCTCAATGAATGGAGCAGAAAACAGAATGAAGAAGATAAGCAGACAACTGATGGCAAAAAAAGAGCATAACAGAAATGAGGCAGAGAAGATTGTATTCAAAACTGATATGATTGATAGTATCAAGTCTGAGAGTATAAACAACTACACTGAAGATGACAAGACGCTATGATACACATTCTGGTTTAATAACTGCCTGCTTTTGAAGTTCTATACTATATATGAAGTTGTGTTTTTATTAATACTGTTATTTACTGATATATTCAATTATACTATGTCTGATGATATAGCCAGTTCTATTGGAGATAACAAGAGACAACACAGGAACCATGGTAGAAGTCTTTGTACAATGGTCTTATATGTTTATTTCATTTCATGTGTTTATAGGAATATGTTTCATTTTGCCTTGCTTTGTTTTGTTTCTCCCTCTAATATAGAAAGGATAGAAATACAAGTTAAGACTCACGCATGTGTAGAATCTATAAACAGTTTATGAGAACTGATCTTATGACACATGATGAAATTAACAGATACTTTGAAGAAAAAGACACACTAAAATACCCAGTGCTGATCCTGGAGTGTCATAATGTGAAATCCAGCAATGATATTATTCTTTATTCAGAGTGATATTAGTCTGCTTGGGTTTATTCAATCTCAACATAATTGAAGAGATGGATAACTGCATATATGTTTAAGTGTATAGGATTGATAACGATATTTCTAAGTTTTTGTTGGATAGTTGAACAGAACTAGTTGCAATCTCACTGTTTGAATCCCCACTTTACATGCTCCACTTTAGTATCTTGAATAACTATTTGTGAGAAGACAGTCTGTAATCATCAACTAGTGATTTCTTACTGTTTATTTTTTCTTTGAAATTATGTATTATTTCTACCTGTTTTCTGTTTTGTTTAGTCTTTGTTTAAATTAAATTTTAAAAAAAGACACTACAGTACCCAGTGCTGATCATGGAGTGTCATGATGTGAAATCCAGCAATACTATTATTCTTTGTTCAGAATGATTTTAATCTGCTATAGTGTGTTTAATCTAAACATAAATGAAGATATGGATAACTGCATATATGTTTAAGTGTATAGGATTGACAATCATATTACTAAGTTATTGTTGCACAGTTGAACAGAACTCTTTGCAGTCTTGCCATTTGAATTCCCACTTTACATGTTCCATTCTTTTACCTTGAACAACTATTTGTAAAATGACAGTATGTAAACATCAACTAGTGATTTCTTACTGTTTATTTTTTTCTCTGTATGTATTATTTCTGCCTATTTTCTGGTTTTTTTTAGTCTTTCTTTAAATAAAAAAATTTTTAAAAAGCTATTCATAGTTTAATAGCAAAAAATTTCCCAAGCATGGGAACAGACTGTAATATGCAGATAAGTGATGCATATAGAACTCCAAACAGCCATAACCAAAATAAACCTATATCCAGACATATAGTAATTAAAATCCCAAACATATAGCATAAAAACAGAGTACTAAATGCTATTAGAGCACAGACACAACTCACTTATCAAGGAAAGTCCATTAGAATCAAAACCAATTTCTCAACTCAAACCTTCAAGTCAAGATGAGCTCAGAGTCAAGTATTTCAAGCCCTGAAAGAAAACAACTTTCAACA
The DNA here is from genome assembly GCF_034190915.1 of Cavia porcellus. Lineage (NCBI taxonomy): Eukaryota > Metazoa > Chordata > Mammalia > Rodentia > Caviidae > Cavia > Cavia porcellus. Next base: position 45,560,305 of record NW_026947493.1, read on the forward strand.
CAGATTGATGTGCCTGGAAAAACTTTCTTTGAAATTTAATAGACAGATAAGATACTTCCATGACAAAGAACAACTGAAGAAATTCATGTGCACCAAACCAAACCTAGAAAGAACACTTAAGGACAAAATAGTTAGAGATTTTTAAAAAAAGACTACAAATCCCAGAACAACAACTGAAAGAAACCACCAGACAGGACAAGCAGTTAAATAAAGGGGAAAAGCAGAAAATCAATATCAGGAAAATAACATGACAAAGTTGAGCCAGTACATATCAGTCATATCCATCAATGTAAATGGCCTCAATTCACCTATTAAAATAAATAGATTGACAGAATGGACCAAGAAACAGGATCCAACAATATGCTGTATACAAGAAACACATCTGACTCAAAAGGAAACTCATAGACTAGAATTCAAAGGACAGAAAACAATATTCCATATGACAGGAACCCAGAAAAACCAGGGGTAGCTATTCTATTTGCAGACAATGTGCACTTCAAACCAAAAATGATCAAAAAAGATAAAGAAGGTCACCACATACTTGTCAGGGGAATAACTCAAGAAGAAGACATAACAATTATAAACATATATACACCAAACACAGGAACTCTCAGCCACCATGTACTTCCTGTGTGACACTGGCCAGCCCTGATGAATGCCACACCACCCTCGAACCTTGGCCTGCACAGCCATGCACTTCCTGCATGACTTCCTCCAGCCCTTGAGAAATGCCATGCCACCCTCAGACCATGGCTCAGGCTGCTGCGTGCTTCCCACGTAACCCCTACCAGCCCTGAGAAATGCATGCTGCCCTTGGCCCTTCATTTTTACCACTGGGCTTCCTGTACAACACCTGCTGGCCTGGAAGAACGCTGTGCCAATGGCTGCTGCCCTTGGAGACCCTCCCCATCTCCTAGACCAAATAGTTGATCTTCAGCTCTCACTCCTCCTCCCAGACCATGAACTGCAGTTGACCAACTGTGCTGAGTTGAAGGGAGACTCAGTGACCTCTCTTCCAAACAAAAGACCTCAGCAGGCTCCAATCACTGTGCTCCTGTGCTTCTCCTGGCATTTGTCCTACAACTTCAACAAGTTGAAGTTCCAGCTTCACTAAGTAGAATAGGACCAACCAGGATGAAACACAAGGAACACACTCAAGGCAAAACCAGGAAAGTGCTATAGGACTTCAAAACAAGATAGCACACTCCTGATGCCTGGATTGATGACATTGGCCCACCACTCAGCCCAGGACCACATACACCACAATGTGATCATTCTTTATATCTGAATATTACTCCATTGTATACAAATACCACATCTTTTTTATCCATTCCTCAGTTGATGGACACTTAGGTTGTTTCCAAGATCTGGCTATCACAAATTGTACTGCTGTAAACATGGGTGCACTTATATCACTGTGGTATGACACTTTCAGTTCTTCTGGGAATATGCCTAGAAGTGGAATAGCTGGTACAAATAGGACTTCCAATTCCAGACTGACCTCCACAATGGTTGCACCAGTCTACACTCCACCCACTAAAAGTGCAGGAGAGTTCCCTTTTCCCCACAGCCTCTCCAGCATTTGTTGTTGGTGGTTTTCTTGATCCTGGCCATTCTTTCAGAAAGGAGATGGAATCTCAGTGTGGTTTTTAATTTCCATTTTTCTAGTGAGTAATGATGATGAGCATTTTTTCAAATATTTACTTGCCATTTGTATTTCTTCATCTGCAAATTGTGTATTCCTCTCAGATGCCCATTTTTGGATTGGATCTTTGAATTTTGGGGGTCTGATTTTTAAAAATTCTTTATATGTTTTAGACAGAAGTCCTTTGTCTGATGGAGAGTTCACTAAGATTTTTTTCCCAGCTTGTGGGTTTTCTTTTCACTATGCTGGAGATTTCTTTTGATATGCAGAAACTTTTTAATAAGAGGTGGGCCCAGTTATTGATTCTGGGAAGTATTTCCCATGCAGTTTGATTCCTGTTCAGGAATTCTCTACCTACTCCTATGTCTTCTAGGTTTTTACCCAATTTTTCTTCCAATAGACTTAGTGTTTCTGGTTTAATATTCAGATCTTTGATCCATGTAGATTTTATTTTAGTACATGGTGATAAGCCTGGATCTAGGTTTAGTTTTCAGCATATGGAAAGCCAGTTTTTCAGCACCATTTATTAAAGATACTGTCATTCTTCCAGTGAATGTGTTTGGCCCCTTTATCAAAGATAAGGTGCTTGAGTGTGTTTGTAGTTGTGGCTGTGTCTTCTAATCTATTCCATTGATTTTCGACTCTGTTTTGATTCCAGTACCATGTTGATTTTACTACACTTGCTTTGTAGTATAACTTCAAGTCAGGGATTCTGATACCTCCTGCCTTGCCTTTGCTGCTTAGAACTGTCTTTGCTATTTTAAGTCTCTTCTAACTACAGATGAATATTAGGAGTGGTTTCTCTAGGTCTATGAGGTATGTTGATGGTATTTTTATTGGGATTGCATTGAATCTGTATAACAGTTTTGTGATAGTGGCCATTTTCACAATATTTATTCTTCCTATCCAGGAGCAAGGGATGCCTTTCCATTTTCTGAGATCCTCTTCAATTTCTTTTTTTCAGTGTATTATAATTTTCCCTGTATAGGTCTTTCAATTCTTTCGTGAGAATAATTCCTAAATGTTTCATTTTTTTTGGTTGCTAGTGTGAAGTGTGTGGTTTCTCTTATTTCTCTGTCAGTCATTTTGTTGTTAGTGTATAAGAATGCCCATGATTTTTGAGTATTGTTTTTGTATCCAGTTACATTGCTGAATTTATTTATTATATCTAAGAGTCTTCCAATGGAGTTTTGAGAGCCTTCTATGTAGAGTATCATGTCATCTGCAATTAAGGATAGTGTAACTTCTTCTTTTCCTATCTTTACCCCTTTATTTTTCTCTCTTTTCTATAGCTCTGGCTAGTATTTCCAGTACTATATTAAATAGGAGCGATGATAAAGGACATCCTTGTCATGTACCTGATTTTAAAGTAAAGGCCTTCAATTTTTGGCCATTTAGTATGATACTGACTGTTGGTTTGTCATAGATGATATTTATTATATTGAGGTAAAGACCATTAGAATCACAGCAGACTTCTCAGTACAAACCCTCAAGTCAAGTCTTGAAAGAAAACAACTTTTAACCCAGACTGATGTATCCAGAAAAACTTTCATTCAACTTTAATGGAGAAACAAGATACTTCCATGACAAAGGACAACGGAATAAATTCACATCCACCAAATAAACCCTAGAAAGAGTATTGAAAGACCTACTCAATAGAGATAAAAATGACCACAGTCTCCAGAATAACAACAGAAAGAAACCACGAGGTAGGACAAGCAGTTAAACAAACTGGGGGGCGGGGGGAGCAGAAAACAAATAACTAGAACATAACTTGGCAAAGTTGAGCCAGTACATATCAGTTATATACATAAATGTAAATGTCCTCAATTCACATATCAAAAGAAACAGGTTGACAGAATGCATCAAGAAACATTATCCCACAATTTTGTGTGTACAAGAAACACATCTGACTCAAAAGGAAATTCATAGATTAAATGTCAAAGGATGAAAAACAGTATTCCATGCAATAGGAACCCAGAAAAAAGCAGGGGTAACTATTCTATTTGCAGGGGTAGCTATTCTATTTGCAGTCAATGTGAACTTCAAACCTAAAATGATTAAAAGAGAAAAAGAAGGTCACTACATACTCATTAGTGGAATAACTCAAGAGGAAGAACTAACACTTATAAATATATATGTAACAAACACATGAGCACACAACTATATAAGACAAATATTAATGGACATGAAAAACCAAATGCACAAAATCACAATTATAACAGAGGACCTTAATAGCCCACTGCCACAAAGAGATAGATCAACTAGACAAAAAGTCAGCTAAGAAATAATAGAACTGAATCATACCTGTGAGCAATTGGACTTAGTAGACATTTACAGAGTGTTCCACCCAACCACATCAGAATACACATTCTTTGCAGCAGTGCATGGGACATTTTCCAAAACAGACCACATGTTGTCCCATAAAACATTCTTAAGTAACTGAAAAGGTATTGAAATTATTCCCTATGTAGTGTCTGACAGCACATTGAAATTGGAAATTAATGGCAAAAGAAATGGCAAAACCTGAATAAATACATGGAAATTAAATAAGCTTTTGAACAATCAGTGAGCTACAGATGAAATTAAAGAAGATATAAAGCAATACCTACAATTCAATGAAAATGCAGAAACACCATACTGTAACCTGTGGGATGCAATGAAAGTGGTTTTAAAAAGGAAATATATAACAATAAATTGTCATATCAAGAAAACAGAATGAGCACAAGTAAACAACCTAATGCTTCATCTCAAGCTTCTAGAAAAAGAAGAGAAAATTAAACCCGAAGTTCATAGAGGAGAGGAAATTATAAAGATTAGAGAAGAAATTAATGCAATTGAAGCTAAAAAAACACAAAGAATTAATGAATCAAAAAGCTGGTTTTTTGAGAGAATAAACAAAATTGACAAACCTATAGTTAACCTTATTTAAAAAAACCCAAATTCACACAATAAGAACTGAAAAGAGGAAAATTACTACGGAACTCATGGAAATTCAAAAAATCATGAATACTACTTTGAAAATCTGTACTCACATTGAGTTGAAAACATAGAGGAAATGGACAGATTTCTAGAAACATATAAATTACCAAAACTCAACCAAGAAGATATAGCAAATTTTTTTGGTCTTTTTCCTTTTTATAGGTACCGGGGATCAAACTCAAGACTGCCTGCTTGCAAGGCAGGCGCTTATGCTGCTGAGCTAAACCTCCAGCCCCAGATATAGCAATTTTAAATAACCCAATATCAGCTATTGAGATTGAAAATGTAATTAAAAACTTACCTACAAAGAAAAGCCCAGGTCCTGATGGATTTGCAGTGCTGAATACTGCAAGAAATTTAGAGAAGGTTTGATGCGAATGCTCCTTAAACTCTTCAATGAAATTGAAAAGGAAGCAATCCTCCCTAAATCATTCCTAGAGGCAAGTATTACTCTCACACAAAAACCAGAGAAAGACCCAACCAAAAAGGAGAACTATAGGTCAATTTCACTAATGAACACTGATGCAAAGATTCTCAATAAAATACTGGCAAATAGAATGCAGAAATAATCAAGAAGATTATACATCATTACCAAGTGGGATTCATTCCTGGAATGCAGGGATGGTTTAACTTACGCAAATCAATAAATGCAATACACCACATAAACAGAGCCAAAAAGAAAAACTACATGGTCATATCAATAGATGCAGAAAAAGCTTTTGATAAAGTCCAACACATGTTCATGATAAAAAAACCCCTTCTGAAACTAATAATACATGGTGTCTACTTCAGTCTTATAAAAGCCATCTACAACAAACCAACAGCCAACATTATACTAAATGGACAAAACCTGAAAGCTTTCACTCTAAAATCAGGAACAAGACAAGGATGTCCACTATCACCACTCTTTTTCAACATAGTTCTGGAAACATTAGCCAGAGCAATTAAACAAGAGAGAGAGAAATAAAAAGAATAAAGGTAGGAAAGGAAGAAGTTAAATTATCACTATTTGCAGATGACATGATATTCTATATGGAAGACCCAAAAAACTCAATTAAAAGGCCTCTACAGGTAATAAGCAAATTTAGCAGTGCAGCTGGATAGAGTCAGTGCTCAAAAATCAATAGCATTCCTGTACACAAACAAAAAACTCACTGAGAGAGAAATTACGGAAATATTACCCTTCACAATAGCATCTAAAAAAATGAAATACTTAGGAATCAACCTAACAAAGAATGTAAAAGACCTATATGCTGAAAATTCTGCTATGCTAAAAAAGGAAATTGAAAAGAATATTAGAAATGGAAGGATATTCCTTGCTCTTGGCTAGGAAAAACCAACATTATGAAAATGGCCATACTCCCAAAACTGTTATACAGATTTAATGCAATCCCAATCAAAATACCATTAACATACCTCACAGACCTAGAGAAAACACTCCTAAAACTCACTTGGAAACAGAAGAAACCTAGAAGAGCACAGGCAATTCTGGGCAACAAAGGCAAGTCAGGAGGCATCTCAATGCCTGACTTGAAACTATACTACAAAGCCACAGTGATGAAATCAGCATGGTAGTGACAAAGAAATAGACCTGAGGATCAATTTAACAGATTGGAAGATGCAAGCACAACTACAAATATACTCAGCCACCTGATATTTGAAAAAGGGGCTAAACATGTTCACTGGAAGGATAGCCTCTTTAGTAAATGGTGTTAGAAAAATTGGCACTCCGCATGCCAAAGACTGAAACTAGACCCATGCCTATTACCATGAACAAACTGAAGTCTTAATGGATCAAAGACCTAAATATTAAAACAGAAACACTACATCTACTGGGAGACAAGGTAGGTAGAAGTCTTGGAAACATAGGGGTAGGCAGAAAATTCATGAACAAAATGCAAACTGCATGGGAAACACTTCAAAGAATTATCTGGGATCTCGTATTCTGAAAAGTTTCTGCACTTCAAAAGAAATCACCAGCAGAGTGAAAAGAAAATCCACAGAATGGGAAAGAATTTTAACCAGCAACCCCTCACACAAAGGACTTATATCCAGAACATATAAAGAATTGAAAAACATCAAGCCCCCAAATTCAAAGACCACCTCCATAAATGGGCATCTGAGATGAACACACAGTTCTCATATAGAGATATATAAATGGCAAATAAATACATGAAGAAATGTTCACCATCACTGAGCATTCTAAAAATGCAAATTAAAACAGCATTGAGATTTCATCTCACTCGGGAAAGAATAGCTGCCATCCAGAAATCAACTGATAACAAATGTTGGTGAAGCTGTGGGGGAAAAAGGAACACTGCTCTAATGTTGGTGAGAGTGTAGACTGGTGCAGCCAATATGGAAATCAGTATGGAGATTACTCAAAAAACTAGGATTGGAAGTTTCATTCAGTCCAGCTCTTCCCCTCCTAGGTATCCCCCCCCCACAATTGAAAAGGTCATGTCGTATTGATGTATGTGCACCCATGTTTATAGCAATGCAATTTGTAATAGCTAAATCTTGGAAACAACCAAAATGCCTATCAACTGCAGAATGAATAAAAAATGTATTTTTAATACAATATAGTACTACTCAGCTATAAAATAGGATGATCTTGTGGATTTTATGAGGCAACTTGAGATTATCCTTGTAAGTGAAATAAGTAAGACCCACATTTGCAAATGTCACATTGTCTCTCCAGTGTAAAAAAATAATAAAAACTGAAAGTGTAATAAGATCCAAAATGTATAATAGAAATTGTGGAAGTGAAAGGGAAGGAAAGTGCTCTAAAGGATATAAGTACATATATGTTTAATTGCATAAGATAGATGACCAGTTTACTAAGTTTTTATTACATCATTGAACAGAAGAGTTCCCAATGTGAATTTTGAGTATCTGTCCACCTTTGACACTTTGATTTTCTGACTTGAACAACTATTTCTAAAAGGATAAAATGTAACTCATTAACTAATAATTTCTTAGTATTAATATTTTTCTTTGAAAATATAAACCTCTACCCTTTTTTCTGTCTTATCTTGCTTTTTCTTTCTTTTTTCTTTAAATAAAAAAGAATTCTGAGCAAAGACTTTTTATCTTTTGTTAATTAATTACTTGTTAATCTTAAGGGTCAGCGTAATTATATATCAGTCTACTTTTCATTTAGTGTCTCAGTGTACATATTTTGAGTATTGTTGTTGAAAAGAGAACACTCTATTTCTCAAGGCCCATCATGTATTTTAAAATAAGACAAATTACTCAATTTGATGCAGAATATAAGAAACATGGTAATTATCATAAAACTCATCTCAAAACCAAAATCCAATTTTTGCTTTGTACATGAAATATCACACAGATTGGTCTTAGCTTTAACATAACCCATGTTAAGTTTCATTCAGGGATTCTTGTCAGTATCAGTGAGATTTTACTTGGGATATTGCTTCTGCTGTATCCCGCTGAATCTGGTAAACAGTCAAGACTGATAGAGGGGTGGTGGTCAAAAAGCCAAAGAGTTCCCATGAGGCTTCTACAGACACCCTTTTTATAGCCATTCATGCTCGCAGCGGCTTGTCTTAGCATTTATTTTCCAAGCCAGTATTCCAGTTGACCATGTGTTCTTACTTAAAGTGGCATGTTAGCACTTTAGTTTCCAGTTGCTTGCTTGCCTTTCATTCTTAATAGTTTATATATTTCACTCAGTATATCATTTTTGGAAGAATTTGAAAGAAAATATAGTCATGCTATAATTACTACCATTAGTTTTAGCAGACCAATTAGGAATAGGGGACTGTCTGATATGTTTTATCTGGTCCATGTTTTTGAAGATACTTCACTGAAACATGTCTTCCTGATATGATGGGCTCTGTTCCTTGTAATGTTTTCTGAGCAATAATTCTACATTAATAGAAAAATATAAAAGTAGTATACGCATGTATATTTTCTACTTAGTTTAACCAGGTTGAAAATTCTACTTTAAAAACTTTTAAGTTGTTCTTCAGCTGAGTGAGTAAAAAGAAAAAAAGAAAGAAGTCAAGTGAAGATCCAAAAGCCACGGTAAGTGTTTCTCCCCCTCAGTGAAATAAAGGAGGTAAATCCTGATCAAATCAAGATATTAGTTTTGAGTGATAGCAGGGACTCTGGAATCCAACTTTCCTTTCTCATCATCTCACTTCAATTACAGAGCCCAGTAAAAGAGAGAGAATGAGAGAAAACACTGCCTGCACAGTCTTTCTGAGAATAGGTGTATTTGACAGCATCAAGAAATGTTGATGTGAATGACGGACAGCATTCAGAGCCATCGCCCCTGATCCCAAACAGTCACCCTGAGTGAAAGTGACAACACCAACAACGTTCTAACTCATCACTCCAGTCCATCAAGGAGATCACAATAAGATGAAGATTTCCACTTCTCTTTCTGGGCTAAAATGCTGTTTGGACTCAGACAATAGTTTCAAAGCACAATACTGAGGAAGAAAATAAAAGCACTGGATGTATGTAAATGTAAAAAAGTCCCATCTTCCCCTTTTTCTCTAGGCTTTCCTCCTCAACTCTATCTCCATTCTGCATAGGTTTTGCTTGCAATGGACAATGAAATCTAATCAGCTCCACTAATGATTGCCAAGTGACAAAAACTATTAGCAAGTAATGAAAGAAGACTTAACACCAATACTCCTCAAACTATTTAATGAAATTGAAAGGGAAGCAATTCTCCCTGATTCCTAAACGCAAGTGTTACCCTGACTAAAAACAAACAAACAAAACAGAGAAAGACCCAACCAAAATGGAGAACTACAAGCCAATCTCCCTAATGGATATAGATGGCAAAATTTTCAATAAGATCCTAGCAAACAGAATGCAGCAAACCATCATGAAGATTATATACCATGAACAAGTTGGATTCATCCCAGGAATGCAGGGATGGTTCAACATGCAGAAAATCAATAAATGTAATATACCATGTCAACAGAGCCAAAGACAAAAATCACATGATCATCTCAATAGATGCAGAAAACACTTTTGATAAAGTCCAACACTCATTCATGGTAAAAACCATAGAGAAAATTAGAATAGATGGTCTTTACTTCAATCTGATAAAAATCCATCTATGACAAACTAACAGCCAACATCATACTTACTGGACAAAAACTGAAAGTTTGAGCCAGGCATGGTGGTGCACTTCTGTAATTCCAGCACTTAAGAGATAACCCTTGATCGTGAACCAGCTCCCAAAACTGTTACACAGATTTAACAGCCATACTTCCAATACTGATATGCAGGTTTAAGACAATTCTGATCAAAATACCTTTAGCATATCCCACATACCTAGAGACAACATTCCTAAATTTCACATGAAATCATAAGAGAACAATGGCAAAGGCAATCCTGGGCAGCAAAGACAAGGCAGGAGACACCACAGCCCCAGACTTGAAATTATACTACAATACTGTTATAATAAAATCAGCATGGTACTAGCAAAAAAAAATGGACCTGAGTATCAATAGAACAAAATAGAAGATACAGACACAACTACACACACTCTCAGCCACTTTATTTTTGACAGAAAGGCTAAACATGTTCACCAGAAAAAGGAAGCATCTTCAATAAGTTGTGTTGGAAAAACTGGCTTTCTACATGCTGAAGACTTAATCTAAACCCATATCTATATCACCATGCACTAAACAAAAGTCAAAATGATCAAAGATCTGAATATTAAGACAGAAACACAAAATCTACTCAAAGACAAAGTAGGTAAAAATCTCAAGGACATGGGAGTAGGTAAAGTGTTCAAGAACAAAAGCCCAACTGCATGAGAAGTGCTTCGAAGAATCAAAAACTGGGATCTCCTCTTATTAAAAAGTGTTTGCACATTGAAAGGAATCACATACAGAGTGAAAAGAAAGCCTATGGATTGGAAAAAGATTTTTGCCAACTGTCCCTCAGCCAAAGGATTCTATCTAGAACATACAAAGAATTTTAAAAAAACCCTCAGATCTCCCAAATTCAAAGGCCCAATCCAAAAAATGGACATCTGAAATGAGTATACAACTCTGAGATAAAGAAATACAAATGGCAAATAAATATATGAAAATGTGTTCATCACTGGTCATTTGAGAAATATAAATTAAAACAACACTGAGATATCATCTCCAGAAAGAATGCCTAACATCAAGAAATCAACCAATAACAAATGTTGGCGGGGCTGTGGGAAAAAAAGGAACACTTTTCCATTGTTGGTGGGAGTATAGATGCATACTGTGGAAACTGTTAGGAAATTCCTCAGAAAATAGGGTTAGAGGTTCCATTCAACACAGCTATTCCCCTTCTGGGTATTATCCCAGAATAATTGAAAACATCGTGCCACAGCAACATATGTGCATCCAAGTTTATAGTTGCACAATTTATAATAGCCAGATCTTAGAAACAACCCAAATGTCCAACAACTGAGGAATGGATAAAAAAGATGTGGTATTTTTATACAAGGGAGTGCTACTCAGCTATAAAGAATAACAAGTTAGAAATTTTTATAGGTAAATGGATGCAACTAGAAACCATATTCACAAGTGAAATAAATCAGACTTGTACGTATAAACACCATATTGTCTTGCTATGTAAGAAACTAAAAGAGTAAATAAGATCCAAAGTTACAGTGGATATAGTAAAATGGAAAGAAACTGCTCAAAAGGAAATTATAATGTTTGAAACCTGAGTTTGAATATCTGGTAACTATTTTGAATATACTACTATGCAACATAACAATCATTGTTAAGTTCCTATCATCTTGGTTTGAAATCTTGTATCACTATTGTTTTGTTGTTGTTGTTGTTATTGTCATTTTGCTTTTGTTGGGTTTTTTTTTTTTGCTTCTTGATTTTTCTGTGTTTTTTTTTCTTTAAAGTGAAATAAAAATACTAAAAAACCAAATATTGGAGATTTTCTTTCATAAGTGCTCAGAACTGAAGGGTAAATTGAAAAGATAGAAGCTGAAAGCAATTTTTAGTATAAAATAATTATCAAAATGTCTTCACCAGGATACTTAGAATCTATCCCAAGGAGAGTCCATACAAGTTATGTGGGTTAAGGAAAAAAAGACATGCTTCAGATTGGTCTTTGGAACATGCAGAGATAGTAAGTCTGTAGGAATGTCCTCTTCAATTATGAGAGGCAGCAGTACATATGTAAGCAAGTGAAAACAGATGCCAGCCAGCTCTCAAGGGATTTTAGGACATTTATAAGATGGATTCAATGTAATTTTCCCATAAAACGAATATATGGGAAGTGATTTTTCCAAGAACACAGAGACAGCAGACAGAGAGTCTAAGAACAGGAACAGATGTCACAGAACATCAAATCTGTTCTCAACCTTTTCATTCACCCACTGATATGGCTCAGATTGACTTACTCAATTTGTAATCCTTTTATTAAAAAATATTTCCTATTTATTTTTAGAATCATCTGCTCAAAGTTTAAAGCTGTCTTTGTTTCCATCATGGTTCAACCACAGAAAACTTAAACTTTGTATCAGAGTATGATGACATCTATGCAACACAAAGAAAAAAAATAATCAAACTGAAATTATTATAGTGTAAGACCAAAAGCCAGCACATAGCATGAGCATTGAGCACATACTCTCCTACTTAAATAGATATTTAGATATTTATAGTAAAGGCAGCTTCTCATATTGTTGATCTTCAACTTTCAATTTATTTTCAAGTCAAGATGTTGGCAAATTTAGGTCAGTTGTTCTCCTAAGAAGCGAGGAGTTGACAAATTAAAGGTTAGTATATCTGTGAAATCATCCCAATTTCTCCAACCCTTAATCCTGTGACACTGAAGTCTGTCAATAACATTGGTATTTAACTTGATTAGCCCATATCAAGGATGTGGTGGTACATCACCATCCGAGACTGATCAATAAGAGTTGTCTTGAGGGCAAAATAGCACCCTGAAATTAAACCAAAGTTAATTTAAAGACACCACTTTTGAAGTATGGTGGTGGGTAGTAAAGGGTTATAGTTTAGATCTTATATAGAGGTGGGGATTCCAGGAGGTAATTGAATCATGGGGTGCTATACTTATCAGTAGATTAATTCACTGTTATGTTTATAGCTGAAACTATTAAAAGATGAGGTTCAGTTAGAGGGGGAAGATCATTAATGGTATGCCTTAAGGGTTTCTTTCTCTCTTGTTCCTCCCTTTTCTCTTTGCTTTCTGGTTGCCATCCATTGAGAAGCTTTCCTCCACCAACCTCTTATGTCACACCATTTCTGCTTTGAAGCCATGGACTAAATCACTGGTCAAACCCTCTGAAACCATGCACCAAATTAAACCTCTCTTCCTTTACTATGTGGTGACCAAGCATACTCTCTCAGCAACCAAGAAATAGCTAGGGCAGAACCACCGGTACCAGGAAAGTGGGGTCATTGCTATGACTATAGTTGATCATGTGTCCAGAAGAACTGCAAACCATGCAGTTTTCAGAAGTTTGAAAAAGTGGAGTTACACAACAAAGAAAGCTTTAGAATTCTGTAAGCAGATAGAATTTTAGTGAGAGCTCGGGAGACAAAAATGCTGATGGGAATGTTGTCAGTAAAGACCATCATGTTCCGTAAAGACCAAATGTCCCAGTTCAGGACATTTCACATGTGAATGAGGACTCTGTTAAAATTGGACTAGGGGCAATTTGTCCAGTTATTCTGGCAAATAACTTGTTTGGATTTTGCTCAAATCCTAGAAATTTGTGTAAGACTAAAATTAAGGGAGATTTCAAGATATCCCAGTGTTCGGGCCGTGGCATGTCTACTGTTGGTTGTTTTTAACCAGATATATAGTGAAAAGCTAGATCAAAAAAAAGAGCCAAAAGATGTGAAAACTTCTCAGTTTTGCTGATCATATCTAAAACTGGAGCCAAGGGAAGTAAGGTTTCCAAAAAGCACAATTAAAAAGAAGCCATGTAATTTACACTGAGAAAATAGAAAAGATACCTGGAGAACATGTCAGCAATTAGCCAAATTCCACCCACCACAGAAGATTAAAAGGAGGTAAGTGTGCACTCCTTTAAATATTTTGCTTTGAAAAGAGAGCTGGAGGGTGCCCTTCCCACTCAGCACCATTTAGGAAAGTGTTCACCCAGGTTCAGCCATCTAGGTACCCAGAGGTAACTGCATCTGCATCCATAATCCAAGGAGACCCAGCTGCTGGTAAAGGTGTTGGAAGACCTTGACATCATTCACATGGTGCTGGTTTTATTGGAATGCAAAGTGTAAGAGTGATGGGTCACTGAGATTTCTTTCTTGATTTCAGAAGGACATTGGAGCTAGGGGGAAAAAAGTATGACAATAAAACCAACATTGCATTGGAAATCCCAGAAAGTTGAAGATGGCAGGAAAGAAAAGGGTCTATCTAAGGAAAACTGCAAACAAGTACAACTAGCTGAAAAGGAAAACCATGTGAACTGCAAGCAACAAGGCCAAGAAGGGTTGCTTCCTAAACTCCATACAACCTGGATGCTGGACATGGAGCTATTGATAAAACTCTGTTGAATTTTTGTCTTGCTTATCTCTGATTCCCTTAGAAGCCTTCATTCCTCTCTTTTGGAATGGGAATGTGTTATGATTTGTGTCTGGATGTCCCCTCAAAGCCTCATAGAGTCATGGGGCAGGCTTCTAGAGTTTATAATTGATTTACAGTTCATTACTAGGATTATGGATGTGAGTGCTACATCTACGGGGGGGGGGCAGCCTACAAACAATATGAGGATTAAAAAAAAAGCCTCCTTTCACACTCCTCCATTTTTTGCTCTTGTTGCTTTTGCTGTTTTCTGCCACCATGAAATGTTGCCCTCTGCCATGTCACTCGGCCTTGAAGCCAGCTGATTATGAACTGAAACTTCCACAAACTGTGAGCTAAATCAACCTTTCCTTCCTTAATTTTGGGCACTGGGTACTTTGTCTTAACAATAAGAGAAAAGTAACCAATATAGAGAATGTTTACCCTTGCCATTGTATGTTAGAAGTATTTAATCTTTTTGATGTTTACAGGAGCTGACAGCTAAGAATTTGTCTTAGGCCTCAACAGAGATTGAAGGCTCGGACATTAAGCAATGCTAGAACTATTAAACCTTTGGTGACTCTGAGAGGTGGACCATGTATTTTGCATCAGAAGGTGGCCGTAACACTTTTGGAGGTTAGATCAAAATGTTACCGTTTAGATTCAAAATATCTCCCTTTAGTCTTATGCATTTAGAGATGGCACTCCCAGGAAATGACTTTTGTGAGGTGCTACACTGTTCAGTGATGAGTTTATACCTGTCAGCAGGTGAGACCCAGTTGGAGCTGGGTCACTGAGGACACACTTTTGGAGGGTATATTTCCTTTTTTAGTTCCTTACTTCTCTGTGTTTCTTGGTTGGTAACTGGTTTTCCACCTCTGTGTCCTTTTCTCATGCTGTTTCAGACTTGGATTCAAAGATTAATTCATGGCCTGAATATTCTGAAACCATAGACATCACTTTTTTTTTTTTTTTTAATCTTTTTTTTTTTGGTCTTTTTCCTTTTTATCGGTACCGGGAATCGAACTCAGGACTGCCTGCTTGCAAGGCAGGCGCTTATGCCACTGAGCTAGATCCCCAGCCCCAGACATCACTTTTAAGCTTCAGGTGTTTGATGTTTCATCCTAGCTACAGAAAAAAGATTAATATAGGCAGAAAGTTGGAAACACACAATTACTAACTCTAAAGTCAAAGCTAGATATCAGTAAAGGTATATATGGAAATGAAGAACAGTCATGACAAAACTACAGCATCTTTTCCTGTGACAGTTTACCACTCCATGCCGGGTCCAGAGCAATATCACACAGTAGAGTCCTAAATAATCAGATCAGTTATATATCTCTGCTCCTTTTGTTAACATTAGTAGGCATATTGTCTGCCAAAATGCTCTTGCCCCGTTTCTGATGACCAATAAGTTTATACATATAAAACAACATTGTATGATTCAGAAAAAAATGTACCCCCAAAGACTTGCATGATCAAAGCAGGGGTTTTGGAAGGTGATTATACTATGATGGTGCGCATGAGCTCACAGCTGAATTAACCACAGTTTTATGAAGTGGGACCCACATGGAGATATGAGGTCGCTAGAGGTGTTTCTTGAAGGTTACACTTGAACCAGAGTCTCCTTCTCTCTCTGCTTCCTGATCACTGTGAGTTAAGCAGATTTCTTTCACCTCCCCATTCTGCCACTTGGCTCTGTTTCACCACTGGTCCAAAGCAATGGATGTGCCTGACGGGGGGTGGAACCTCTGAAACTCTGAGTCAAAATAAACCTTTCCTCCTTGCTTCTCTAAGATGAGAGGATAAAAAGCTAACACTAATATCAAACATATTCTTAGCTCCACTTTTTAAATACTTTCTTAGATTCAAAGATGCATCAGGGCCATTGTGACCTTTCTTGGCAATTCTCTGGAAACCTAAAACTTTAAATGAAATGAAAGAAAGAGAAGCACAGGCCAGGCATGGTAGCACACATATGTACTCCCAGCAGTTGGGAGACTGAGGCAGCAGGATTGCTGCAAGGTTGAGCTACATAGTAAGTTGACTATGAACTACACAGTTCAGCCTGAATTACGTGATTAGATGCTGCTTCAAAAACACAAAAATAAAGCAAAATAAAAAAAAAGAGAAGCACAGTGGCTAGAAAAATATTCAAAAGTTACCCACAAAAAAGAAAATAAATCAAACATACCCAGATGTGTCAAGACAAAGTATTTGTAACCACAAATTAAAACAAGAGCAACATCTATATATATGACACAGCAAACAATTATGTAGCCCTTTCAATTTTAATAACAAGTATGATTTTTAGAATCAAAACATATGAAAACTTGTAACCACATGAGAAATATTTTAGAAGTTATTAGACTGGTTTTTCTTTTTCTCATTTCTGCTTTTGTAAATTGTTTCTCACATTAAAAACAAACAAACGCAATAGCAATCTACCTGAATTGATTTCAAAAAATGACTCAGGTGTTATTTGGAAATTAAACTCACCAAAGAACTGTAAGGATTTGTAATGTCCCTTATTTTCAAATTATTCTTAGACTGCTAGAATTTAGCATTAATTAATAGCTAACAAGTGTTTAGTCACATTTTGTATTCATTACTTGAAATATTTTTCCTTCTGGATTGCCATAATCTGGTAGCTAAATATAATAAACATCTGTTTACTGAACTGACAGTAAATAATATTGAACATTTGTCTAACAGATGCATAATTCTTTTTAAGTGCTCAAAGATTATTTCTCAAAGTAGCTCTAGCAAAGCTAAAAAAGCAATGTAAAGTCTGAGTTTCACTTGCCATAATATGAGTAGATATGGCGCAGGAATACTTAACGTTGTGTAATAGGATAGCATTCAGATTATTACTTAATTTTCATATATAATTGAAAAACAAACCTTTCAGCCTTCAAATATTTTGAGTATATGTGGCTTTCCACAGAATTTTTATTAATTGGCTTTTTTCCTAGAGATAAGATCAAGGAAAGATTTCATACATCCATCTGATTAGTGTAATATTCATTATGATATATTTTGGAATTAAAAGCCAAAACTTATTTTTCCCACGTGATTTCTAATCCCATATTTTGGTCCTCCATTGTTATTTGACTTTTCAGTAGCATTTAGAATGTTTTCTCTGTCTTTTTGTATGCATACTTAATGAAACACAAGTATTTCCTCTTTGTTAACAAACACCATATTTCTCATTGGTAATAATTTTTCCCATGGTATAGAATAGAGAATTTCAGATTGGTTGTTAGATTTTTTTGAACAATGTGCTCTTGACTGGCCTTGAACTCTCTGTGCAGCCTAAACTGGCCTCAAAGTCACGATGACTCTCCTGCCTCAGCCTCCCAAGTGCTGAGATCACAGGTATACACTAAATGCCTAGCTTTGCAGTTTTGCTTTTTTTAAACTATGCTAGAATATTTGAGGAAAAACACTCCTATATTGTAATTTAAATTTCTGAATTTTGTAACCATAAAATCTAACAACTTCCCACAGCTTCTCAACATTTGACTTTAAAATGGCATTCTAGCCAAAAGAAGTTTTAAAATGTATCTAGAAATTATAACCAAATTACTGTAATCATTTCAATTTTTCTTGTAGTTTACATGATGGTGATCAAATTACACAACCTCTCATTCTGAGTTCCTTGAAAATACACCTGGAATTACATGCAAAGATTTACTGGGGAGAGCCCTCAGGAATTATAACCGTTAGGAAGTAAAAAAGGTGAGCTGAGATACAGTATTCCTGCAACTGAAGCTTTGGCCAATCAATCCTACAAAAAATTCTGGTCTTCAGAAGATCCTTGACACTTGTCCCATGACTCTTGCCATAGGCAGACCCTTGTTGGGTTTAAAAAGATAGGAACATGAACAAGGCAGTTGCTCACAGATAAACAATTCTCAGTGAAAGAAATAACTGTGATCCTTTAGCAATTGATACTAAAGAAGCTAGAAAAGCTAGAGAAGGAGTACAGAGCATTAAATCAGAGCTAGGCACCACAGTCACTACCATACCATTTCTGGGTAAAATTCTGTTCTATAGATTGAGCATGGGGAGGTAGATCTTTTACAAATGGGAAGGGGAGCAAGAGATAGAGGGGTGGCAGAGAGGAAAGAAGGGAAAAAGAATTAAGGTATGTTACATAAAGGTACCGACTCCTTATGGTAGTGAGTATAATCATTATGTACTGCAAATATGTACTTTTTTAAAAATTTTCCAGTCTCTTTTGTGAATTTATATGGTCATGTGCCTATGTTCTCACTATGGGGATATGAGCAGAATCAATGAGGAAATTATAGGTCCTTTAAAGGCCTATTTATTGTTCGCTTTGCCTTATTCCCATTACAATGGAAATTACCATACAACAACCCTGAAGCCTCATGTTAATGTTAGTGATGATGCTTCCACGCTATGGAGTAGAGCCCTGTTACCTGCCGTGGACTTCACATATGCTGTATCCAAATGTCTTTCATAAGAAATTCTATTTGCGAGAAGATTTTAGCATTTAAGCTAATTGAAACTAAGAAATTACTTTTAAAAATTAGAGAACATGAGATATAGAATGTCCATGTTTCCTGTAAGATCAGTGTGAGGTCATTCATGGTAAAAAACAACTTGGAAACTAGATTATTTTATCTTGCTTTTCTTTCATATGGGGCTGTCAGTACTTGTTCTTCTAGTTTTGTGTTCATGATGATTAAATGAATCCTTCTTTCTCTTAGTGGTTCTAAATAATTTTTCTTTGGTAATCCTATTCAGTTCATGGCTTTGCTTAAGCATGCCTTCTCCTTTTTTGAGGTTTTGCTTATTGTCTATACTTTGTGTGATTCCTTTTAGCTCATAGAACCCTAAATAGATTACAGATGCTCTTCATGTAAATAACATTCCAAAGTTTTAAGAAAAAGTCTGTTGTCGTTGTTATCCCTGTTGGGCATGGCACTCATTCCAGACCAGTCTGTGGGCTTTTGGCCAGAGTGAAGTTGCACTGCCCTTTGGCCAAACACTGTAGAAGGTTTTGCCAAATTTGTCTGCCCTGCAACTGAACCTCCAATTCGTTTGGACTTTCTATTGCATGTTTTTGGTAGCAGTCACATGGAACCAGAGAGTCTTTCTTATCCCTCAGCTTAAACATGAGCAAAGTTCTGAAAGCCATCAGCTTCCACCTGGTATCCCAATCCAGGAGAAGTGACACGAAGACCCAGGGACAGCTGGAGACTGTGTACAGTGGTGGCAGTGGGGTTCAGAGGCCATTCGCCTGAACAGCACTCTCCTGAGTACACTGGACCTGAGACAGTCCCCTGGCAATGCTCTCTGCTGTTCCTCTACAATCTTTTTCCCACTTACCAAGCTTCCTATAAATTCTGTGAGCTATTCAGTACCTGCCCACAACTCCAACTATCTTTTCTGACAAGTTAGCAATTCATTAGGTATGCACCCAAAATTCAGTTGTAATGAGTATTGGCACCCACCCTTGCTCTGATAAATTGGGGCCTGGTTGATGAGACTTTTGATCAGCTTTTCTCCCAAATGATTGTATGAGTAAGGTAGGCAACTTAAGGATATTAGAGTTCATAAACTTATAATGCAAGAAATAAAAGAATAAGAGAGAAAAGCATCTTTTGGCATGCATTATATCCTTTAAACAAAAAGTAAAAAACACAACTTTGAAACATAGTGAATTTCTTCAGTTACAAATGTTTTCTAGTAGAGCCTCAAAGTCAGGATGTGAAAGCAAAGCCCACACCTCCCTTCCTGTAGAATTCTTCCCTCTAGTTCCTGATGACTGCCAAGAAGCAACCAAACTCTAGTCATTGCTTCAACCCTAAAGCACTGCTTAGGAATTCTATGTCTGAGAAAATAACCACATCACTGTATTTCAGTATTATTCTTTGAAAGTCAGCTTATATATTGTCTCAATTAAAAGCACTAAATCTGTTCTCTTGAAAATAAACATAGGTAATAAAATGTTCTGCTTTTTAAAATAAGCATGATGGCAATTTTAAAACACCCTTCATCTTCTTGAGACTTGTTGCTATAAAACTGTGGAGCCCTAATGCAGACAAGTGATGGATATAACTCTTTTTAAAAGCTTTAAATGAATGACATGGAATCTGAGAAGAATTTCAATGATAGCCCCTCTGAGTTCTAGTAATATACAAGGCAGTTGACCTAGTATCACACTGATCAACCAAGATTTTCATTTTTTACCTTTCAAAAATGCTTTTATTTTTCTCTTTTATGGTTTAGATGAGTGCATCATTAAGCAAATGAAAATGTATCTATATTCATGATCATGCAAACACTGCTGATTTTTAAGTTTTCAGAATCAACTTATAATTAGTTATTTGCAATTACAAAACTAAATATAACAGTGCTGATCAGTATACAACAAAATATAAATGACAAAATTTGTGAGGAAAATGAAAGTGGGAGAAAGAGATGTCAATAAAATGGTACAGTAATAAGCCTTGGAAGACAATGGAATGGAAGACAAAAGATATTAAAGGTAGATAATAAAACAAAATTACAAAAGTTATTAAGGAAGAAAAGTAGTGGAAAAAAGAGAAAAGTATGGCAGCTAAATAAAATCCTTGTGTGCTACTGATGCATAGATAAACCTAAATTTGTCTCCGCTTTTTCATTTCCATGTGGATTGGTTACAGATATCTCTATGCAATTGTCCATATATAATTTTCCATACTCACAGTTTAACAGTTATGATGGAGCTTTACTGTATGACACCTATATTAAAATAACACACACTGGCATTCTACTATTAACAGAGCTTCCTTTTGTAATTTGCAATTCCTCTGCTTCTTTTAAAAGCAAATTTTAAATTGTCATCAGGATGATTCATGCCTGCTGCACAACAAATACACTGCTAAGAAATGGATTATACTTCAGGGATCTAGGAGGGCTGAGAGTGGGCTGTCAGGCACTGCCGAGGTTCTGGTCAGCTCTGTCTTGCTTTCTGCTTTTGCGTGTTTGTCCATCTCGGCACCACTCCCACTCACTCCTACAATGCTGGCTCTAATAGCACCTGAAGTGCAGGCAGTTCTTTCTGTATCCGTCTTCATTTCAATTGCATTGGGCACTTATAGTTTCTCTGTCTGTCCTTGGCTCTCTGTGAACATTACACTTGTCTTCGTTCTCCAATGGCCATTGGTAAAAGCTGTCACCTCTGCATTTAAACTCTTCATCTTTTCTCCATTATGACTTTCCTTTGATATTCCTGGCTTTTCATAAAACATTGATGCATGTATGTGTATTTGTGTGACTGTATAAATGCATACATATTGCCTATATCCTCTTCTGTACGGCAAATACAACAGATACCCCCAAATGACATTTTGAGCTTTATATTTGTATTGCCAGGATGATCAGAGTAAGTTGCCTTCTAGTCAGAGGCACTGTACTTGAGTTCTAAAAACTGTTACCAGTTTCTGAATTCCAATAGATGTTTGAGAGATCCTAAATGCTCCTTCAAACAAAAAAATAGGAATATAGATCCTTAAAGCAATTCTTTATATATCTGAACAACTGTTTCTAACATAACAATATGCAATGTGTTAACTAGTATTAATTTACTGCTATTTTTGAAATTCTGTATCATTTTTATCCTTTTTGCTGTTTTTTTAAATAAAAAATTCAAAAAACAAATATAGATCCTTAAAGCAAAGAAAATATCTTTTACCCAAGTAAAACATCACATACCTTTACCATTGAATGTAAAAACTTTGTACCTTTACCATTGAATGTAAAAACTTTGAATCATCTATCAATTAAGCATTTTTCTGTTAAAGATTGTTATATTTCAACAAGTCTGAGATATTTTTAAAATATAATTAAGAAAGGTAAGATTATATATCTACGATGAAGTAAAATAAGGACAGAAAAATGTAAGTTGCTATATCTGGCAAAGAAAAGTTGTAGATGATGCATAAAAAAAGAAACTTGGCAAAATATTTTAAATGGGCTTTAAGTATAATCATTTGACTAAATGTGTTGAATTGCTGTGATGTAAGTTTTCAATGATCTACGTTGACAAGAGACAATATTGTTCTAGACACCACATTGCAAAATGTAACTTTTATTGACAAAGTAAAACTATAGCAATACAATAAAGATGAGCAAATGGTCATCTGAATGATTTCTATATTTTCTATTTTAAATTGTACTGTCATAAAAGGCAGCACTTCTTAACTCTATCTGGGACGCACAGTATTTCAAACTGTGGATTCACCAGTGCCTTTTAATAATGACCGTAACTAATATTAGAAATGCCACCTTTATTGTAATAGCAAGAAGACCTACAAGAATGTCTCTTGAAATGAGGAGAAAGCTCAAAATCATTTCTTACAATGGCTTTAAGCGTCTTCAAACTCAACAGGGTTGTTCTCATGAATTTGAAGAATTGATAAGGAAATACACAATAGGAGAAAGTCTTATGAGAGGAAAAAAAGAAAATGGCAATTATTTAATTGAAAGCAAATACTGGATGCTTTTAATATACATGAGAGACAAGCAAAAATCCAAAAGTATCTGACCTTAAGAAGAGTCCTTGTGGGGTTTGGGGTTTAGCTCAGTGGCACATTGCCTGCCTGGCAAGCCTGAGGTCATGAATTCGATCGCTGGTGCCAAAAAAGAAAAAGAAAAAAGAAAAAAGAAGAGTTCTTGATCCTTGATCCAGCATGGAAAGGAACAGTGAGTGGCATTTACTATAAGACCCAATTCAAGCAGTCACTAAGGGCCCTACAGGAGGACAAGGGAAAAATTGGAGCATTCACATGTAAAGACATTTAGAACCCTTCATGAAAGCCCAGAAAAAGTCAGAATTTACAGCCTTGGAATCATCTCCTTGAAAAAGACTGTAAAATTCTAACGGCCTTCAAAAATTTCTGATTACTCAGAATTTCCTTAGAACAGTTATCAATGAAAAAGAATAAATTCATACTAAGACCACTGCCAGGTTTATCATTTTTCACCTCTTTTTGTACCACCTAACCGGTCTGTATAATTTATAAAGTTGTGATTTAAGTGATACCTCCTTTCCCTCTGCCGGTAATTAGACTCTGGGATATCCATTTACCCCTCTGGATCCTAAGTAAATATTTTGGTTGTATACCAGAAACTGTTTACAGTACATTTGGCCTGCAACTGTTGTAAGCATGTAAAGTTAAACTCACTTTACAATATTATGAAATTTCAGTGATTAATTTCTGCTGTTGGATTGAAAATACTTGTTCAAATAAGATGCAAATTATCCAGAACAAGTAGACTTCAGGCAGATAGGATTAATGTGACAGTTCAATAAAATGGTCCCCTCTGGAAAATAATGAAATAAATTACTGTAGTATTCGTGAATTGTTTGATTTACACAGCCAGTCAGTGCAGGCAGAATGTATCTCAGGACTTTAAGGGGATAGAAAATTCACTTCTGTGTCCAGTCACACAGCATAAAATAGCTACCTGATGTGTACTGGTGGTGGAATTCAGGTTTCTCACTGCTTGGACCCATTCCCTTAGAATCAGATAGGTATAGTGTTTCAGTTGTACAAGATGAATACACTCTAGGAATCTACTGTGCAAATAACTGTGCCTATAACAGTACTGTAATATAGACTTCAAAATTGTTAAAACAATAGAGCACATAATAAGCGATCTTACTGCATTGATATACCAATTTTCAAATAGTAAATTTACTACCTAGTACTCATCAGTGTATTATTCTATTCCATTTTGTTCATCACACACCATTCCTTTAGAGTGGTCTGTCTAACAGAAATATGAAAACATCATAGGAAATACTAACATTTCTAGCAATCACTTTTAAAAAGTCAAAAGAAACTAGTGAGATTAATTTCAATATTTTATTTTACTAACTCAATATATTCAAAATAGTAACATTTCAACATATAACTGATATAAACATTATTTAAAAACTACTTTATATTCTTTACTGTGTAAGCCTGTGACGCCTAGGGTGTAATTTACACTGACAGTGCAATTTGAGGGTGGGATTCAGGGATTGAGCTCATGACCTTGTGCTTGCCAGGAAGGCGCTTGTGCCACTGAGCTAAATCCCCGGCCCTGACAGTGCAATTTTAACATATATACTAAATTTTCATATGAAGTGTTTTATATGTGTTTGGATTTCATAAATTTTACAGTTGAAAAATATTTGTACATACCCATTGTTCCAAATATACAATTAAAAATTTTCCAATAGCCAAACTAACAGTTTTTATGTTCATGTCAATGAAATAAGATACAATGTAAACATCAGTACCCGGGTCACACTGCCACTGTATTAACGGCACAGTTCTAATCTTTCATCGTGTATTTGTTATAGTGTTTTATCAACTTGTATCCTCATTTTCCTTTAAGCTAACAGAGATAGACAGCTCATCTATTTGTTCACTGCTTCAACTTCAACGCCAAGATAAGATGATTGGCACAAATCTAAGGTGACCAAGATCTGGCCATAGAAATGCGATGAGCTCAAGGACATTATACCAAGTCCAGGGCCTTTGGGTTTGTTTTGCCCACTTTGAGTTTGCAGCCACTCTGGATCACCTCTGCCCCTCTGCATCTGTCTAATTAACCTGAGTGTTCAGCCTTCACTGTTGTCATTGCCTCCCGTCCATGGTCACTCCTCACTGCTTACTTCCAAGTCTGTATTCATCTTCCCTCTGCTCTAAAAGTGAAATAATGTCTTCCTCCTCTCTGGGTTAGGCCAGTTTCAATGGGCCCAGACCATTGTTTCTTATCAAGTTGTTCTTTTTTTTTTTTTTTATTGGTACCTGGAATCAAACTCAGGACCTTGCGCTGGCCAGGCAGGCGCTTGTGGCACTGAGCTGCATCCCTGGGCCTATGAGTTGTTATTTAAGATTCATATGTACACAGCTGTGCCAAGCTTACAATGCAGCTGAACAACACAGGTTTAACTCATATGGCAGTCACAAACTGTACCTGGGAACTTTTTTCCCAGCTGGCGCCCACAGCCTTTGCCAAAATAGCTTGCCAGCCATACTGTCTTCCTCTACATGAATTCCCTCTCAGAACCTTCCTGGATTTCTTACTCCTACCCTCCCACACTTGTGCATACCTGAATTTCAATGGTTGACATTGACTAAGTTCTTTATATGGTAGAAGCAGCGTTGGCAGATGAGACAAGGTCAAAAGATCAGTGCTTGTGTATTCATGGTTGCGAAGAATTCAACACACTTCCTGACATACAGGAAATGTGGACTGTGGAATGGATGAATAAACGATGTTTCTTAGGCCTGTGTAAATAACTGGGTCAGGGAATGGGGAGTGGCCATAGTCTGTCACCTCTTAGACTCAGTCTCAGCCCAATACATGTGTTATGAGCATTACTAAATAAATACCACGAAGGCTTTCTACTTGGTTAAATTCTAGGAAGCAGAGGTGACAGCCATTCACAGGTTACCATCAATGCATAAGGGCTTGGAGAAAGAAACCAACATTCCTCAAGGAGGTCCAGTTGTGGACCAAGCAGTGAGAAAGGAAGGTCACAAAAGCTGGTATTATAGGGAACTGGGTTCAAATTCTGCCTCTGTCACTCTGTTACAAAGTGCAAGGAATTCTTTATCTCCCTTCAACTGCAGATGAAGTTCTCCACTGGAATTAATTCCCTTTTCTTTCTCATCCCTCTGACCATTCATTCTCGGCTCTCCTGAGTTAAGAATGAATAAGTTGGTTTTTGTGGTGATAAAATTCAGAATTTCTCTCCCCCTGAACCCTCAAAAATAGCTCAGAAAATGCTGTTTTCACAGGTGTTCCCTTTAAATACTTCACCGTACAGGAAGACATTTCAGGGAGGTTTCCAGGGGATTTCTTACTTTTTTTTTGAGCTAGACTGGTTCTGAGAAAGAGCCCATCCATCTAGTCTGAAAGTGCTTTTCTCTGAAACTGCATAGTTTCACTTGCCGAATGAAAATCTGACTTCATGATAATAAGAATATTAATATTTAAAATAAACTCTTTGCTTGTTTTATCTTTTGTACTACTGCAAAAGTAGTTCGTATTGAAAGAGGTAGATGCTGTTTGGTGAACCCACGCTTCCATTCGGAGGAGTGATATTTTTGTTCTCTGACAGCAAGCCAGTCATCAAAATCAACTTAAAATAAAAACTAAACTAATACACACACAAGGAGAGAGACAGAGACAGAGAGACAGAGAGAGAAAACATGTGTATCCTTCCTATTATGGTCTGAGGTGACCACACAGATGGAGATCCCTCCCCTGCACTTTGTAAAAGCAAACCTCGAGTTTGGCCCCGAGGGGGAAAGCATTCGTTCATCACTTTACTCCGTTCACCTCCTCTTTGAGCAGGTTATTTCGTACTTTCCTATTGTATGAGTTGAATTGTGTCCCTTCCAAAAGATATGTTGAAATCTAACTCTCGGTGCCTCCAACTGTTACTTGTTTGAAAGAATGGTTGTTGCTGAAGCAATTTGTAAACATAATAGTGTCCTTATGGAAAGAGGAGAGATGCTGAGGCCAGACGCCGTGTGAAGACAGTGCATAGAGTCTACAAGACAAGGAATGCCAAGAATCGCCAGCAAATCAGCAAAGCTAAAAACAGGTCAGCAAAGATTCCCCTGTGGTTGCAGAGAAAACTGGACCTGGCAGCGCCTTGCTTTTGGATTTCTGTCCTGCAGAACTATGCGACAATTAAGTTTCTATGGTTTTAAGCCACCTACTGTGGCAATTAGTTAAGGAGCCCTAATAAATTAATATACTTCTCACTCCTAAAACAGCAATCAGCTCTTCAACTTTCAGTGAGCTGACAAGCTTCGGTGAGAAAATAAATATTATTCAATAATACTAAATAATAACATTATTTTTATTCACATAACTGATTTCGAACCACACTGGTACCTTCCCTCCAGTTGTGGCCCTGGTCGCAGACTAACTCCCATCTACCTATCTGAGGCTAATCCTTCACCCACCCTGGGCCCTGCGCCCCGCCTTTCACTTGTTCAAGGACTTTGCTTTTGCACTTAGATCCATCTGCTACTACATCATAAAAATGCCTGTCAACCGCGTCATTCTATCTACAGAAAAATCTATTTGAGTATTAAAAGAGAAAGGGAGATGGAAAAGGGAGGAAAGGGGGGCAGAGATAACAAGGAAGAAGAGATGGAGGGAAGGAAGGAGGAACAGGAGGATCCTTAGGAAAGATCTGGGTAAACAATATATGCACTTGAGGTGGTTTTCATCTGTTGTGAGAAGATTTGAATAAATAGCCCTAACACCAGATCCTTATATGCTGAAAAAAATAAAGAAACTGTTTATAAAATTTGTAACCAAGCATTTAATGTTTAACAGGGCCAAGTAGTCCGAGCAGATTTACCCCTTTAGATCCAGACACATTTGCTATATTCAGTTTAAACTGAAATTTGCATCCTTAATTAAAATCTCCTGCTGTGGTAGGAGACAACCAACTTCATTTCCTGGCACAGATTTTTCAGGCACCAACTTCTTTTTGGTCCTAGAGTTCACATTTAGTATTAAATAAGAATTGGACACAGTAGAAGCTTTTCCTATGTTTTGCAGTGCATCACATTATCAGTGGCTTCTCTTGTCCTTATAGGGTATGCGTCACCTATTCTTGCTAGTAGTAGTGCTTTCAGTCAGCACGAACCTATGTCTAGACCTATCTGTCTGCATAAACTGTTTGAAAACAACCACAGGAACTGCCTTTTTTGAGGCCTAATTCCCTGTAACTAAGTCTAGTCCATTAGTGGAAGTTTGGTCCTCAGTGAGGTTTGTGAAATAACACAGTTTTATTATAGAAGGGACTTGGTGTTAGAACCACACTGAATGTCTAGTCAGATACTTACAGCTGATGTTCAGTTGCTTTATTCAGAAAACAGTAATAATAGTCCTGACTTGATAATATACTGAAAACATTTGCAAATACATACACAAAGCCTCCCATGTGATATACATTCAATAGAAAGTTTTTTATTTTTTGTCATTTCTCACCTACTTATGTGGAGATAAGTGTATTTTTATTCTGTCTGTAGTGGTTTTAGACTAACTTCTAGAGCAATAGGAGCAGATGGACCATTTCAGGACTCTAAAGTTTATAGGTGCATTCATAGATCACCTGAACTATCACTTCTAAGAATCATAACTATTTTATTGATTACAATGACACAAAATATAATTGACTGCCTCGTTAATCTCAAACTATTTTACTGGATTACTTTGGTATTTTCTTTCTTTCTTTCCTTTTTTTACAGCTTCATTGAGGTACCATATATATTTATAAATTTAAGGTATGCAACATATTTTGATATAAATATGTACTATGAAGTGATTATCATACTCAAACCACTTAACAAATTACTTAATAAATTTTAACCATATAATAATTTATCAAAAGCCATAGTAATCGTGCTATACATGAAGTCTCTAGAATGTTTTAATTTGTCAAGTGAAAGTTTGTTGACACTTTAGCCAGCATGTTCTCACTGTGACATTTTTAAAATCAAACTTTCAATCATATTTTTCCAAAAGGACACCGAGGTGGGGAAGATATCTACTACAGCCTCCTGATATACCCAGATAGTGGTTAACTCCACAAAGAATATCTGTGCCACTACAAGACTTTCTGTGGTATCCAAGGCAAATTTCAGTGTTGCTGAGATGATGAATGGTATTATAAGGACAGTCCTTAATTAAAGAAAAACTATACCCTCGGTGAACCTTATTATCATGTCATTCAAAATAAATCAATTCTTTCATGTCACTGCTGATCATAACACAGTAGATTGTGCCCACATCACCATGGAAAAGCTATAAATCTATAAAGCACTTAAAAACCTAGTGGTACACTGTTTCCTGGGAGGTAAAAAGATGAGCAGTTATGTGTGAAATACATTGAGACAAAAGGACCAAGCTAAAAATGTTTAAGCATCAATGAACCGATTTGAAGGCTATGTCATGATGTGTTTTGTAATGCAAATTAAGGACACCATGAGTTGCTATCCAAGGACAGTGTTCGTGAAAATAATGTATGACAAAAGAAAAAAGTCATCATTGACTCATGAATTCATCACTCCTATTATCTTGATGGACAGCCACAATCACCCATGCACACACACAGCCATGCACATCCACACAACCCACTATGTAAAAGTTGCTAAACTCAGATAAGGGGACTCAGCTGTTTTTCCCTATTTCCTTCAGATACTGCATTGTTCAGATGCTGACCATATTAGATCAAGAAATGATTAGCATCTTCACTAGTTGGCCAAAAATATATTACCCATGTGATTGCCTAACATACTTTCTTTTATTGACAAAGACAGATAAGAACACAAAAGAATTTTTTTTGTCATTATGGCTACAGTCTACATTAAACTGTCATGTAAAACTGCAAATCTGAGATTGAATACATCACAGTCCTATCCTTCAGTTTTATGTTTGTTGGCTTGTATCTTTGCTTTCAATTTTAATTGAAATTTAAGGCTTTCAAAGCCCTAAAAGATCAGCCCCTACAGCCTAAGAATGACTGTTTAGCATATCATTGATCACCACCCTTTGCATGCATAAATTCTTTACTTTATTTAAAAATACAGCTGCTGTATTACCATAGACCCAAAGTGGAAATCAGACTTCCCAATGAATATTTTTTGGATGCTTATTCAAAATTCAAAATTTCCATTATGTTAATGGTACATCAGAGTACAGGTTAAGAAAAAAATATGGCCCTAAGTGTTCACTTATGAAAAATTCTTTTCTGAAAAAGACTTTAAATGATACTAGTTTTCAGTATATTAGAAATATTAGGCATCATCATCATCATCATTGGCATTTGTGCCATCACTTGGCAAAATACTTAAATCATTTTTTGCTTCTGAAAACCTGGATTAGACAAAACTAATTTCTGTGGTGCAGCATCGTTGGCTAGGCATTGTTTCTATGTTGGTTCTGTGAGCATCTTAAAAGGTTTCTGATATATTTCAAAATTTTAGACATTTGGGATCTACAGCAGTTTTTAAAAAAATCTTTGCAACTGCATGCCTTGGCATTTTTCTTGTCTCAATTTAAGTTTCTTTTTAAATTGAGAAATATAGTTACTTGAAAAAATGAGCCATAAGCATATTTTAATAATTTTAAACTGCCCATAAGGATAACATATGGCTATTTACATCAAAAGACAAAATGTGGTATTCATAAAAGTTTATAAATAATATATATTTTAGATCACATGAATTCTCTATGAAGTTTTCATTACCACCTACAGTGAATATATAAATTTAAAAGACTCACTGAATATTCTCTAACCGTGATTAAGCAAATTTCTATTATTTAATGCCACAATACAGGTTTCCAAATTAATTAACATTTTCCATTGCAATTTTGTGGGATTCTATAGTATGTTAAAGAGCATACTTGTGTGCTGAATAATCACATCATGACTGAAACTACTTCCCAGGAATAAAGTGAGAATTTAACACACTAAAACTTAATTCACCAAATGATGGTTTAGTGGTCTAAAACAATTACTTCATTTTCTAAACATAGCTACGTTCTTTCTGAGAGTGTTTCACTTGTTGGGGAGAAGCAGTCTAGCAAGTTTAAAGTCATTTAGATCAATGTTTTTATCCTCTTCTTACTTTACTGGTTTTGAAGATCTATTATAGACACTTTGGGGTGCAGGTATGATCTTTAAACCTGAAAGGATTTTGCCCTAGATAGGAGGACACTACAGCAGTGGGAGGTGGGATCAAGGGACCTTTACCTTGAGGTCATTTTCTCCGCCCCTAGGCAATTTACCTATGGCACGAAAAGAGTTCCAATCGCGTGCATCAGCTATGCCCCCCTCTTCTAATTTTTTCTCTTCTAATCGTGCCGAAAATCCTATCAAAACCCAGAAGGGAGATTGGCACATAGTTATGTCTTTTCAGCAATAATTGTGGGAGTAAAAAGTCTGACTCAACGTTTCTACATGAAACTACTAAATTCCTCCTCCAGTTACTCACTTGAGTTCTACGAAACTCTCCCATTGTTCCTATCCATGTAAATAAGACGTGCAACAGATCTCCAGAAATTCATCTTACTAACTGACAGTGTGCTCGCGTTAAATAACTGCCCTCCATTCACCACTTCACTTCTTCCACCTCTGACAACAAACATTCTGCTTGTGTGCCTATAAATTTGGCATCTATTTTGGTTACTTTTCTGTCATTGCTTGGACAAAATTCCTGATGCCCAAAATTTAAGCAACAAAAGGTTTATTTAGCTCACAGTTTGTGGAGACTCCAGTCCATAATCAGTTAGCTCCCGGGCAGACTGCGTGGTGAA
This sequence comes from Cavia porcellus, assembly GCF_034190915.1. Classification (NCBI taxonomy): domain Eukaryota; kingdom Metazoa; phylum Chordata; class Mammalia; order Rodentia; family Caviidae; genus Cavia; species Cavia porcellus. Next base: position 45,591,839 of record NW_026947493.1, read on the forward strand.
AGGCAACAGTTCATGGCAGTGGCAGATACCAAAAGCAACAGGAGCAAAGGGACAAAAGGGAGGAGAGAGCCTCTCTCCTTCCCTTGTGTTGTGAGCAGGCTGTCGCCCAGGGTGGGGCAGCACTCACCACCAGTCCTAGCGCTGGTCCAGATTTCAATCAGGAGCTCTGCAGTCAGCCACCTTCAAAAGGCCACTTCTCCATAACAGAATGAGGCTTTGAGCGGACATCCCGACATAAATCATAGCAGCATGTTTAGATATGTAAGTGGAATTATATAGTATGCTTTCTGGCAGGCTTATTCTCTGAATGTAACGACCTCAAAGTACAGCCATACTGTAGCTGCCACAGTAATCTTTTTTTCCCTTTCTAAGTCTTAGTCAATTAACTTGGCCACAATCAGTTGTATATATATATGCTACTTTTTTTGCCCGGTTATCTTCCTATGGACACATGATCATTTTTGCCCTTATGGCTGATGTGAAAAAAACAGCAATAAGCATACAAATATAGACACACCTTTTAAACCTTGGTTTAATACCTTTGGAAATATACCCAGAAGTAAGACTGCTAAATCATTGGATAGCTCTATTTTTAATGTTTTAAAGTTCTGTCACACTGCTTTTCATGGCAGTCACACCATCTCACAAGGCCAGGAATAGTACACAGAGGTTAAAATTTGTACACATCCTCTCTAACATTTTTTTGGTAGTTGCCATCCCAATAGACACAAAATAATATTTCACGTGGCTTTGATTTGTGTTTTCTTCTTTAAATATTAAGTATCTTTGTATAAGCTGGTTTGTCATTTGCATAATGATCTTTGAAGAAATGTCTGTTCAAGACCCACGTTCATTTCTTAAATGAGTTATACATTATGGTTATTGCTATTGAATCACAGACATTTTTATATAATCTAAACATTCAAACTTTATCATATATATAATTTTTATAAAATGAAATATCATATATTATGTATAATACTCCAGTATTTCTCACATTTAAAATGTTGCTTTTTTGCTGTGTTAGCTATGCCTTTTGATATACAGAAATATTTAGGTATTTTGTAGCCTATACATTTGGTGTCACATTGAAAAAGTCATTTTGAAATTCAGTGTCATAAAGTTTTCTCATTGTGCTTTCTTCTATTAGTTTAATAGTTTTGGGCCTTAAATTTAGATCTGTAATTATTTTAATTGACAAATTATAACTATCATATATATATATATATATATAGAGAGAGAGAGAGAGAGGAAGAACAACCCAGGACATTGGGTATGCCAAGCAAGCATCTACCACAGTGCTAAGCCCCCAGCATTCTAATTTACTTTGAGTTTGAGTTAACTTTAATATATGATATATGTTAAGGATAAAACTTTATTCTTTTGTACAAGGATATCCAGTTTCCCCAACATCTGTTGAAAGACTGTGTTTCTCCATTGAATGGACTTTGCAGTCCTGTGTGGGTTTTCTACTCTATTCCATTAGTCTACACCAGTATGTGTGTTCTAATGAACTATAGTACCACACTGTTACGAATATTGTATTTTTGTAATATGTTTTGAATCAAGACGTAAAAGACCTCCACTTTATTTTCCCTCCTCAATATCTTTTAGAGTAAGGGAGGTCCTTTAGGATTCCATATGAATGCTAGGATAAATTTTTCCCTGTATGGAAAAAAATGCTATGGGATGGCATTAAATTCCTCGATTATTTTGGACAGAATTGTCAACAGAAGGATATTAGGTTCTGCTAGTCTATCATCACAGAATGATTTTCCATGTATTTTAAATTTTTTAAAGTTATCTCAGCAACATTTTGTAGTTATCAGTGTATGACTATTTCACCTTCTTGGTTAGTTGTGTTTCTAAGTATTTTATTCTTTTTTGAAATTTTCATTGTTAGTATTAAAATATAAATAATTTTGGTAAGTTGATTTTGTGCCCTGCAATTTAGATGAATGTACTTATTAGTTCTAACAGTTTTCTAAAACTGTCAAGTTATAACAAAAATTTTATATCTTCATTTCTTTTATTTCCTTAGTGCTGGGGGTTGAACCCAGGTCCTCGTGCATGCTGTGCATTATTTTTCTCTTTCTAATTGGAATGCCTTTTATTTTCCTGCCTAGTTGGTCTGGCTAGCACTTTTAGTAATGTCTTTAATATAAATGGTGAGAGTAGGCATCCTGTCATGTCTCTAATTTTATAAAAAAAAAAAAATTCAGTCTTTCCCCATTGAGAACAATGCTAGCAGTGGGATTTTCATATGTGGCCTTTAATAGATTGGGCCAGTTTGTTCTTTTTCTTTGTGAATGTTTTATTGTGAAAATATATTAAATCTTGTCAATTTTTTTCAGAGCAAATTAAAGTGCTTATAGGTTTTTCAATTCATTCTGTTAAAGTAATGTGCAATATTTTGGGTTTTCATAGGTGAAGTCAACCTTGCATTCCAGGAATAAATCATCCTTGGTTATGGTACATAATCTTTTTCTTATACAGATAAATTTAATTTTCTAATATTTTAGTGAAGATTTATCCTAAAGGATATTGAACTGCAATATTATTTTCCTGTGGGGTCTTTTTCTGGATTTAATGTCTGGAGATTGTAATGATGGTCTCTTAGAATAATTATGGAAGTTTTCACTTTCCTTTAATTTTTCTGAAGTATTTCAAGGGACATTTCTTGCTGTTTCCCTTTTAATTCTTTGTTGAGTTCTCCACGGAAATGATTTGGTCTTGTGCTTCTGAGTTGATTGTTTCAACAGCCCCTCTTTTTTTTCTGATCCTACTTACTTGGATCTTCTTTCTTTCTGCTTAATTAATCTAGTAAAGGATTTGTCAATTTTGTTGATCTTTCAAAAACTTTACTCAGTGCCACTTTTTTAAATTGTTATTTATTCTCAATTACATTTATCTCTGCTCTAGTGTTCACTATTCTTCCCTCTGATCACTTTGGGCTTGCTTTGGTATTTTCAAGGAATGAATGCAAAGCGAAGTTGGGTTGTTAATTTGAATTCTTTCTTTCTTTTTAATGTAAACATATACGTTATACACTGTTTTTTAATTTCTCTTTGGTTTCTTTTTTCATACATTGACTTTTAAAGTGTTGTTCAATGTCTATAGCTTTGAAGATTTTTCTAGGTTTTTGTTTTTGCCATCGATTTCTGTTTTCATTCCATTGTAACTGGAAAAGACACTGTGCACAATTTAGTCTTTAAAATTTTGTAATCATTTCTTGTGAGTAAGGTGGTCTACCCTGGAGAATATTGCATGTGTCCTGGAGAAGAATGCATGCTCTGCAGGTGTCAGGTTAGATGCTCTATGTGTGTCTGATAAGCTCAAAAATACTAGTGTTAAATCCTTTATTCTATTTGTTATTTAAACTGGTGTATTTAAGTTTCCTTTTTATTGTTCTACTGCCTATTTCTCCCTTCAATTCAATTAAACTTTGCTTCATATGTTTAGTACCTATAAAATTTTGTGCATATATTTTTATAATTTTTAACTTCTTAGTGGATTACTACTTTTACTATTATATAATCTTTTCTTGCTCTCTTGTATCTTGTGATTCTTTTTTTTTAATGGAAAAACAATATTTATTTTTAGCCCCGACCCCTGGCCTCTTTTGACTACTATGTATGGAGAATCTTTGCCCATTCTTTCACTTTCAATGTATGTATATCTTTGAATCTAAAGTATCTTGTAGATAACATATACATAGACATTATTTTATTACATATTCAGCTGGCCCATATTTTTGACTGAGGAGTTTACTCAATTCTATTTAAAATATTTACTGATAAAAAAGATCTTATTATCATTGTGTTAATTTCTTCAGTTTAATCAGTTTTGGTCCCTCCTTCCTTTCTATCTTCCTCTGTATTTTTATATTTGTAGTAAAATATCTGATTTCATTTTCATTTAGTCTATGCATATTCTTTGTGGTTGCCATTGTAATGAGATAAAACATCTTAAAATTTTAGCAATCTCTTTTAAACTGATAAAAATTTACTTTCAATTGCTTGTAAAAAGTATTCTTTTATAGCTTTATCTACATGCACTTTATATTACTGATGAAACATATTTTATTTTTATGCATTGTATACTAATTAACACTGATTTATGGTTATCCATTGTCATGTAAATATTAACCAACAAGTAAAATTGGGTGCGTGCACCAACATTGCAATAGTCAATTGTATCTTTTCACATATTTACCTTTATCAGAGCACTTTTATTTTTCTAAGCTTTCCGTTTTCTCTGTAGTATCCCTTTACTTCAAAACTTGTAGATTCCTGGTAACATTTGTTATAGGACAAGTCTAGTGGTAGTAAACTCTCTGTACTTATTTGTTAAGGAAAAAACATGTCTCTCCATTTTTAAAGAACAGTTTTACTGCATATAGTGTTCTGGTTCAACAGGTTCTTATCTTCATTGTTTGAATGTATCATCCTCCTACCTTTTGGCCTGCCACATTTCTGCTGAGAAATCCACTGAAAACCTATGTATAGACCGTCATTTGCATATAACAAGAAACTTTCTATTGTGGCTTTCAAGATTCTGTCTTTATCTTGGACCTTTGAAAATTCAGTGATAATGTATCTTGATGTAGGTATCTGGATTTACTATACTGGAAGAATATTAAACTTCTTGAATTTGCATTTTTTCTGAGCTGGTGATCAAACCTAGGACTTTATGCACTCTATGGAAATATTATTAGCTTCAGCTTCTTAGTTTTAGTTTCTAGAAACTGTGCATCCATTTCCTCAAATTTAGGTAGGTTTTAGACAGTATTTCTGTCAATGAGCTCTGTGCTAATTTCTGCCACTGTTCTCTTCCTGCTGTCCCCATTGTGCAAACATTTTTCTGCTTGAGAGGAATCTGTAAGTCCCTTGGGCTGTTTCCACTTTTATTCATCATTTTTTTTCTTTTATATTCCTCTAATATGATTCCAAATGACTTGCCTTTGAGTTTATTTTCCTTTTCTTCCTCTGGACCAACTCTATTATTGAATTCCTCTGGTGAATTTTTTCCCCAATTTTGTTATTGCATTATTGACTTCCTTAATTTCTATTGGACTCTTTCTTTCTAGTTTCTGTGTCTTTATGATATTCTCCTTTTGTTTATGCCTTGTTTTCCTGATTTAGCCATGTATCTGTTCACCTTTCATTCACTGAGTATTTTTTAAACTGATATGATAAGCTATTAGGTAGTTCAAAAATTGGCACTTCTGTTTTAAGAGAGTTAAAGGAATTTATTATGCAGAATTAAAAGTATACAATAAAAGAAAGTAGAGTGAGGGCTTGCAGAGATAAGCCTCGAAGCTGGGAATATTTATGAGGGTTCTGTTTGTTTGTTTTGTTTATTTTGTTTCGTTTTTGAGAGGAATGTAAAGCTGTGGAATTTGTGAATCTATAGAAAATTCCATGTTGGTTTATAGGAGAAAAGGACAACCCACCAACGGATAGAAAGGTAATGGTCTATTTTGTAGGTGAAAAGCATGGGCGCACTCTACTATTTGTGTTTTATTATAATTTAAAATGGAAATCTAAAACGTTTTGCCTAAAAACATTCTCTGAAACTTTTACATCTGTTTCTGCTGTGATCAGAGTTGTATCCTTAACCTAATCAGTTAACCTAATTTATATTTAAAATGTCCGTAAGGGATCTTGGTAAGAAGTAAAAAAAAAAAAAAAAAAAAAAGAAGTAAAATAGCATAAATAGACTGAGAGTATGCACAGATATGGATAACTTCGAGGAATTTTGTTTGTATTCCATAGCTGCAAACTTCCTAAAAGAAAAAAATTTAAATCATGGTCTTCCCAGAGATCTTTATATCTTCTATCTCACCTGATTTCCCTTCTCCCTCTGAAAAAACTGAACTGTTATTCCTAAGGGATACAGAGAAGCCATCAGTCCACCTTCTTATGGCTGCTTTGCAGATCAAGAGCCCCTGCCCATACCCAGCCAGGGATCAGAAGTCTTCCTGTAACCAGTTTAAAGAAGACATTGGAAGGCGCTTGAATAACCATGGACCCTTGGTAGTCTGTAAAAGTCAAGAAAATTATATGTCATTTGGGATAAGCCTTTTATCTTTAATAGACTGTTTATCTAAAGATATTGGTACACATGTAGTAGATAGATTTTATGAGCATACAGACTCCTCCCTGTTCTACCAATAAGAAATCTACTGTCCTACTATTTTAATTATAACAATAGCCACAGAATACACTAAATAAAGATATTTACATATTTATGACCATCAGGCCAAGGAAATTTTTACTATGTGACTCAGAACCTGGATCTGGCCTTTGCTTGTGGACCTGCAGGCCTTTTGTAATTAAGACTTTAGCAACTCCTAAAGTGCATTTTGATAGTAAGATGCGCATGAACACTTGAAGGTTCTGGAATGAAATGTTATACTTTATAACAAGACGCTTCACAGAAAGTCATACTTGGAGGATGATTGGATCTTAGTGGTGCTGTGCTACCAGTGCCATTAGTTACTTCAGTCACTGTACTGCTAGAAGTAGGGCGTGTTTGCAATGGGTCACCATGGACACCACCTGGAAAGACGTAGTTTTGTTCTCGCTTTTCCTTTCTCCCTCTGATTTCCTGCTCTCTTCATGTGAGCAGATTTCCCCCACCAATCCCTTTCATCTTGCCATTGCTGCCCTGGAGCTGATCAACAGACAGATTGAATCCACTGAAGTTCTGAGCCAAAATAAATCTGTCTTCTTTTTAAGTTATAAGTATTGAGTACTTTTCCCCAACTGCAGGAAAGGGATGCGTACAGGCTTGGGGAAAATATTCAAATGACTGAGGGTGCTGCCCCGAGAGTTACCATCATTCTCATGGGACCTTAGTTAGTTCTAGTAAGATGATCATCATAAAGGACCAGTACATCCAGGGTCACCATGTGCTCTCTCCTTTCCATCTGCCCCTGCCATAATATTACCCACCATGTTGTGATGCAGGCAATGGAATTCTAACTGGAAACTTGACACTGTGTTTGGACTTTTAACCTCCAAACCTATCATCTAAATAAGTATCTTTTCTTTATAAGTTATCAGCCTTAGGCATTTTATTACAGCAGTAGGCAATCAATTAATACAGATCAACTCCCTAAGGCAGTAAGAGAGCCAAAGACTGAAGATTCATGTCTTTGCTCTGGGATGGGGCATCACATTATTATATAAGTCAGGAAGAAGGAACTATTTAGGGATAATGAAATACAACTACATTCACATGTTTATTCCATGTTTTTTGTTTTGTTTTGTTTTTGTTTTTTTGAGACAGGGTCTCACTATGCAGTTCAGGCTGGCCTTGAGCTCACTTTGTAGACCAGGCTGATCGTAAACTTGCAACAATCCTCCTGCCTCAGCCTCCCAAGTGCTGGGATTACAGGGAGGCACCACACCACAGTCAGCTATTATTACGTGTTTTTACTTGTTCAGCATATTTTTCTCTGTTATGTTGCCATAGTTAACAGCAGCTTACAATTCTACTAAGAATACAAGTATATTCTATGTTTTACTTATTTGTATTTTCTTTTAAAGGGCACTTTGCTTGTTTTTAATCTCTCACAGATATAAATAAGTCTGCCATGTATAGCTTTTCAATATATAGTAACATTTTGTTAAAGTCCATTCCTTGTGCCAGAATTTCAGAATCAAATAAGACTCTTACACTGTGGGCTGGGGATTTAGCTCAGCGGCATAAGCACCTGCCTTGCAAGCAGGCGGTCATGAGTTCAATCCCTGGTACCAGTTTAAAAAAAAAAAAAGACTCTTACACTGCATCATCAAATTACTTCCTCAAAAGGTACAATAATTTATCATCCCTTAACCAGTGCAACAAAGGACCTTTTCCATTGTTCTTTCCATTATTGTCTTCAAAATATTTAATGTAACATGGTAGATGAAAATTGTTGCTCAATTTTAATCATTAATTATTTAATTATCAATAAAAATGATCATCTCTCAGGCTTATATTACAATAATGGGTTAAAAATACCAGAGCTATATTTTATGAATATTTATTTAACAATTTTCAATCAATATCTAATTAAAAAACACTAGTTACAAACTATACACTCCTCTAAACACTTCTGACACACATATAAATTAAACAGAATATGTAAAGAGGGGTTTATGCATGTCATGATTTATGTCTGTGTCCCCCAGGCCTCATGAGTTTCAATTGTGCATTTGTGCATTTGCATTGTCTAGTGCTTGGATTGATGGTGTTAGTGCTACACCCACCTCGGGGTGGAGCCAGGATGTGATGTAATGGCAGGAAGAAGATGTCTCTTGCTCTTTGTTGGTTCCTGCTTGCTGTTTGCAGCTGCCATGAACTGCGGCCCAGCCATGCTCACCTGCCTTGGAGCCAACTGAGTGTGGACTAAAACCTCCACAAACTGTAAGAAATAAACGTTTCCTTTCCCAACTTTGGGCTCAGCGTATTTTGTCTCAGCGACGAGTAAAAAGTAACTAAGACAATGCACAATCTGATTACGACGAAAAGTATGACTGTCTAGAATTATGGAAGCCCTGAATACAGAGAGGTCTTTTTGGAAAAGGAATTAATGAGTTACGAAGACAAAGAGTAAACAAATAAAGGGAGAGTGGAGGTAGCAGAAGCTATGTGGCCATTCAGGCAAGAGAAAATGAATAGGCCAAGGCATCAAGGTTCAAAATAAGGTACCTAAGAGAGAAGAACGGCAAGCAATAAGTGTTACTACAACAAATGAAAAAGAGAGAAGACTAAAGATAACACTTCAAGTAAGATCAGAATTATTTAGCTTTATAAGTTTTAACTCAAGTTATGGTTTTACTCTTCCCTCTGCCTGGACTGTACTTATAATTTTTATTGCCTCTGCAAAATCACCTTCATCCCTCCAATCCTAACTCCTGTATCCTGGGAGGAATGGACAGCAGCATTCCATGACCTTTTTGTTCTAAAATTTTTAAAATATGTACCTTATTAAAATCGATAAAGATAAGCTTAGTGGTTTAAAATGAACCTGAAATGCAGTGCACTGAATGATACTTTCTATTTAAAGGTACACCCTCGGAGTAAACTCAAGAGAATGATTTAAAGAATATACTGCTTTTTTATTTGCTCTATTGAATTATCTGTAACTAACTAGCAAAGTATCATTTCAGTTGAACATCCTCTGATGCACTGTTGTAATACTGGAATTTATTTCCATTGCTTATTATGATTTGCCTTAATTTGCTATTTTTTTCATTAAGTTAGTACTGATTGAATACCTACTAGATATAAAGCTGGGAGCCATTAAGAGCTTAACAATGGCCACTGGCAATTTAAAAGAGGAGATTTAACTTAGTTCACATTTTTAGTCCATCATCACCTGGCTCCAAAGCAGGAATATCATAGTGAAAGGACATCACTGAGAAAAGATGCTTAGCTCATGGTAATTTGGAAGCAGAGCAACAGAGCAATGCCAGCAAGGAAGAAGCCAGGGACCATATACAGTACCCAAGGTCATGCCTCTATGAGTCACCCAGCCACATCCAGAAGACTGCTGTACCAAATACCTTAAGTGACTATCAGGGCAATCAAATCGATGCAATCAAGCTTAACTATCACATCCCAAACCTTGTCAACTGATATCTCCTTAAACCATACTTAATCCCCAAATAACCACAAAGTGATAATTCTGTCTATAACAAATAACTATCTTGCGTACAACTGAAAATGTAATAATCTCTTCTCCAAAGTCTCAACTGTTGCAGTATTTTTAAAAATTCCAAGTCTACAGGAAGAGAAAAGTCAATGCCTCCCAAGAATCTGCCATGCTGGGACTGGGAAGATCCAACAAGAAGCCAACCAGCTAACATTTCTGGTAAGCCACACAAGCCACATGGCTTCCAGGAAGACAAAAGTCAGCACCTCCTGTTAGCCGACCTGTGCTGGGCTGAGAATCAAACCCCTCCCCCAGCAACCGGCTGGTTTGGAGAACAGGCTGAGTTGATAGCAACTAAGGTACGTAAAGCAACTGAATGCTGGTATCCTTTGGTTGATTTTGCAGGCCTAGGGCCAGCGGTCTGAGCATCTCTTGGGAGGATGACAGTATGCAATATAGCAAGATGGGGGATTTTCTTCTGTCTTTGAAATCCAATATTGTTCCCACTGTTTTGCTTTGTTCTGATTGTTTTTGCTTTATTCAATATCCTTTTTTGATTGGTTTTATTCTGTTCTGTTTTTGGATTGATTTTGCTATACCGGATGGAATGGACAACTATTGTGAAAATACAAGATTTGTTTTCCTAGTATCCTGCTTTGAAATTCTGTACCAACTTTGCTGCTTTGTTTTGATTGGCTTTGTTCTGTTTTGTTTTGTTGAACTTTACTACCTTTAAAATTAAAAATAAATAAATAAAAATCTCAAGTGTATGTTTCTAAATAAAAATCTCAAGTGTATGTTACAGGTGAACTATTACCTGTAAACCTCTGAAAAAAATTTTTTTAAAGTTATAGGCTGGGGATTTAGCTCAGTGGCACAAGTACCTGCCTGGCAAGCATGAGGTCATAAGTTCAATCCCCTGGAACAACAACAAAAAAAAAAACCCAAAAAAATGGTTACACAATTCCAAGGTACAATGATGTAGCATAAGCATTCTTAATCCACATGGGAAGAGTAGGGAGATAGAAAACAATTTAACCAAATTAAGAGCAAAATACAGCAAGACAAACATTAGGTCTTTTAGCTCCATATCCAGCATCCAGAGCATATATGATAAAATGAGAGTTCCAAAAGATTTGGGAGTCCCCACATCTACAGCCTTGCTGGTTGCAACCCACATGACCTCTGTTTTGGACTGGTTCTACTCGCAGCCTGCAGTCTTCCTCAGCAGATAATCCACCTTCCTGGCATCTCTGACTTCCTCCTGGTATCTCCACTGAATCTTTACTTCATTCTCACAGCTTCACACACTGCCGTCTGAGGGGTTCCCTGCCCATTTTCCTTGGTCTTCCTTTGGAATTTGGGTGGAAGTCTCCCTGGCCTCACAACTCTTGCATTCTTCTAGCTAGTAAAATCAGCACCACTGGAAAATGCCAAAGACCACTGTTAGTCAAAACAATAGCCAGATATTCTTGGACCATGGTTTCAGTGAGCTATTAGTGCCTGGATGATTGAGTACATTGAAATAAAGTCCTAGGGAAGCAGTCACCTAGGAAGCCCTTCTAATCTAGGAGCCCCTTCTTGAGCAGGGATTGTAGGGTCTTTTTCTCAAGTGAAAGGTTTATATATTTGCATGCTTGAGCCTGAAGTGAGTGGAGACTTGCTGATTTCTAGGAGCTGCCCAACACATTTTCTTCTTGTCCCTGTGTGGCTTAGTCACTTTTCTCATTCCTGAGACAAAATACCCAACACACAAACTTAAAGGAAGAAACGATTATTTTGTCTCACAGTTTGTAGAGGTTCCCAAATGAAGTCTCCTGATCCTGGCCTTTACTATTCACATTTCTAACAACATTAGTCTTCATACCTCCAATCAGAATCACCCATCAGACTTCATAACTTCCCAAGCTCCTCCCATAAACCAGCAAGCAAAAACTTTTAAACCATCTAGTCAGATACAATCATAACAACAACCCCACTTCTCTGATACAAATTTTCTGCTTTAATAATTTTTCCCATTGTTGAAACACAATACCCAATATATATGATTTAAAGGCGATATAACACAATATAGCTTATGGTTTCAGTTACTGGTTCCCCAGCCCCACAGCAGGTACATTGTGGCAACAGGGCATGGCAGACTAGAACTGCTTAAGACACAATGGCCAGGAAGCAAAGCAGGGCGCAGTGCCAGAAAACAAAGGGGAAAGGGACAGATATAATGCCTACCCAAAGTTGTGCCTCCATGACCAATCCAGACACACTCAGAAGTATACTCACCCATCTGTGGGTAGCTCCCAAGTCAATCAAATTCACATAACCAAGCATAACCATTACACTGGAGTTGAATTATATATGTGTGAAATGAAGATATCTAGATTTTTCTAGTAAAATATCTAGTTGATTCAACAAAAAATAAGAAGACCAGCTTTTTCCCTGTACTACCAGGTCTTCTATTACACTTCATTCATCTACTTTAGTGCCATTGATCATTCCTCCTCAATTACTCTATAGTACAACATGATATCTGGTTGTGAAGATCTTGTCTTTTGTGCTTCTTCAAGATTATTTTGGCTATTTTTAGCCCTTTATATTTTCATAGGAATATTATAACTTACTTGTCAATTTACAAACACACACACACACAGCTTTTGACCAGAAATCAGTCGAATCTATAGCTAAATTTAGGGAGTTCTGACATCTTTAAGATCATGGAGATAATTTTCATTCTTTTGACTTAATCCAAAGGAATTTGTACTTATTTAACCTATATTAATTCATTCAACAAATATTTATTGGACTTATATTAGTTGAATGGCAAGTTGATTACTTAAGAGTTTTGAGTTAAATGAAGAAAACTAGAAACAATCAACAGTCTATCAAGATTAGTAACAAAGCCGAGAATTTTTTCACTGTACCACTGAAGGTCCAAAAGTAGTACAAAAGATTACACTAAAAATCTCATCTTGAAATATGTGATTGATGAGTGACAGACAAACTTTTCTAAGATAGAGGTTTTGTCATCTAAGTACTGGAAGACTGTGGCCTCCAATATTTGTAACCAGCAGCAGAAGTTACAAACTACCCAGTCTAACCTAGGTAAAAACTAGCGATGCAAGTGAGAAGAATGGAGATGGTAAGGTGTAGGGGGTCTTGAAGTCCACGAATGGGTGCTGTGAGTGACTGTAGCAAAACAAAATACCTGGAATGATCTGCAAGTGGAGTGTTGAATTTAATATCTCCATAGTGTACCACACATTCCAACTTAAATATATGAAGTTGAATGAAAAATTACAAATGGTGACTTGGCCAAGGAAATTAGAGGTAGGAAATTAAAGGTTGAAAAGAAACAATCTGATGAAAAGCCTAGTGGAGGGGGAGGAATATTAACTAGGTGTGTAAGCAATCAACAAATGATGGAAGCACCCTAAGAATGGATAGGTGATAGGGTCAAGGAAGAACACTCGTCTTTTGTATCTGTAGCCTGACTGAAATAGCAGAAGTGTACCTGAGTATAGAGGAGCAACGAATTGCTGGTGGATTGCGTGGTGAACAGTACCTGGTACCACTTTGATCTTGCAGCTCCAGATGAGCAGTGTTCACTAGGTAACAACAAAGTACTTCATTTAAGAATGATCCAAAAGTCAGTAAAGGGAAAGATGAAAACAAAGCATCCAAGAGTTTGAGGGATGAGCGCATGTGTTAACCAGGGGCAAAACATCCAGGAGAAATAGTAGAAAAAACTTTGAGGAAAAAGCTTGGTCAGGAAAGACCATAATGACACGATCAAAACCATCCATGACCCTGGAAAATAGATGCATTTGCTCATCCCTTTGCCTTTGTGTCACAGTTAGGATGGGTTCTGAAGCTGCTTTAGTTGAATATACACAGTCAACAAAGCAAAACAATGTCTTCATTTTATTTGCACCTCTACATATGAGATAAGCATAAAACCTAAATGGAAACTTTTTGGAAAAAAAAATGTAATCCAGCTCAAAGTATACCTTGACCTATTACAGTTGTCTTAAATGTTTTATATGATCTTTGGCCTATTTGCCTGGTTTTCTATTGTATATATAATGATTAAATTTATAAGTTTTTATAATATAATTAAATACTCTGATGCTAGAAAGATAAATGGGTGAAGGGAAAGGGGGAAAAAGAATCGAAATGTACTATGTACATGCAGCTATTCTTTATAACGAATGTGATCATTATGTTCTGGAAACATATACTAATAAAAGTCAAAAAAAGAAAATTTTCTGAAATAGCATAAGCCACATTTTTCACACTTTGCACATAATGAAAATGATCCATTTTACAAGTAGCATTGATGACATGCACCTAAACAATAGTTATTATTGGCGTCTAAATCTTAAGTCTCATGTACCTGTTTTGCTTTGCATGACAGGTCATTTATGCACTCTGTTTTCTCAAGTACATCTTAAAGGAAACGTATTAATTGGTATGTCCACTAAAAGTACTTTTATCAGTAGAAAACCTGATGGTTGGGTTTTATCTGATGCCCTTAAAGGAGTGCTAAATTTCTAAGAGGTCATTCTGCCTCTGTGTTACTTCAAACTGTATATTTAAAGCAACTGAAGAGTAAGAAACAGAACTTTCCTGTTCATTGTATACTAAGGATTAGCTTTTGGGGGAAAACTTTAAAAATCTAAACATTATCTTCCATACATAAACAAAGTTTGGAAGTAACTTACAAAGAAAGAGGACTGACATAAATCAATTTCAAGTAAAATAAGAAAGTTCTATTGCAGGTTCATAGATATCTTTTGTTTGCTTTTCATTTTTACAGATAATGCTTCTCTTTTTTCTCAGTACACCATAAGAATACTAAGTGTTTGGAAAGTTCTCTTTTCCTTTAAAAATTGTTGAGTGAAAAGTCTAATCTCACAAGGATACTGTCTACTTTCTCACTACTCCTCTCAATAAAAATCAACCAGCCAAAATATTTTAACACACACTCTTTTCATACAGTCTTGGATTTTCTATTATGAAACAAAATAAGTGCAGAAAATTTTTTCCTTTGGTATTTTACATCAGCTATAAAGTTAGGAAAAGCAAAGGAATCTACTATTTGAGGCACAATTATCTTTGTCACATATTAACTGTGTTTTTTTCCTCCCCTCACTGAAAAAAATAACAAACCAGCAAGCTGGTGAGAGCGCTCGCCACGCTGGACTGTGGATCAGGGCAAGGACTGGGAGAATGGGCTTTTGTTAGTCATCCCTTTTTTTTTTTTTGTTTTCTTACAGGCTGGTCTTGACTATTACTTCCTTCTTTGTGCCTTATCTATGGGTGAAATAATCCTCTGGAAAATGAAGGGTAGCTTGACCTCTCATTTATCTCTGTCCAGAGTCCACTCTTACCAGACTGATGAAAAGTAGGGAAAAGGGTCCGTCAGCGGAGCCTGTTCATTCAAAGATTGCTGTCTGACTCGTTTTGTTTTGGGAGTATAGACTTTCTTTCTGCTAAGTGAACAAATTATTTTCTTTCTGTCCGATCAGGCTATAGAATGATTAGGGCACTGAAGAGTAAATTAGGCTCTGATGACTGTGGTAACTGAGAAGTTGGAAAGTCAACAGCATTATTAAAATAAGTCTTTCCTTCCAAGTGTCATTATGTGTCCCAGAGCCAACTGTTCATGACAGCACTGAGAAACAGAACTGAACTGATAAGGCTCCTTTTAGATTTACCCAATTCCAGGGGAAAATCAAGCTGATACGTGAACAAACCAGACAGCATAGGTCTGTGGAGACAAAGTGACCTTCAACAGGAATGCATAAATCAAATATTTGCCAAATTTTTTTATTTCTTCCTGAAGTCTCTTTTGCCTTTCTTCCTTTTTCCTTTTTTCCAAAAATTAAAACATCATTTTCCAATATTCTCTTTCCTCTTATATTACAAACCAAGGTAATTGAATGGTGTAAAGATATCTGCTATTATAGAATGTTTATAGGATCCTTATCTTTAAATCAAGATTGTTAACAGTGGAAAAAGTATTAGAGACTCTCATAGTCAGTATTATCTTTCCAGTATAGAAATGTAGAGATAAGGGTAAAGGTGAAAATTATGAGCACTGCCCAAAATAATAAAGATCTTTACAAACTGAAATGAGAAAAAATACAGCAACAGTGTACTTTTAAGAGACAGGTAGTTCAAAAAAGGCATAATTCCAATTTGGGAAATTTTATATATTTTTTCACACCCATTGTCTCTGTGGTTATTTCTGAGTGGAACAAGAATGGTAGATTTTTATTTTTTATTTATTCATTTTTACTTTTGCAACATAGTTAACATCATAACTTAAACATATCACATTGTGGATAATGATTCTGAGGGCATCAAAAACAGTTCCATAGCTACAACACGGAGGGGAAAAAATCTATTGATTTGCTAAAAACACTAAATGAGGTAATCTCCATGCTAAAGTGATAGGCAATTGTTCACCAACATTCTCAGGATGCTGGGAAAATATAATGGAACAAAGCTGGCTCAGAGAAAATTCTAGAAGATCAGAGAGAAGATAGTCTAGTAATTGTCATGGAGAGTGGAGAGTGGAGAGTTCATGGCAATGCAGCTGAGATCATTCCCCAAGTGACTGCCTTTCCTCTGTTGCCACACTGCCTGGGCACCAGCCAGCTCTTCTAACTCTGTTACTGGGATCCAGCGAGCTCAGTGATATGTCTACAGTCACATATTGCAGTGACTCCTCATCACTAAATCCACCTATCCATTACCCATCGCAGGTCCATCTCATTGAAGAGTTTGAACTATTCATCCCTCACTCTGCCTGTCACCTATGTCTGTTGTTCTCTGATTCTAGATTTTTATTTTTGTTTAGCTTCACACCAAACAAAATAGGTCTCAAAAGTAGCTCTGCTCTACAATTTAATTTTTTGTTAATAGCTAAGTATAACTATAATACTTAAGTACTTTCACAGGCAAATTTATAGTGATAGTAACAAAAAGTATATTATAATAGTCCTAACACATGTTTGTTTATCCTTTCATCTTCTCAAATATGTATTTTTAAAATTAAGTTTCAGTTTATAATTTTTAAAATTGAGTTTCAATTTAAGATGGTAACACCACGGCCAAATTAAAATACAGAACAATTTTAAATTTTAAATTAAACAATTTTAAATTTTAAATATTTCAAAAGTGTATTGGTGACTTTTAAATGCAGCAAGTTTTATATTTACTCACAGAAAAATCATTTTATTTAAACTTTAAAATGAGAATAAAAATAAAATTCAGTAGCAATTTATGTGTCATAAACATAGCCTTGTGTCTGTTTCCAAGAAACAATTTTCTCTTTAGTGACTGCTGCAAAAGCATAAAAATTTCTATCATAAAAATATACTCTGTGTGTCTCTTGGGCAATTACCTGAGTCATTGCCTTAAGAAAGAGACCAGAGTTCTCAGAACAGCCCAGTGTTGACTCACCAACGTCTACAGCCCAGCTGTTCTCCCATAACCTTTTCTTAAGAAATATTATTGCACTCATCTCAACCAAATCTGCTGGGTCTAAACCCGGCAGTTTCAGTATCTTCTAATTGGAAAAAAATCTTTTAAAATCACAGTAATTATGCATACACTTTGAAACACAAGGTCTTATTAGAATCTTTTGTTTTGTCTATTTACAAAGCACAGTTCTAGACATTTTGTCCAGTCTTCACACTCAAAACATAAGCATCATTTACATCATCATCATTTTACACAAAAGCCTTCATAAAATGCAACTAATGAATTTATTTTTATTTAAAAGTATATCTACCTTCTTACCACAAAACTAACAAAATTAAAGTGAAATGCAACTATGTGTGTGTGTGTATATTTATATATATATTATGGAAAAATAAAAGAAGGGTGGAGAGAGGGAAAAAGAAGGGAATTGAAGTGTTTTATGTACATGTCCCAGTCCCCTGCAGTGAATGCAATTATTATGTACTGCAAACATGTACTAATGAAAGTAAAAAAAAATCTTAGGAGAAACCCAAAATATAGATAAAGAGCAAATGGGAAGGCAACCAAGAGATGGAAGGAAGAATGTAGGAGAGGGAAGGGAATGAAAAAGAATTAAAATGTATAATTCTTACTCCCTACAAAAATTTAAGCATTATATATTGCAAACATTTACTAATAAAATAATTTTTAAAAGTCCATATATAACATATGATGAATTTTAAATGACAACACATATTTTAATACAAACAAAGGTAGATTTTTTTTTGTTTCAGAAAGTTCTTACTAATCTGCACGATTAGTTTTCTTTGAAAGTCTGACATTTCTTCATAATAGAAAAGTCTACTTATCAATTTTCTCAGCCAGTTGAGTACAGGTGATGCATAGTATACCTTCGTAAACACTGCAGTGGTACAGAAGAATGATGTGGTCTCTAAACTCAAGGAAGATCCAAGCTAATTGGGAAAGAAGAAAGTAACACTCATGAAATTAAAGACATGACAAGAAACTATATGTGATTCCAGGAAGCAGTGACAGAATGAACAGAGACCTGAGGAAGGACTGAATAACTGGAGGGGTGGTAAGAATGTCAGAACGAGACACCTGAGAGCAGGTGGTTATTAGGTGGAGTTCACTTATGCAAACTAAATGTCTAGAGCACTGAGGGAATGACTTGTTGTCATGATGAAAACATATTTTGCTGAAGTTAATGTAGGGGTTAAACTAGCCAGAACCAGATATCATTTCTCCTTCTACTTACAAGTGAGCATGGCATGTGCCTTTTCATTCAATAGGTTGAATTTAAATCACAGGAGCTGTCTCTTGGGGAACAAATACAAGCTTGTTCACTACGATTTATATGGAGAGTTTATTTAACTCATTCAAGAAACCACTTAGTCAGTGAGGCGGGCATTGGGATTTCCACACACCTACTGAGGAGAAAATACTCTGGCAAAGACTGTGCATTACAGAACTCAGAGGCCCAGTCACTGCCCTCGCTCTTTCATGGAGCATAAGGTTGACATTTACTTTTTAAAGAAAAAAATTAATGTACCATGACAGGTTACAATGTCAGGTGGCAGTCACTCTAGAAGTCTCAAGGAAACAACATGCAGTGTCTGAATAAAAACTCAAAGATTGTAAAACAACTCATCATACATATCACTTTATGGCATAAGCTGAATCTAAACAAGTCTGAAACAAACTAGATTTACTTGATTTTGAGTTGGGGATTGTCTATCAAGGCTTTGCAATAACTTTGGATCTCATGAAAGGGAGGGAAAAAGGAAATGATGAGCCTTTACATTAACAAAAATTCAAAAGTAAACATTTATGCATTTGGCAGCATGAACTCTGCAATTCTGCTATCAGGTCCCACTCATTCAGGAAAGTTTGTTTTTAGGAATACAAATTCCTAAAATCAAAACCACTGAGAAGGCAGCTTCAATTCACTGCCTTTGTATTTTCCACAATTAAGAACACAGAAACACATGAAATTTGCTCATTTCAATGTCCTGTGGGCTGTTCATCTTTCCTTTTTTCCTTCGGTGCTGTCTTGCCAGACAGTAATTTTTGCTTGTTTTGTGCTTTTAGAACATTAGTCTCTGACATGAATGACCTGTTTGAATTCTCCTTAGTATAAGACAGTAGTCTTTGGAAAAAGTTTGCATAGCAGCAAATGCGTCTTGTGCAAAGGCAAGATGGCAAATCCCTTCCCATTACCATCTCTGTCTTCTATGTTAATTGCAAGCTGATTCAGTGTTTCTCTGCCCTCTTGCTGTCTCAGAGATCTCTTGATTTCCAAAATAAGCCAATACTTGTAAAGACACAACAGAGCTAGTTTTATTTAATAAGTGAGTTTAACTATATCATTTTACTTAAAATCTAACTTTCTATAATTATTGTCAACATTGCTCATTTAACATGAAATTTTTACTGCCTCCTGGTTTTTAAGTTTTAGTCATGAGTTCATGTATTTCCTCAATTAGTATTATTTTTTTTAATCTTTTTCATTTTTATTGGTACCAGGGATTGAACTCACGACTGCCTGCTTGCAAGGCAGGTGCTTATGCCACTGAGCTAAATCCCCAGCTCCCTCAATTAGTATTATGATTTTAAAAAGTTATCAGTTTATATATTCCCTGAACAATGGTGTATTTTGAAGAGATAAAGTTACAAAACAGTTTGAGTGAGAGCCAGAGAGAGAGAGAGAGAGAGAGAGAGAGAGAGAGAGAGAGAGAGAGAGAAAATAATCTCCCCACTATCTGATATGATACTTTAAATACATAAGATTTAGGGCTTGCTTGTTCATTGCAAAGAAGAGCATGCTACTTAGGTTGTACCAATGACATTGGTCTATGGGGCACAAAGTCTAGGCTCTTTGCCCAGTTCTGAATTTGATTAAATCTTGGTTCTAGTAAAAATTCCTTTTCAGCTATCACGTTGGTTCCTTTATTTATGAAACGGAAAAAAAAAAAAAAAACCTGACTGAATCAATATCGGGACTGCTTTCATAATAGTTCTAAAAGGAATTATCTGCACATTGGCTTGGCCTTACACTGGTAAATAAAATGCTTAGTACAGGGAATAATTTTTCTACTGAACTGATTTGGCCTTTAAAATTTTTTTTATTTTGAAATAATTTTACATTTAGCAAAGTCACAGACATAATAAAGGTTCCCTCAAGCTTCTAATGTGATCATCTCACATGATCATTGTGTACTTCTCAAAATCAAGGAACTAGTATATGTTCAAAACTGTTAACTAACTGAACAATAGAATGCATTCAGATTTCACCATTTTTCTGTTAGGATCCTTTTATGTTTTGTATTTGGCTGTCATTTCATCATTTCTTGGTCCCCAACCTTATTGAGTCTTTGAGCTGTTGACAAAGATGCTTGTGATGGTTCTGGTTCTGAAACAATTCTCTATTTCGCATGAAGAAAACATCAACTGGTCTCTTTTCCTCTAAATGCTATTACTTTTACCTTTCAACTTACTGGCTTTCCAGAGTGAGGTAATAATCTT